>NC_080193.1:125971261-127171261 GCF_030028045.1 Hippopotamus amphibius kiboko | reverse complement strand
TTCCTGGAACAGGGATCGAACCCATGTCTCCTGCATTGGCAGGCGGATTCTTAACCACTGCGCCACCTAGGAAGCCCTGTAGGTTGTTTCTTTTAACAGTATCTCATAATTCACATAGACTGTCTTCATTCTTTTTTCTTTTTGCTCCTCTGACTTGATGATTTCAAATGACCCGTCCTTTGGTTAACTAATTCTTTCTTTTGCTTGACTGAGTCTATTTCAACTCAGTTGAAACTGTTGAATTCTTCACACAGTGTATTCTTTAACTCTTAGATTTCTGTTTTTCTTTTTTTTTATGGTTTCTATTTCTTTGCTGAACTTTTCTTCATGCATCGTACTCCTAATTTCATTTAATTATCTATGTTTTCTTTTAGTTCACTAAATTTCTTTAACAGGATTATTCTGAATTCTTTGTCAGACAGTTCATAGATCTCCATCTCTTTGAGGTCAGTCATTGGAGTTTTAATACTTACTTTTTAAAAAAAAATAAATGTATTTATTTACTTGTTGGCTGTGTTGGTTCTTCGTTGCTACGTGTGGGCTTTCTCTAGTGGTGGAGAGCAGGGGCTACTCTTTGTTGCAGAGCACGGACTTATTACGGTGGCTTCTCTTGTTGCGGAGCACGGGCTCTAGCCGCACAGGCTTCAGTAGTTGTGGCAAGTGGGCTCAATAGTTGTGGTTCGCAGGCTCTAGAGTGCAGGCTCAGTAGTTGTGGCATATGGGCTTAGTTGCTCCATGGCATATGGGATCTTCCCGGCCCAGGGATCGAACCCGTGTCCCCTGCATTGGCAGGTGGATTCTTAAGCACTGCGCCACCAGCAAAGCCCTTTAATGCGTCCTTTGCGGGAGTCATGTTTCTCTGATTATTCATTACCCCTCTGGCCTTGCGTGGGTGCCTGTGCAGTTGAGGAAGTAGTCACCTCTTCCAGTCTTTACAGACTGACTTTGACAGGCCCAGCCTGTCAGCCCATCCAGAGACGCTGGGTGGATCCTCTGGTGTGTCTATGGGCAGGCTTGCTGCTGGATTCCTTGGGCAGGCAGGTCTGGTGCCTGGGTCAGCAGGTGGGAAGGCTTGGTGTTTGGGTAAATGGGGGTCAGCTTGGTGCCTGGGTCCATGGTGGCTCCCTGGGGCAGGCCTGATGCTTGAGTCTGCACGGATAGGCCTGGAACCTGGGTCTGTGTGGACAGACTTGGATCTTGGGTCCACAGGAGCCAACCAGGTGCCAAGGACCAGAGGGGTGGCCCCATCATCTGAATCTGTGTGGGGCGTATCCAGGACTGGGATGGACTGGGAGCCTGATTTCATAGGAACTGGCCTGGAGGCTGGGGCCACAGGGGCATCCTGGCACAAGGGCAAGCCTGAGTCTGGGGCTAAAGGAGTCATCCTTTTACCTGGGGCTTCGAGGGCCAGCTCAGAGTTTGTGTCTGTGGTGCTGGTGCAGACCGCAAGCCTGGGCCCATGGGAGCCAGTCTTGAGGATAGGGCCTCGGTGGCTGGCCTAGTGATGGAGCCTGGGTCTGTAGCAGCCTGTCTGGAGTCTACATCTCCGGGGGCCAGCATGGCACTGAGGTGGGTTGGGGTCCTGGGGTCATCGGAGTTGGCCTGGTGCTGTGTTGGGTCAAAAGCCTGGTCCCTGGTAGTTGGCCGGTGCTGGGCCCAGCCAAGAGCCTAGGTTGGTGGGAGGCTACCTGCAGCCTGAGTTTGTGGGGGCTCTTGGGGAGCCAGGGGCCAGAGGAGCCACCCAGGGCCATGGGAGGTGGCTGATGCTGGGATGTGCCAAGAGCCTGGAGTAGCAGGATAGTGCCAGGAGCCTGGGTCACGGAAGCCTCCTGGGATTACTGAAGCTGGCTGGCACCCGGTGGGCCAGGGCCCTGGGTTTGCAGTCCCTCTGGGAGCCTGGAGCCGTGGGACTCTGGGAGTCCCGGGGAGGTCACTGGAGCCTGCAGGTCTTGGAGTGAGCTGGTGCCCAGGGTTCAAGTGAGCTTGCAGAAAGCCACCTAAGGCTGCAGGAGTTGGCTGGGTTCTGGGGACAGTGGCTCCAGGGTCCACAGTGAAATCACCAACTCACTTCACTCTCCTTCTCCCATGGGGAGGTTGTCTCTTTTGGCCCAGGCTGTCCCTGCTTGGAGAAGGGGTGACGGGAATAATGTAAATCTATCATTCCTACCCTCCTTAATGCATTTTTTTCTTATTTCTCTGCTTCACTCAGGTTCTGTAATTCATCATCCGTGCCGGGATCAACTCGGCGACTCGAGGTGAGTGACGGGTGCTGCAAGCTTGAAGAAGACACAGACACAGACTGAAGAGAAAGATGGGACCGGGGGACTCAAGACCTCTAGGATCAAGAGCCTTGCTGATTGATCCCACGTTGCTTTTATTGAGTTCTCGGCATAGCCTAAGGGTCTAACACTCCCAGGTTAATCCCATAAACAATCAAAGGCCTCACATGACTGGGGGCAATGATCTTTGTTTGCCTCCTGGGTCCTGATTTGAGCTGGGCGTGGAGAGCAAAGCAGCCCTGGGGGCAGGAGACCTCTCTCAAAAGGATTAAGGGTCTGTGCCCCACCCGTGTTGGCCCCTCTGCGACTGTGCCTGTCTTAGGTTGTTCCTCCCTTGAGGAATCTTACCCGTCTCTGGCTAACCAGTCATCCTCCAGGGCCAAACACAGTGATATAAGGAAGGCTCTATGCACCACCCCTGTTGGCCCCTCTGCGGCTGTGCCTGTCTTAGGTTGTTCCTCCTCTGAGGAATCTTACCCGTCTTTGGCTAACCAGCCATCCTTCAGGACCAAACAGGGTGATATTAGTTTCCACGCCCCGCACCCTCAGCTCCTCCACTGCTCAAGCAGGACATTCTGAATCCCATCACTCGGCCCACATACTTCAACATTTTCAATGTTTCAAAAAGGTTCCAGAATGTCTTCCCACACATCCAAAATCCTTGGCTCTTGTGAAGGTGTTTTCATATGTGGATGGTTGTTCAAACTGATGTTTCCGTGAGGAAATGAGTGGTAGGAATTACTATGCTACCATTTTGCTGATGTCATTCCCCTCCTGGGTCATGTTTTTTGATCCACTCTGACACTCTCTGTCTTTTAGTTGGCACATTCAGACTGTTGACATTCAAAGTGAATATTGATGTAGTTGGCTTAATAGCTACCACGTTTGTTACTACAGTTGACTCTGGACAATGCAGGTTTCAACTGCATGGGTCCTCTTATACATGGATATTTTTCAGTAGGAAATACTACAGTACTACATGATCCATGGTTGGTTGAATCCACAGATGCTGAGGGCCTACTGTAAGTTACATGCAGATTAACCCCTGTGTTGTTCAAGGGTCAACTGTATTTTCTACTTGCTGCCTTTCTTTTTCTACCATTTGTAGCTTTGACCATTTTAAATTATTCCATTTTATCTCCTTTCTTAGCATATCAATTATATTTCTATTTTACTTTTTTCAGTGTTTGTCCTAGAATTTTCAATATACATTTACAACAAATCCAAATCCACTTTCGGATAACACTATACGTCTTCATGAGTAGTGCAAGTTCCTTATAATAACAAAATAACCCTCCTTTCTCCCTCCTGTTCCTTATATCCTTGCTGTCATTCATTTTACTTATACATAAGCATATATATATACATACACACATATATATGGGTATATATACTCAAATACTGTGTTGCTCTTATCTGTTAGATCAATAAGAATATGAAAATAAACATTTTTATTTTACCTTCACTTATTTCCTCTGCAATGCTTCTCCTTTCTTTATATAAATAAGTGTTTCTGACATGTATACTTTTCCTTCTCTCAAAAGAACCTCTTTTAACCTCTCTTGCAAGGCAGTCTACTGGCAATAAGGTTGGTGAGGATTTCTTTTCCTCTCAGCATTTCAAACATTTCACTCCATGGTGAGATGTTTTCTTCCTTGAAAGGTTTCTGAGGAGAAGTTAGTTGTAATTCTTATCTTTGTTCCTCTATAGATAAGGTTCCCTCTCCCCACCCCTCTTGCTGCTCTCAGGATTTTTTTCTATATTTTTGATTTTCTGTACTTTGAAAATGATATACCGAGGTGTAGTTTTTTGGGAAAACTTAATTCTGCTTGGTGTTCTCTGAGCTTTCTGGATCCGTAGTTTGGTGTCTCACGTTAATTTGGGGGAAATTCTTAGTCACTGTTGCTTCAAATATTTCTTCTGTTTTTTTGTTTGTGTGTTTGTTTGTTTTGTTTCGTTTGGTCTCTTTCTTCTCCTTTTGCTATTCCCATTATGCATAGGTACACCTTTTGCAGTTGTCTCACAATTTTTGGATATTCTGTTCTTTTTTTTTTGTTGTTTTTTTTTTTTTTTTTTTTTTTTGGCACACGGGCTTAGTTGCTCCATGGCATGTGGGATCTTCCTGGAGCAGGGATCGAACCCGTGTCCTCTGCATTGGCAGGCGGATTCTTAACCACTGCGCCACCTAGGAAGCCCTATTCTGTTCTTTTTAATTTTTTTCTTTAGTCTTTTTCTCTTGTTTTCAGTTTTGGAGATTTCTGTTAAGATGCTGCTAAGATATTCTCAAGCTCAGAGATTCTTTCTTCAGCTGTCAATTCTACTACTAAGTCCATCAAAGGCATTCTTCATTTCTGTTACGGCATTTTTTATCTCTAGCATTTCTTTTTGGTTCTTTCTTAACATTTCCATCTCTCTGCTTACATTACTCATCTGTTCTCACATGCTGTCTACTTTATTCACTAGACCTTAGCATATTAATGACAGTTGTTTAAATCTCCAGTCTGATAATTCCAACCTCCCTGCCACGTCTGAGTCTGTTTCTGAGGCTTGCTCTGTTTCTTATGCCTGTGTTTTTTGCTTTTTAGTATATCTTGTAATATATATATATTTGGATAACCAAGCATGATGTACTGGGTAAAAGGAACTGCTATAAATAGGCCTTTAGTAATGTAGTGGTAAAATGGGGGGTGGGGAGGAAGGGACGTGTTCTCTAGTCCTATGATTAGATCTCAGTCTTTTAGTGAGCCTGTGCCTTTGGACTGTGAACTTCACATGTGCTTCTCAATCCCCCCACCCATACCCTGAGATGGAAAAGGATGGCTAGATGGGGCTGGAACTGGGTATGTCCCTTCCCCAGGCCAGTTAGGCTCTGATAAAACCCCAGCAGCTTAGGCTCTGGTTAAATAGTTTCTCCTGAAAGCAGACCTTGTTAAGAAGAATTGAATGTGCTGGTTTATTTCCGAATAGTTCCGCCATACATGTGATGGGGAAGCAGGTCGTGGTGGGATTTTTCTTCAGTATTCACTGTGAGGACCTGGTGCAGATTCAGAAGGTAAAACTCACAAATGTGTGGAAGCCCTTAACGACTGGGTCCCGCTCGAGTTTTCAGAGTTCTCCACACGGAGCCTCCAGCAATCTGTAAACCACAGTTCAGGTTTCCCTACCTCAGTGCTGGTTCCCACGGAGGTTGCTTCTCCAGTGAGCTGCGATCCTCTGCATTTGCTTCTTGGTCTCTCCAATTTTGGGAGCAGTATTTTGCCCCTGTGACAGCACTCCTCTTTTGGATCGAAGATGATTTGTTGACTTTTTTGCCTTTTACTTATTGTTAGGTTGGAGTGGCAACTTCCAAGCTTCTTACGTGCTGGACTGGAAACCGAAAGTTTCTTTTTTACCTTTTTATCACTGAAATATGGAAAGGCTCAGTGATTCTGTAGGAATCATTGCTAGGCCTCTTTCTTCCAACAGTTCTTCTCTGTTTCCCTTGTTTACCCTGTTGTTTTACTGGGGCTCCCAGAAGTTATATGTCAGTGGGCTTCACGTTTTACTGACAGAATGTCCCCTGGCCCAAAATATGAAAAAGTGAATGACTGGAATGGCTCGATTAGTCCTACTCTTTCTAATAAGATTTCCCCAATCTGTCATCCAGTCACCCTACCCACTCCCCTTTGGTTCTTAATAACTCCACTTCCATTCCAAAAAATAGCCCAAAAGTTCTCACTAGTTTATACTATTTTCACAGATGTTTATTATTTTTTCTTTTACCATACTTATGTTTTACACATTGTTTTATGGAACCTGGTTTTACCTTTTGTGGTGAGTAGTGTATATGTTTTAAATACTTCTGGCTTTATATCTTTTGTTGTTAGAATGGTATCATCTTTTGGATTGTGATTGGGCTGAGTCTTCAAATAAATGTCTCTTTCATGTTCAATCTTCCAGTTCTCTTATGTTTTACATCTATTTCCTTGGGAGTTGGCTCAGACTTCTCACTCCCTATATTCCTTAAAATTTTTCCCTTTAGTCTTTTATTCAGTGTAAGAATTCTGGTTGTATTGGTATATATTAGCCTCACATATCAAGTCTCTCTTTTCAATGACTCTTCTCACTGCTGCCTTGTGCCTTATCGCTGAAGGCCTAGTCTGCCACCTGGTCTAACTCTTTTCAGTCTCCCCATTTCATATTATTTTTCTGTGGGTGGAATACTTTTAATCTCGAGTACCAGAAAACTCAACTGAGACAGATTTAGGCAATAAACGTGATTTACTGGCTAATAGAACTAAAAAGTCCAAGGTAGGATAGGTTTGGTTTGATTTAATAGTTCAACCATGTCCTCAAAGACCTGATTCTTTACCTTTCTCTGCTCCGCCTTCAGTCTTGTTAGCATCATTGCAAACCTGGCTTCTCTCAGAGTGGCAAACGAATCCAGAAATCCAAATTTCATATCTGTATACCACTCTGCTCAGAAAGGGAGAGAGTGTCCCTTCTGGTGGCTCTTACAGAGAACTGAGAAAGCTTCTTCCCTAGAAGCCCATTACTGTAAAGGATACACTACGTGTTACTGGACAGAATTAGTCCTGATGCCCTTCCTGTACTGACATGTGTGCCTGAGAAATGGCATGCACTGTGTAGCATAGGTGTGGCTTATATGAACCAATCACTGTAGAAAGAGGAATGATATGACCTGATGAATTTAGACCAATCTGAGACCACTTCTCTAGTACTGGAAGTTCATTCAGCTTCTTGATAAACATGAGAGAGAAGTTGACATCTGACTGAAAGTCTGAAAATTCTGAGGAAGGAGGAATAGGGAAATGGATGTTGAGTAACTAAGAAATGCCTGGAACCTTTACATGATTACTTCAAAAGTGGATAAAACGCCACTTTTATTTTATTGTTCTGCTGCTCTAGTCCAACAACAAAATCTGTCCTGCCACCTGTTTTTATAAGATTTTACTAAAACACAGCCTCGCTCATTTAAAAAGTATTTGTCCATGGCTGCTTTCACACCGCAATGGAGAATTGAATAGTTGTGACAGAGACCCCATGACCTACAAAACCCAAAGCATTTATCATTTGGCCCTTTCAGAAAGTTTGCTGACCATTTGCCTGAGATGGCCTGAAAGATTAAATCTAAACTTATCCTGGATTTCAAAGCATTCCATCATCTACCATCACTCTGCTGATCTTATTTAATTGGCATTATCCATTGTATACAAATTCTCTAATCCAATCAGATCAGTTTATTCACCTCCCCCAAATAGTTCATGTTCGTTCTCCACTTTTCTCTTTTGTTCCTGGCTTATCCAACTTGGAATGTTCTTCAATCTTATGTATCTTTGAAGGCCCATCTCAAGTTCATGAAGTTTTCTTTGTTAACTTTATCCACACTGGAGCCTTCTTTCCTACATTTATTGCCTCGATCATACGATGAGGCATTTTGAGTCTGTATATATTTTATAAATATATCCTATGGATACACATCTGTCCAATTAAATGTAAAACTCCTGGATGTTAGAGTCTTGGTAACATAATATTTTTTTTTAATAAATTTATTTATTTATTTATTTTATTGGCTGTGTTGGGTCTTTTTTTGCTGTGCATGGGCTTTATTTTAGTTGTGGTGAGTGGGGGCTACCCTTCGTTGTGATGCGCGGGCTCCTCATTGCCGTGGCTTCTCTTGTTGTGGAGAATGGGTTCTAGGCGCGTGGGCTTCAGTAGTTGCAGCACATGGGCTCAATAGTTGTGGCTCACGGGCTCTGAAGTGCAGGCTCAATAGTTGTGGTGCACAGGCTTAGTTGCTCTGCGGCATATGGGATCTTCCTGAAACAGGGATCGAACCTGTGTCCTCTGCATTGGCAGGCGGATTCTTAACCACTGCACCACCTAGGAAGCCCAGTAACATAACATTTTTTGTGTCTTTTATAGAAGTTCAGGCAGTGCTGGACCAAGAGAAGGCACTGAACTAATACTTACTAGTCCTGTCAAACTCTGTCTCACACATATCCAGAATTACACCCCTCTCCCCACCCCAATCTGAACTCCTCCTCCTCTGATCTGGCCTAATGCTGCAGTCTCCCAAGTGCCCCCTGCTCCTTCTGGTCCCTACAATCTTCTCCCCACACAGCAAACAGACTGACTTTATTATTACTTTCTAAATTAATTAATTAATTAATTTATTGGTTGTGTTGGGTCTTTCTTGCTGCACACGGGCTTTCTCTAGTTACAGCAAGCGGGGGCTACTCTTCATTGTGGTGTGCATGCTTCTCATTGTGGTGGCTTCTCTTGTTGTGGCACATGGGCTCAATAGTTGTGGCTCACGGGCTCTAGAGCACAGGCTCAGCAGTCGTGGTGCCCAGGCTTAGTTGCTCCCGGCATGTGCTATCTTCCTGGGGCAGGGATCGAAACTCTGTTCCCTGCATTGGCAGGCAGATTCTCTCTTTTTTTTTTTAAATTACACCCAGGTTTGTTTTATTTGTTTCCCACATGTGAAAACAGGCACATTCAGTTTATCCCTCACCTCTACATCTTGGCAGATAGATTCTTAACCGCTGCGCCACCTAGGAAGTCCCCAGACTGACTTTAAATATTTAAATCAGAAGATGTTATTCTCTACTTCCATGACATATCTAGAAGAGAAATTGTGATTTGTCTCTGCCTAAATCTCCCCTTTCCTCTGCTTTCACTTGTTAGTGGTCACTCAGCTTTGGTTCTCTCACTCCCTTCTGCCTGGAATATCCCCCTTCAGGTCATGAATGTCTGGGTTTTCATAATTCAGGTCTCAGCTCTCTCCTTCTTGCCTGATCACCCAATCTGTACTGACTCCTTACTTACTGTATGTTACTCTAGATCATAGCATCCAATTTCACTTTCTTTATTGTCCTGACCTTGACAAAATTTGTCTTGTTTACTTGTTTAACTCTTTGCCCTGTAAATGCAGCCCACGAGCTTACCTGAGTTGTTGACTGCTAATTTGTCCACGGCTGTTTCTCTAGCCCCTAGAAAAATGCCTGGTGCATAAGAGGTATTCAGTAGCTCTTTGTGGAAAAAATAAACAAAACCATTCATAGATTTATTTTCTTTTGAAATAGGAAAAAAGAGCTTTTGCTCTCTGCCATTAAAACGCATTTACTAAGCACCTACTTTCATGGTGTTACCACTTAGGGTTTTGCACAAACTGTTCTTAGGGGCTATGTTAGTTTTCTAGGGATGCCATAACAAACTACCACAAACTGAATGGCTTAAATAACTTTATTTTCTCACCATTCAGGAGGCCAGAAGTGTTGGCAGGGTTGATTCCTTCTGGAGGGTCTGAGGGAGAATCCATCCCATGCCCCTTTCCTCGCCTCTGGTGGTTGCTGGCCATCCTTGGCCTCCTGTGACTTGCAGGCACATCAGTCTAGTCTCTCCTTTCATCTTCGCATCACCTTTTCTCTGTGTGTCTCTCTGTGTCCTCCTCTGTCTCTTAGAAGGACACTCTCATTGGATTTGGGGCTCCCTCTAATACAGTAAGATCTCGTTTTAATCCTTAACTAATTATATCTGTAGTTGCCCTATTTCCAAGTAAGGTCACATTCTGAGGTTCTGCATGGACATGAATTTGGCAGGGAGGGGCGGGGGCAACTATTCAACCCATTACATTAGTCTACAATACCACACAGAAACTAACAACCTAATTTTCCTGTAGTTTAGTGCACCTAGGTTGTTTCTCGAGTGGCCAGCAGTCATCACCTTTCCCAGGAACACCCCAGTTTCTTATTGAGGAGTTACTTCTCCCCTTTTGTGGACAATCTTGGTAGGGATGTAAATCAATATTTCTCATCCCAGTGTAACCAAGGAGCCACATGTGACCCAAGGGAAGACAACGGGACTCTTGGGATTTTTATTTTTCCAAATTTGTATTTCTTTATATTTTGGCAACCTTTCAAGAGAGGGCTTTTACTCCATACTAGATTTCCAATGATTGCAGCACTAGAAATCTGTGAATTCACAGAACGCATTAGGCAATCTATACTCTTGGAACTTTTAACCTTGAGTAGGGACACAAGGATGAGAAATAAAGGGGAGTATACATTGGAGAAGCAGCACCTTGACAAGATCTGTAAGTTGTTCTTGCTGCCTGGACTCCAGGAGCTTGTCCTCATTCCTGTCTTGAGTCCAGGTCTGGCCCTCCAGCCCCCGTCCATCCCATGAGTTCCTGGCTAGGACTCTGTTAAAGTCCCTTTTTGTTTGTTAGTCAGAATCCATTCCTATCATTTTCAACCAAAGAAACTCAGCTGTTACACTGAGATCCAGATTTGTTCAGTACAGGTGCGGTTTTGCATATTTAGCTCTGAATTCTGACATGCTGAGTTTACTACTACACGAGATACTACCTTCAAAATGTCAATTTCGTCTCAAACCTACAAATTAGTGCAATTACAAGACAGCATATTAGCATTATTCTTAATTTATTTATAACCCATCTTGTTCCAAAAGAATTGCATTGTGTTAAATTATCCTATAAAGGTACAGCAAGGAAAAGCACATTTAAAATAAGAAACGAAAATGAGACAAGGGAAGAATAAGGACAGAAAAGTGAGATGGGGCCACAAGTGAACTTAATCCATAAAAATGGTTACCGAGCAGGCCTAGACCATAGGTAGAGAAAAGATGCAATAACCTGAGGGGGGCCACAGGCTACTGTTGTCGCTTTGGTATTAGGCAACAGTAGTTTCCACTTGAAATAATACCTTCTCAACCCACATTTCTGTTAAAAGAACTTGAAATCTCTTTATAGTAAAGTGGGACCATGAGCTAATTAAGCAACTTGCCAAATACGAACTGCCACATACCAGAAAAGACGATGAATTTGATTAAAGTCATTATGGTATCACTTTAAAGATGGTTAAAAAAAAAAAAAGTCTAAAACATGAGTTTTAAATTTATTTATTTTTTTTTGTTAATATTACTCAAAAAACATGTAAGCTGTAGTGGCTTATTTTAAACTGGTGATAATTTATTTCACTTTACACACTAGATGGATCTTGGAAAACAATTTTATAATCTTTCGTTACAAGTTAAAATATTTTAAATACAATAGAGAAACTGACTGAAAGAACACCTATAGTCAGTCTTTTTACAAATCAAATATTACTCCCTTGTGTATTACTTTAGCGATGTGCGGTGATCACATACTATAGAAATGCTTGTTCCCCTCTCGCAGTTTTTATAAAGGAAGCAAAGCCCAGATTTCAAATGCAAACACTGCATGAACATACTTCTCATACATACTAACACAGTAAACACAGTCATAAGATGCTGATCTTCATTATTATAATGAAGATTTTCCAATTTTAATATTTATTGCATTTTTTTTCCCCACCAAACCTTCTCCAAAAAGGATCTGAGGCAACTATTGAATACATCGCAAGTGCCACCTAGTGCTTTCTTTGAAAATAACATTTTTTTTTTTTAAGTCCTCAGAAACATGAACGGAACAAGATGGGAGAGGCCCACGTTCCCACGGCAGAGCGTGTTTAAATAGCTCTGCTTCCTAAAAAAAGAGTCTGTTTCTCTTCAGTCAAAAAAGGGAATTGAAAGAATTTAGAAGGAAGTTTGACTATAGTCAGATCTTCCAATACTGGTTGGTTTTCTTTCTACATAAGTACAGGTTTCCCCTCTATCTGAAAGTAGAGCGTTCCTGTGAAACATTTTGTAAGCCAAAATGATGTAAAGCAAAGAAGCAATTACCTCGGGACACATCGTGCTAAAGGATGCACGGAATAAATTGAGATAAAGCACAAATGCTCATAGACACAGTTCAAAGCTATGGAGGCTTGATGCTGAGAGGCTGAGCATATGTAGTTACCAGGGAAGGACGTTGGCAAGGAGGTTGGCAGTGCCACCCTACTGCTCAGGGTGTGGCGCTGCCTCTGTAATGCCTTGCTGAAAAACAAGCACTGAACATTATTTTCGCTTTTTTACCTTGTAGAAGTGAAAATCTTTTTCAGATTTTTTAAAATTAGTAAAAACAGGTACTAATGTAGGTCTTTCGTAAGAGCAAAGTGGTGTAGAGCAAAGTTTGGAAAAGCAGGGGATACCTGTATAGATAGAGTTAAGTAAAGGATACTAAAGAAAGGAAAAATGAAGGGATTTCACTACAGAAGTAACAGCAGTGTTTTCAAAAGTACTGTCTTCCAGTTCCCAAAAGGAGCTGATACCTCTGGGGAGTTCTGATTCTACCATTGTTACTTCATGCCGGAGGTCACTTCTCCTCCCCACTGTCTTTAAGGCACCGAAATATCATTATTACCATCCTCACCGCCACCATCCTCACCGCCACCACCACCTACAGTCACAGTCACCAGCACCAGCCAAATGACTCTTGTTGGAGGACCCAGTGCTGCTGTCAAGGAAACGAACACAGGCTTTAGTCTACAAGCAAGGAGCTTACTGTCGACTTGGAGAGAGGAGTAGAAGAAGGAGGAAGAGGAGGGGAAGTATGGGCGTAACAGTAAAACAGCAACACTAGATAAAAGCCATCACTGTTTTCCCAGTTCACAGACCAGAAATCACTGCAACTATCTCCACTCTTTACCCACTGGTACCAGAGTCCTGTAGTCCTTGTAGGAAATGCCTTACTGGTTGTTCTCTTTTCCTTCCCTATTGTCCTTTTATTCCTCCACCTCATGCCTGGAAAATTGCAACAGACTTATCCTTTGACTCTCTGCCTTTCCTCCTGCCAGGCTAACATCACTGCAGCTCTGCCTTTAACTTTTCATTCTATTCCTCAAGAACCGGTATGGCTCTCTGTGCTTATCAGACTGTGGACACAAATCTCTAAGCCCAGCTTTGAAGGCCTTCTGTAATTTACACAGACTTTATCCATCCAATTTGATGGGCCACTACACTCCAGCACTAAATTTTTATCCCCAAAGGGTAGTTGTCTCTTTACTTTGAAACCAAGGGCCACACTATGGTTTTATTTCCCTTTTTAAAGTGTGTGTGTGTTGTTGTTTCTGGTATTGCTACTTGTTTTTTTTGTTTTTTGTTTTTTTTGGTCTTTGGTACCATTTGTCTGGTTTCAACTTTTCCCAGTTATTTCCTTATATTGTTATACAATCACTTATTACCATTCTCCTCCTCCACTCCCCTTCCCCCCTTTTTTTCCTACCGCCCTCCCTCCTGGGCATCACATCATCCAGTCTCTCCTGGTTGCTCTTTCATCTTGCTCCACAATGAATCAGATGGGGACTTCCTTTTTCTGCTCTTTGGATTTATTTTGCTGTTTCCTGGGTCTCTGGTCTTCCCCTTTTTTCCTTCTTGTTTTGCTGCAAAGTTTTTTTCCAAAAATAAGCATGTTAAGACGTAAATGTTCCAAGTTCTTACATGTCTGAAAATGTCTTCATTCTACTTTCACACTTAATTGTGTTTGTCTGGGTACAATATTCTAGTTTATAATCATGTTACCAAAGAACTTGGTAGCAGTTTCCTCATTGTGTGTTAGTACCTGTATTTCTGATAAGAAGTTTGATGTCTGTCTGCCTCTTGTTCTTCTGTAATGTGGAAGATGCATTGCTCCTATTTCACTACTATCAAGTCAAATCCTAACAATCCAGTTTTTCATTTTGAACCTGAGCCCCACAGGTCTGTGTTCTGCTTTTAATGCTAACAAGATATTTCAAAGACCAACTTTGAAAATATAGAACTTCATAATTTAACAAAAAAAGTCTAGTAAAGAGATGAGAAAGATATTTCTTCTCTACTGCAGCTACAAAGGGAGAGGCATTCTTCCTCATCTTAAAACTTGGTGAAAGGATCTGATGAGGTAAGGTGTTCAATGTGAACTCTCACAAGAACACCTGCCTTGTTTCCTATGTGATATGAAGTCTTGCACAAATATTCATAACTGCCACCAGCTCATTCTGTTCTAATATAAATCTATCACTGAAATTATTATTTGAACAAAGGACTCTTGTAGATGCTAGAGATTTTAGAAATTATTGCCATGTCTTGTGAACATAACCTTCAGTGACACCTATCTTACCTGTCAAGGCTTGTTAGGATAGCAAGCCTTTATTTGTTGTCCTGGTAATAATGTTGTAGTTGACACCTACATTTCCAAGTGATATAAACATGATCAGAAAAGGATCCTCGGCTCTCTCTTCTTCCTGTTCACATAATGGACAAATAAGTCTACTTTGCTGGAGTCCTTCTCATGACAAAGAGTTTGAGTCTTTCGTGTTCATTTACATTTCCACGTGGTTATATATTCAGTTGCTTCAGCACCATGGAACACAGTGACAATTTCTCAAACCAAGAGTTGGTTTTATAAGATATTTTGCTTCAAATACCTGAGTGCTATTCAAAACATGTCACCTTTTCGGTGTTATTTGCAACATATTTGTATCATTTCAGTGTCCTTCAGGAACTTGGGGAGGGGAGAGGAATATTGAACAACAACATAAAAAGGCAAAGTGGCAGTTCCTTTAATTAAAGAAATAATGTTGCTCCCTGCCTCCCGACACACACCAAGGTACAGGAGGACAGTGTCCTAGAATATTCTTCTAGATAGGGTAAAAATCTTCCTACCAAAACCAAAAGTATTCTCTGTATTACCGTAATACTAAATTTTTACTAAATCTATTATTGTATAGAGTAATAAGTTCTAGGACATAGAACAACAGAAAAAAATACATTGTGGAAAAGAAACTTTCCTCAGATCCATACAAACCTCCATATCATCACTGAAAGTGATCAAATAGACAATAGATAAGCAGACAGAAGAGAGCCCAGAAATAGGCCCGCATACAGAGGATCACTTGATTTATCACAAAGGTGCCAGTGAAATTCATGGGGAAAGGGGGGGCTTTTTAATATATCGTATTAGTTCAAAGGATATGTGCACTTTAAAATCAGATAGATGTTATCAAATTATTCACCAGAAATCTAACTCTAATTTATACTCTCAACCACATGGTTGAAGGGTGCTTCATGGCCTAATCATATAAATGTTCAAGGATGTTTGCAAAGAATGGATATTCTGTTTATTGAGCACAAAATACTTTATGTGTCTGTATAATGCAGTTCATTCATTATTCAAGTGACAAGTATTTGCTGGATGCCTCATATATTCTAGGTAATGCTCTAGGCCCTGGGGATTTGGCTGAAGGCAAAGTACCTACTTTCTTGGTGGGGAGAGACAGCTAAGAAAGAGATATAAACATATAATGTTATAGGGTTCTAAGTTGTATGAGGGCAAAGGGTTAGAGAGACTGGGGTGAGGGCTCTAGTTCAGTTAGGAGAGTCAGGGAAGGCCTCTCTGCAGAGATAAGAAGGAGGAGGCCAAGCAAATTTAAGGGAGAAGATGTGTGTTCAGGCAGAAGCTCAGGGAATAGAAAGGCCCTAGGTCAGGAAGGTGTTTGCTGGGGGAGAGACTCTGAGAGAGACTAATGTGGCTGGAGAGGGTAGGAGAGATGCTTACAGAGGTAGACAGGGGCTGGATCGTGCTAACCTTGCTGGCCGTAGCAAGGCATTTAGATTTTATTCCAGTGTGATATTGATAGAAGGCCATTGAAGGGTCTTCAGCACTGATGTTGTGTGATCTGATTAATACTTACAGAAGATAATTTTGATTGCTGTGGGGAAATGAATTGGAGGGGGAAGAAAGGAAGCAAAAAGACCTTTAGTTGTGGCCAGAGGGACAGTAGCTTGGACTAGGTGGTAGCTGGGGGAGGGTGGAAATGGGACCAAAATTGGGACACACCTGTGTGTTGTAACAGTTAGGACTTGCTGATGGTTTGGATGTCAGGGGTTGGGTGGGGCCAAGGGAAGAGAGGAGTCAGGGATGACTCCTAGGTTTGCGGCCTAAACAACTGGGTCAGTGGCAGTGCCACCAACTGAGAGAGAGATGATTGAGGAGGGAAACAGTGCGGGGCATTGGGAGAAGAACTTTGGTGTGTATGAGTGGAACAGCTCAATGTCCATCAATGCATTAAAAGATAAACAAAATATAGTATAGCCATACAATGAAATATCATTCAGCTATGAAATGACATACTGACACATGCTACAACATGGCTGAACCTTGAAAACATTATCCTAAGTGAAAAAAATCCAGACACAAAAGGCCACATATTGTATGATTCCATTTATAGGAATGAGCAAATCTATAGAGTCAGAAAAGAGATTAATGTTTGCCAGGGGCTCAGGGTGGGAGGAGGAACTTGAGAATGACTGCTTAATGGCGGTTTCCATTTGGGTTGATGAAAAAGTTCTGGAGCTAGACAGTAGAAGTGATTGTACAACATTGTGAATGTACTAAATGCCATGGAATTTTATACTTTAAAATGGTTACAGCGGTAAATGTTATCTGTATTTTACCATGATAAAAATATCTTAGACAACAACAATAAAAATTTTAGGATGGATGTAGGGAAACTCAAGAGTTTAGCTTGGGACATGTTAAATTTGAGATCTCTGTTGATATTCAAGTAGAGCTGGATAAAGGAATCTGGAGCTCAGGGGAAAATTCAGGACTGGAGAAATAAATCTGGGAGTCGTTAGCACAGGGATGATATTTAAAGACTGAGAACTGGGTGAGACCATATAGAAAGGCAGTGTAGAGAGAGAGGAAAGGAAAGACTGAGCCCAGACTACCTTAGTACTGGTCAGGAATAGGAGGAGGAGCCAGCAAAGCAGGGTGGGCACACTGGCTTCACAAAGTAGTAGGAAAGTTAGGAGAATAGGGCATCTCTGGAGCTCGGGGAGAGAACATTTTGGGCAGAGGGGGCACCAAGTGTCAATTACTGTTGAGAGATGGAGTGAAATGAAGACAGTTGGATTTGGTGCAATGGAAGAGTCCCTGTGATCTTTACAAAGTTGTGTGTAATTCCAAGTGGTTATACGCATCACTCAAATATACTATCTTAAAATACTATTAATTTCTCAAATAGGTGTATTAAAATTTTCCACCATCAATATAGATTGATCAATTCTTATTTCTTCTTGTATTTCTAACGTCTTCTGCTTGTTGAATTTTAAAATTATGTATTAAGAGAATAAGTGTTCTTGACTCTCGTGTCTTGTCAGTGAATTGTGATTTTTATCATTTGGAAATAACCTTCTTTCCTTTTAATTGTAATGGCCTATAGCTGGACTTATTTTTACTCCAAATCAAAACTTGGTTTTTTAATACGGGAACTTAACTCATTCACGTTTTGTATTGTTAATATGTTTAAATATACTCATGCTATCTTGGCTTATGTTTTCTATTCCAGTTTGGTTTTTTGGGGTTTTTTGTTTTGTTTGCTGTTTCTTCTTGCTGTCTTTTGTTAGATTGACCAACTTTTCTTTATTCCATTTCCTTCAAGTGTTTGCAAAGTTATGAATTCAGTCTCAGTTATTTAAATAGTTAACTTAAAATTTGAACTCTCATGGTTATACATGTTTTTATCAGCATCTAGAATTAATCCATCTTTATCTCTTTCCATTAAACAAGAAATTTTTCTCTGAAGTCCTCTTTCTGCCTCTACAAGTGTAAGCAATTTTACCAAATTCGTTTTATTCTAGTTAAATTTTACTGTTTGTTTTGACTCAGTTTTTTCCCTTCATCCCACATCATTTTTTCCTTTGGGTTACCTTTCGTCATTGTTTTGTTCAAGTGCATTTTTGAGTACTGTAGTTATTTTAGAGGTAGTGTGATTGTGGCAAAACTTCTGAATCCATGTATGTTAAAAATGTCTCCAATTTGCTCTCACACTTGATTGTAAGTTTGCCTTGGTATAGATTTCTAGGTACAAAATCGTTTTTCTTTCAGACTTTGGAAGGTATTACTCAGGTGTCTTTAGCACCCAAGATTGCTGATCAGAAGTCTGATGCTAATCTGCTTCTTCTCTGATTATAAGTAGCAGAAATTGGCTCTGGCTAATTTGTGCAGAAAAATAATTTATTGGCAGGCTATTGAGTAGCTCAAAGAATTATCTAAAAGGCTGAAAATCAGCCTTGGAAAACCAGCAGGAACCAAGGGGGCCACAACCAAGGATGCTCTGTAGGAACAGTCTGGTTATGTCATTGCTGCCAGTCTTTGTGGGTGTCACTCCAGATTCAGGTCCTGGGTAGAACAGTTAACAGTTGAATTGCCAAACCTGAAAGCAGGGTTATCTGCCAGGAGCCCAATAACCACATGTAGTAGGCAGAAAAATGGCCCCAAAGATGTCCACAGCCTACTTCTTGGAATCTGTGAACATGTTCCCTTAAATGGCAAAGGGACTTAGCAGATGTGACTAAGTTAGACAATTTGAGAAAATGTGATTAGCCTGAATTATCCAGGTGGGCCCAATTACATGACTCCTTAAAAGTGGAGAAGCTCTCCCAGCTGTGATCAGAGGGAGACGTGACTATAAAGAAGGGTCGGAGCAATGCAACGTTGCTATCTTTGAGGATGGAGGAAGGGGGCCGTGAACTAAGGTATGTGGTGGCTGTTGGTAGCTGGAAAATGCAAAAGACAAATTCTCCCCTAGTCTTCAGAAAGGAATGCTGACACCTTGAGTTTAGTCCTGGACTTCTGATCTAGGTGAAGTAGCAAATTTGTGCTGTTTTAAGCCACTGTTTGTGGAAAATTGTTCGGGCAGCAATTGTTCGGGCACTACACACTTGCAGTATTTCTCTGTTGCGATGCTAAAAGCAAGGAAGGCTTCACACTGGCGGCAGGCTGTGACCATTTTGTTCCTTGTAGAGCTACCTTGTCACCTAACACAGTGGTCCCCAACTTTTTGGGCACCAGGGACCAGTTTTGTGGAGGACAATTTTTTCATGGACGGGGTGGGGTGGGGATGGTTCAGGTGGTCATGTGAACGATGGGGCCACTCACCTCCTGCTGTGAAGCCTGGTTCCTAACAGGCGGTGGACCAGTCCATGGACCGGGGGATTGGGGACCCCTGATCAACACGTCCTCCTGTGTGCTCACCTCCCATTCCCCTCTGCCCCTCTGAAAACGCTCCTGATGTTTTCTTTCTGCTAGTTTAGGGGCAGGGGAAGGCCAATAGGCCCCATGTTCTTTTTTTAAAAAATTAATTACGTATTGGCTGCGTTTGGTCTTCGTTGTCGTGCGCAGGCTTTCTCTAGCTGTGAAGAGCGGGGGCTACTCTTCGTTGCGGCGCACGGACTCAGTGCAGTGGCTTGTCATTGTGGAGCACGGGCCCTAGGCCCACGGGCTTCAGTAGTTGCGGCACGTGGGCGCGGTAGTTGTAGGCCCCATGTTCTGAATACAGCTTTTAATAAATTATCCTGATGGTTGATTCAGAGCCTTCTTCTGTATTATTGTAAGCGTCCCTCAGGGTATGGAAACTCTGCATTTGCTCTTCCCATTATTTTAATCACTTATTTGGTCTGTTTTATGCAGCCAGTTTCTGGATGTGATTTTTTCTTCACTCTTGTCAACGCTGATTAACTTTTACCTTTCAAATATTTCTAGTTTTTCTGATAATAGTGCCTTTTCCTGTTTTATCAGTGCCATGTGAATTTTCTTTAAAAACACTTTGCACCTGTCATTGTAATAAAATTTGGGTGGAAGGGACGTGATCTTATGAGCTCAGTTCATCATCTTGATCCAACGGTTGCCTGTTACTCAGGCTGATTATTCTGAACCTGGAGCTTAGACAGAATCTGAAGGACTAGAAAGTTCTCTAAAAAGTGGGCTGTGTGGTCCAGTCTCAGCAGCAGGGAGCCACAGGAGGAAGCCAATGGGACGCAGGGGTTGGGAGGGCCCCAGGTGGGGGTCAGGGTAACCCCTTAACAGAAAAAGAACAGACCTGAGTTCAAACCCCGATTTTTCCCCTTTCCAACTGTGTAAGCTTAAGCAAGGTTAGCATCTGTGAGCTTCAGTTTCTTCACTTTAAAATAGGGATGACACCAGATTTCAGACAACGTTGCTCTAAGAATTAAATGAGACAATATTGGTAAAGTGCTCATCATAGGCTTGGCATTGAATGATGTTGGGTATTTACTGAGTGCTTTTACATGGATTAATCTTTAGTCCTGAGTTTTAAACCTATTACACAGATCAGGAAACTGAGGAATAGAGAATTTAAGTAAGCTGCTTAAGGCTGTAATCATAAAGTCGCAGAGGTTCAAATCCCTGGGCAGTCTGGCTGTCATCTCTGCACACACACATCATGCTACAGGTTATCCCATGGGTGAGGGCTATTGGGCTGAGTGCTCTCCTCTGGCTTTTAAAATTTCTTGTGCGGTTTTGGCGCAGGGAGCCAGATTAATTTTAGGAATTGGGAAGGGATTGAGTCAGCAAGAGAGGATTAAGTGGCCCTAGTAATAAGCAAGCTGGAGCTGGTAGGTCATTGTACGTTATTGTTTAGTATCCAAGTTTGTTAGCTTATTTGCTTTTATTATGTATTTTGTGGAGGTAACATTTACATAACACTTATGTAACACTTCCATGACAACAGTAACATGCACATATTTTAAAGGCACAACTCAATGAATTTTCACGTGTTTACACCTGTGTAATCACCATCCAGGTGACGCTATAGAATGTTTCTGGCCCCCTACAAGGCTCCCTTGTGCTTCCTCCCAGTCAGTACCTGGCCAAAGGTAACTATTGTGCTAACCTCTGTCATTATGGGTCAGTTTAGTCTGTTTTAGAACTTCATATAATTGAACACACAGTTTGTGTTCTCTCATGTCTGGCTTCTTTCACTCACCCTGTTTGTTTATTCTGATAAAGAATCATGCTATGAATCTGTGAGCAGATGACCACATTCCGTGAGCAGGTAGCGAAGGTCTCCGAACGTGACCTGAAGGGCCCTGCACACAAGTGCAGCCTTTTGCGCACCTCAGCAGCCAGCTGTGGGAGACCGGAACGAGAATGAAAACTTGCGCAGGCAGGGCTGCCATCGGCGCCACACCCGAAGGCTCTCAGGACGTCCTGGGCTTGAGGGTAAATGTTCTAGGTACGCTATGGGTGTGTAGTGAATGTTAATTCATTTTCTGGGATTCCCCATGAGTCAGGTTTCGAGATGGGACAGCTGCCTAAGTTTGGTTGAGGGTGACACGTCCTTTGCCCTGTTGTAGCTGTGGTGGTGCATTGGAAAGCTCTGCATTGCTCTACACACTCGGATGCAAGTAATGTCCACACCCCTCTCCGGCCTCTGGGAACCCATCTTCTCAGGGTAGCGGCATAGCTGTCGTCCCTGTGAAACATTGCCTTTCACCTCCTCCCTTTTTAGGATAATTCTAGCTGCTTTTCTTGAAGAGTCAAGAATTCTCAGAGTCTGGATTGGGGCTTTTTCCAGTTCTTAACCACGAAGAAACTCTTAAAGCTCTTACACCTGAGCATAAGAGGGTCCTATGCCTCAACAAAAGCCAGGTTTCCTTCTAGAGAGGAAAGGAGAAAATCACCTTTCCCTTCTAAGTAGGTCTCCAACAGAAGTAAGAACAGGGTACAAATGACTACATCAATAATCTCTCCTGTCCCATAGCACTGGGTTCCAAATCAGCCCTCTGAGACTAACCGTGGGGAAAACCTGGCAAAATCACACTCGAATCATCTCAGCCTGAGTTTTTTCAGCTACAAAATGGTGGCACAACCAACCTTGCACCGGTATTGTCATCAGTAAATGAAATGAGCTATTTGCGAAGCTCCATATTTAGGGTCCTAATAAGCGTATTTTCTTTTTTTCTACAGGAGGAATCACCTGCTTGTGTGGAAGTAGGGGTAGCGGAACTGGGTGGCCTGGATTACAGGGGTCCGAGAACAGAGAAGCAATGCATTTTGCCGGGTAGGTGGGAAGCAGGCTGGGGCTCAGAGAGGCTTTTCTGCCTCGTCTTTACAGTTCCAAGCAGGTCCGTGGCTGAGGTCCTGGGAGGTGGCCCTGTGCTTTCAACGTAGTGCCCAAACCTGACTATTAGAATCTCATGGAGAGTTTAAAAACACTCCTACCCCAGCCACTTCCTTTCTCCCACTCTGGCTGAGAATCTGATTCAGGAAAAAAAAAAAACAAAAAAAAACACCCCAGGTGATTCTGATGACTAGTAAGGTTTAGAGACTTGTTCTAAAATATATTCCTGCCTGAAAGCCCAATAGTTTAAAACATTTCCATATTATCTCAACGGAGGGGGGGTACGTAAAAAATAGGATTGGGGGAGTCATGAGTCACCTTGACTACCCCGAAGGTAAAAACTTTTGTGGAACTGTCTACATTACATACACCTTATCACATAAGGTTATAAAACCTACATTTTAATTTCTGTGACAAAATTTTCATCAAGGTAGAAGGACAAAGCTTACCAGTACCTTATTCAAGTAATTGGTATGACCCTCATTCCCAAACACTAATTAAACTATACTTTTAATTGGGAATTTTTATTATATTAAAGTAAATTAGAATGATCAGGCATGCTTTTCTCTTCTCTGCAGCCCCTCCTTAGCTTCTGTCATTGAAGGCATATTAATAACGACTGCTCTAGGATGCGACCTCTGAACATGCTGATGAGAGAGAGCGTGAGGATGATAGGCCCTTAGGATTGTGAGCTGGTAGCTGAGAATGTCCATTAGATGTAGTTGGAATCCTAACTGCTACATTAGGTCAGCACATGGAAAGAATGGGAATTAGAATTCTGATGGAAGATGGCTTGGGGGAGCAAACAAATCTAAAATTCTAGTAGTGTTTTGTTATATATTGCTCTAATTGAAATCTTAATTTCTGAACTTGTAATTGAATTTGGGAGCATTGAAAATTTAGAGAGAGGGCACAAATGAGAGAGGCTCAGGGAAGCCAGAGGACATGGGCACAATACAAGCTCAGGTGGGAGACGAAGAGGGATGGAGTCAGAAAGTAAGAAGATTGTAGAGGTAGAACAACACCAAAAATAACAATTTTTTCCTTCAGCCCTTTATGGTCCTTGCTGGGCAATTCCCACTCCAACTTTTTCCTACCTCTTGTTATTATGTTATCCTGGTAAAGGGGTGAACCAACCTAGTTTTCTTGAGGTAGTCTTAACATGATTTAAGTGGAAGTCTGGGAATTGCTTAGATATAGTCAGGAAAATACCTAAACGTATCAGATCAGTTTTGTCCTGTATTGTTTAGATGCCTTATTGGGGGTGGTATTCATGGAACTTTTGCAAACAATCTGGAGTTTGGAGGGTGTCTTCATTTCTCATATTTTTGAGAATTTGAATCCTGTCTGTGCTGTTTAGTGTGTGTGTGTTGCATTTGTCTTTTCTGGATTTGAATTCCTATTAGAGCAAAACTGGCTTATTGCTGTGAAGAGATTTGATTTTTGGTTTTGCTGTGCTTATAGAAAGCAAGTAAAGTCTAAAAGTTAAGCTTCTTGGTTCTAAGTGCACCAGATTTACACCTTCTCAAAATGAACAGAGGCTTTACTGCTAGTGAATAGATGACTGTAAATCTTCATAGCCTGTCATTCCCCGCACTTTAACCTCCACCCCTACTCCCACTGGGTTATTTTGAGGCATTTGAAGTAAATCTCAGATGTCATTTCATTTCCCCTATATTTTATTCAGCATGTGTCTCTAAAAGATATGGACTCTTTTTAAAAAAAAAAAAAAAGGTAACTGCATATTTGGATTAAGTGACTAGCAAAATAAAGAGGTGTACTTGCAAAACAAAACATAACCACATACCTTTATAACTCCCAAAAATATTGATGAAATTTCCTTAATATCATCAAAAATCTAATCAGGTTTAAATTTACTCCATTTTTGGATTTCACTGCTACTTCACTGAGATGTTGCTTCACAAATTCCTCTGTTCCCTGCAGATCCTATGAGCCGAGTGGTAGATCTAGCGTTTAATCTGATTTGGCTTGGTTTTTTTGGCAAGAACACCTCTTATGTGGCATTATGTAATTCCGTAGGAAAGCATATGGTGGCAGCAGGCATTAATTATCATTGTCTAGAAAACTGTTCATTTGTGACCACCCCTCAACTCAACCTTCAAGCTGTACGCCCCTTAGGCACGCCTCACGTATACCCTCTCATTTGTACTTTTTTTTCTTTTTTTTTTTTTCCATCCCTAAAAATGCCGTAATCTATTAACCCTCACTACAGATCCCTGCAGGTCAAGGTGCTCTGCCTGATATTCCACCCTCGCTATTAATTATGATAATTATGTGTACTTTGCCTGTGATGCTGAAGTGCTGCCACTGGCCTCTGTTATCCTGAAATCTTACTCTTCCCACTGACGCTAGGAAGATTAATTTTGCAAAAGCACCTATGATTGTTGTTTGTCTTGTTATTTGATTGAAATATAGTTGATTGACAATGTTATATTTTTTTCTCATTAGGTATCTACTTGATACATAGTATCAATAGCTTACTGTTTTAACTGGTTAGAAAATGGTGACTTGGTTGTAAGCTCATCTGCTTGGAAAATAATCAGAAGCTTCCATATTAACCTTCAATACATGTAAATATTTTCCCAGTTCCCACCTATGGTGATATTGTTGGTTGTCTATTCAGCTGCCATCCCTCTCACTCTTATGTGCTGACAGAGCCCAGTTCCTATTAAAGAGGCTGACCACTTTCCAAAGTGCCTGGTTTTTGGAGAACTCTTTCTTTCCCTCTTCGTGAGGATACTGTCATCATTGGTTCTTTTTTTTTAAATTAATTAATTTATTTATTTATTGGCTGTGTTGGGTCTTTGTTGCTGCATGTGGGCTTTCCCTAGTTGCAGCGAGCAGGGCTACTCTTCGTTGTGGTACGTGGGCTCCTCATTGCCATGGCTTCTCTTGTTGCAGAGCATGGGCTCTAGGCACTCGGGCTTCAGTAGTTGCAGCACATGGGCTCAATAGTTGTGGCTCACGGGCTCTAGAGCACAGGCTCAATAGTTGTGGCGTGCGAGCTTAGTGGAATCTTCGTGGAGCAAGGCTTGAACCCGTGTTCCCTGCATTGGCAGGTGGATTCTTAACCACTGTGCCACCAGGGAAGTCCATCATTGGTTCCTTACATGAGGTGCGAGGTTGTTATTTGGGCCTGCAATAGCCATCTTCTGATCATAGGAATCAGGCTTAATGATTAACAGCACTGTGCCCAGGATGATGGGATGGAAATGTGGGAAGGGTCCAGATGCTCAGTAAGTCACTGAGCCACTGAAATAGCCAGCCTTGCAAATGCCATCCCTCCAGAGCTCTTAAGTGAGATTGTAAAAAAGGTGTATTTAACTCACTTTTAGTTAATCGTTTGCAGCTAAAACAACACACCAGGTATATTCAAATAAATTTCTCTTGTGTTTCTGCTTACTATTGAAAGCCCTGATATAGGGGGGAAAAACCCTAGAGACTTTGAGCTTGACTGTCCTGTAAAATCAGTCTTTCTTAACCACTTTAATAGAGCTAAAATGATGATACACATAGCATAAATCATTGAATCATCAAAATTAACTTGTTTTGATGTCATATTTAAAATAAAATCAGTTTTTGATAGGATACAAGTTGAAAAAACATACAGCAAATTAAAAGTGGAGATAGAGGCCTAATCCTTCTATGTTGGTGATAGGAATTGAAGTTGAAATATTTTCCAAGGCTTGTTCTCAAAGCACATAACTAAGAGTTGACTTTGAGTGTTGGCAGCAAAGGGAAACTTTTCTCCTATTACATTATGCTGGACATAATATTCATATTAAGTAGGAGAATTGGAATTTCTGAATCTCCTCCTTTGCAACAAAACAATTCCCAAGTTTCAAATTGAATGCACAAGATTAGCAGGCAGAGTGATGAGGATTTATTTTTTTAAAAATACTGTGATGTTTGAGATCTGTCTAAGGAGCAGCTACAGAACCAAAAAAGTAAAGGATAGCTGATGATCCTTTACTGTGCTTGCTCCTGCTTCTGGGTTTTTTTTGTTTTTTGTTTTTTGTTTGTTTTGAGATGTAGTTGACATATAACATTATGCTCCTGCTTGTATTTTGCATTCCCAGACTGTGTTATTTGGAAGCAAAGGTTCATTGTTTTTTGGTCAGTAGATTGCACCTTTGTCCTTGCAGACAAGGTGATGACAAGTGGTTCCATGAAACCCTTGGTAACAGAGCTTCTTTGTGTTGTGTGAGGAAGTCCTGGCTCATAAGTGGGTGACATCAGCAGGCTTCCCACCCACTCCTCTCGATCCCTCAACGAACAGAGACTCATTGTGAATGACTTCCACTCTGAGCAGCTGCTAGTCTCACTGGCTTCGGTCACTGTGAGGATGGTGATCATACATCCCGGATTTCAAATCTGTCCTGCTTTCAGACAGTGTGTCGGGCCACTGCCCTTGTGTCTGATTAGGAAAATATGATCACCTTAATTATGGCACAATCCCTTCCAACTTCTCTGCCTTCTTAGAGGTTTTCCTCATATGTCTCATTGTTTTGGATCTCTCTCAGGTGGTGTCCCTTCTCCTTCGCTAAATAAGCAAAATTATCCATGTGTTCAGTGGAAATACCCTCCTTTAGGGGTCCTGCCTAGAAGGGATTTAAACATAGCAAGTACTTAGACACAGTAATGCAGAGCCTACCTCCTTATGAAAAGCTACCTGATCAGAATTCTGAGTGAGTTAAATGCCCGTTAGCACAATAAAATGCAAAGCCTTTAAAAATGCATAAGGTGGTGCATTTAAGCAGGTGAGCACAGCTGATTTTGGAAAAGTCACTGAAAGGAAGAAGGCAGGGTTAGGGTCCAGTTTTGGAGATTAGGTAAGAGCAGCTTCAAAGCCCACTGGAGGCAGGCTTCCTGTCCACTCTGACACTGTGGCTTGGAGAACAGACCAGAATCTCTGCTATCTTCTGCATCCTTAATGCAGTGAGCCAGGTACATGAAAGGTGCTTAGGAGATACTTACTGAGATACTTACTGAACTGCATTGACAAATAACTTTTACTTGGATCTACTGTGTTCGCTACATCAGATAAATGCATTTGCATCCATCTTTCTGGTTCAGAGTATCAAAGCTGGTCTGAAATGCCATAAAGAATGTTTGTACTTAAGGGCAGTTTTTCATGGAGGTAGGACTTTGATTTTCTGAAATTTCTTTTACCTGACTATATAGCCAGAACATTAGAGATAAAACTTAGTGGAGGACAGACGATCCTTGGGTGTAAGGAGATTGGTAATGGCTTGGGACAGCTGAATAAATATGTCTGTCTGGTTCTATGGGCCTTACCCCTTTTTACAACTACCAGGTGTTTTATAGACACATTTTTCTATGAAGTAGTCAAGCTGTAAACACACTGAATCCTGACTGATAGTAATGTCTTAAAAAAAAGAAAGAAAAAGAGAAGCGCTACCATCATTCTCCTAATGGAAATATCTTCTGTCTTTGGAGGCACAGGACCAAGGGTGTGGACAGTCACAGGGCCTTCACTTCATTTTCAACCCATCCTGATTATGGGCTTCCTGTAGGCCCATCTGTCATATGTAACCATGGTGCTCTGAGAGGAAACTCTGTACCCACTACACCCCAAGCCCAATCCCATGGTCTTGTACAAAGAATGGCAGGTGCTCAGTTAATGTTTGTTGGGTAAATAAAACATCGTGTTGTTTAGCAATATTGGTGAACAGTGTAGCTTCTCATGTTCACAAGTTCCTTGGGTCCAGGGTTAAACCTCTCACACACAGGTGTCTTATACAAGTGTACACACTCAGTAAGGGTTTATGTTTGAGCAGAGCGAGGCCACGTTCATGAATGCCACGGGAGCCTGTGGTGTTAACCTTTCCACCGTGTCACCAGCACTGCCTGCTGAGCAGCAGAAACATTCTTTCACTTCCTTCCAAGGTCTCACAGGTTCGTGGTAATAGGTGGGTAAGGACCAGAGAGATTCAGTCCAACTCTTCATTTTGTGAAAAAAACTAGGTCTGGAGAGATGGAGCTATGTACCCAAGATCATGGATAGGTAGTCTTTGGCAAAACCAAGAAGGAATCTGAGTCTCCTTGAAAGTTGTTTTTCTCCCTGAAATGTTTTAAAAGTTTTATGTAAAAGATCTTTACTTCATGGCTATATATATGCCATCAAATAATTCTTATAATCAATTACTCCCCAAGGAAACTCTTAAACTTTTAGCTGTTTTCCATTTGACACATTTCAGGATGTCAAGTAAGAAGTTCTTACTGAGATATCAAGATAAAACACATGACAAGCCAAAGAGAGGAGCCATAAAAAGATAGAAATGTTTAAAGGGGTTGTTCAAAAAACTGGTAACATGACTCCAATCCTTCGGGTACATTCAAGGTAAAAAGATATTAGGCCTTGGGGGGGAATCGAGGGGGGTCGTCAAGGAAGGGAGGGAATATGGGGATATGTGTATAAAAAACAGTTGATTGAACCTGGTGTACCCCCCAAAAAAATAAAAAAAAAAAAATAAAATAAAATAATAATAAAATAATAATAAAATGAAAAAAAAAAAAAAAAGATATTAGGCCTCTGAGGAGGGCTCAATTAATAGCACCTGTCTTCCCCACCCAGGTTCTGAACGAATCGAGAAACAACACAAAAGGTAGCAGATGGAGGTCAAAATATCACCTTCGTAACCGAAAGAGGCTGAGTAGAGAGCAGGACTTGGAGTGACAGCCAAGTGGGCTGTTAACTGAACCCCAGATTTAGGACGAACTTCTGGGCAGAACAAGTACAAGCTTGAGGGCAGGACCCCTGCCAAGAGGAGGAAGAGGGGCCAGGCAGAGCTTCCCCACTGAGTGAACGGTGTCGGTAAGCGGTGCCAGGAAAATTCCAGGACGTTACGGCTAGTTCAGGATTCTCTGCAAGAGCAGGGAACAGCCATTCCCCATAACAAAGAGGGGTTTGAAGATGGGCAGGGAAGATAAGCGATGAGGTTTCTCTGGAGGAAGATAGTCTGAAAACTCCTCCCCCGCCAAAGTTGCTTTCTCATTCAGAGAGCTTTACACACACCTCCTGCCGCTTGGAGGGTGCTGGCAACTGGAGTTTGGCTCCCATTTGGAAACTAAAAGGAAAGTCTTAACAGTGGGAGAGAAGGAGAGGTGGCTGGACTGGGTGGGTTGGTGTTGGGAGAGAGAAAGAGAGAAGGGGGGTGGGGCACGCCAGGGGAGGAAGAGGCGAGAAGAGGAGGGGAGAGAGGGAGAGGTTGAGACAAGAAACTTCATTCCTGTGCAATAGGGCCACCTACAGGGGCTGTCAGGCTTTCAAAGGGAGAAGCTGGAGTCTTGACGCAGAGCTGAGGATGTTTTAGCTAATCTAGGGAACCTCAGGTGAGCGGTCCCCAGTGATGGGTGATGGTGGGTGTCTGAAGAATCGTGAGAGCATCCACACCAGGAAGAGGCAGCTTTCAATATACTAGCTTAGCCCAGAAAGAGAGAAGCCAGTCAATTAAGAACTCCCCCTTCCACCCCCCCCCCCCCCACCTTACTTCTCTCTCCCCACTCTGACCCTGGGACAAGCATGTTTAGGGAGATGGGGCAGATATCAGTAGTTGGAAACGGTAGGTCGAGGAAAGGAAAAGATGGACCTCGCCCCCTTCCCTGGCTTCTTGGCTTCACGAGGCCCTAGAGAATAAAGGGAAAAGTTTCACCTTTGACTCCAGGAGCTGATTATTACACAAGATTGGCTATTCTCACTTACTGAGACTGTTGGAGACTTAAAGTGGCTGTAGGACTTTATATTACCTGGGAGTGATTTAAAATCAGTCATAGGATTATGGAGGTTTTCATCCAGGGGCAGGGAAAGAACATTCCCTCACTGGATAATTTTAAAAGAGACAGTGGGAATAAAAAACAAAGTTCTTTCTCATTTGAGTAGATTAGTTTCTTCATATTGAACAGCCTGTCGACTTTATTTTGTTGGTTTTTTTTTTTTTTGTTTGTTTTTTTTGTTTTGTTTTAAAGATGAAATTTATTTCAAAAGTCCTCATATAAGCAAATCATGAATAAACTTTTATAACGAACTTCTTAAACAAATCTTTTTTACTATCTACCTTTTTTCTTGGGATGACAATAGCATTATTATGATAGTATTAAGTTTTCTTTTTTATTCAAATGAACTGTTTTCAAGATGAATGATTATTAGCAAATCTTGATGCAAGATAAACATGATACTTTAGAATTACTTTTCAATTCTCTATGAACTATTTTAAAGTAAAAAACTATTTGGTACTACGTGTTCTTATGTTCAAATTCCAAAAGTAATCTTTAGTCCCAATGGAACTTGGTACTCCAAGATTTTAAAAATTTTTTAATGATATTTACATAATATAGATAATTTTAATCACTAAGCTCCTCCTCATCACTGAAATAAGCGCTTTTCTTTATCCTTGGGCGTCTTGAGTCATCGGACGTCGAGGGACCCCCTGAACTGGGCTTCCACTTATTTTGTTCTTCTTCAATTTTGGCTTGCTGGAAAGCTATGGCCTGACTGAGGCTGTCAAGAGCAGGATCTTCCCCTTCATCTTCACTTTCTTCTACTTCTTCAATTTCTTCCTCTGGTTCAGGAATTTTCTTTTTTTTCTTTTTCTCTTTCTTCTTTGGAGGTTCACGTTCTCCAAGCATATTTTTAGGACACGCGTAACTTAAGTGTCCACTTTCCCCACATTCATAACACTTAGATTTATCAAAGTAGTTTCGTCTTCGGATGAACTCAGCTGCTCTTCCATTGTCAATAGCAATGCTTGCTTTTATCACTCTACCAAATAACTGTTTGTTGTTTATTGCCCTGGTACAGTTTTGTGCAGAGTCCTTATCCAGAAATAAAATGAATGCAACCCCTTTACTCTTCCTGGTATCTTTATCTTTCATTATAGTAACCTTTACAACTTTGCCATACTTGGAAAATATCCGATATAAGTCATTGTTGGTCAGGGAAAAGGGCAGGTTGGATACATACACTGTGCTTTTACTTGGGGCCAATCCACCACTCATTTCTTCAGGTGGGGCGGGCCCGGGAGACCAGAAGAGCGCGAGCCCTCAGCTCACTTGGGGCTCAGCCCCGGCTGCGCGTCGCCCGTTGCAGCGGCCTTGGCATCACGGGTCCTGGGAGGGTCAGGGGCCGGAGACCGGAAGGCAGCCGCAGCACCGCTTCCTATTTTGTTGGTTTTTATTTCTCTAGCCCACCAACATGGGATTGTTTGCAGTATCTCTATGCTTATTGAGCATTTGGGACATTAAGAAAAATGGGAACTCCAGCCAAACGAGGGCCCCGCCCCACTGATGGCACTTGCTGCATTCTCCCCAGGTGCCAGGCAGGGTGCATGCACAGCAACTTGGGGCTACTTCTCTAGCAAGCTATGAACTCAAGAAGGAAAATGGTAAATGCATTCTAGTCAGTAACGGTGGTCCTTCCATGATCTCTTTCTTTTCAAAGCACTCTCCCAGCAAATAGCACGGGTAATTAAACTTGTTGGTGAGTAAATCAAAGGAAATACGTTAAAGTGCTCCATTCAATCCTTCCCAAAGCCCGGCAGAGAAGGCCAATTTGAGTTCTCACCACCATCTCCCAACACCCTTTGTTGTTTGATCAGAATAGTTTCCCTCTGTAAGACGTTACTGATTCCTAGGGCTGCTTAAAGGAGTTTCTTTATTATACGTGAACTGATTGAAAACTGCCAATCATGAATCTGGCAATCCCCTTTCATGAGCTTAAAGACTGTTCTGATTACGATAATTACATTTTTATGAATATCCTACATAGAGAGTAACAATTTTACTATGTTAGACTACACCACACAAAGATGCATCAATTTCATCTGCAATGAAAAATAGAGCCTAATAGCTCAGTTATATTTATGGGATAGTCAAACATCAAGATGAAAGAATTCTGATCATTATTTAACCTTGAGATGATGATTAAGGGTAAAGGCTTGTCAGCTTTCATGAATTATTTTTTTCATGATTTTTTGCTGTTTTGATTTGACTTTTAAAACTCCATAATTTAACACTTATTAACATTTGGATTCCACCCCACTCCCCATGATATGTGGACAAGGCAACAACAACAAAAGATTAATAGATATAATTGATGGTCAAAGAGAGGATTAGGTAATCGTAACACAATTATGTTTCAGGCACAATGGTGCCATGCCAACTGGTTTTCTTCTTGCCTAAGTTTCTTCAACCATGATGCAAAAAATAGACACAGTGTTTAGGTTAGATGCTATGAGTACATATTAGTTTAATACAAAGAAAAAACTATTCCATTATTACAGATAGTGATCAGTGCCAGTCAAAAAGTGTGCTCTGAGAACTAGTAGCATCCAGCATTACCTAGAAGCCTGTTAGAAATGTAAATTCTCAGGCCCCCACCCCAGACTTGCTAAGTCAGAACCTTTGGCAGTGGGGCACAGGACTCTGTCTTAACAAGACCTCCAGGTGATTCTCTGAGGTTTGAGAACCACTGCTCTAGCATCTCGTAGCTATTTCCATTGGCTGCAGTGAAACATTGCCAGGTGTGGAGGTCGCAATCCGCGCAGCACTATGGGTGTTCTCTGCTAACTGCAGCCGTGTGCGTTCCAGGGGAGCTTTAGTGAACAGGCGCTTTTGATCAAATCCCTGAGTCCAGAGGTTCCCCTTTTATTTTTTTTTAAATTTATCATTCATTTTTTATTTTTGGCTGCATTAGGTCTTTGTTGCTGCATGCGGACTTTCTCTAGTTGTGGCAAGTGGGGGCTCCTCTTCATTGCAGTGTGTGGGCTTCTCGTTGTGGTGTCTTTTTATGTTGCAGAGCACAGGCTCTGGGCGCTCAGGCTTCAGTAGTTGTGGCACTTGGGCTCAGCAGTTGTGGCTCATGGGCTCTAGAGCACAGGCTCAGTAGTTGTGGTGCACGGGCTTAGTTGCTCTGTGGCATGTGGGATCCTGCCGGACCAGGGCTCAAACCCATGTCCCCAGTATTGGCAGGTGGATTCTGAACTACTGCACCACCAGGGAAGTCCCCAGAGGTTCCTCTTAAGTGGATTTTTTTCTTCTCTTTAAATCCCAAGATGTCACAAGCCATAGTTTCTTCTCATTACCACTTGTAATTGTTAGTTCATCCTCCCTGTTAGAGGGATATTATGATACCCTTTCTAATGTCAAAAGATTTCCACCACCCTGAACCTCTGCTGATCCTTTCCCTTTGTTACAGTCATTTCCATAAAGCCATCGAGTTGCTTAAATTTTAACATCCAATATGATGCTCTTTATATTTCTTATGGCAGCACCTACACTATATCTTTTGATAGCACTATGAGTCAAAATTATTTACCAGAACTCATCAGAAATGATATAGGGAAAGGCCACACATTGCAAGCACACTTAATTCAAGAAAACACAATAGAACGTACTTAGTACAAATGCTGATGCTCACTTAACGGGACTGTGGTGCTGTCAGGAACACATTTTTTCTTTGAGAGGTTAAGGTAGCTCTCAGTGTGAGGGCAATGTATCACAGAGTTTGGTAATAGATAAAAAAGAGGGAGGGAGGGAAAAAGGGAGATTTAGAGAGAATTTTTTAATGAAAGTATTTTAGAGAGATAGCATTCTAATGAATCGGCATGTGTGGGACAATTTTAAATGGAGTAAAAGTGAATGATTTAATGACTTAATCTTCATATTACATTATACATTCTATATATAAAAGACCCAAATGCAAGGGTAAACAGTGATTGTAAATCCTGAATGTGCGTCAGAATGACTTTGAAGCTTGTTAACAATACAAATTCCCATGCTTGCTTTGGCAGCACATACACTGAAATTCAAGTGATATGGAGAAAATTAGCATGGTTCCTGTGCAAGGATAACATGAAAACTCATGAAGCATCCCACATTTTTAAAAATTTCCTGTGTTCCAAGAGATTTTTATTTTGGTAGTTCTGAGGTAGAGCCCAGGAATCTGTATGTAGTAACCACTCCAGGTGATCCTGATCCAGGTGATCCTTAACTTTCACTTTGAGAAACACTGCAAATCTCACTCAAAAAAAGAGCGAAACACATGCGAATGTGAGGCAGTAAGGCTCAACCAATTGCACATGAGTTGTACCTTCTTTGGATCCCTGTGATGCATCAAATCAAGCTTTTGACTAGCACATGTATTCTGCCTAGTTCTAAACTTATTTGTGCATTTGCCTCCATCCCCAAAAGACTGTAAGCTCCCTGAAGCACAGGAATTATGTTGTATACTGACATGTCTATCTTCAGCTGGACTCACCCCTGCCTTATTCTTACTAAGAAGATGCTCAGTAATATATGTCAAGTGAATGAAGACAACAAGGGTAAAAATGCAATTCAAAGAGTGTGATTGAAACAGAGAAGGGTTTAGTCTTGGCCCGCTTTCACCCACCAGCTATGAAAACTTAGAGTCACTTTATCTCTCAGTGTCTCAGCCCTGCATTTATTACATAGATCAGTTTCTTCCTCCTTCATAGGGCTACTGTGGGGTAAAAATGATGTAATGTATGTGAAAATTTCTTCAAAATTGCAGAGCCACTTGTTTCAACTTTTTAGAGTATGACTGCCTTTTTTTGCTCTAACCTCATTTTTCCCATGAATGAGTGAAAGGTTATATGACTGAGGCAAGGAACACAACATTCACTTCTGGCCATTATGGGAAAGCAAATTCCATTATTTGGAATTTAAAAGAACCACATGACTTTTCCAGCTTCAAGGAGAGTAAAAAATGAATTCAATACTAAAATTTTATAATGTAAATGGAATAACTACCCCACAAATAACGAACAGTACAAAGGAAGGGAGATACACAGGGGAGCAAACTAACTATTCACACTGATGTTTGATTCTGAGATGGGGCCTTTCAGATATCTGGGTTTAGTGAAATGATATCTGAATTTTAGTGGCTACCCTAAGATCACCTTAAAGGGTAACAGTTATCTGATAAGATGAGCTGAAAAGTACAAGTGCATAACATCCCTTTCAAAACCTCAAGGTAGAGATTATGATTACCCCTCAAGTTGTAAAGAACTGAAGAATCAAAAGGACCTAGGTCACTTACAAGAGGCAACGTGTGCTGGGTGGTAAATGCTGGACCAGGACTGGAGTCAGTTCATATCTCAATGAGGAAAATAAGAACAATGTAGTGAGTTTTCCATGAAGCTATATTTATTCAGTTGAGCCTACTGTCTTTTATGTATGTATGTATTTTAGTAACTTAAAAAATTGAAGTATAGTTGATCTACAATATTTTATTAGTTTCAGGTGTACAGCATAGTGATCCAGTATTTTTGAAGATCATAGTCTGTTAGAGGTTATTACAAGTTGATGGCTATAATTCTCTGTGTTATACAGTAAATTTTTATTACCTATTTTATACATAGTAGTTTGTATCTGTTAACCCACACCCCTAATTTGTCCCTTTCCCCTTACCTTTCCCCTTTGGTAACCACAAGTTTGTCTTCTGTATCTGAGTCTGTTTCTATTTTGCATATACATATTCATTTGCATTATGTTTTAGATTCCATGTATAAATGATATCTTTATCTGACTTATTTCATTAAGCATAGTATTCTCTAGGTCCATCCAGTTGGTGCAAATGGTAAAAATTTCATTCTATTTTATGGCTGAGTAGTATTCCATAGTGTGTGTGTGTGTGTATGTGTGTGTGTGTGTGTCTATAGCACATCTTACTCTAATCATATGTTGATGGGCTCTTGGGTTGCTTCTATGTCTTGGCTATTATTAATAGTACTGTTATAAACTTTAGGGTACATATATCTTTTTGAATTAGTGTTTTTGTTTTTTTCTGGTTAAATGCTCATGAGTGGAATTGCTGGATCATATGGTAGTTCTATTTTTAGTTTTTTAAGGAACCTCCATACTGTTTTCCATAGTCACTGCACCAATTTACATTCCAATCAACAGTGTACAAAGTTTCCCTTTTCTCCACATCCTCTCCAATATTTATTTGTAGACTTTTTGATGATAGACATTCTGACAGGTGTGAGGTCATACCTCATTGTTGTTTTGATTTGCATTTCTTTAATAATTAGTGGTGTTGAACATCTTTTCTTGTGCGTGTTAGCTATCTGTATGTCTTTTTTGGAAAGATATCTGTTCAGATCTTCCCATTTTTTGGATTGGGTTGTTTGTTTTTCTGATATTGAGTTGTATTAGCTGTTTACATATTTTGGATATTAATCCCTTGTCAGTCACATCATTTGCAAACACTTGCAAATATTTTCTCCCATTCCATAGATTGTCTTTCTGTTGTGAAATTTGCTTCCTTTGCTGTGCAAAAGCTTTTAAATTTAATTAGGTCTCATTTGTTTGTTTTTGCTACAATTTATGTGTCAAAGAGTGTTCTGCCCATGTTCTTTTCTAGGAGTTTTATGATTTTCAATCTTACATTTAGGTCTTTAAACCATTTTGAATTTATTATTTTATTTGGTGTGAGGGAATGTTCTAATCTCATTGTTTTAATCTCATAGGTGGTGGTCCAGTTTTCCCAGCACCACTGTTGAGGAGTTCTTTTCCGCATTGTATATTCTTGCCTTCTTTGTTGTAGGTTGATTGACCATAGGTGCATGGGTTTATTTCTGGGCTCTGTGTTGTTTTTGTGCCAGTACCATACTTTTTTGTTTACCATTGCTATGTAGTATAGTCTGAAATCTGGGAGGGTTATACCTCCAGCTTTGTTCTTTTCTCTCAAGATTCTTTTTGGGGTCTTTTGTGGTTTCATACAAATTTTGGTATTATTTGTTCTATTTCTGTGAAAAATGTTATGGGTATTTTGATAGGGATTGCATTCAATCTGTAGCTTGCTTTGAGTAGTATGGCCATTTTAACAATATCCTTCCAATCCAAGAGCTTGGGATATCTTTCCATTTCTTTGTATCATCTTCAATTTCCTTCATCAAAACTTTATAGTTTTCAGAGTATAGGTCTTTTACTTCCTTAGTTAAGTTTATTCCTAGGTATTTTATTCTTTTTGGTGTGATTTTAAATGGGATTTTTTTTTTTACTTTCTCTTTCTGATATGTTGTTATTAGTGTATAGAAACATAACAGATTTTTGTATATTAATCTTGTATCCTGTGATCTTGCTGAATTCATTTATTAGTTCTAATGGTTTTTGGGTGGAAACTTTAGGGTTTTCTTTCTTTCTTTTTTTTTTAATTGTTTTGCTGTTCTGTTCTTTGTTCCTCTTTCTGCTTTCTTTTCTTATAAAGTTTTTTCACATCTTTATTGGAGTATAATTTCTTTGTAATGTTGTGTTAGATTCTGCTGTACAATAAAGTGAATCAGCTATACACATACATATACCCCCATATCCCCTCCCTCTGGAGCCTCCCTCCCACCCTCCCTAACCCATCCCTCTAGGTCATCACAAAGCATTGAATTGATCTCCCTGTGCTATGCAGCAGCTTCCCGCTAGCCATCCATTTTATGTTTGGTAGCACATATATGTCAATACTACTCTCTCACTTTGTCCCACTTCCCCTTCCCCCTGCTGTATCCTCAAGTCCATTCTTTACATCTGACTCTCTATTCCTGCCCTGCCACTAGGTTCATTGGTACTGTTTTGTTTTGTTTTTTTTTAGATTCCATATAAAGATTTTCTATACAGAGTATCATGTCATCTGCAAATAGTGACAGTTTTACTTTTTTTCCCTTCCAATTTGGACACCTTTTATTTTTCTTGTCTGATTGCTATGGCTAGGACTTCCAATTCTATGTTAAAAAGAAGCGATGAGAGTGGGCATCCTTGTCTTGTTCCTGAGTTTAGTGGGAAGGCTTTCATCTTTTCATCATTGTGTATGATGTTGGTTGAGGGTTTTTTTGTCAATAGCCTTTATTATTTTGAGATATGTTCCTGCTATACCAACTTGGAGAGTTTTTATCATGAATGGATGTTGAGTTTTATCAAATGCTTTTTCTGTGTCTATTGAGATGATCATGTGATTTTTATTCTTCCTTTTGTTATTGTGGTGTATCATGTTGATTGATTTGGGAATATTGACCATGGAATAACTCCAACTTGATCATGATGTATGATCCTTTTTATATATTGTTGGATTCAGTTTGCTAATATTTAGTTGAGGATTTTTGCATTGTTATTCATTACAGATATTGGCCTGTAATTTTCTTTTTCTGTAGTGTGTTTGGTTTTTGTATCAGGGTAATAGTGGTCTCATAGAATGAATTTGGGCATGTTCCCTACTCTTCAAACTTTTTGGAATAGTTTGAGAAGCATATGTATTAGTTCTTCTTTATATGTTGGTGGAATTACCCTGTCATGCTGTCCCATCCTAGACAGTTTGCTGGGAGTTTTTAAATTACAAATTCAATTTCATGTCTAGTGATCAGTATGTTCAAATTGTCTGTTTCCTCTTGATTCAGTCTTGGCAAGCTATATGTCTCTAGAAATTTGTCTATTTTTTTCTAGGTTGTCCAGTTTGACATGTAACTGTTCATAGAATTCTCTTATGATTTTTTTGTATCTCTGTAGTATTGGTTATAATTTCTCCTGTGTCACTGCTTATTCTGTTTATTTGAGTCCTCTTTTCTTCTTGGTAAGCCTGGCTAAAGGTTTTTCAGTTTTGATTATCTTTTCAAAAACCCAGCTCTTGGTTTCATTGATCTTTTCTATTGTTTTTCTCTCTGTTTATTTCATCTCCGATCTTTATTATTTCCTTCCTTCTACTGACTTTGGGGTTTGTTTGTTCTTCTTTTTCTGATTCTTTTAGGTGTAGTTTAAGTTGTTTATTTGAGATTTTTCTCATTTCTTGAGGAAGGCCTATGTTGCTATAAACTTTCCTTTTAGAACTGCTTTTGCTGCATCCCATAGATTTTGGAAAGCTGTGTTTCCATTTTCATTTGTCTTGGGATATTTTCTGATTTCCTCTTTGATTTCATCATTGTCCCATTGTTTTTTGTTTGTTTGTTTTTGTTTTGTTCGTTTTAGTAGCATATTGTTTAGTCTCCACATTTGTTCTTTTTCCATTTTTCTTTCTGTAGCTGATTTCTAGCTTTATACCATTGTAGTCAGAAAAAATGCTTGATATAATTTCTATCTTAAATTTGTTGAGGGTCGTTTTATGGCCTAGTATCCCAGTATGCTCTCCAGGATAGTATGTGGTCCATCCTGGAGAACATTGCATGTGCACTTGAAAATAATGTGTATTCTGCTATGTGGGGATGGACTGTCTTGTAGATAAATCTATTAAATCCCACTGGTCTATTGTGTTATTTAAGCACTGTTGTCTTATTGATTTTCTGTTTAGATGATCTGTCCATTGATCTAAGTTTAGTGTTAAAGTCTCCTACTATTATTGTATTATTGTCAGTTTCTCCCTTTATGTCTGTTAGTTTTTGCTTTGGGTGCTCCTATATTGGGTGCATATATGTCAACAAGTGTAATATCGCCTTCTTGTATTGATCCCTTTATCATTATATAATGCTCTTATTTATCTTTTGTTACAAATTTTGTTTTAAAGTCTATTTTGTCTGATATGAGCATTGCTACTCCTGCTTTCTTGTCATTTCCATTTGTGTGAAATATCTTTTTCCATCCCCTCACTTTCAGTCTATGTGTGTCTTTAGCCCTGAAGTGAGTCTCTTGTAGGCAGCATATTGAAGAGTCTTGGTTTGTTTCTTTTGTTTGTTTTTTTAATCCAGTCAGCCACCATATGTCTTTTGATTGGAGCATTTAGTCTGTTGACATTTTTAAAAGTTTATTTTAATTTATTTTATTTATTGGCTGTGTTGGGTCTTTGTTGCTGTGCACAGGCTTTCTCTAGTTGTGGCGAGTAGGGGCTAATCTTCATTGTGGTGCATGGGCTTCTCATTGCAGTGGCTTCTTTTTTTGCAGAGCATGGGCTCTAGGCTTGTGGGCTTCAGTAGTTGTGGCTCACGGACTCCAGAGTTCAGGCTCAGTAGTTGTGGTGCACCGGCTTAGTTGCTCTGTGGCATGTGGGATCTTCCCAAACCAGGGCTTGAAACCATGTCCCCTGCATTGGCAGGTGTATTCTTAACCACTGCGCCACTAGGGAAGTCCCCTCTGTTGACATTTAAAGTAATTGTTGATAGGTATGTGCTTATTGCCATTTATTATTTGTTTTCCACTTGTTTTTGTAGTTCTTCTCTGTTCTTTTTCTTTTTGTTTCTCCCCTTGTGATTTGATAATTTTCTTTAGTAGAATGCTTGTGTTCTTTTCTTCCTGTTTGTGTGTGTGTGTGTGTGTGTGTGTGTGTGTGTGTTTTGTGTATCTATTGTAGGTTTTTCATTTGTGGTTACCATGGAGTTCATATATGTTGACCCATAATTATATCTACTTGATTTAAACTTAGTCATTTAAGTTCAAACACATTTTAAAACATTTACATTTTTTCTGTACTTCCCCATATTTTTTTTTTAATGTCAGTGTCATCTTCATGCTTATCCCTTTAACTGTTTGTAATAATTATAGTTGCTTTTACAGTTTTTTGTGTTTTAATCTACATACTGGCTTATTTAAGTAATCTTCAATTCTTACTATATATCTGCCTTTCCTAGTGGGATTTACCCTTTCCTATAGATTCTTCTTTTCCATTTAGAGAAGCTCCTTCAACATTTCTTTTAGGGTAGGTTTAGTATTGCTGAATTATTTTAGTTTTTGCTTGTTTGAGAAGTTCTTTCTCTCTCTTTCTATTCTAAATGATAATCTTTCTGGGTAGAATATCCTCAGCTGCAGGTTTTTCCCTTTCAGGACTTTGAATATATCATGCCACTTCCTTCTGGCCTGCAAAGTGTCTGCAGGGAAATCAGCTGATAAGCTTATGGGAATTCCCTTGTATGTGACTCTCTGGTTTTCTCTTGCTGCCTTTAGAATTCTCTTTAACTTTTGCCATTTTAATTGTGATATGTCTTGATGTGGGTCTATTTGGTTTCATCTTGTTTGGGACCCTCTGTGCTTCCTGTAACTAGATATATGTTCCCTTCTCTAGGTTTAGGAAGTTTTCAGCCATAATGTCTTCAAATACATTTTAAATACCCCTCTCTCTTCTTCTGGAACCCCTATAATGTGAATATTGGCATGTTTAATGTTATTCCTGAGATCTCATATGTTGCTTTCAGTTTTTTCTTTTCTTCTTAATTTGTCCTTCTGTCTGCTGTTCTGATCGGGTGATTTTCATTATTTTATCTTCCAAATCACTTGTGTTTTTCTGTGTCATTTAGTCTGCTATTCATAGCTTCTGGAATGTTTTTTATTTCAGATATTGAATTATGTATTTTTGATTGGGTCTTTTATATTTTCTAGTTGTTAAAATGACCTATGTTTAGATCAGTTCTCTTCCCTAGTTCAAGCAGCATTTTTATTACCAGTGTTTTGAATTTTTTTTAAAGGGACAACATACATTCCTTTTCCAAATGTTGCTGTAAAATCAGGTGGAAGAGAATGGTTTTAGCAGTTAGAGAAAAAAAAAGTAGAAATCTGGGCTTTGGTGGTTAAAAGTTAGTTACAACATTGGGAGGGGGAAAAAAAGACAGGAAGTTGTCTCATATTACAGATCTCCCCCTCACCCCAAAGCTTAATAATTGCTTACTAAGTCAAAAAAGAGTTGGTTCATAAGCTGGAGGTTTGAACTTGAGTAAGGCCTTTATAAAAACCTAGACAAGGGCAATGTCCTCCCCAGTCCAGGTGCCACTAGGCACAGCACAAGAGACTAAAAACTCAATAGGGGAAGGCTGGACACTCAGGGTGTTGGAGTGTCGGCACCCCCATATCTGGCTTAGGGATTTGGGAGGTAAACAAAACCTATTTGGAAAAGAACTGGGGGAGAAAACCAGCAACTGTCTTCTGCATGGATGGGGACAGGCAAGGAGGTAGGGCCAGGGGCAGGGGTGGCAACAGCTTTCTCTTCCTGGGCAGTGCCTTCCTCACTGCGGGCACTGATCTCCCCCTTCTCGCGTTCTTTTCCTGTGGGTGAGAAGGCAAACAGAATCACCCCCAACCTCCTTCTGATTTCTCTTGAAGGACAGGCCACTCAATTGAAGGGCTTCTTTTATTTTGAAAGGCTTCTTGAAAGAGCATTTCTTCTTGGTGGTCTCCTTGTGGTGGGGGGCCTCCCCCTTGGCCTCAGTGCCCTGGCTTGGGGGTGCTGGCTGGATGGCATTGCCAGTGGCCCTGGTTGTCTCCTCTATTCTGTTCACAGCGTGGGGGTGGAGCGACTCCCCTTCACCTTTGGGGGACAAGTCTCCATTGCTCTTCACATGGGCGTTCTCCTGCCCGTTGACCTTAGTGGGAGGAGTGCCTGCTGCCTTCCCATATGGCCCTGGGGAGCTTTGGAACTCTGGCTGCCCATGGTGGGGCTTCTGCTGGGGAGCACCTGGAGCCTCCCCGGGCTTGCGCCACTGGGGATAGTTCAGTCACGTGAGCCTTGCCGGCGGAGGGGTGGGGCTTGTGCCTGAAGGGGAGGAGCGTCAGGGGGAAACCAAGCTGTACCCCCAATCCGAGCCCCACCCGCTAGCTGGGCCCACCCTGCTCTGTGCCAGAATGTTACCCTATTTTGAATTTTTTATCTGGTAAATTGTTTATTTCTGTTTCATTATTTTTTCAGGGCATTTCTCTTCTTTCAGTTGAGAGTAGTTCCCCTGCCTTTTCATTTTACTTAACTTTCTCTGTCTATGAATTTAGCTGAAACAGTTACCTACTGTGGTCTTAGAGAGGTGTTCTTCTGTGGGAGCCTCCCTAGGCAGACCGCATGTGCGCAGTGTCTTTGGTGGGAGGGCTGGAATTTATGTGGATGCCAATCATGTCTTTCCTCAAGGTGTGCTGGTTGCTGTCACCTTGGTAGGGTGTATGGCTGGTGATGGAGGAGCTAGAGCCTATGCAGGGTTTGGGGTGGGACTTCCTCTTTGCTTAGGGGCTGTCATTGTCCTGTCAGGGGTGGGGTCTGATCCCTAGTTGCTGGAGCAGAAGCCCTGAGGGTCGGGCTTGCACTGGCTCTGTTCCCTTTAGGTGTGTGTTTTTCCTTCTTCCTGCACTGGGACCTTGGCCCCAAAGGAGGGGAGTGCTGAAGCAAGTGGGGCTTGTGTTCTTATAGAGGTCCAGTACGTTCCTGTGTAGAAGTCTGCAGCTCTGCTTAGATGCAGTCCATGGTTGCATCTTTTCCCTGGTCATGGCTCCCCCAGATCTAGTGCTGCTCTGCGGCATGGAGTGAGCGGGGCTGGAGCAGGGTGGGAGCAATGGCTCAGCTTGGGCTGAGGCATGCAGCAGGGCAGCCGTGGAAAATCTGGATGGCCACGCTGCTGTCAGAAGTCTGAGCTGCTTCTAGAGTGCTGTTTTGAGTGAGCACCAAGAATGGCTGCCACCACTCTACCTGGACTAGACCCTGGGCTGCCTTTAAGTCCCTAGGTCAAGCATTTACCCAGGTCCTGACCACCCTAGATCCAGTGCCACACTGTGGAGTGGAGTGAGGAGGGTCTAGGTGTTTGCTTGGGTGTCTCTTTTATTCTAAGATTAGGTCTTCCCTTGCTTTGGCTTATTAAAATGTCCTTGCTTCTGTGAAGTGTCAGTAGTTTTTAAAACTGGCAAAGAAAATGTTGACAATGATATTATGTCTCTTCATTCAAATTTATTTACTCAACCTTGAGTTTGAATTCTGGATCCATTCAAGATAAGTGGCTTGAGATAAATTTCTAATCTACTCAGGCCTCAATTTCACCACATGTAAAGTCACAAAGATTCGTAATAACATATGTAATAATTGAAATAACATATGTAATGTTTGCAAAGACCTTAGCACAATTTGTAGTACATAGTAGATGACCAATAATTTGTGGTAGTTACATGAAAAATAAAGACAATAGGTAGAGACGAATCAAGATGGTGGAGTAGGAGGACGTGCGCTCGCTCCCTCTTGCAAGAGCACCGGAATTACAACTAACTGCTGAACAACCATTGACAGAAAGACACTGGAACGCCCCCCAAAAAACCACCCCACATCCAGAGACAAAGGAGAAGCCTCAATGAGATAGTAGGAGGGGCACAATCGCGTTAAAATCAAATCCCATAAATGCTGGGTGGGTGACTCACAAGCTGGAGAACAGTTATACCCCAGAAGTCCTCAGGGTTCTGAGCCCCACGTCAGGCTTCCTAACCTGGGGTTCCAGCAACGGGAGGAGGAATCCCCAGAGAATCAGACTTTGAAAGCCAGTGGGATTTGATTGCAGGACCTCCACAGGACTGGGGGAAATGGAGACTCCACTCTTGGAGGGCATACAAAAAAGTGTGCTCACCAGGACCCGGGGGAAGGAGCAGTGACCCCATAGGAGACTGAACCAGACCTACCTGCTGGTGTTTCAGAGCTGTCTGCAGAGGTGGGGGGCAGCTGAGGCTCACCGAGGAGACGGGGCACTGGCAGCAGGGGTTCTGGGAAGTGCTCATTGGTGTGAGCTCTTCCAGAGTCCACCATTAGCTCCACCAAAGAGCCTGTAAGCTCCAGTGCTGGGTCGCCTCAGGCCAAATGACCACCAGGGTGGGAACACAGCCCCACCCATTGGCAGACAAGCAGATTAAAGTGTCACTGAGCTCCACCCACCAAATCAGATTAAAGTTTTACTGAGCTCCACCCACCTCTCCCAACCCACCATCAGTCCCTCCCATCAGGAGGCACCCACAAGCCTCCTAGACAGCTTCCTCCACAAGAGGGCAGACAGCAGAATCAAGCAGTATCAGCAGTATATCATCTTGTGGAACTGAAAATCATAGCCACAGAAAGACACAGAAAATGAAAAGGCAAAAGACTTTGTACAGATGAAGGGACAAGATAAAACACCAGAAAAACAACTAAATGAAGAGGAGATAGGCACTCTTCTGGAAAAAGAATTCAGAATAATGATGGTGAAGATGATCCAGGACTTTGAAAAAAGATTGGATGCAAAGATCAAAAAGTTGCAAGAAAAGTTTACCAAAGACCTAAAAGAATTAAAGAACAAACAAACAGAGATATGCAACACAGTAAGTGAAATGAAAAATACACTAGAAGGAACTAATAGCAGATTAACTGAGGCAGAAGGACGAATAAATGACCTGGAAGACAGAATGGTGATAATCACTGATGCAGAAAAGAATAAAGAAAAAAGAATGAAAAGAACTGAAGACAGCCTAAGAGACCTCTCAGACAAGGTCAAATGCACCAACGTTTGCATTATAGGGGTCCCAGAAGGAGAAGAGAGAGAGAAAGGACCCGAGAAAATACTGGAAGAGATTATACTGGAAGAGATTGAAAACTTCCCTAACATGGGAAAGGAAATAGCTACCCAAGTCCAGGAAGCACAGAGAGCCCAGGCAGGATAAACCCAAGCAGAAACACGCTAAGACATATAGTAGTCAAACTGACAAAAATTAAAGACAGAGAAAAGTTATTAAAAGCCACAAGGGAAAAACGACAAATAACATACAAGGGAACTCCCATCAGGTTAACAGCTGATTTCTCAGCAGAAACTCTACAAGCCAGAAAGGAGTGGCATGATATATTTCAAGTGATGACAGAGAAGAACCTGCAACCAAGAACACTCTACCCAGTAAGGATCTCATTCAGATTTGATGGAGAAATCAAAAGCTTTACAGACAAGCAACAGCTAAGAGAATTCAGCACCACCAAACCAGCCCTACAACAAATGCTAAAGGAACTTCTCTAAGCAGGAAACATAAGAGAAGAAAAGGACCTACAGAAACAGAAACAAAACAATTAAGAAAATAGTAATAGGAACATACATATCGATAATGACCTTGAACGTAAATGGACTAAATGCACCAACCAAAAGACACAGACTGGCTGAATGGGTACAAAAACAAGACCCATATATATACTGTCTACAAGAGACCCACTTCAGACCTAGGGACACATACAGACTGAAAATGAGGGCATGGAAGAAGATATTCCATGCAAATGGAAATCAAAAGAAAGCTGGAGTAGTGATACTCATATCAGATAAAAGACTTTAAAATAAAAAATGTTACAAGAGACAAGAAAGGACACTACATAAAGATTGAGGGATCAATCCAAGAAGAAGAGATAACAATTATAAATATACATGCACCCAGTATAGGAGCACCTCAATACATAAGGCAAATGCTAACAACTATGAAAGAGGAAATCAACAGTAACACAATCATAGTGGGGGACTTTAACACCCCACTTACACCAAGGCACAGATCATCCAGACAGAAAATTAATAAGGAAACCCAAGCTTTAAAGGACACAATAAATCAGCTTGATTTAATAGATATCTATAGGATATTACATCCAAAAACAGCAGATTACACATTCTTCTCAAGTGCACATGGAACATTCTCCAGGATAGATCACATTTTGGGTCATAAATCAAGCCTTGGTAAATTCAAGAAAACTGAAATCGTATCAAGCATCTTTTCTGACCACAACGCTATGAGATTAGAAATCAATTACAGGAAAAAAACTGTAAAAAACACAAACACATAGAGGCTAAACAATACGCTATTAAATAACCAACAGATCACTGAAGAAATCAAAGAGGAAAAAGAGAACAAGAAGTAACTTCAGCATGGCTACTTTAAGACTTCAATTAAATAGTTACCAATTCCCACAGTCAAAATATTGTTGTAATAATTCAATGGGAGGCTGAGCTCCATATTTTTCCAATGCAGGCATATTCATGTCATCTATAAAAATTATACACTTCTTTCCCATAGGTGGTCCAAAAACTCCTTTGCATCTTTTATCCAGTCTAGCCATAATAATGTTCTAAAATATAAAGAAGAAAGAGTAGTATATTTAAAGCTGTACTTAACACCAGGGGAAAGAAAAAGAAATTTAACCATCTAATTATGTAAGTAAATAATGCCAAGCAGGAAAAAAAAAGAAAATAGACAATAGGTAAGTGTCATCATCTAGATAAATTAGGAAGAGTATCTTGATGGTATAAACTGACCATGTTTACACTACTGTGTTAGCATCCATGGCTTCCATAGCTTCATTCGGGACCTATCCATGTTTTTGCTCCAAGAGGAAGTCTAAGCAGCAAGCACCAAGGGGGAATTTCCCTTTCATGCACACAGCCAACCAAACAGCCCTGTGCTGGTTGTGAGGGGCATTCCAGAACCAGTGGTAGAGTAAGGTTGTGCCTATTGGCTGAGTTCTTGTTGGATCTAGAATTTAAACTCACCCCTTTAGTTCTAGGACTAGCATTTCCTAGTGTATAATGCAGATCTTTGTATTTCCAATGCTTAATAAATCATAGTTTATCAGTGTTTGTTGATGATTTAAATGAATAAATGTGAAAATGAATCTCAGGGAATACAATAGCTCCATAAAGTATTATGGTTTTCTCAATTATCTGCTGCTATTTGTTTCAGGGACCTATGCGAAATAGATAGCATTTTGACAGGTGACCTTTAACTTACTGACTTGCTAAGAAAGACAAAAAACAGGAAAAGGGTAGGAGTTTTTCATGACTAAAACACATTTGTGTTAAGTCTATGATGGGTATTACAGTGTTTGGACAGGCAACTTCCTGGTCAAGATTTAAGTTAAATTTGAGCTCAATGTCTAGTAGCATCCAGACTTGTTTCCCAGGCACCTCAAGGGTTGAACGTGTTTTCCTAGATGGGTCACATTGTGGGGCCTTTAACTGACTAATGCAATGTGGGTAGTGCAATGACTGAATTATTTTAGACATATTGATATCTATAGACCACTCTATGAGTATAGAGGAGGCAAACACTTTTGTTGTCTCATATTTATCTGGGATTCTTATGTCACTATTATGGAAAGCTGCTGGCTTAAAGTTTTTAAGACATCCACTTTGTTCAAGTTCTGCATTAGAATCTAGGGAGGGCCATAATACAAGGACGGATCCATGTTTTGTGAGGCCTGAAGCTTTAGACAATTTAGGGTGCTCTATTGTTAAAAAAAAAAAAAAAATAACATAGGGTCATAAATTTAAACACTTTATATAAAAGTGAGTACCTAGAAGGGATCAATCCTTGCCAAGGGAGGTCACAAAGCTGGAGTTTCATTAGCTTCCTATAAATGTACCTCTGTAATACTGGAAGCAACATCTTAAGACAAAGGGATGTGTGATAGAATGTTGACGGGCGGAGCATTTCCAAGCATTTACCAGTAAGAGAAATGTGTGTGCTAAGTGTAGCTCCAGAGATAGACAGTAAGTGGCAGAGTGGAGGGAAGCAGCGCTGTAGTGAAGCCAGCAGAGAAGGGGCTACTCTACATTATGCATCCAGGAGGACGTCAGTTAATTGGAATGCTTAGGGAACTGGGAATCTTGAGTTGACTTTTCAAATTAATCAAAAACAACAAACTCCCACTCCCAGCATTTATCGGCCATCAAAACTTTTTAAAGATAGTCCTTTCCTTTTTTCCAATTTTCCTGTAGGTTTAAGAATTTAAAAAACAAAAAACCAAAAAAACCCCCCCAACAAACAAACAAACAAACAAAAAAACCAATGTAATTTACCCATTGAGTTTAAGGAGAAAAGAAACCAAATAGTTACTTAGAGGGGGAAAATAATGAAGTATACACTTCCCACTTTAATAGAAAATCCTCTGTTGCTTGGGTGACTGAAGTAGTACCCATGCCTGGTGGGAATAGGAATGCTGGCCTCCTTAACTGCCTTTCAGAGATTTGCCTGGTAGAGGACATTGGTCTGATTGTGCTGTAGCTGTAAGTGCTCAATAAAAAATTTATTGAATGGATGAATGAACCAAATGAATGGTTCTAGTTTGAACAAATAAGGACAGTTTTGAAAGCATTTTTTTATTCCTAAGAATTCTGTAATTAGATTTTATCAGACTCTTTTGAATGCATTGAAAATTTCTTCCTGAATATGGCCTACGTTTGACAGCAAAAGGATGAGGAAATGGAGTGGAACTTTCACTGATCACCTGACATATGCCAGATATTTTGCTGATGTCTGTATATTCATTTAAACTTTGTAACCATTTTGCATTGGAGGAAACTAGACCTCAGGCCTTAAATAACTTGCTGGTGACCTTCCAGGAAGCAGGTGACAGAGCTAGGATTCAGATCCAGGTTTGTGTGTCCAGGGTTCATTCTCTGACTCTGTAACTTGTATTTGACCTTTTCTTTCCAGCAAATGTGAAAGACACATGAAACATAGACTTTAGCTAGAGGTAGGAAGGATTATAAAGAAGGGAGTGTGGCGTGGTACAGTTATACTGCTTAGCCATCCATAGCATGTGACTTGGGGTCTTCAGAGGCTGGAGTCAATGACCTCTGAGTAGGGTGATCACATGGCCCAGTTTGCCAAGGCAGCCCCGATTTATACTTGACCAAGGCAACTACGATTAGCACTTCCTTCCACTTTCAAAAGTATTCTACTGTGGATCATGAAGTCTAAGGCTGCCTTATATATGAGGTTGATTCCAGGTCTTAATTTCTATGACTTCAAATTGAAGCAATAGGAATTTTCATTTCCCAGGCCTGTGAGGTGTGAGGGACTGACAGTGCATGAAGTGACCTCTGCCTAGAGTTTGTTTTACATTTCTAATATATTTTTTTCTATCGCTTTTTAAAAAAATTTTTTTTAAAATTTATTTTATTTATTTTTTGGCTATGTTGGGTCTTAGTTGCTGCACACGGGCTTTCTCTAGTTGCTCAGAGCAGAGGCTACTCTTTATTGTGGTGTGCGGGCTCCTCATTGCAGTGGCTTCTCTTGTTGTAGAACATGGGCTTTAGGCGTGTGGGCTTCAACAGTTGTGGCACATGGGCTCAATAGTTGTGGCTCATGGGCTCTAGAGCACAGGCTTAATAGTTGTGGTGCACGGGCTTAGTTGCTCCTTGGCATGTGGAATCTTCCCAGACCAGGGCTTGAACCTGTGTCTCCTGCATTGGCAGGCAGATTCTTAACCGCTGTGCCACCTAGGAAGTCCTGCTATTGCCTCTTTAAAAGTACACTAGCTAATGCCCTTCTGGTCAGTTTGGTTACAGTTAATTTGGGATCGTTATATAAATATTTATTTCTACTAATAGTGGCTACCACTTATTGAGTGTTTAGAATAAGTCAGGCATGCTGATTACATTCTCATTTAATGCACTTATTAATACTATAAGATAGTTTCTCATTTTCTCAATAAGGAAACTGAGGCTTAGAGCAATTAAGTGACTTGAAGGAAGAGATGAAAGCAGGTATTCCTAATCTCTTAACCATTATACTCTATTAAGATATGTATACAAACACATACAGAACAGATAATTTAAAAAAACTATCAGAGTTGGAGACAAGATGGCAGGTAGAGGGACTTGAGCTCACCACCTCTCATGAAAACACTAAAATCACAACTGACTTCTGAACAACCATTGACCAAAAAAAAAGACTCAAACCTACCAACAAAAGGTATTCTACACCCAAAGACAAAGAAGAAGCAACAGTGAGACAGTAGGAGGGGCACTTTTGCAATATAATCAAATCCCATACCTGCTGGGAGGGTGACCCACAAACTGTAAAATAATTATATTGCAGAGGTTCTCCCACAGACGTGAGAGTTTTGAGCACCACGTCAGAATCCCCAGCCTGGGGGTCTGGCATTGGGAGGAGGAGCCCCCAGAGCATTTGGCTTTGAAGGCTGGCAGGACTTGCATGCAGGAGTGCCACAGGACTGAAGGAAACAGAGATTCTACTCTTGGAGGGTGCACACAAGGTTTCTTGTGCACTGGACCCAGGGCAAAGCAGTGATACCATAGGAGCCTGGGCCAGACCTACCTGTGAGTCTTCGAGGGTCTTCTGGAGAGGTAGGAGTCAGCTGTGGCTCAGGCTATGGCTCCTGGGGGCACAAGGACACTGTGGCGGATGCCCCAGGGAATACTCATTGGCATGAGCTCTCCTGGAGGTTGCCATTTTGGCACTGAGACATGGCCCCACCCAACAGCCTGCAGGCTCCATAGCTGGGACACCTCAGGCCAAACAACCAAGTCATCGTGAGCTAACAGCCATCTGACATGGCTCTGCCCACCAGAGGGACAAGACCCACCTCCACCCACCAGCGGGCAGGCACCAGTCCCTCCCACAGCAAGCCTGCACAAGCCCCTGGACCAACCTCACCTACCAGAGGCAGACACCAGAACCAAGAATTACAATCCGACAGCCTGAGGAACAGAGACCACAAACACAGAAAGTTAGACAAAATGAGACAGCAGAGAAATATGTTCCAGATGAAGGAACAAGATAAAACCCCAGAAGAACAACTAAATGAAGTGGAGAAACAATCTACCTGAAAAAGAATTCAGAGTAATGATAGTAGACATGATCCAAGGTCTCAGAAAAAGAATGGAGGTGCCAACTGAGGATACAAGAAATGTTTAATAAAGAGCTAGAAGCTTTAAAGAATGAGCAAACGGAGATGAACAATATAGTAGCTGAAATGAAAAATACACTAGAAGGAATCAATAGCAGAATGATGAGGCATAATGAACAAGTGAGCTGGAAGACAGATTGCCGGAAATCACTGCTGTGGAACAGAATAAAGAAGAAAAGAATGAAAAGAAATGAGGGCAGTCCAAGAGTGTGGGACAACATTAAATGCACCAACATTTGCATTATAGGGGTCCCAGAAGGAGAAGAGAAAGGGCCTGAGAAGATATCTGAAGAGATAATAGCTGAAAACCTCCCTCACATGGGAAAGGAAACACTCACTCAAATCCAGGAAGCACAGAGAGGCCCATAAAGGATAAACTCAAGGAGGAGCATGCCAAGACACATATTAACCAAACTGACAAAAATTAAAGACAAAGAGAAAATATTAAAAGCAATAAATAACATACAAGGGAATCCCCGTAAGGTTATCAGCTGATTTTTCAGCAGAAACTCTGCAGGCCAGAAGGGAGTGGAACAACATACTTAAAGTGATGAAAGGGAAAAACCTACAACCAAGAATACTCTACCCAGCAAGGCTCTCATTCAGATTCAATGGAGAAAATCAAAAGCTTTACATAGAAGAGAAAATCAAAAGCTTTACACAGTAAAAGCTAAGAGAATTCAGCACCACCAAACCAGCTTTACAACAAATGCTAGAGAAACTTCTCTAAAAACTTTGCCAATAATCGTGTTCATAAAGACATGGAGCAAGAGGATGTCACGTACACCGAAGCACAATAGAAATCAGTGCATCACCTATTAAAGTTGACCTGTCAATTCCATTCCTACATGCTTATAGACACTAGCAAAATTCTTCCACAAGTACACCAGGAGATGAGTATACAATTATTTATAATAGAATTATTTGTAATAAATAAAAAGACTGAAAACAACCTGAAATTTCCATCCACAATGAAATGAATAAATAAAATGTGATAAAGTCATAGCATGGACTACTAAATGGCTGTAGACAGCAGCATGAACAAGACTCAGTAATGGGGGGGTGGGGGGGGAGCTGGGTGCAAAGGTAAGTCCCTGAAAGGAAAAGCAGTCAGGAAAAGATAAGATTTTGAAAACTGAGGAGTAAGACAAAGAGAAGAAAGGAAACTGTAGTCACAGAGACAAGGAACAGCAAGACCCATTTAGGAACTGCTGATGCATAACACCTCCCCCATCCCATGTGTTCCTAATGCAGAATTCTGGTACACCTGAATTACTTCTGGATACCTTTTCTTGAACCATGAGAAATTCTGTAATAATTAATTGCTTGTTAGAAATAGTTGCAGAAGAGTGAGGTTGGAAAGCCAATAAATGAGATAAAGCAGTTAGGAAAGGAATACAGATGTTTACAATGAATTCCTCTCTAGGAAGCCAGGTGGGGGAAAGTAAATCTTGTGATTCTGCCTGCCTTCCAGTGGTGTCCCCAAGGAGGAAAGGAGCAAAGGTCAATGTCAGTCATGCTTCAGTGTCAAGATTACCAAGATTGAAGGAAGCTACATTAACCTGGAGATTGGGAGGGGATTTTAAAAGTCAAAGATAACTGGGACTTCCCTGGTGGTGTAGTAGTTAAGAATCCGCCTGCCAATGTAGGGGACACGGGTTCGAGCCCTCGACCGGGAAGATCCCAAGTCTTGGAGCAACTAAGCCCGTGTGCCACAACTACTGAAGCCCATGCACCTAGAGCCTGTGTTCTACAAGACAAGCCACTGTAATGAGAAGCCCACGCACCACAACGAAGAGTAGCCCCTGCTCTCCACAACTAGAGAAAGTTCGTGCACACCAACAGAGACCCAACCCAACCAAAAATAAATAAATAAATTTATTTAAAAAAAAGTCAAAGACAACTAACTTGAGGTTTTCTCTGTGCTTTTTCCATCTCAAGCACTTAACTGTGTCTCTGAGATCACAATGGGAATGATCAGTGGGATTTTAAAAGAGAATTTTTGTGTCCAGAAAGAAAGGTTACTGTAGTAGAGCTTAGTGCTGAATTTATTGATGCTATAAATTAAGAATCTCAGTTTTTATGAATGTTTAAATTCAGTCTACATATCTTGTTTTTCTCTGTCTTCTCTTCTCTCTTCCCTTCTTCCTTTCTCTCTTCCATTCTTTCTCTCGCTCTTTTTTAGAAATACAATTTAGTAATTGTCCAAAAAACAAAACAAAACAACTATCAGGCCTCCTAAATTCCCACTGGCCTTTTCTTATTTATCAGTGTCAGTGATAATCTTTGTAATTATGTCTTCCATTGCTTCTACCATCCATCATTTACCTCAGAGTAGAAGCATTTGCATCAAGTAAACAGACAATAGATTTTGACTAAGATGCAAGTTCTCAAGAAATACAAGGGGATTAGAAAGTGGATGCATAGAATATTTACTTATTCTATGGACTTTCTTTTTTTTTTTTTGATTTTGTCTTTACCAGGATATAAAGCAGAAAATGGACACTTGCTTTTTCATTTATTTATATTTACAAAGACAGTACTTAAAATAAAACCCACCAGATGACAGTCTTATCATTCTGCTTTTATTTATTGTTTGGCTAACTTACAAAGACATAGATGTCTAGGGTAGGTCCTATCCCACCATATAAACTATTCTGATGACATAGGTACCAAAATGTGCATGTTTACATAGTGCAGTGGTATGAAAAACATTTTCTTTCTTTACAGTCCCTGACTATAAATAGGGAAAAATTAATTTCATGCCAGAAAATTTTGGGCACTTTAACAGTCATCACATTTCTGCTACTAAAATAACAAAACTGGTATTACAAGTTAAAATATAAAGGCCTAACAGTTTTTACAAATATGAAATTAATCTGCTACTTAGACATAAAAAGTCAATTTCTCTCAAATCACCAAGTAAGGCACCATTGGATTAAACATGTTTCTTGGTTTTTACTAAATAAAATGCATATTGAAATAAATACTGAACACTGAATTTTAATACTGTAATACATTTCAATATAAAATATGTGAATGTTAAAATACTGTATTGCATCTTGAATACATTTATCTGGAAATTTTATGGGAAAAAATAGGTAAGCTCTGGTTTCAGGGAAGGAACTATTAATTTTTGTGATCTGCCATAGCTGAAGATTTCAGCATAGAACTTATTCAAAGTTTTGGATGCAGTTAGGTTTCTAACTTTAAAAGAAAGGGTGTACATGTATTAATGGACTATTCACTTAAAGAATACATTTTAAAACACCTCTATCCTGGATGAATAGCAACTTTGAGCTGTGACCCTGTTTCAAACTTAATATGGTATCTGCAAAGTTGGAATATGCAAGGAAATCGGCCATTCTTACCACCTGTTACCAAATTCGGACCCATTTTCTTTGGGTCTGACTTTTCTCTGCCATATTTGCTAGGAAGGCCCAGTTCCATCTTTTCTGAAGTGGGTCCTTAGGCCTTATCATAAGGATTTCTACCAACAATCAATATCCGATCAAAGAATTCAAAATAAAATGATGCTACTGTGTTACCAAAATATTAGAGATTGAAAACTTTTTTTGAAAATACTCTGCCAAGCTTGTTATACCTTTGTTTCTTGATTTTCTTTGGGTAAAGGGCCCCAAGTGAACGAACATATGAAAGACAAATGAATGGTGGTGGGTGGGGGTGGGGGGGAGCCCAAGTTCTCTAATGTACTAATAAGCCCAGGACTTTGGCAAGGAAAGTTGTAAAACTACAATATATTCAAATGGGCAACTTCATAATTTATTAGACATCCCATTTATTAGAACTCTAAGTTCTTTTGCTTTTATATAAATGAAACAATTATTCTATAAATGGGAATGTTTCTTTCAAATTTTTCTTTGGATTGATTTCTTGTTAGCATCTCCCAGTAATACATGAATAATTCACTGAAACCAGGATACAAAGTTTAGGTAGATGTACATAAACATATCTAGCCGTGAGCTTTTAAAAAATAAGTAATGGTAATTTAAAACATAATCAACCATATAAAACACCTACATGGAAACCCTTTTTTCCAAGTCTATAGCTAGATTTAAGAGTCCCAGTAAAGTTTTGTAAACAAAATCATACAAAAAAAAAAAAAAGGCAAGGCTGGTTCATCCCTATGGTCCTCTGGAGGAGCTTTGTTTGCATAGATCCAAGGCAAATGATTCTCCCAGATAGATTCAAAACAAGTTCTTCCCAATTTCCAGCAGCAGTCTCTTTCTCTCAACCCCACAAGCATCAGATTTAGATTTTTTAGAGTTTTGCCCATCAACTCAAACCTGTTCCCTTCTTCCACATTCCTGGTTTGCTACCTTTCCCTGGCTTTCCCCCACAGCTGTGGAGCCTGTGAGCCTCCTGCCCTAAGGAGCAAGCTGGGCTGGAGAGGACTGAAGCCACTCCACATGCATAAGGCAGGAGGCCAACCAACAGATGAGCTCAAGGCAGCTAGTTGTGAGCCGCAGAGCCCCCACTGGCTCTCAGTTTCTTTCCAATGGCTTTATTCCACGTGACTGTAAACCCTATTAGATCAATTTCTGTAAACCCTATTAGATAAATTTCTGACCTTGGTACTGTGAAGCAATACTTGTACACCGATTTCAAGGGAAGAGGGAAAACAAGGGAGCAAAATCCAAGGAAAGCTGTTTGCCAAACAAGGTGTTGGGTCCTAACTTTATTAGTTACCTCTTGAATTGGTAAAGCTCACCTTGCCTTTGGTTTTTAAACAAGAGGTTTTTTCACTAGCCTCTATCTTCCGGACCTGTGCCATCCAACATGGTAGCTGCCAACCACGTGTGGCTATTGAGTACTTGAAATGCGACAAGTCCAAATGGAGATGTGTTCTAAGTGTAAAATACACACCAGATTTTAAAGACTTAGTACCAAATAAAGAATATAAAACCTCATTAAAACTGTTACATTGATTGCATATTGAAAAGATATTTTGGATGTTAGGGTTAAATAAAATACATTAAAATTAATTTCACCTATTTTCCTTTTTTATGTGGTTACTAGAAATTTTAAAATTGTATATATGGCTCACATTATATTTCTATTGGGCAGCTCTGAATTTGCTTAGGTGGTCTGTGGTTCATGGAAACAGGAGGCCAAACATGCAAAAAAGGCATGGAAGCAGACAGCTCTCAGGGACCTTAATATTGTACTCTGCAGCAAAAAAAAAGCAGTGAATGTTTGAATTTGGTTGGTTGAAAGCTGGGACACAATTCATCGCTGCCTATTTGCCACAGAAGCCTATTGATCCCCAAAGCAGCCAACAGGCTGTAGCTGAAGCAAGCAATAGCTTTAAGAATATACACAATATAAAAAGCGAGGTGCATTTCTTGACTGCATACCCACCCTGCACACACATATTCCCACGTCACCTTCCCTTCTTCCCTATTGCCATAATGAAGGGGACAAGGGAAGACAAGAGGAGGGTGTGCGACTTGGACAGCAACGACAGAAGGAGCTCTTGGGCTTGGGTGGAGAAGAGCAGGCAAGGATCACCTCGGGATGGGAGGAAGGGGTGGGGCACCCCTTTCTCTTCGGTTAGATCCACCTCGATGAAAAAACAGACAAAATATAAATTGTGGTTAGAAAGCTTATGTTTTCACTGTGAAATTTAAGAATGGCTGCAAAAGTATGCACTCCCCGCCCCCCCCCACCTCCGCCATGATCAAGGCTGTAAATAGTTTAACTAGCACATGCGCATGAGAAATGAAGGGAAGACGCAAGTAAGGATCTGAACAAATTTTACTAGAGAAGGATGATGACCACTGGCTACCAAGTACTTGTACAAAGTTAAAGTTTTTAAAAAATTTTTTTCTCATCACATAGTATATGTGATGATATACTTATATATAATATATATTATAAAGAAAATATGGATGAGAAAAACAACAAAAATTCACCAATGCTTGTACCACCCAGAGATAACCAATAACATTATATGTATATTTTTCATATATAAACAGTTCCCTTTTTTCTTCCAAAAACAGGATCATATAGAGTCCATTTGAACATTTTTCAGTCATTACGCTTTACAAATAGAATTATTAATGACACATTGCATTCTATTATATAAGTATACTATAGTTTATCTAATCAATCCCCTTTTGTTGGGCACTTAGGTATCTCCTAAATTCTAAACAATGCTTTTTTGATAGCAGCCATCCTAATGGGTATAAGTGGTATTTCACTGTAGTTTTGTGTTTTCCTAATGATTAGTGATGCTGAGATCTTTTCATGTGCTTACTGGCAGTCTGTATATCTTTTTTCAAGAAATATCTATTCAAGTATTCAACCCATTTTAAAAATTGGGTTGTCTAGTTGTTTTGAATTGTAGGAATTCTTTATATATTCCAGATATTAATCTTTTATCAGATATGATTTGCAAATATCTTATCCCATTTCCTGGGTTTTCTCTTCACTCTATTGATAGCGTTCTCTTAAAAACTATGTGCATTCATGGACTATCAGCATGCCATAACCAGGTTTAAAATCCATTCACAATTAAAATACTCATTTGTCCTACACACATTTTTTTTTTTTTTTTTTGAGGATCTAACAGGTGTCAGGCATGAAGCCAGGTGCCCAGATGCTGTGAGTAGGTCTACCAGTGACTCGTGTCAGCCGAGGTCTGCTAAGGCCACTGTTCTGAGACTCAGGTGGGCCACTATTGATGGATTCCTCAGCAGGCAGCCACTTCCCTGACAGCAACCAAAGTAGCCCACTTAGGGATTTCTGAGTTAGAACAAATCTCTGAGCAAGGGGAGGAGTTAGAGGAAAACAGTGGCAGTCCATTACCTCACTTCTTCCTCTTTTTATCCCAACCAAGTCTTTTCTTGGGCAGGGACCAGAGGAAAGACTCATCTGGATGTAAACCAGCCATCTGTCACAGAGCCTTGACCATCAATTGACACACCACAAATGGTTAGCAAAACGAGGGCTGGCCTTGTGCAAAGCTGTAATTAGATGGCACTGTTCAGGGCCGTCTGGGTGCCCTACCAGGCAGTGGGCCTGGGGGCCGAGGCAGGTACAGCAGCATGATAAAACCACTCCGTAGTATTGATACTTTGTATTAGAGAGATGATCCATTATCATTATAAAATATTAAAAAATTTTTTTTTGATGTGGACCATTTTTAAAGTCTTTATTGAATTTGTTACAATATTGCTTTTGTTTTATGTTCTGGTTTTTTGGCCACGAGGCATGTGGGATCTTAGCTCCCCAACCAGGGATCGAACCCGCACCCCTTGCATTGGAAGACGAAGTCTTAACCACTGGACTGCCAGGGAAGTCCCTCATTATAAAATATGAAACATGCCTGATGCTAGAAATATTTTTTTAAATCCTTAAAAACATTTTTGGAGGGCTATGGAAATTAATTCACCGATTTAAGAAATATTTTTAAATACCTACTGTATTTCAAGATCTGTGCCAGTTGCAGAAGGTGCAACAGTGAGAAGGACATAGTTCTAGTCCTCAAGTTGCGGACAGTCATAAAGACAGGAGGTCATGGGAAGGAATGTGTTCCGCTATTAAATTAAAAATCTATAGGGGTTGTGGAGGATGGGTCTGTTATTGACTTAAATATACAAATAGCACAGAGAGGGTGGGGTGGGGGAGAGAGAACGTGAGGTTATTTGTCCCATGTGAATACTTTTTCACCAAAAATTTCAACCACCAACTCTTGTATGATAACCTTATTACAGGTATGCCTCTTTTATTAGGCATCATCTAAAGTGCAGTATTCCACATAAATAAGTTTTCCTAGGAATTATAAACGTGTCCTTTCAAGCAGCAATATTCCATTTATTTCTGGCATTTTTTTCAGGGAAATTTTTCTAAAATACTTTCTAATTCTTTGAATCCTTTGACAGAGGCACAAAGCACTTGTCCTGTTTTTAAGAGCCCAACAAAATATCTAGCATTACCCAGTGCTGTGATGCCTAGCACAGCTGTGTCCTAGCTCTTCTTTTGATCCAAGACTGCCACCTATCACTCCTCCCTGAAGTCAGTGATTTGCTTCTAACCAACCACGACTTCAGCTGATATTAATCTGCTCTAAGGCTGGCAACCAACCAACCAAAAATTAAGCACTGTGTTTTAAGAAAGAGTCAGTAGGCTCAGAGTATGGGAAGGAGCTCTGCTGGGCAGTGGGGACGGGGTTAGGGACATGTGACAGTCATCTGACATGCTCACTTTTTCTCCACACATTTCTGGCTTGGGAGATTGGTTCTGAAGCTAAGGCTGTTACAAGAGGGGGCCTCCTCAGTGATATATGTATATTTCATGCTAATTCCTTCTTAGTTTTATACATTTATTGTTGTGATATATGTTTTCTATTTCCTCCTCTTGTTCACATATTTCTTTTCAGTAGGGGAAAACTGATTCACTTCTTTATGGTAGCATTACATCTGTAAGCAAAAAAAAAAACCAAAAAAAAAAAACCCCAATCTAAATGTCCAATAATGGTAAACTAAATTATTATATGCTGACTTGATAGAATCCTGTAAAATAAAAACCATGCGATAAAATAGGGATGTGTTTACACAGTAATGTTATATAAATCTCATCACCAAAAACCCATACTCTATAACTATATAAATTAATCAGAATTAGATGGATAAAAATTAGAAGATAACAGATATTTTCATTTTACCAGGTTATGTTATGTGGAGATATTATGGGTATACTTAAAATTTTCACGTAATGCTCTGCAAAGTTATATTTAAAAGATCAGAGCAGTTACAGTGAGTTTTTGTTATAATTAATGAGACATTTTGCCAGTCTCAAAACTAGCAGGGATAGAAGATGGCTCTAATTGTGCCGTCTTACGAAGATCAAAATGGGGAAGATTGTCCAAGCAAGCAAAATAATAAAATTTAACCTATTAGCAAACTAAAGATATTCTGAGCTTGTAATGACACATTAAAATAATCATTTCTCATATGCATTCTGGATGTCTCCATTTTCCTCAATGAGTGTATAAGTGGGGGGAGTTTACAAGAATTTAGATGGTTCCAAATCCAGGAGTGATTTCTCTGAAACTACCCCACTCCAGGCAAGGGATGTGGATTTCCTATACAAGCCTCAGTTGTGTATAACCCAGGCTACTCAAGTATGAAGCCATCTAAAAGCCCTCGTAGAAATACTCACTCCGGCTTTCATTTCTTGCCAATTTACTGGGATAACTTTTGCTTGTTTGTACATATGGCTCTGGAGGTGGCAAATCAGAAATCGGATGGAAGTAGAATCTGCTTTCCCACTCATCTGAGGGAGAGAAACAAACAGTATCTTCAGTCACAGACAGTCTGCTCTGAAGACTTACGTGATGAAAGGCACAGAATGAAATATAGAGAGAACTGCAGAGATCCCTTCTGGTTTTATGTCTAGAAATTTAGAGAAAAGCTGAAAGTGCTACAAATGTCACTGATTAGCACAGCGGTAAAAAATACTGGTCTGCAAATTAAACCAAAGACAGATTCAAGCGACCTTAACTAGGGTGACTAGGACCCAGCCAGTCCCTCTCAAGAGCTGGGGGCTAAGGTTTGGGATGCCTTTCTTAATTACTCCTCCACCAGTGGAAGGAATAACTAGGACCATCTGATAACAATGGCAGAGATAAGTTGCTCAATATCTTCAGGCCACTGGGCCTCTTACTGACAGCAAACTGTTCACAAAGGTAGGTAAGAAGGAAGTTCTTTTCAGAATTCTGGAATCTGTGGAAAGTTAACCAAAATGAGACTCAAACAAGGAACAGAGAAAAATGATCTGCCTTTTTGGGGAGTGGAGGAAGGGGGATTACTATTTTTCATTTGAAATCATGGTGGGCCTTAGAATGCTTAGATTGGTGCTGTGCAATATGATACCAGTGAGGGTTACACAAACAAGAAATGTTAATGCAAACATACAAACACAAAACACACCTGCCATTCAACTGCTGCCCTATGATGGCTTGTATGTTTTCCAAAGAGCTGGGACCACACCTCACCTTCACATGAAGAGTCTTGGAAGCCGTTTCTAATTGATGTTGATGGTGGAGGTGGGGGAGGCGCCCCAGTGCCAGGCCTGTCGGGAGGAAGAGGAGGCCGGGGCCCACTTCTGGAACTATCTATTCCACTCCTGGACGGCAACTGAGGGGTGGCAGGCAGGGCCCGAGATGTGCTGCCATTTCTGTTCATTGGAGGAGGTGGTGGAAGAGGGCCTGGAGCAAAAGAAACGTGACGTTTAGTGCTATGCCCTACATCCTACATTACCATTATCATGGCACCAACATGCAATTATTGAGTGCCTGCTGGATACATGCCCTTTTACTAGAGAATATGGAGAACTCGTGGAGGCTTCCTAGGTTTAGCCAAGAAATGAGTAGGCACATATAAACACGGAAATGCACAAATGTACACACAGATGTGGAAAAAGTACACAATGATAGCTAAATGGCTGTTTGGCTTTGAGTTAGTATTGAGACTGGAGATGATGCAGTTGAGAACAGGTCATCAATCATCCATTTATACTGACAACTGTATACTTTAAAAAACATTTAAAATCCCTTTTAAATAGCTATTGAACTAATTTAGTGTGACATGTTACTTATTAAGTAAATGCTGTTTTAAAAATAAGAGTTATGAACTTATTTTAGGTCTCCAGAGAGACTAAGTTCTTTAATGCATAGTATTATTGCTAATTACACAAGCATGTTTCTGTGATGCATATGATCTATTTCCAGGCAAAAGCAGGATCAGGAAGCCAAATATCAGTCATCCTGCAAATAGTAGGAGTTCCTTCTTGGTCCTTCCACTTTGGGGAGGCAGATGAACACAGGGAGTGACAATCGGCTGATCCGTGTACAAGGCTGTAACTGTTGGGGCAGGATCCTAACCCCACACAGGCTGGCTATGCTGTGGAACTTGATTTCCTGTCTGTGAAAGAACACCTTTCTCACTGCACTGTTGCCCGAGATAATTAGTCAAAGAGCCAATAAAAAGTACTATATAGTATTTGAAACCATTTAAAAAAAATGCAGTGGTGTGGTATAATCAGAAAATTTTAAGTTCTTAGGAAGTAATTCTAAGTAAATTCTTCTTTTGGATAGTACAGTGGAACATATCTTGCTTTTCCCATCCTCCAAATGCAGAGGCTATTTGGGTCATGAGTAAGTTTTTTTTTTTTGGGGGGGGGGGGGTACATGAGTAGGTTTTTAAAAAGAAAAAAGGAACTTGAGCACTTCTCATGCAAATCAAAATGGCCTTACTAATTATTCCTGACCTTCAGCAGTGTGTTCCACTAGCAAGATACTGACATTTTGTGCAAACACTACGTCTTCTGGGACTATAAATATAAATATCTCTTGTTAACCACAGGTTCAGAATCCAACTAGAGCACCTTTAACTGAATGACCTGCCCACTGAAGATATTCCTGCCTGGAAGTCTTGGCTTAGATCCCTCATGGAGGTGGGAGGCGTGCCCACCCCTGGTTTGGCTCTTAAAGAGTCTTCAGTGCCTCACCTGGTAGGGTTTATGTATTGCCCTATCTGCTTCTTATTGCTGGAGTCCCGGTCAGTACAAGCAGATTGACTGGGAGGAGAAGTGGCTCACACGCTGTGGGCTTAATGGCAGTCGTAGTACCACCACATAACTGTCACCACATGCAAACTAGACTTCCAATGCTATGGGGCCTGGTACTACGTAATCTGATCAACTTGATCTCTCTCTCTTTTAAAGTAACTGTTCGTGTTCCTAACTCTTCAACCTTCCAGCCCCCTGCTCCAAACCTAGGCAAGCAGGATAGAAAACAGATTTCTATTTCCTGTTGATGGTATAATAATAAAAAATGATCACTTATTGAATGCTACTACATGCAGGGAAATAAGATAACCACTATACACACTTGTCTCATTTAATTCTTACAGCAAACCTGAGGAGTGTCAGGACAGCAGGTGAGGCCTCTGAGGTGTTAGAAGGTTAAAGAGCCCCAGTCAGTAGGCTAATGAGTGGAAAAATAGGATTTGACTCCATTCTGTCAAATTCTAAAGCACTCCCCTAACAATGAAGCAAAGCCACCTCTCAAAATATAGCTGGCCTTGATGACTTCTCACAGGCTCCTTGTGGAAATGTAAGCTGGTGGGATTTTCTAGAGGCCAATGTGACAATACTTATGAAATCCACAGTTTACTATGCACATCCATTGTCCTAGAAATTCCATTCCTAGGAATTCATCCAAAAAATACAGAAATGTGCACAAATATTTAGCTAGAAGAATGTATCCCGGCATTATCTACAACAGCAGAACTCTAAGGATGGCCTGTATGACCACATGACTGATAAATAAGCCAAGATACTTTTGTGGGATTTAATATCATGCAGCCATTAAAAGTCAGGTTGTAAAAGAATAGTTAATCATATCAGAAAATGTTAACGAGATATGTTAAAAAGCAAAGTAGCAAACAATGATATTGATGATATTGATTTTTCAGACATATATATTTTAAAAAAGACTCAAAGGGTATATAAACAATGTTATATCTGGATGGGGGTGGTGGCAGAATTATAGATGATTTTTATTTTCTTTATACTTTTATGTATTTTCTATAATAATCAGGTATGACTTATGTAATTGAAAGAAACAGCAAATATATGTCACTGCCTATCCTATTTGGGGGAATGTTTAATCTGTTGATTCAGTCACTTGATAGAGACAAGCAAACAGCTCCTCAACCACTTTGGGGGGAAATCCATAGCTGTTGGATAAGAAGAAACGGACGCATTTCATTCATCTGACTACTTATTCTTATTTGTTCATTGGAGCGTATTTAATGAGACGCCACAATGTCTACATAGAATAGACTAGTTATTTGTTCTAACTGTAGCTGACTCTCCCCGGCAAGGTGGTTTGAAGGAGTGGTTCTCAAACTTTGCTACACATTACAATCACCAGGGAGCTCCCAAACATCCTGATGCCCAGTTTGCAACCCAGACCAATGAAACCAGAAACCCTGGGGTAGGAACCCAGGCATCCCTGTTTGTAAAGCTCCCCCGGTGACTGTGGTATGTATTCAAGTTTGAGGACTAGTTTTAAAAAATGGTGTTCTTTAGGTTCCTGAGGTCACGGGGTCAACAGTCAGTTAGCTTCTCACAGAGCAAAAAATGCCCCATTTCCAGACATCCTGTATGTATGGTAAGGTTAAATTCAAAAACAGTTCTTCTGAACCCATCAATAACAAACAGAAAACAAAAAAAGCACCTATTGTAAGTAGGGGAGAGAGTACAAACTCCTCACACGTCATTTCATACTGTGAAGGTTCTGCCCTTAGATCCAGGTTTCTCAGCCCTGGGTTGGGGCACAGACGGGCCTCCGCAGGTCCTTTAATCCATGAAACAGCAGGCAAATTTTGAGTTTACGCTTATGAGCATTTTTATGGCGAGAAGGCCTTATACCTTTATGTGATTCTCCAAAGGGATCTACGCACCAGAGATGTGAACAACAGACAGCAAAATGGACTCTAGTGGTCTTTACGGAGCATGGAAGTGGCCTCCACGCTTGACAGAGGAAGAGAAAGAAGTACAGAAGTACATTCACTCTTACGTAACTGCCCTGCCTGTTGGAAAAATGGGCCCTCTTGAAGAGATGGGAATTTAGCTCCCAGTTAAGACAGCAGAAATTCCCTTTCAGGAGAGGGGGCTGGCGTGGTCAGATGGAAGGTGAGTTGCCTATTCTCTATCAACTTGCTTGGGATCATTTCACTTCCCTGGTTACTGACGTCTCCTCACTTCTGAAACGTGGACAGATATACTGGTCCCACTCTCCTCAGAGGGTCACGAGTGGTCCAGAAGAAACCACACGGCTTCTGTGTCACTTCAAAGGGCAAGGCAGCCTGAGCGGTCACTCAAGCCTTCGCCGGGCTCTCCCCACGCGTGGCTGTCAGCGGCCCGCGGGCGGGCGGGGCTGCGGGGCAACAACTCACCGCGCTCTGGCCCTACCTGATCGGCCCGGTGGGTCCCTCCCCGGCGGCGGGGGTCTCTCGCTGGGCGGCGGAGGAAGAGGGCCCGACCGGCCTGGCGAAGGCAAGGGAGGCGCGGACGACGACGAGAGGGACAGGTTCCGCTGCGGGAGCCTGGGGATCTCGTCGCCGCCGCCGCCGGAGCCGGGGGGCAGCGGGGGCGGGCCCGGCCTGCTGGGCGGCGGCGGCGGCGGGGCCGGCGACGAGGAGGACGGCCTCGGCGTGGACGGCACCGGAGGCTTGCTGTTCTGAGGGGGAGGCGTGGGCACGGCCTCCCTGTGGACGGAGGGCCTGCTGCCCACGGGAGGCGGCGGAGGCGGGGGTTTGTCATCCACCGCCCTGCTCGGAGTAGGGGGCAGGGGAGGCCTGCTGGAGAAGGGTGAGGAGGAGCCCGAGGGGGTCTGGCGGATGGAGCCTCCTCCGAAAGCGGCACCTCGGTGTCCGGGGAAAGGGGGGGGAGTCGGCCCGGGCTGCCGGGGGGCCCCGGGCACTACGGGGGGCCCGCGGTTGTGCAGACTGGACGGAACGGGTCTTGGCGTATTAGGCACCGGAGGGGGAATGTTATCAGGCTTTGCGCCTACGTCGGGCCTCGGGGGAGGCATTCGGTTCCTCTGAGGCTCTGGGGGTCCGCTCCTGTGGCCTGGAGAAGGCACAGGGAACCTCCCTGGGCCGCTTGGGGGTGTGAAAGGTTTGGCGGATGTGGATCTTCCTCCTGGTGGCAACATCGGAGGTCGGCTTCCTCCAGAATCTGAAGCACAGGAAAAAAAAAAAAAAAAAATTCAGAACGTTAGGAACCTTAAAGGAAATTAGAGAACTAGAGTATATTGCCAGCTACTGGAAGCCCTTTCCTAGGTGCTATAAACTATAGGTAACTATTATTTATATAAATTAGGTTTTGTGTGTCCTTCCTGGGGGCAGAGGAATAGATCACAGCTGTTTCTCTTCTAGTCCCAGATTCTACAATCCATCAGCTTTCGAAGGGATTCTACAGAGCTCTCTTGGCATTATGGATGGACAAGAGCCAGGATGAAGTTGGTAAGTGTCTGGGGAGATTCCTATTCTTACAAGAGGTCAAGAACAGGATGGCACTGGTGCACGGGACTTCTGCTAATCATTTTCTTTTCTCCTCATCACTCTCCCTGTCTCCCCACCCTGTACCTCTCAGGTTTGAAAAATAATTTAGCCATCTAAGGTGAAGAAATTAGTTATCCCAATATAACTTTCTATATGGAGGGCTTACCTAGTCCCTCTGAAGAGAAATTTCTGAGAGGATGGAAAAAGGTAATGGAAGAGTTATGACTGAAATAAGAAGTTGTCAAAGTTTAATTGAAAGAGTTGACACCAGTAGATGGTCTTAATCTGCGAACAAGTAGGCAACTATACAACTTTTTTCCCTACTAGGTCAACTTCCACTTTAATACTGACAGGACAGAACAACCCTACTATTAACACATAATTAATATTCAACTGCTTTGGTTCAACAAAGGGAAGAACTAAAGACAAACCAAAGTTATAGAAAAATTCAAACCACCACCCTGAGTCTCCTGGAAACCAAACCAATTCTCAAAAAATGCTTAGCCTGAAAAAAACTTCAACCAGTTCAACCATGAGCTAATTAATGGACCAAATATTTATTGAGTACCTGCTATACTATATGCCAGCCATTTTTCTAGATGCTAGAGGCAGAGGAGTAAACAAAATAGAAAAGATCAGGCTCTCTTGTAGTTTACATTCTTATGGGGGAGATAAACAAAAAACCAGTGAACATAAATATTTTCAGATAGTTATAAGTACTAAAAAGAAACTGAAATAGGCTGATGAGATGAAGATTGCCCAGAGAGACCAGGATAGACGAGGATGGCTGGGGATGGCTCTTCTGAGGATGTGACATCTGAGCTAAGTCCAGCCACGGAAAGAAGGAAGAGAGGTGCTTCAGTCAGAGGGCCAGCAGGTGCAAAGGCCCTGAGGTGGAAATGAGCTTCAAGTTAAAAAACCAAGGCTCATGTGCCTGGGGCACAGTGAGCATGGAGGAGAACCCTATGAAATACAGCCTGAGTGGCCAGCAGGGACTGGGTCATGAAGAGCCTTGTAGGCCAGAAGGAGTTCAGATTTTTTTCAAGGCATAATGAGAGACATTTGGCTGGATTTACACAGTGGAGTAATGTTCTAGAGCGCTCTAGAGAGAATTTTTTATTTTGACTTCAGCACTAGAAATGAGCTATATTTTCCTTGACTGTGTGGTATATTTTTATGTTACCAACTTGTGATAAGTTTTATCTTCCAAGTTTGGATTAAAGGCACAGTTACTATCTACATGTACGTTACAGGGATGGGACCCATTATGCAGATCTGATACTATGAATGCATTTTGTGCACTAACTTAAATTCCGTCGTCATGTCATTATTTTACTTCCAGTTGTCTTTTCCCTGAGTTTCTTCACCTACTGTTAAAGTACTGAATGTATGCATTTGTCAACTGCCTCAAGTCCTTTCAGTGGGTTTTCAATAAACAAATTTAAATTAAATGCAGGCGTGGCAAGACATAATCTCTCATATTATTGAGTCTCCCTCTAGATTTTGACAATCCAAAACTAAAACAGTCAGCTAACCCTGAGGATTCAGTGACTTTATCTTCATATGAATGTGAGAATTTCACACTTTCCCAGTGGACATTTTAAAAGACTATAGAATTAGAAATAAAATTCTTCTAACACAGTAAACATTAAAAAATAAAGTTTCATGGTAGAATTTCTTGAGCTTCTGTCACAGTCAGGGGAGAGCCTCACACTGTAAGGTTTTTTATTTAGGCACGACCAGGTTCAACTTTTCTCTCTGCCATCGTGTTCAGACTGTCCTGTAGGACTCATTTCCATGGCTTCCTGCAGAGACTACTCAGAATCACTGGCCCTGAAATGCCAAATGTCTGTCAGGCAAAACATCTTTTTAGATTTTGTGAGATATGTAATTATATTCCATATGACATGCTCCACTGTGTGTTTGAAAAGTGTTTACTACACTAGACAGCTGGGTCAGACTACCTCACAAAGAAAGCTGAATCTGTTCAGAGTTTCCAGGCGTGGCAAGTCCCATTTGCTCCTTCCTTTTCTTCCCACTCTAGCTCACCCTTTAGAAAAGTACAGAAAAGTACAAGTTACCCCAAGGACCCTGGGCAAATATTTAACAGCTCAATGGTACTGTCTGATCCTGATTTAAAAAGAAAAAAAAAAGATGCTAAATAGAGTCCCTCTTATAAAACAGTATTAACATTTCAAGCAATCTCAAATGTTTTAAAGGGCACAGTGCCTTAGAGGGGATGCCAAGTCTCAAAACCACCAGATTCTGCCTTGTCTTCAGTTACTAAGAGAAGGAAACTCTCCTTACCACTCTCCCGGTTGGCTGTGGATCTCAGCTTCGGCATTCCAGCCTGGAACAGTCCTCCCAAACCGGGGGGGCCACCCCCTCCAAAACTTCCACCACCACCGCCGCCACTGCCACCACCACCACTGCCACCGCTGCCTCCTCCACCAAATCCGCCACCACCACCAGCTCCTTTAGGTTCTGCAGAAGGAAGAAAACACAATCTTTTCACATGTATGAAGACACCACCAGAGAACTTCACCAGTCCTAGCCCAAGTAAACAGTCATGATACAACAGGGGGCGGGGCTGAACCTAAGCCCATGGTGGACAACTGGAATTTCATTAAAGGGTAGGACTGTAAGGATTCACTCTATCCCCAGTCAGAAAAGCAGAGGGTTCTTTCTACTGTAGGGCAGTAGCAAGCCCAGTGGTTGGAGAATTAGTAATAGATAATGACTTTCCCCCACTTGGTTAGGTGCTGTATGAGTTAATAATTATTCGGTATCATAAGATTTGGCAAATAAAAGTTTCTTCAAAGAAAGAAAGTCTTAAAGGAGGAGGAGATGCAATAAAAGGTGAGAAGAAAGGAAACAGTAAAAACAAAGAGAAGAAAATAAAATATCCTATAATTTTGCTTCATGGAAATACCCACTGTTTTGGTGTATTTTTTCCCTGCCAGGTTTTTTGTTTTTGTTTTTTTTCATTTTATATATTTTTTCTTAAAATTAAGACCAAATTCATCCCATAGTTTTTAGCCTCCTTTTTTCACTCAATACTTTATTGTTAGTATTTCCCATGTCACTAAATATTCTTTGAGAACATGAGTTTAAAGGATTGCATTATGTTTTAGAACATTGAATGTACTGTAATTTATTTAACCACCTACTTATCTGATGACCTTTCAGGTTGATTTCAATTTTTTAATATCATAAACCCAACAGTAGACTTTAGCAATTGTAACACTCTTTGCAACTTGAGACAATGCAAAGATTTTATTTTGCATTTGTTGCCAAAAAATTGTGAAAGATTTTGAAATAGGCAAACACGCAGACAAAAGAAGAAAGGAAGAAGAAAAAAGAAAAAGATTACGAAGTCTCCAGTCTAGCCTTCTGGGTTATTCCCCATTGCCTTTGAGCTAGTCTGCAACTCTGTGAGCTGTAGACAACCGATAATAATGCAGGTGATGTTTGTGCACAGAGATGCATACTGTTGTGTTCACTGTAATGCAACTGATTACTGACCCGTTTTGCACCTATTTGTAAATTCATTTCAACACCCACCTGCCTACATATGTGTGGTACTTTGAATTCTCCTTTGAATTGATAACATTATATTGGTTCCTTCATTAATTAATGAGCTAAATAAAATCTTTTATATGTTTATTTTATATCTGTATTAGAGCCATGATTATACCCTCTTCAAAAAACTGTCTCAACAATTTATGTAGGTATGTATGTATATTTTATGAGGTTAAGTACTGTTTTTTAAAAGTTCTACCCCTGGAAAACCTTGTTGAGTTTTTGATAAGTATTATACGAGATCTACAAATTAACCTGGGAGAACTGACACTTTTACGATATTTAGACTTTATGGAACCGTGGTATATTTTCCCATGTCTTCTGATTTATTCAGTAAAAGTTTGTAATTTTCATGATATGGGTCACCCATAGTTCTTTTAGGGTCACTTCAAGTACATTTTTATTTGCTGAAATTATGAAAGGCATGTTTTTCCTACTATATTTTGGATTTGGTTATTATTGGCATCAGGAAATTTCATTTGATATCTAATAAATCATTTTGCTGCACTTTCAAAATTAAAATTTATTAATTTTTTACCTTGGGGTTTCTTGTAGACAAATGGTCTGCAAATAATAAAGGTTTTACCCCCTCTTTTCTAAGAGCTGTGTATCTTATTTCTGTTTTATATAAGAAGTTACTTTGATGACTGAGCTTCCATAACAGTGTAAGTTATTAATGTTTCATTAATTTAAAGATAATTTATTTTTAAATAATTATAAATAATATACATTTATATAGTTATCTTAGAAATAAATTATTAACAATGTTATTAGTATTTTAAAAATAAAGGCAATCATATTTTGATTTTAATGAGAATGCCTCTAATGTTTCAAAGTTACATATTGACTATGGGTTTGAAATAACCTTTTTTTTCTTTCTAAATATTTGTGGTTAGCAAGGATCCTTCCACTCTGGGTTTTTAAGACTTTCTTATGGCATGGAATTTTATCAAATACCTACTTAGGATTTACTGAGATCATTATATGGTTTTCCTTATTTGATATGATGGATATATAGACTTTCTAACATTAAAAATGAGATAAATCCTGGTCTTAGTGAATTATTTTTTTAATTTACTATTGAATTAGAGTTCTTGGCTTTTTAGTTAGTATTCTCTCATCTATGATCCTAAGTGGTCTATAGTAGGGTTTCTTAACCTTGGAACTACTGACATTTTGGGTCAGATAATTCTTTGTTGTGGGTGGCCGTCTTGTTCTCTGTAGAATGTTTACAGCATCCCTGGCCTTTACCCTCTAGATGTCAGTAGGAACCCCCCTTCACCAAGCTGTGATAACTAAAAATGCCCCCAGGCATTGCCGCATGTCCCCTGAGACATTGCTGCATGTCCCCTGAGACATTGCTGCACGAGCTGTCTTTCTGTATATATGCTGCCTTTGTCGTGTTTTGGTATTAGGATCGTGCCAATCTCATTCCACCTATCGGATAGCTTTCCAAGTCTTCCTATATTTAGGAATGATTTATATAGCATTTGAATTTGTTGTTTCTTAAAATCTGAACTAATTTTCTGACAAAATCATCTGGCTGTAAAGCTTTTTAGAGAAAAAGTAATTTGATAAAGTTTTCAACTTTTTCCTTGCTCACTGAGGCTTCATGAGCGATTTTTGGTAAATTTGTATTTTTCTTAAAAAATTAAGATTTCAAAATATTTTAGCATATAACTTCATTGTAGTATCCTTAATTTTAGAAGATCTGCTTTCAATCTTTTATTTACTCTACTTTCTGAGCTCTATTTTATTCACTAGTGTTTTCTTTTTTTCTGGATTAGATTCATCATGAGTCTGTGTCAGCTCTGTATCTTTTCTAGGTGTGGAACTTTCTGGGATACTGACGGGAACTCTGCTGATAGAAGAAACAATCTGATACTGAACTCACAAGAATTATTTCACCTAATAAGATATATCAAATTAGAATAACAATTTCTGGAAGTGTATGCAAAATTGCTTCCATGTAAAATTTAAAATTTTTACTAATTCTAACTATTGCCAATAATATTAATAATGCCCTTGTCATGAAAACGTTATTTGTTGATGAATGATACATTTTGGAATACTGCATTTCACAGGACACCTTTACCTGGTATTTAACATTCAGAGATCAATGCACTGTTCTATCAGACGTCATCCATTAGTGTTCTTAACTTGCAACAGTTGTGCAGCTTTCAGATAGAGAAGCTGAACTAGCTAAGGATAGCTTAACTGGTTCACTTTGTTAACAATTAAATTGCAGGATAAGGCTGACCTCATCATGCATAACCATGGTCAACATTTTAACATAGAGCCCTGGGAGGTTTCACCTGCAAACAAATACAAAACTATGGATGGACTTTGCCACTTGCAAAGAGCTTGTGACAACAGTATTAGTGTCCAATTAAGTGCATGGACAACAAGGACATGCATTGGGTTCCAACTGGTACCCACAAAGCAAAGTGCATTCTTCAACATCACTGAGCAGCTGGAAGGGAGAACTAACACTTATTTCCATTTAATGAGAGAAGTTTGTATCTTGAAGAATATAATGAATTTCCACTAGTGGATTCAGAACTAGGCCCCAAACTGTCCATTCTCCTTCAAAACCTCAGGAATTCACATCCACCTCTCCGGAGCCTAGGCTCCCTCTCATAGTGGAGAGAACCAGTGGGCTCTGGTCTAGAGGCTGGCAGTTTGTGGAGTTCCTCTGGCCCCATCCCAGGCACTATGATTCAGTGGCTATCGGACCAAGGCTCCCCAGATAGAAGCAACTGGGCTGGGCAACCCCCACGGAGAACCTTGTGACACAGAACAGGAAGACTAAGGGATTGATTATACAATAACCACACCATCTTGTGGGCATTTTGACCCAGAGGTAAGAGTCTGTCAGAAGTCAAAGACCCCCCTAGTCCCACTGAGGTGTGGGGCATCCTCGCCTGCACCACCTTGCGGGTAACAGAGCAACACTCAAAGGCCTTTGTCTCGGTCTTCCTCTTTTCCCCCTTCCTCCCACACCAATGTTCTCACCTAACTCTGATCTTTCTCTTCTGCTCATTAGGCACTTTTCCTAGAAATTCCTCCTAAGCTCTTCTTACCCTCCACTTGGCTAAAATCCTACATCATTAGTCACTTGTCTATGAAGCTCCCTTTGATTTTTGGACAGTTTATTTCCTATCGAGTCCAAGAGGGATCTCTGGTCAAGGATGAATTCTGGGCACATCTGGCTGGCAGTGGAAATGTGTGAGGAGTGTAAGGAGATAGTCTTGAGGCCTGATAATTAACTTCCAGTAGATTCTAGTCATCTATGATGTTTCATTCTGTTGTAAATGTTAATAAGTAGCCCTGTGTGGTGGGTACTTGTTTGTTTATACATACCCTGCCTTATTTGAGGAAGTGTCTCAGATTTATGATGGGCAGATAAGCAAAGCTGTGATCTCATTTCCTCCCTCTCCAACCTCCTAATGATCACACCTACACTTGAATTATACATTCCAGGCAACAGAACACTTTCATAAGCATTGTCTCATTTGATGCTCACAACAGACTTGTGAGGGCAGTAGAACAGGTATTATCTCCATTTTACAAATGAAGACAAAGGATTGAAGATGGTCAGGGCTCAAAACCTATGTCCTTTGATTCCAAGACTAGGGCTCTTTCCATATTTCATGCTGCCTTTTGCTCTGTGGTAAGACAAGCAAGGGGTTAATTTCCAGAAAGCGTTGTAAAGTGTTGTGAATAATTCAGAGAATCGCTGCTGTGTGTCTTGGACAAAGAATTATTATACTGGCTTCCTGCAGCATTAGAGGGAACCCAAGCCAGAGCCATGGCCTACAATGAGTGCTACAGTCCCTTATTCTGCTAGCTTTGCAGCTGTTGTTAACCAAAAAAAAAAATTTTTTTTTTTGGTGGGCAGGGTAGGGTTGGTTGTTAGGTCATAAACCATTTATCTCCATGGAAAATAACTTTTTTCACTTACTGTCCAATATCGGTGCACTTCTGTCATTGGTGACTGTCTTCTTTAGTTTCTTCCCTTTGTTGATGTCAGAGAGAAGAGCGTTTCTCCCAGCCTGCTCTGACTTACTCAAAGCAGGCTTTTCTGTGTTGGCCTGAAAAGAAACCATGCAAACTCGTATTAATCTTTTGAATTAAAATCCTGTACTACAACACTCGGTGGGGACAGCTAGAGTGTTGAAAGCTTGTTATTAAGGTTCTTGGCAATAGGCTGTAAATTCTCCACAAGTTTTAGTCCCGATGTCATTCTTTTTAAGACCCAGGCATTTGGGAGCAGATGCAGCAATAAATTACATTCATTTTTAATGCAGGAAGAGTCAGTCCCTGAAAAAAGTCGCTGAAAATTCAGACCACAATCTGGCCGTGACCAACAGAGCCAGGGTTGGATGGCTAGAAAGAAGAAGGGAATTTTAAGTCTGAGAGGAATCTGCAGGATACTATAAGGCTTCATCCTCTAGAATGTTCTCTGAAGAACATCTCTTTCCCGTCTTTTGGAACTAACCTGGTGCAAGAGAAAAATTGTCTTTAGCAAAAAAGGGCGGCTGTATGTTTTTTAATACACCAAAATTTAAAAAAATAATTCCCTCTGGTTACATTGCCAGAGATTTTTTTCCTTTTAATTTAAGGCAGATTGGAGATATAATTATATAGTAAATTATATAGTAAAATCACCCTTTTAGTGTATAGTCCTGTGAATTTTGACAAACATATACAATCGTGTATACACAATCAAGATATACAACACTTCCATTACCCCCCAAACTCCCTTCATGTCCCTCTGGCCTAAGGTGTTCCTGATGTTCAATCTCTTTTTAAAACATTTTTTGTTTTTTAATTCTTTTCCATTATGGTTTATTACAGGATATTGAACATAGTTCCCTAATCCCTTTGAAAGCTTAGCCCACAGAAACTGCACAGCAGACAAAGGTGCTGCTTTAAGACCTTTGCGGGGACTTCCCTGGAGGTCCAGGGTTAGGACTCCACACCTCCACTGCAGGCGGTATGAGGTCGATCCCTGGCTGGGGAACAGAAATCCCACAAGCCATGTGGAGCGGCCAGAAGATAAAAAATAAATAAATGAAACCTTTGGGTATTTCCCATAATTTCAGAATTCCTGGAAAAGATCCTTATCGTAAAATTGGGATTTTGTGGTTTCAGGGTTCTTTTGGGGAGTGGGGACACTAAGAGCCCAGCAAATGGACTTGGAACTAGGTGTGTGCTAGTGTCTATCACACCTGAAAACTGGCTTGGTCTGGCCTGCTCCCAGGGAGAGTCATCTTCCCAAAACCCACGGTGCTTCTGGCAGACCTAGAGTCCTATGAGGTTGGCCCCAGCCCTTCTGAAAGGCTCTGGTTTCAGAGCTGACAGCAAGGCCACAGGGAGTAAACCTGGGCAAGTTTAGCTTGATACCTGACCCAGCTATTTATTATAGAGAGAGGCAGAGGGAGAGCTAGGAAAAACCCTGAAGCAGGCTAGACAGAATCTCTGTGTGTTAAGCTGGAAGGGTCTTAATTAAATTAGGCAGTATTACTTGCTCACAATAATGACAGCTAACATTTACACAGCTTTTACTATGGGTCAGGCACTGTTTTTAGCATTGTATGTATATTAATTCATTCAGTCCTCATCAACCCTGGAAGTCATGATTTCCATTTTAGAGTCAAGGAAGCTAAGGCACAGGGAAGTTTAAGTCATCAACCTGCTCATCCAGCTGCTAAGAGGCGGAACTCCGATTCAAACCACGGACGCCTGACTCCAAAGGCTTCCCTACAACCTGACAGAAGGATGAACCTGGGGTCTAGAGTGCCCCTCCCCTGAACTGGGGCGATGTCAAAGGGTACAAACTTGCAAACAAAACTAGTGATTACAGTTAACAATGCTGTATTACTCACTTCAAAGCTGTTAAGAGACCAGAACTTAAATGTTCTCACCACAAAAAAGAAATAATTATGTGATGTGATAGAGGCATTAGCTAAAACTATGGTGGTAATTATATTGTAATATATAAATGTATCAAATCAATGTGCTGTCCACCTTAAGCTTACATAATGTTATATGTCAGTTATATCGCAGTTGAAAAAAAATTAATAAATAAAACGCCCTTTCCCCACTGGCCTCCAACCCTCCTCTGAAGCAAGCCCGTTAAGAGCTTCTCGGTGGTCAGTTCCGGAAAGGCTCTTTGCATATACGGTTCACTTTTGCTAATGAGATCATCCTCTATTGCTCTGAAACTTGTTTTTATAACTTAACAACATGCCTTGGACATCTTGGGAAGAGCTTTTTGAATTATCTATTGTCTTCATTTTCAGGATGAAAAAACCTGAGGCCTAGAGAGGTTACATGACATGTCCACGTTGATTCTCTTCATGGCTTTGGGGTTAGCAACCCTCCCTGGCCTCCTGGTCGGCCTCAAAACTTATTTCGACACCTGACCTCCTTGGGTGCTGACTTCTCTGATGACTGTGCTATTCCACTGGACGGTGTACTACCATGGCCACCAACCTCTTTCCCTCTTCTCACCTCTACATTCTATCTCTCTAGGTTCTTGCTTTTAGTCAGGTAATAACGGGTGGAAAAGAGTTGATAGGATAAACCAGGGTGTCCCAAACTTCAACCACCTGGTACTACTTTCGTGGTTTCTGTCATCTTCTCATGCTGCCTGTGTTATTAGTTAATATTTTTCATTGTCAGTTCACTATATTATTTACTATACTATTTCTCAGTGAACATGTTCCTTTTAGTTAACTCACTATTAAACCCTGGGTGTGCTAGTTATAATTTTTAGACTACACATTAAACACATGAGTATTAAAATTAAAAAAAAAAAAATCAAAGCACATATGACTCAGCAGTGGTACACAACCTATATTTTGGGGAAATATAAACTACTTCTACCTTAATCAGATCATAGCTTTTCAAACTTATCTAAAGGAAGGATGAATTTTTAAGAAAAAAAATCTCCAATCCATCATGGACCAATATTTTGTGAAATAACGATGGATTATTAGAAAAATGAATTAGTTTAAAAGAGACACACAAATACAATCTTAGAAACAACAGATGTAACACCACTATCAGATTGCTATAATGTTGCTAAGCGCTTACTCTAAACTTCTGTACTTATTTTTTGGAGACTAACTAGGAGTTGGAGGATCACACTTGGAATAGCAATGAGCTCACTAATGGTCTGTTCTTCCAACTAGGTTCCAGCCTCAGATGGGCTATAAAAATGTGCCCCGTGGAAGCCTGGGCAAGAGACTTTTCCTCTCTTAGCTTCAGTTTCCCCAGGTGAAAAGGGAAGCGCCCAGCACTGGGAGGCTCCTTAGCAGCAAAGGCTTCACCTGCTGGGGGATGTGTCTGGGAGCCTTTCCGTATCACCATGTGGAGGGCTGCTGGCTTCCTGGAAGAGGGTGCACTAACTTCTGAGGACAGGTCCATCAGGGGGCCAGGATGAGACCAGAGAAGAAATGCTTTCAGAAAGTACAGATGGAAATGCGTGGATGGATTTAAAGGGCGAAGTAAGTGTGTGTGGGAGGGTGGAGTGGGAAATGGGGGTTATCTGTCAAAAAGAGAGTGGGAAGAAAGAGGGGGAAAGGCAGAGAAAAAGAAGAGAGTGAGACTGGAGGCCACTTTAATGGATGCCTTTTCAGACAGACAGAGAGACCTGGGTTTCCGGACTATCCTGCCCAGATGTTAAAGGCTAGACACTGAGTCCATTTGAGTGAAAACAGTGCAAGCTGGGCAGAACCGTTCCTGTGAACCTGTCTTGGGCCAGTGTGTCTGAATGAACAGGACGTGGCTCCTTTGATGGACGAGGCAGAGGAAACCTAACTAACCCATGTTCCACGCGTGTCCTAAGCACTGCATGAGACCTTAGACTACAAAACATTTTCATATTGTATCTGCTGCATCTCAGGGTCTGGCTTACTCCAGCACCTGGAAAGCGTACCATATCATTCACATTTAAGCCAGAAAGTAAATACACTGAAAACAAACACATGTGCCAGGTTTGAGTTTGTTTAGCTTGCTTCACGCATGGATCATGGATGGGGAGAACCACTCACCACAGCAAACGTGGGCGGCGGCGGGGGCGCTGGAGGGGGCGGGACAGGCATCCTGGATGGTTACGCTTTCAACAGTCTGGCTGACAAATCTGTAAAAACAAAAGGAAACAGAGCACCACCATGTATTAGACTTCTTAGTAATACTCTGTCCTAATCTTCCTTCCCCTTTTCCCATCAAAGTGACAGCCATTCACATAGGCCAACTTTTTATAAGAGGTGGAATTCCTTTACAACATGGCTAGGATGTTGCTATTCTGGAAGGACCCCAGCAGGGGAGGCTTCTCAGCCAAACTGCCTGGAGATACTGGAAACGAAATCCAGCGCTTCACGCCGTTCCGTTCCACCACTACCAAAGCACTTCGGGGGAAGAATCCTGGCCTGCGGCCCCAGTAAGCTGGGAGGTTATCAGGAAACCACTAGAAACGTATCCCGGCCAAGTCTGATGTTCAAGTGGCTCCTCTTCCTCACTCATCTCCACGGCGCAGTCCTCTCCTTCTCTCCTGCCCCCAGCCACTCCGGGCCCGCAGCTTTTCTTCTCTGTCAGAGGTTCCTGACATCTGTCTGGGTCTGGGTAGCACTGCAGGAATGCAAAGATGAATCTCTCTCTTTCTTCTTGCCCTCAAAGTTCTTACAGTCCTCCAGGGAAAGGAGATGGGGATAAGGTAAGATAGACAAGTAAGGCAGCCAAGGAGGCTGGATTCCTACCTCTGAGCTCCTCAGCATTTCCTTACAGGATCCAAGTGGAAAAAAAGAGAGAAGTCACACCTCTGATTCTGGGCTGTTTACTAGAAATAGGCTTCCTTAGTAAGGCCTTCTGCAGAGTGTGATTGCTCCAAGGACAAAGGGAAGACCAGACTCTGCGGCTGTGGGACAGCACAGGGAAGCCCTGGTGGTGGCAGCGGCGAATGGGGCAGCCTGACCACCATCAGGGGCTGAAGGAACAATGGCGAGGACGTGCCCCGAGAGTTATGCCCGCCACAAACCCTGTCCCCCTCCCCCCCAGTTCTCAGAGTCCCATCACTTGGTCTCAGCAGAAGCCCGGGCCTCAGCCCTCACCCACCTTCTTACTCCTCAGTACCCCAGCTTCTCCCGCCCAGACCTTGCTACTCCTGGATAAGCTGTGCTTCCAGATCAGCAGTGGGGCATCACCCAGAGCTGTCAGAAATGTCACATCTCAGCCCCTCTGCCCACGATGAATTTGTTTCAGCACTTCAACAAGATCCCTGGGTGATTCACATGCACTAACATTCGAGAAGACTGGTGGTAGAGCCTTAACCAAGGGAGCAGCCTGGGACCCAGACCACCAGAATAACATCGTTTCTGTGGAACAGGTCCTGAATTTCAAACCACAGGATTATCTTTCTATTATTTTCAATAGTCTCTTAACTGCCAAAAACAATTCCTTAGAATTTAAAGTATTAGGGGATTCCCTGGTGGTCCAGTGGTTAGGACTCCATGCTTCCACTGCCAGGAGCCCAGGTTCGATCGCTGGTCAGGGAACTAAGGGCCTGCAAGCCAGGTGGCATGGCCAAAAAAAAAAAAAAAATTAAAGTATTAACTGAATTCAACTACTGAAAGTTAATGTGGAAAACTTACACCTTGAAACAAATACAGAGCCTTACCCTTGAACAACAGGTCCACTTAGATGTGGATTTTTTTTTTTTTTTTTTGATAGTAAACATTATAGTCCTACACCATTCATGGGTGGTTGGATCTGAGGATGCAGAATCTGGGTGCAGAGGACCTGTGGATAGGGAGGGCTGACTGGGCACGGAGGGTCCCCTAACCCCCACATCATTCAAGGGTCAGCTGTACTTTCTATTGAAGTTGTGCTGGACGGCTTGCTTTCTGTGACAGAAACGGAATGGAAAAGGTAAGAGGACATGGCCAGACTTGTCAAAGCTGCTGGAAGACAGGAATCAAGGGAGTTTTTGGACAGTTCTATTCTAAGTGTCGTCTAGAAAATGCAATTTAAAAAACTCTTGAGCAGCAGCAGCTGTTCTCATTTATTGACAGTCAATTGGATAAAAAAGGGCACTTCATTTCCGTCGTCTCGAACACTTATGAGCAAACTAGCACAATTCTGCTCACTTTACAGAGGAGGCCGCTGGGACTCAGAAATGAACAACCCACTAAAAGACTCACAAGAGTCATTCACATCAAGTCCTTTTAATCCTTGCTCTTTTTAGATCAGCATTTTTAGGCAGGTAAACGGCTAACCTGCACTGCAGCTCACCTGTAAACTTGGTCAGAATCCGGATTTCAACAAGCCATTCTTTTAATGGCTCTTGTTGAAATTCCTGGGACTTCCCTGGTGGCACAGTGGTTAAGAATCCACCTGTCAATGCAGGGGACACCAGTTCAATCCCTGGTCCGGGAAGATCCCACATGCCACAGAGCAACGAAGCCCATGAGCCACAACTACTGAGCCTGCGCTCTAGAGCCTGTGAGCCACAACTGCTGAGCCCACAAGCTGCAACTACTGAAGCCCGCACACCTAGAGCCCATGCTGCACAACAAGAGAAACCACCGCAATGAGAAGCCCAGGCACCACAATGAAGAGTAGCCCCGGCTCGCCACAACTAGAGAAAGCCCGTGCAGCAACGAAAGACCCAATGCAGCCAAAAATAAATAAATTAAAAAAAATAAATAAATAAAAAATAAAATCTGTTCCTTACATAGATCTCTCCTGGGTGACACCAATCAGTCACCCGTGGGACTGCGTGGGCAGCGCAGGCAGGGTTGGGGGCCTGTGTTTGGAGGTCTATGAAGGGGGTGCTCCAGCTGCAGGGGCACCTTCAGAGGCCTCAGAGTTGTGTCCCAGAACCAGGAGGAAGGATGGGGTCTGAAACTGGATTCAGGCCTAAATGACTCTCAAAGATGCTGCAGCCAAAGCAATGGTATTAACAGCTGGAGCAAGCGGCTTATCAAGGACGGGGGTGGCCGGGTCCACCCGCAGGGCCCAAGAGACGGCCTGCATGGGGCAGACCGTCCCTGTGCTCGGTGCATGAAACGCCCTCAGTGCTCCAATTCACTGTGTCAGAGTCTACGCTCACCAGCCGCCCTGCCATCCTGTTACCCTAATACCAAGGAAGAAGTGGATTCTTACCAGCTACCAGGAACCGCTTATGAGTTTGGTTCTCATAAGTCAGTCTCTCGTTGCAAAAATCAAACTGAACTTCTGTCCTGTACGCCTTAGGGGCCAGACGATGGACTAGGGACGCTCTCAGGGGACTGCCACCCTGCAAGCCCTCTTTTATCTAATTGCTTTACAGTTTTCTTTTGTTGCTATTATGGTTCCCTCTGTGCATCAACTGACATAAATAAACCTCTGGGACCACAGAGGCCGGGCCTCCTGCCTGCCCCCGGTCACCTCTGATAAACGACGACGAGAGGATCTGCGGGTGAGCGCTCTCACCCTGCCCAGGCGAAGCTCTCCTCTCTCGCCACTGCTGCTGTCCCTGCCTCCATCCCTACTCACCTCCAGAGAAACGACCCCCACGCCCGCCTCCACGCTGAAAGGTGATTCCAGAGGCCTCCATGGTCTCTGGCTCCTTTCTGGCCGAACAGCTGCTGGCCTGGACTCGCCCAGGCTGGGCCTTAAGGGGAGTTTGTGAGAAACCCCAGACTGCAATCCTGCCACCCCAGCACATGGGCCAAAGAAGACCACCCTTATGTCCCCCATGCTGGGCCCCCACTGGGTCCCCTTCTTGGCTGTCTTCCCACCACACTGTGAACTCCACCAGGTCTCCCCAGTATGTGGCGCAAAGCAGGGTTCTCACTAAACATGTGGGAGTGAAAGAGCCAGGTATCACACAAACGAGCCACGTGCTGGCCGCCAGAACGGCTCCCAGCATCAGTCCCACGCATCCCGAGGCCCGAGCACAGAACCGGGCCCGTGGCAGAGGGGCTGGCTAGCTCTAAGGCTGGGTGCTTGCTTTCCTGACTTCACTAGGGAAGCAGAGCCCCAGGCCTTGGGAGAGCCAGGGCTTGCCTGGTCTCCTGGAGCTGAGAGTCCACGTCAGAATCAGGACTGGGCCTGACTGAAGGGTCTCAGCAGCAGCCTAGATCCTAGTGGACAGGGCTTCTCAGCCTGGATCTTCCCATTCACAAGGTCTGTGGACAGAATTCAGGGCTTCACGAACTTGGACTTGAAAAGGGACATTTACTTCCCCTACACTCTAACTACGATGCAGCATTTCCTTCAATTATGAATGTGGGCCACAAACCACACCGGACACCTTTTTACCAACAGTTTTCTCACGACATTTCCACGTCATAGTCTCACATCATATGAAAAGTGTTGCAGATCTCTCTCGAAGTTGTGACAACGGTCTGCTGCTAGATATTACTGTCCCGATTTCACTGTAACTCGTGGCCTTGGTAATCCTCTGTGTTTTGTTTTATGCATCTAACCGTCAGAGAAGGAGTATGACTGCTGGGGGCTTTACAAAACACTAGTGTGGGCTATGAATGAAAAAGGTTAGGATCCCTGTGAGAACACGAGTCCTGGGTCAGGAGAACATGATTCTGAGTCTCTGCTCTGCTACTAATAACCTGTGATAAGACCTAGCTCTCCGAGCCGCCCCTTCCCATCTGTGAAATGGGGGTGTGGGGAGGCTGAAATGAAACGGCACAGCAGGGCCGGGTAGAGTAAGCAAGCGACAGACGGGTCCAGAGCTGTGGTCCCTGAGCTGAGCACGGGTCCTGCGGGTGTGGGCGCCGCTTGAGCCCCTGGCAGAGGACGGCCTGGCCTGGCGACTGAGCCGAGGCCCTGGCTTTGCCCAGAGTCCTGTGTGGGTGAGGCTTCCCCCCTGGGAATGAGGCAGCCTGAGGGCTTGGCTTCCCGCATGTGGTTCTCCCCTGGGGAGATGGGAGCATGGCAGGAGAGGCAGCTCTGTTCCCGGCGGGGAAGGGCCCTGGAAGAAGGGAAAGAGTAACCAGGGCAGGGGCTCCCGAGGCGGGGGCCAGCATCTCTCGTGTGGGAACCAGGCTCCCTGAAGCTGGAGGATTCCGGCCCTACCCATCTGCTGACCCTTGCCCTCCCACCTGCCCCCCGCCCCAGGCACTCAACTTCTAGCCATATATACTTTTGAGAATTAACTGCTTTTAGAGAATCATTTCACTGTCTAAATAACTTTCATCATAGGGAGAAAAGTCAGACTTTTCTAAAATGTTCACCTTGTGTGCTGAGTTTTACGTGAACAAAGAAAACCACACGGATAGAAATGGGTTTTTTGTTTTCACACACAGAGTTACGGGTTGAATTTATACGTTGAAGCTCTAATCCCTCATACCTCAGAATGTGACTGTATTTGGAGAGAGGGTCTTTAAAGAGGTGACTGAGAATGCCGCCCTATTAGGGTGGGCCCTAATTCAATACGACTGGGGTCCTTAAGAGAAGAGGAAGAAACACCAGGCATGTGTGAGCACAGAGACAACGCCATGTCAGGACACGGGGAGAAGGTGGACGTCTGAAAGCCAAGAAGAGAGGTCTTGGGAGAAACCAAACTTGCTGACGCCTTGATCTTTGACGTCCAACCTCCAGACATGTGAGATAATAAAATTCTGCTGTTCAAACTACCCAGTCTGTGGTCCTTTGATATGGCAGCCCTGGCAAATCAATAAACACAGTGTTAACAAGACATGTTATCTATCATGTCTGTTATCCACTGTGGAAATGATAAGATAATAGCTTTTGAATAAAACCCATCAGTTGATTTCTCACCCCAGCTATCTCTGGATTGTCTGTCATACATTAAAGAAATTAAAAATCAATCTGAACCCTAGGGTATATGAGTGATTGCCAAAGTTTTATTTAATAACTGAATGAATCACTAAAAAAACCAACAAATTTTAGGTGGAAACTATTGAGATGAGGGGAGGGATCTACCAATAAACCTTTCAGAAGGGAATTGACTCTTTGGCTTGAGAGAACAGAGTAGAATATTTTACATAAACTACTTCAAAAATCCACTAACTGGCTCATCACCTACACACGTACACGTACATATATACACACAATATACATCAATACTCAGAAATTCAGAAACTTCCTAGTTCTGTGAGAGACATGGATGCTTTTGTTGGTTTTGCTACAGTTCTAGTAGGTCAGCATCATGGTTTAAACTCACAGTCGAGAGGATCACACACGGACCCTAGATCAACCAGGGCAGCTCACAGCCCCGAGCGATTTGCTAACTGTGTGATATTGGTTATGGGGGACACCGTGGGAGAAAGAGTGAACTGCTCCCCAACCTACAGCAATGTATTCCAACAGCATGGATAACGAGACACAACCAGAGTGCATTGTTCAGTCCAGAGTTGCCCCAGGAAACTCGTGCTTTCTTCTTCAATATGCTCATCTAAGAAAGTAGAACTATCTCTGAATGTAAAATGATCAAGAGAACTGGCGAGTTATTTAAATAAACTGCTTCTTACACCCCATGTCAAATTCATTCTCGATTATGCCATATGAGGCCCACACTACACGATGACAGAAGAGAGGAAGAGACTTCCAGCGCTGTTCAATGAAATAATCCTCAGAAGGCCAGCCTCTAAGCCTGAGGATGTGTTTGTGAATTGGCCAAGTTCTAGCAGAGAAGATAAGTAGATTTGTCCAGCTATGTTTTATCACCATTTTGGACTACTCAAAAATATAAAGCATTTTGCTACGCAAATCTTGCCAAAAGTCACCCTTAAATACTATTCTACCTAAAATGAATGGGAGAAAAGTAAAGCTTTTTTTCCAAAATGGTTGACTCCATCATTGCTTGTATGTGTGTGTGTGTGTGTGTGTGTGTGTGTGTGTGTGTGTGTGTGTGTGTGGTGGGGACGGGGAGTGGATATAACAGAAATAACAGAACTGAAAAGATACTAAGGTCCAAATGTTCTCTTGCCCTCATTACCTTCTATTCTATATCTTATCTTTATTTACACTCATTGATATTTTAGTTTATATATAATGTTCTTAACTCATTTTCATGTATGTATTTCTTGTGTGATCTTGGCTTCTTCAGGTTAGATTTTCTTTTGAGAATTTTTTTCTGCTTCCAAATGCAGCATACATTCATTTAGAAAACAACACACAACATAAAAATACAAAGATGAAAATAAAACACGACAGTTGCATTTAACCACTGAAGGAAGCATTTGATAATAATTAAATTTTAGGTGATAAATCTGGGTATAATATATCTACGTAATAAAATCTAGGTGCAATCTCTGGGTATTAATATTAATAATACCCAGAGATAATTCTTGTTAACATTTTGATGTATATTTTTCGAGCTTTTATACACAAACACACACATACACACACTTCTTTGTATCTATATAAATACACACATGCACAACTGTTGGACCAATAAATATTAACAGAAGGAAATTTATAGTACATACAACTCAAAGCTTTCTTAATAAAGGCCCTTAAATTCATATTGAGTTATTGCAGCCATAAAAATAAAAATGATTGCAAAGGCATTCATTATAAAGGTAATGAATCCCCTCCAAGTCACATCGTAAAAATAAAATCATTTAGCAAAAACTCAAATTGCTGCTAACATGGGTAGTTTTGGGATTCCCACTCATGGTTATTTTTGGTTCTATTCTTTAGAGACTCCTGCATGAGGCAAACTTAGCTGGATGTGTTTAAGATCTGAAAACCATCAGAATTAATTAAGATGAAGCTGGCTTTGTTCTTCAACTTCCTGTAACAATGCTCAACAGGAAAATGGATGCTCACAGCAAACCACAGCCATCCTGTTTCTCTCTCACAGTCTCTTCACAGCTGCAGTTGCCCATAGTTTCTATTTTCTGATACCAGGCCCAGTGCAACAGCTCGGTGCCCCACCCCCAAGCCTGGCCCGTCATTTTGGCCGTTTTAGCAACTTTTAATACCTTTGCATAAAGTTTGTTTCTATTATTGTGACTCTTCCTCTCCTCAGTCCAAACGCAGAGGCCTGTAGGCAATGAGGCAATCAATGCAAAAGGAGAAACAGAAAAGGCTGCTCCACATAAGAGGAAGCCAAAGGCAGAGGAGAGAAACAAGCTTTCCTTCCCAAGCAGAGCACCCGCCCCACCTAGTTCACCATCACGGTTTCTCTCCGTCTGAGCTGAGCGCGGCACACAGCCTTGCTGTGCCCGGGACCCCTCATTTCTCAAAATGTACTTGCTCTCCTCTTGGTTGACCATCACGTAAGGCGATAGCTTCAGTGACTTCTGCTCATGGGTTGTCTTCTTAGTGGTAAGGATTGTGTCTCTGCTTCCAGAAGTAGGGACCCTCTGTACTTGGAGGGTCCTTGGCTATTTCAGAAACACTGCTTTTAGATCTCTTCTAGATAAAGAGCTGGGGAAAGGGGGAGGCATTTTTCAGAGAAGACATTTTGGAGCATCTACAGAGTCATCATGATTAGCTGGGAGCTTGGACACAAACCCACAAGTTTACTGTAAGAGTAACTGCTGGGCAAATAAAGGTAGCTATGAAGTAAAATTATTTTTTAAATACACTGTCCTACATGTTTAAATGAAAAATGAGTGCAAATTCATAGACAGCTAAACCCTCTCAAAATGAGAAAATGAAGTTGAGTGACCCACCTGCCTGTCCTTGTTTCACTGTGGGAAAGGGAAGGGAAATCTTTTCTGCTTTATCCACTTAACTAAAAAGTACCAATTTTCCTCCCATGACTTCCCATCTCTAACAAGTACTCTTTTTTTTTTTAGGGCCTCATATTTCAAAACTAAGTTTCCCTAAATCCTCAGCACCACATTTAGTTTTACTAGAGGATTAAGATCTGCCCTGCCCTGTTCTCCACTACACACACACACACACACACGCACACTCATGCACAACACACAGCACATATGTTAACATACTCAGCATATTTTATTCACTTAATCACTGAAAGGGTAGCCTTGTAATATAAGCAGAAGTGTCACCAAATTTACTTCTGAAAAGGTCAAAGAACTTAAAAAGGAAATGGTCTTACTTGAGATTATTCTCTTAAAGATATCTACTGTTGCTGTGACATATAAAACAAAGCATTTGTACAATCCCAGATTCTCAGCATTAGAAAAGGACATCTCATGGCACTTTCCTGGTGGTGCAGTGGTTAAGAATCCGCCTGCCAATGCAGGGAACACGGATGGGTTTGATCCCTGAGCTGGGAAGATCCCACATGCCACGGAGCAACTAAGCCCATGCACCTCAACTACTGAGCCTGCGCTCTAGAGCCCACAAGCCACAACTATTGAGCCCATGCGCCACAACAACTAAAGCCCGCATGCCTGTGCTCCGCAACAAGAGAAGCCACCTCAATGAGAAACCCATGCACCTCAAGGAAGAGTAGCCCCTGCTTGCCACAACTAGAGAAAACCCACGCACAGCAATGAAGACCCAATGCAGCCAAAAAGTAAATAAATGAAGAAAGGAAAAAAGACAAAGACATCTCATGGCCTCTAAACTGTATTTATGAAAAAAGCTCTTGAAATTACAGTTATTTGTTCGGGCAAACTGCTTAGCCTAAGTCCAGTTCCCACAATAAAATGAGGAGAAGGGTACCTACTCAACGGGACTATTCAAAAGTAAAATGAGGCAAGTGCTAAATAAGTATTAGTCATTTTTTAAAATATAAAATAAGCCAAAGTCAAGAGCCTAACATACAGTGAGTGCTCAATAAACACTGTCTTCTCCTCCAACCATGAGAAAGAGAAACCAGGAGCTGATTTAAAACCTAGCCCACATAAGCACACCCATGCAAACTTCTGCATTACAAACGAATGGCAAAGGGAAGTGCATATAAAGTGCATTTTAAATTTCTCAGAAAAGCATACTCATTAAGACATTTCTCATTCTAGCATTCTTTAACCCAGTTTTAATTTTCAGGACTGAGGGTTGCAACATACAGAGGTATTTATTATATTCCCGGGGAAGCCCTCTTCTCAACAATAAGTAAATGTAGTACAACTTGGAAAAATAAAAATGAGTCAAACCTTAAAGTGGGAACGAATCACCATTTAAACAGCCAGAAACTCCCAACGAAAATGACGTGTTCGTGAAATGTTAAGCAGACTTCAAAAGAGCGTAAACTTGAAAGGTCCAGGAATTAGGTAGTGCACTTCCTCTTGCGTTTTAGCACAGGTTGGGGAACTTCCAGCCTACAGGCAGATCTAGAATTTGATTTCATCAACGATCAGAGTGAAATTGCTGCTGGACCCCAAGGAAAATTCTTCACCATGGGAAGCTCTCTGAATACTGCAGCTCCTTCAGAGTACGTGTAACCCTTCAAAGTTTAGATGTTAGAGTCAAGAAGAGCTGTGAGCAGTTAACCAATGGATGAACTTTTCAAAGAGCATTAGAAAACCTGTGATTTTAGATAAATCATTCAACCTCGTTAGACTATAAAAGGGAGCATTTTGACTTGAATGATGTTCCAGTTCAGAAGCCACACAAGTTTATGAAGTTAAGGCATAATATTAGACCCACGATCCAAGTGACTCGCAAGGGTATGGTTTCCACACTATTGGACCTCAAAATCTTTTTCAGCTTCTCATCTTCCTCTCTCACTATCCTGTCTTATTCTTTATCCCGCTTTCTCACTATCTCTCTACCAAGCTCTTCTACTTTTCTTAATTAGAATCTTCCTACAGCATTTTCTTCATTTTACTACTTGCCCATTTTCTACTGTACACACTAGTTACGCCACTGAATTATTTAAAAGAACTTATCCTTATTGACCAAAGTTGTATGTGCCCTCTTGACTTTTGAAAGCTTTATTTCATATTTCTCCATAGGGTAAAAGGAATATGTCAAGTTGCTCTTTCATATATGTCCCAAAGGAAAAAAAAAGCATTTTTTGGATACAAAAAAGTTTCCTTAATCCTGCTCTGTAGATCTTTGGGTACACTGCTTGAACTATGACAATTGCAATATTTTATGTCAAAATATTAATCATATTAAATGTAACTGGTTATAATGAATGCTGCACAATTTGATTAGCAATAGTAATTGTGTACTGCACTGTTAGGATGTTGAACAGAATGATTCTAAAAGACAAACTGTCCTAAAAGAGTCTGCTTAGATATGGTTTGGGATTTGAACTTAAGTGACAGGTCTGTAGCAACAGACTGGCAAGAGCTTAGTTCCATGGTACTTTCCTTTGAAGCTTCCAGTGACTCCTTTTGCTTTAAAAGCACTTACTGTTGCTGGCCAAAGTAACAATTCTGGCCAAAGTGACAATTCAGAGGCAGTCATGTGGACAACTGCACCATCCACAGAAAGGATACAGTTACTGACATAAGCCCCCATTTTAACTGGGAGAAAAAAATTACTGTGGCTCCAAACTTGTCCCGTGGCCAGAAAAAATTCTCCCCAAAATCTTGCTTATATTTTGGTTCAAAACACACGTTCTGAATTGCCCACAGTCACTATAGCAGCGAAACTAGTCCTGTGTGCAACAGGACTCGACCAATTGGTGCTCTACTGAAAAATCAATCAGCTTTATCTCAGCATATTATGGTCCATTAAAAGCCACGGAGTCCTTCCCTCTAACTGAATAAATACATTTAGTTTGAATAGAACTTTTCTTACCGTTAAAGGCTACTGCAGGGACGCATGATCAGGGACACAGGCAGACAGGGAGCAGGCAAGACATGAGAGAGAAAACCGTCCCTGAGAAAGGCGTCATCTTCTAACGCACCCGCGTGGTCGTTTTTGGACAGCCATTTTGGACAAGCTCTGGCCTCTTGTTAAATGTGACATACTGAGTCAGAGGCAGACGTCCTTCTGTGGTTATTCACTTCCTGTCTGATTAATCTGTTGCTTGTTCCTTCCTCCTTTTCTGCAGAAAAAGAAGCTCGATTGGTTTTACTTAAGAAGCCAGAAAAAAACCCCTAAATTTGCAAAATTAAATATTTCTCTTTTCCATCATAACATACCTTTGGGTAGAGGGACAAGAGGAGATCAGCACCTCCATCGGGTTAACAGCCCAACTTTATTCTAGATTCCTCCACAAAAATAACTGCTCACAGAATGTGAGATTCCTTTAGGAAATTCCATTTTAAAGTATTACTCTTGATATTGATGATAACGTTTAGGATTAAGGCAAAGAGTCACTCAAGAACTAAAAGCTCTAAAGGGCACTAATAAATAAGGTAAGTGATCCTTCCTCATTTACAGAGTGCTCAAGTGTGTAGGGAGTAAGTTACAAATGCAGGTGAAGAGAGCTAGTCAGGTGTAGGAAGGCAAATGAGTTTTGAAACATGATTTTGGGGCCCAAGTCAGGATAAATGATATGCAGGCACACCTCATTTTATTGTGCTTTGCTTTATTGTGCTTTACAGATATTGCCTTTTTTTTTTTTTTTTAAACAAATTGAAGGTCTGTGGCAACCCTGACTCTAGCAAGTCTATCGGCGCCATTTTTCCAAAAGCATTTGCTCAGCTTGTGCCTCTGGGTCATGTTTTGATAATTCAAGCAACATTTCAAACTTTTTCATTATTATATGGTGATCTGTGATTACAGATCTTTAATGTTACTACCACAACTCACTGAAGGCTTAGGTGATGATTACCACTTGAATAAAGTTTTTTTAATTGAGGTGTAGTTGATTTACAATAGCGATAAAGTAGTTTTTAATTAAGGTATGTACATTTTTTTAGACATGATGCTATTGCACACTTAATAGACTACAGTAGAGTATAAGCATAACTTCTATATGCACTGAGAAACTAAAAAAGTTGGTGTGACTTGTGTGCTTTATTGCGGCGTCCGCTTTATTGCGGTAGCCTGGAACGGAACCTGCAGTATCTCTAAGGTAAGCCTGTACAGCTCACGTCAGCTGAAGATCAGCGCTTTCTAAGCCAAAATGTTTTGTTTCCGTCCTCTGCACTTAATGGGGTGACAATAACTCTCCCAGAAGATGCCTGACAGAAGCACAGAGAGGAAGAGTCGGACTCCTCACTATCAAAGGGCTCTAAGAGGCAGGTGGGCAATGGAATATAGGCAGAAAATATTATACCAAAACCTTGAGAAATGTATAAAAATCTAAAAATGCTCATAATGTTTTCTTAATCCATCTGAAAGGTTCAGACTTATATTTGTGATACGCACCATGTACCTCTGAGAAAACGGTATCAGCTAAAAGAATGAAAAACAAAGGCATATTTTGGAAACTAACATCATTGTAAAATTTGAACTTTGGGTCCTGATTCTGCTGGGTTCAGAGGAAAAGGGCATGAAAAGACCATACGTTGCTTGATATTTCCTTACCCGTCAAATAATGGGACTGGGTAGATAGGTGGTTCTCAACTCAGCGGGCTGCTGGAGACGTGTGGAGGCATTTTCAGTTGGGTGGGTTGCAATGGGGGGGGGGGGGGGGTGACCTGTAGGATTCTTGGACGGAGCCAGGAATGTGAAGTTTCCTGTGATGCTTAGGACTGTCTCACCCCAAATACCGGAAGTGCTCCTACTGAAGAGTACTGGGATAGCTGACGTCCAAGGTTCTTTTAACTCTCAACTCTTGGAGATACGAGTCTAGCCTCACAAGGAGTTTCATGATGCCAAGCCAGCAGAATTCCTAGGAGTGGAGCTTCCAAGGATTAGTGACCTAGAGTCTTCTACTTTGCCTGGTGTCACTTGATGGTACAGACTTTATTCTTCTCAGCTAATGTACAGCTTATAGTCCAAGGGACACTCAGTACGTGAATAAACACATGCAGGCCTGGCGCAGGATGGAGGTGGAGGCCTGCAGCTACTATCTCCTTCGCCCTCCACTAACCTCAGGAAAACAGAAAACTTGATCGACTACCAAGTAAATGCCTGAATGACTCTTTGGGGAAGTCTAACTATAGTCGGGTCTAAAAAAAGAACATGGGTAATATGGCGACTTCTCTATGCATTTACAGAATTACTTCAAAGTTCTCTAATAAGGAATGTGCCCCAAACACACACACACACACACACACCAGGACACTACAGTTCATGACTATTCCCATCCTTTAGGAAAAACTCAACTAGAGGGAGTATGTCACTTAGAAGTCTGGAGTCCACGAGATGTACACGGGAGTAGTTGTCTAGGGTTTGGGTCTATTTCACGTCTGATGAGAACCTGTAAGCACAGTCAACTTTGGACACCTTTATGAGGTGTCTACTACGCACCATAGGACATAAATCAGATAATGTTCCTCCCTGTTTAAAACCCTCCAATGATTTCTCACTTCACTTTAAAAATCCAAGCTCTGCCTAGGCCCACAAGGACCCACAAGATCTGCCCCCCCAGCCCCCCCAGCTCTCTGACCTCATCTCAAGTAAACTCCCTCTTGCTAATTACCTTCCAGCTCTTTCTGTTCTTTAAATGCATAAGCTCATTTGCATTCTGGGTCTGACACTTGTAAGCCCTCTCACTTGGTACACTCACTTGCTGGTTCCTTTTCATTCTCCAATTGTCAGCAAAAATGCCCTCTCTCTTGTCCCATCTCTGCTCTTATTTTCTTTTATACATTGCACTTGTCACCACCTGGCATTTTTTCATTTAATTGTTTATTTACTTGTACATCTTTCCCCACTAGAATTCAAGCTCCATAGGACCTTGTTTCCTGCTGTTGCCTCAGCATCTAGAACAGCATCTGATATCTGGTAGGTACTCAATAAATATTATTTGTTGAATGAAAAAGAAAATCAACCTCTCTTAAAAATTCTACTGGAACTGGAACTTCCCTAGGGGTCCAGTGGTTAAGACGTCGCCTTCCAGTGCAGGGGGTACAGGTTTGATCCCTGGTCGGGGCGTGAAGATCCCACGTGCCTTGTGGCCAAAAAACCAAAGTATAAAACAGAAGCAATATTGTAACAAATTCAATAAAGACTTTAAAAACAAATAAATACAATGGAATAGTTAAAAAAAAATTCTACTGGAACATAACATTCCTTTAAGAGCTTAAGACTGTTCCCCCTAAAGCAGTGACTAAGGAATGCCAAGGCTAGACTTGCACTTTTCTCTTGGGAAGGCTAAGGTTAAAGGGAAATCTTGCAGGGAGAGGACACCAGAGATCAGCAGGAAGCCCTTTAGCCAACTGGGGGGCTCGGCAATGCGTGCAGGGTCTCATGTAGTACAAGTGGCTCATGTCACTGGGCAGTGAGGAAGAGAAAAATGGGTTAGGAAAGTTAAAAGCAAATAAATAATCCCATCGGAAAGGAGGGGGAAGGTATCAAAAGATAAAGGAAATAAGGCAGGAAAAGATGGAGACAAAGGAGAGGTCACATGGTGGGCAGGGGAGGGTTCCAACAGCATCACTGACAAAGAGGCCTTTGGAGGCCGCCCTCTGCAGTGGAGGCCACACAGGTAGGTGTTGGACATGAAAGTGCATCCTGCCCTTCCTCTGTGCCCAGGTGTTCCCAGATCAGAGTCAATTTCTTAGAATAAGGAATTTTAAGGATGGATGAGACTTCAGAGATCAGAGTCCATATCATTGTTTACAGAAGAGGAAAAGGGGTCCAGAGAGGTTAAGTGCCCTACTGCTGTCACACAGCAGGCAGCAACAGAGCTGGTGCCAGAAACCCGGTCTCTCTCTCCGTGGGCCAGTGTCATTATGGCCTTAAGCCTCATTTTAGGTTCAGAGAAGGATTTCACTTAATTCCTTTCTTTTTTATTTTATTTTATTTTTTTTTCGGGGGGTACACCAAGTTCAATCATCTGTTTTTATACACATATCCCCGTATTCCCTCCCTTCCTTGGCTCCCCCCCCCTCAAGTCCCCCCCACCCTCCCCGCCCCAGTCCTCTAAGGCATCTTCCATCCTCGAGTTGGACTCGCTTTGTTATACAACAACTTCCCACTGACTATCTATTTTACAGTTGGTAGTATATATATGTCTGTGCTACTCTCTCGCTTCATCTCAGTTTCCCCTTCACCCCCTGCCCCCTCCCATACCTCGAGTTCTCCCGTCCATTCTCTGTATCTGCATCCTTGTTCTTGTCACTGAGTTCATCAGTACCATTTTTAGATTCCGTATATGTGAGTTAGCATACAATATTTGTCCTTCTCTTTCTGACTTACTTCACTGTGTACGACAGACTGTAGTTCTATCCACCTCATTACATATAGCTCCATCTCATCCCTTTTTATAGCTGAGTAATATTCCATTGTGTATATCTTAATTCCTTTCTATAAGCATAAGAAGAGGTGGAAGGAAGAGGAGTAGGGAGAGGGCTGTGATGTGGAGGGAAGCAGACGAAGGTAGTATTTGTATTGCTGTTGGGGATGTTATTATAATCAAAGGATGAAGAAAAGTGGATTGAGAACCTGAGGCAAATAAAGATAATCACAATTCTGGACTTCAAATAGAATTTTAAACACGTATATCACCCTATTCAGTACAGAGACCAGTCCCAGCCCAATGACAGAGGAGAACAATAATCAACCGTCTCCAGACCAATCAGGTGAAGAATCGTCCAAATTAATCTATAGAAACAGAAAACGAAGTGCAGACAGAGATTATAGTACAACACCGTGGCTCTCAGCAGTCTGGGTAAAGCAGTAAAGAATCACAGCTACCGACCCGCCTGTGGTGACCGCAAATCAACAGAGACTGAATAAGGGCAACGTTGACATGTATCAAACATAAGAGCAATTGTTTTTTATAATTCTGTTTTTTCAAATTGTGTTTCCATGGCTACCTGTTATAGTGCAGTATTTCTCTGGTAGTGGAAACATGTTTTAGAATACTGTATTCCTTCCATTCTAAAACACCACCTTCTTCAATAGCAAAACACCCACCTTACAGCTTTTTAGGGGGAAAAAGAAACAGTACCAGATTAAATGTATGCATTTATTGTAAGAGGAATTCTACTTTCAAAGTGTTAAAATGTGGGAATTATGTGATTTAAAACAGCAGAAACAAAAGGATTACCTTCTTCCCCATACACTTATCAGTACAGTTACATAGAGGGCTGATCATTTAAAAATAATCTCAGAAAAAAAACCAAAAACCTTTTTTCCTCTGGGGAAAAAAAAAACCTTTTTTTTTTTCCTCTCGAAAAAACAAACAAAAAAACTTTTCTCTGGAGGAAAAAAAATCATCTCAGAAACAGAAATTAAAAACAAAATTGGTACTATTCTATGTCTTGCTAATATAAATTGGTGTTATCTTCCCCGGGGAAACATTTGCGATATATTTCCTTATGTTTTGGCAGCTCTGCATCCACTGACCCTACTTACAATGATGTCCTTCAGTTTCTGTTTGGAGACGCATCCCTCCCTCCCTCCCAGACCTCGTGGGTCCAGAGGAATTCACTCCCATTCCAGATACAGGAAGAGCTGGCTCATGGGAGCCGCACATTCATGCGGCCCCAGAGGCTTTCTTGGCGATGCTCTGTGACCTCATCAGAAACAAGGGAATCTGAGGTCAGAGGAGAGGGCTCTTCCCAAGGGATGAGGCTGGAGTTGGATCTGTGAGGATGGAGGGGCTGGAGTTTGCTCACTCATCCTCTGACCACACGGGGTTTGAAAATGAGATCAACAAAGTGGGAAACTGGCAGTGGAGAAAACCCAGCTGTTGATGTTGTTGGCTGAATCCATCTGTACCTGAAACAAGCTCTATTTTTGACTTTTAAACTTACACTAGTGAATAAATTCTCTATTTTGTTTAAGCTAGTGTGGTCAGGTTTTCTATCACTGGCAATACAAACACTCTTAAGTGATGCAGAAATTGGTACTGGAAGTGAATACTGGATGTGGCTAATCCTAAAACGTGCAACTGGCTGATTTCAGGTTGGGTGACAGCAGTGCAAGCTCTCCTGGGCTGGGAAGTTGGCCACCTTGGTTATGTGCTGGCAGCGCTGCTGGTTATGCTGCCACCTACTGAATTCTGGGTCTAAGGCCACGAGCCTACTGAAGGGGCACCATTAAAGGATCTGAAGAAAAAATTTAGAAGGTTGGAGTGTGTCGGCTACTTGCAGCCTTCAGTGAGATCCACAGGAAAGAGATAAACTTAGGGAAGTGATTGGAAGCCCAGAGGTGGTAAGAAAGGGCTTAACAGAGGCCTTTTTTTCTTTCCTGTGATCTGCAACCAAGATGGTTGAGAGTCAAATACTCTGGAGCCTCATGGGTTTAAAAATGCAAATTCTCTACGCTATCACATTAGATACAGCAGGTTCAGAAGGTAAAAACAATATCAGGAAAGAAGTTTAAAACAAAGGAGAAGCCAAATTCCCCATTGTCCCTCCAAAGACACTGTGGTCTCTCTTCTGAGCAGAAGGCCAGTTACATTCATTGTGAAATGCAGGTTTTCATCTCAGGAGCAAGGAGTAAATTATCAGTGGCTTCACCACCTCAGGCCACTGTTTCAAACTGCACCTAATCAGAGACCAAGATAGAGGCCACAAAATTTGGGAGTGGAGGATGGTTCATGTGCAGGAAGACAGCAGTGCCCAGGCTGGGTTCCACATTCGAAGCTATGACTTATCACAATCTTGAGTTTTGGTTACTAGTCCATGGAGTTCAGGGATTAGAGAATCCTACCACATTTTTTTTTTCCCTTAAACTATTTTTTATTGTGTTAAAATACACATAACATAAAATATATCATCTTAACCATTTTTAAGTGTGCAGTTCAGTGGTATTAAGTACATTCACACTGTTGTGCAAACATCACTACTATCCATCTCCAGAACTCTTTTCATCTCGGAAAACTGAAATTATATCCATTAAACAATAACTCCCTCTTCCCCATTCCCCCTAGCACCTGGCAACCACTATTGTACTTTCTATCTCTAAGTACTACTCTTAAGTACCTCATCATGAGTAGAATCATACAGAATTTGTCTTTCTGTGACTGGCTTATGTTACTTCACATAATGTCCTTAAGCTTCATACATGTAGCATGTATCAGAATGTCTTTCCTTTTCATGGCTGAATAGTATTCCATTGTATGTATATACCACATATTGCTCATCCATTCGTCAGTAGACACTTAGGTTGCTTCCATGTTTTAGCTTTTGTGAACAATGCTGCTGTGAATATGGTCCCACCACGTTTTTATGTACTAGAGGATGAAGCCCCAGAATGGTCGAAAACAGTTTATGATTGCTCAAATCCTAAAGCAATCCCTAGACCCCTGAAGCCAGGAGAAGAAGGCGTAGGCTGTGGAACAGGTGCAGCCCTGCTCTTAGAGATGGCTCTGGAAGACAACAGATAAGGAAGACCCTCTCAGAGAGCAGAAGGAGGTTAAGCCATTGGCTGACCAAAGTTCTCATTCCATTGCCACACAGGTAGAGTCTGTCCAGTGGGTTATAAAATATGCTAAAGACAGGAGACCAATGTCTTCTCTCCTTTCCCAAATGGAAGTTTAATTGTGGAATTCTTCTACTATTTTCCCTCCACCACTGTATACTGGGTATTAAATTTATAATTTAGCACTGGACCATGAGATACTACATTTGGCGCTGACTGACAACACTGTGGAAAGTTTCGACTTGGCACTGGACGTGGACCTGGATTGGGCACCTTTTTTTGGGAGAAGGGTGAGTGTGATTTATTATGTGGGGGCATTTTTGTAACTGTATGTGTAGTATGAGGTGTGTGTGTGTGTGTGTGTGTGTGTGTGTGTGTGTGCTGGATAAGTAAACACAGTATACATTGGGTGCTTCAGAGCTATCCAGCACCCATTCTTCTGAATTACAGTAGCGCCTCAGATCTGGGGAGAGAGACGTCCACTGATCTTCCACTCCTGCTCTTCCGGCTTCAGTTGGACTAACTCTGCCTGGGCTCCAGGAGTGGAAAGTGACCAGCCCTGGCCAGTTAGAACCTGCGGTTCCCTGGCTGCAGTGATTGGTTCAGAGATGAGCATGTGACTACCAAGGAGACTTTTTCTAAGATGTGTAGGGCTGAGACTAGTGGTATGACAGCCACACCGTACACACATGGAGCCCGAGAATGAAGCCAGTGCAGTAAACAAGCTGTGAAAGGAGCCTGAGACTAAGAGATACAGCAATCAGCTGCAATGTGTGGATATTACTTGGATCCTGATTCAAGGGATAAATTAGGAGCTTGGGATTAACACGTACACACTACTATATCTCACTTCTGGGCATATATCTGGAGAAAACTCTAATTTGAAAAGATACATGCACCCCAATGTGCATAGCAGCACTATTTATAATAGTCAAGACACGGGAGCAACCTAAATGTCCATCAACAGATGAATGGATAAAGAAGATGTGGTACGTGTATACAATGGAATATTACTCAACCATAAAAAAGAATGTAATAATGCCATTTGTAGCAACACGGATGGACCCAGAGATTATCATACTAAGTGCTGTAAGTCAGAGAAAGACAAATATCATTATATGTGGAATCTTTAAAAAATGACACAAATGAACTTATTTACAAAACAGAAACAGACTCACAGACATAGAAAACAGACTTATGGTTACGGAAGGGGGAAGGGGTTGGGGAGGGTAATGAGGAGTTTGGGATTAGCAGATACAAACTGCTATATATAAAATAAACAACAAGGTCCTATCTTATAGCACGGGGATCTATATTCAATATCCTGTAATAAACCAAAATGGAAAAGAATATGAAAAAGAATATATACATAGACATATAGAACTGAATCACTTTGCTGTACCTGACATTAACACAACATTGTAAATTACTGTACTTTGATAAAATAAATCAGAATAAATTAAAATATGAGGCAATTGGAAATTTGAATATTGATTGATATTTGATAATATTAAGATTATTGCTAATTTTTATGTGTGATAATGCTATTGAGGTTATGTTGTTTTCCACAAAGAGTCTTTAAATTTTTAGAGATACATACTGAAATATTTGTGGATGAAAAGATATGATGTCTAGGTTTGCCCTGAAGTGAAAAAGGGGGAAAATAGGTAGAGGTTTAAAGAAAACAATAAAATTGACTTGAGATCATCATTCTTGAAGCTGGGTGAGGCATGCATGACAGTTGTTATAATGTTCTGACTACTTTTTCTCATACATCGGAAACATTTCTATAATAAAAGGTTTAAACAATAAAATAAAAATGATCTGAGGCTCACTCCCTTCTTCATCCACTAGAGGCTGTGGAAGGGGTTTGCTCACTCTGTTATAATCATGCTCAGACCTGGGAGTTACAGAAGTTGCCTTTTTCTCCTCAAAATAATCTCTTTGGTTGATGGATGAAATGGGACAGAGACCGAGGGCTCCCTTATACTGATTCAGGACCCAAGTAGTTATTCCTAGAAAAGCATTCAGCTCTCAAAATTGGAGACCCTATTAATGGCAACAAAAAAGTAAGAATCTAAATTCCAGCCAACCAACCAAAGAACACAAAAAACAACCCTTCTCCTAGACTAGCACTGTTCAGTAGAAATAAAATTTGAGTTATATGTGCAGTTCTATATTTTCTACTAAGTACATTAAAAAGAAAAAAATGAAATGGTAATCATATACTTTATTTAACACACTATTTCAAAAATATTATAACGTACTCAATAAAAAAATTTAATTAGGTATTTTGCATGTTTTTCCTATTAAGTCTTCAAAAACAGGTGTGTATTTTACGCTACGTGACATCTCAAACACTCAAGAACCACTATCACACTGCACAACACGTCTCTAGATGGTGAGGGCCTGGTGGGAAGGAGCCCCATCTTATCCCAGGTAATTTCATTAAAATTCAAACATTTCCCAGGTGGTCACCGACATCCAATACAAGTGGCCCCCAGGGCAAAAAAATCACGTGAGATATAGAGAGAAGTATCTTACAACTCAAGAGGCCAACGGGTGGAAAGCCCCGTTTTCGCATCCTACCATGCATCTGCTTGTGCGCACAACCAGGGAGAAGCAGCTGGCATGCGGATAGCTGTGTGTTCCTTCTGGTTGCTAATCTGGTTGCTACTCATTAGGTGTGAAGCCCAGGACGGAGTCTCTACAATGATTCCTGGGGTGGGGACAATTGCCACGTTGTGCCCTTTTCAGTCTTCTCTCCAGCCATATAGTTAGTTACTCAGTGTCTCCTGTTGGAAGACAGAACCATGTGGACAAGAAAGCCCTTCCCTGGGCTTCTTAGGAAACAATGGTCTATCCAGCTCTGCCCCTTTGGGCCTGATGCCACTCATCTGCACCCCACAGGAAGGGCTCACTGACTTGAGACTCACTTCCCCTGGGGCCCCCTGACTGCACAAAAGCAGGGCCTGGCTGGTGCAGCTGCTACCTGGAGAGGCAACCCAACCCCTCTGCATGTGGACAGGAAATGGGGGTATTTGTGGCTGTCACAACAGCGGGGAGGGCCCGCCTGGGATTCAGACCAAGGATGTTAGACAATCTTCAATGTACCAGACTGTCCCACTCAATAAAGAATTGACCTGCATGACCTTCAAAGGTCCTGCTGGACAATGATGTAGGTGAAAAAACTGCTTAGTTATCTGAGTGGAGAACTCAACTCCATTTTACATATAATTCAAAGCAATTACTGCACTGTTGTACTAGTCCCTGAATTTTCCAATAATGCAACCTCTGCTGCAAAATGTATCCCAAGGCACTGCCACTTGTGGCAGTTAAGCCTCTTTTACCCGCATTAGCCTGTAGCTGCAGCTGTCCCACGCACCGTAATTACCAGTGTAGCTGCAAACCCCTGATCACTCCTTTTTGCTTGCTAATGAGCTGCACCTGATCATTGCAAATTCAAGTTATTTTACAATAAACTACATTCCTTTTATTTCTCTAAAAAGAGATTTGCCCCCCACCGATTTGGGGGGACGTGATGTGTGAGGTCAGATTATTTCCCTGGTGAAAGTTCACTGACACTTCTAAAGGGGGCATTAGAAAATACTGTTATTCAAAGTGGCAGGGGGCGGGCAGACAGGGCCTTGAGCCACGGCTTCCACACATGCCCCTGACCAAGCTCCTTTAAAGTCAGGCAAAGACGTTTGACGGTTCTGCTTGTCCAGGCTGGGAAGTGGAGAGAGGAGCCCACGGGGACCACCACAGCTGCTCACCTGCAATCCTGGGAGGGAATCTCACACTTTGTTTCCCAAAGGTCACAGCTGCATGCAGTGCGTCTCACCCCTGTCTCTCAGCAGGCCCTGCTTCTCTCAGTGGCTTGGCTGAAACAATTTGTTCTACTTGAATGACCCCAGATTCCATCTGATTTTGCCACTTCAAGAACTTTCCGCCTCCCATTTGGCTGCTCTGGAATCTCCGAATGACTGACTGGGAAAACAGACTGTTGGAAAAACACTTCCAGGTTGTCTCTAAAGGGATGGCCGCCCCATCAGACAATGGAAAGTGCCTTCCACTGGACCAAATGCACACATGTTGTTTCCACAATTCCCAATATAGGTGCAGGGGCGAGAGATCTGAAGAGGTGCAGCCGCAAAGTGATCTGCTCTACTGTTTTGTACGTATGTTTTGTTTGTTTTTGGTTTATTGAGGTTTTTCCTTTCTGCTCAGTGCTAACTAAATGACTCCGCCCCCTGCTGCACGGAAGCTGCTTAATTCAGTCTTGGATCACTTCCTCCTGTTTCAGAACCATTCCAACAGAATGGACAGAAGGATCAGCTGGTGGATTACATAAAAAGCAACTCCATGACTACATTTAAATATTGACTAGTTTGAGAAGAGCAAACCACAAAGACTTGAGGTGTAAAAAGCACATGTGGTTTATGTTTTGTAGGACACCCTCAGGAAGGTAAATGGACATAGTTAAAAAAAAATCAAACTGGTTTCTCCCTGCCTCACCCCTACCTACCACCACTAAAAAATAAAAAACAAAAGAAGACTAAACAACAACTAAACAGAACCCATCCCGGGTGTTACTCTTGGCTTTGGGGTGGCAGCTGTGTCCTGGCAAGGCAAATACGCAGCTGTCTGGGTTCCACGGCTAAGGTCAAGCATAACCCCCACCCGGGCCCACAGCACCCCCCACCCTGGCCACCGCCCCTCTGGGTTACCTCAACTGTCTCCTTCTAGATTCACCTCTCCAACTCCAGCCCCTCTGGCCCCACGCTCAACCTCTCAGCCAGTTTTCTCCAGCCAAAAAGAAAAACACACAAAGAAGATTACTTTCCAGAAATAAAACCTTCTATTATCTTTTATCTGCTTTCCCCATATACCTGTATCTGAATACATGGCTGACTAGGGAGGAGGAATGCTATGAAGGCTCCCATGCAGTCACTTAACGGAGACTCCGCATGTATTGTGTGCCGAGTGCTGTTTTAGGTTTAGGAATGCCACAGGGATCAAACAGGTGAGATCCCACAGTGATCTCCACCTTCACGGAGCTCACATTCATATCTGAGTTTCTGATGTGATGGAAGGAAAACAAGTTATCTCCTGTTTTGTGCAGCATGGATGTTACACAGAGTAGCCTCACCAAGGTCACTGCCAGAGGAAGGGCTAATTTAGGTGGACTCTAGTGTAAACGTGTAGTTGCACCAAAGTCCTGGGGTAATCATTTTGATTTGAGAACCATTTCCATACAAACATACTTGAGGGCATGCTGTCAGTCCAGCCCACGAAAATCTATTTAATTTACAACATTACTAAACTAAAACTTTAGTTCTGATTCTTCAAGGGAGGGGACTCAGAGGTGAGGGAGGGGAGAGGGCTTCATAACAGGCTGTGCCAGCCTCTGCCGCTGCCTCATCCCCACCCTGGCCCTACACATTCCCTCGTCCCCAGTCGGGACATAAGGGACTTGTCCCTAAGTACTTCTTACCCAGAGGTCATAGTTCCCCTCCACAGGGTAAGATGACCTCATCAAGACGTCGGGAGGAAATCGACTTGTTGCCTTTCGTTTTTAAAGACAGAGGAGTTGTTAACACAAATGACGTTGAATTAGTGGACTTTTCTTTGAGAGAAAGAAGGACATTTGGTTGGAGGGAGACGCTGTACAGTAGAGTCACACTGTCTAAGGTAAACTTTAAGTTTCTCCTACTTTTTACAGTTTTCTTCCTTCATCTAAAATAAATATATATGTATTTTCTTATGAAAAGTCATACATGAAAAGTTTAGAAAACAGGAATAATATAATTTTAAAATGACCCATTAGTACTCAGAGCAAACCAGTTACCATTTTGGAATTTCCTTCCAGTCTTTTTTTCTCTCTGTGTGTACACCTGAAATGGAATCATACTGTATATATATAGTTTTATACTCTTTTTCTCATACTTCCCCATGTTAATAAATATTATCCTAACAATTTTAAGAGATGCATATTTCATTTTTGTGGATATTCTATTACCTGTGTAAATATTTTTCATTGTTAGACATTTAAAGTGCATCCAACTTATTATTATAAATCCTACTATGATTAATACACTTGTATCTAAATGTCTGTGGTCCTTTCAGATTATTTCCTTAGAATAAATTCTTAGAGTACAATTACTAGAAGACATGAAGTTTTTCCTTTTTCCTCTTGATACATATTGTTATACTGTTTTCTCAGCAGCATTCATGGTCTCACTAGCACCCATTTCATTTCTTTTCAACATGTGCTGTTATCGCTTTTCAAAATCTGCCAATTTGATAGACAAAAAATAGTATGTATGAGCCATTTTAAATTTTATTTCTTTGATTATCAATGAGGTTGACAATGTTTTATATATTTATTGTCTTCTCCACTATTAATATATCTTTCTCCATTAGTTATCTGTTATCTGGATTTTTTTTTAAATCACAGAGTTCTAATCTTTTCCCTTATTTCTCCCATTTTTGAATTTAAAGACCACCTAAAAGCTCCATGAGTTTTCATAGACAAAATAAAATGTTCTAACCACTGGGGGACGGGGTGGATAGCAGTGCCCATTTCTGTTTGTTTATAAAGCAAATTTCATAAATCCAGAATTGCCCCTACTCCCAACAGATATACGCTTACAAAAGAATTCCCAGAGATAGCAACCATAGGTAACTTCGTGCAGCCTCTGAGAATGTTCACCATCTAAGAAATGTTTCCATCCCATACTGGGAGGAAGGAGCAGGACATCCAGGCACATCTGACCATGGTTCTTTCTGTCTCAAAAGCAGAAGTAGGAATGCCCTGATTCACGTTATACACGCGCAGACATGTGTAAACTTCTAAAGTCTGAGAACAGAAAACAACCATTATGACCCCGAGTCACCTTATTCCATCTTTCACAAGACCAAAGTTCCCAGGAACTAAGGAGCAACCTAGGCTGACCTCAGGAGCATCCAAGCTTCTGTTACCTTTGCCATCTTCCTTAGCCATCCTGCAAATATTCTGGAAAAAATAAAATCTAACTTGGAATTTTTTGGATTGAAAACTTGGCAATAAAAACCTTTCTGAGCTTAGGTCATTCACAGTAACTACAGTTATCTATTTGATGATTCACAGGAGGACCTGGGCTGGAATGACATCCTTTGGTCTCCTTTCCACTCTCAAGTCAAGAGTTATTCTTCACTTTGTACAGTTTTCTCTCCTGGACTTAAGAGTTCAACATGTCTAAATGAGAAAGGTAGATGCTTTGGGGTGAAGTAGCTGGTGCAATACTAAACACTCAACAACATCAGCTATCATTACTAAGTGAGCTCAACTTCTCCCCCGTTAGTGCTACTTGATAAAGGAGGCAACACAACAGGTGAAGTGGCTGTTTTTGTTCACAAAGGGGACAATTCAATGTAATTTAAGAATAAAGAACTTACTCTACGTCATAGTTGAGAAAACCTGGGTACTCGTATTTCAGAGTCTCCATTTTGATATTGGTTCTATGGCTAGTTTTCAAGTCTACTTAGGCCTATTTCAAACACCTGGCATTGATCCACACAATTTGTGCTGGTCTCATTCTCATTTACAAATGCCTCTGCATTTTTGTGCAATTTTAAATGTCACTGGAGTCAATGGACACAAATTCAGAAAAAAAATGCCCCAGAAACTTCCTAAAAATACAGTTTCTCCTAAAAAGTTAAGGAAAAATAGGAATTCGTAAGTTGATTTTATGTTCACTGCCTTGTTTCCATTTCACCTGGAGAGGCTCCCTGCCAGTTGCAGGTTAAAGTTCCATGAGGAGGACGGGGAGCCCACAGCCTCCACTGCAGCGAGCTGGACTTCTCTTCAGCGCACTGAGAAAATGCCCAAAAGCCCTTTGGGACTGTCTCACTCAACTGGGGAATGGAAGACAGAGCTTCTTTTCAAGGCTGCTTTATTCTACTGGTTGAGGAGTACAGAAAAAACACTACTGGTCTGTGAATGCTTTCAGAGGTAGCACACAATGAACTGAAAGAAAACAGGCCTTGAGACAAGATCTGATGTCTCTGAGCAAGTTAGAAAACAAAAGCCACGATTCCTATCATCATGCCCAAGCTCAGCCACAAGAGGAGGGGCTCTGACGTGAAAGACAGTTGTGCCAAGAGTCAAGGAAGGCTTCAGCAAGATTGAATACCACACAGAAAACACTTTGAGGATCCAACTCTCGTTGGCAGGGAATTCATGGAAAACCAACATGAAGATCACCGATGTGAAATTTTATTTTCCAAAGTACAAAGGCTTCTGAGCACAGAACTTTCTGCTCACCCAAGATTTACTCCTACCTCGTGCAAAATACTCTGGAGGCACATTTCTAATATTCTTCACTAGCAGGGTCCACTCAATTCTCTTCAGCTTCTGACTGCACAAATGTGGAGATTAGGTTTTCTTCCCTTGTTTCCTGCCCACCCCCTATATCTTGCAAATACAGATGAGTGTTTCTCAGAAATGCTGAGAGATACACGAAGTTGAGGTATCTCAAAGTCTCTACAGGCATAAGCAAGATGGATAAGGTTGAGTGATGGAGAACAGCAGCAGCACCTATTATGCTCTGGTCCATTAATGATTACTCAAACACAATGTAAAAGATAGTGTACACTATACATTACTCAGGGAAGTAACTGGGACCAGTTACTGCTCTGCTACAATTTAAGCTTTTATAAAAAAAGTCCAAGGAAGGATTGGGTCAACTCAGTGGTGGTTTCCCTTAAGTGTAACTTTTCCCATTCCCTTCCCCTCATAAGAAAGCAATTACATTTTTTTTTTAATTTTTTAAATTTTATTTATTTATTTATTATTTTTGGGGGGGTACACCAAGTTCAATCATCTGTTTTTATACACATATCCCTGTATTCCCTCCCTTCCTTGACTCTCTTCCCCTCGAGTCCCCCCCACCCTCCCCAGCAATTACATTTTTAAAAAATATAAAATCAGAATTGAGTGACAGTCAAATCAGTTTTTTTAAATCCATAAATCTAGGAATATAAAATCACTATAAACTTATTATGTTTATATATTTTACGTCTCTAGTTCTGTTTTCCTTAGCATGAGTATAAAAGTACTGTAAGGTTTAGAATTTACTTGTAAGATTCTATAAAATATTACTATCTTCATTACAAAAGAAATTATGAATTTATTGAAAATGGAATAATATTCATAAAACATGTTGGTAAAAGCACTAGTACATGTTTGCATATCAACATTTCAAAGTATTCAAAGGTCATTTATTGAAAAATATTTAGGACTTCCCAGGCTGTCCGTGCTTCCACTGTAGGGGGCTCGGGTTTGATCCCTGGTCAGGGAACAAAGATCTGACATGCCGCGCAGTGCAGCCAAAAAATTAACAAAAATTTTTTAAGGTATAATAAATATTTAAAGTAGATGTTTAAAGTATAATTAAAGGAAAGTTAAGAATGGCTTTAGTCAAACTTGCAGTTTCTAAAAATTTATCAGAACCAGAGAGCCTGGAAGTATCAAAGATTAAGTAGAAATCCACATTCAAGAGAGGTCTATTGAATTCTCAGAGAGAGCAGGCAAAGGGTCATCTGAGGACATGATTTTAGCTTAAACTTTGAGTATCATTCAAACAGGGGAGCCAATGCCTGATATTAACAAAATGCAGTTTTCTCCTGGTAAAGTCAGATGACAGCCCATCCTGTCTGCTAAAATTAGTGGACGAGGAATCATTTCATGAAGTCATGCACAAACATGAAATACACTGTAAAGATTTGCTGCCATCCCTCAGTCATCGCTTTGCTTGGCTAGCCTGACTGCCAGCAGGAATGTCTCCCTCTGCAAAACTGTTTCAAAGTAATGACTTGGAGGAAGTGGTGTGCTGATACCATGAAAAATAAAAAATCCCTCAAACACAAAGATAGTTCAAAAAGCATCTGTACATGGCTCAGGGGAAACAAAGAGCTCAGCTAATTTCAACTGAAAATAAACCCAAGAGACCAGTTTCCCTTGGCCGTTACCACTCCCCCCCCCCACCCCAAACACACACATGCAGGAAAACTGAGGGTCAGCAATTATCCAGTGATTTTGCTCTGTGCCAAAGGGGATGAAAGGGGAGGATTATCCATCCTGGGGCCAGGATGGAATAAGAGAAGATACTCCACCGCACATGACGTCCCACACAGATTCTCATCAGTGTAGGGGGGCCTTCTCACTGGTTCTCTCTATGAGACCGGTCGGCCCTAGAGTCTGACGTCCCTTCCTCAAGTCATTAGTAGATCAGAAGCCACTCTGAGCCTCTAACACATGGTCCCTCCATTGCTGAAGCCTTCCCATGGGTCTTCCTTCCACAGTGCTGTCCTTACAGAGCTAAGAAAGGAGTAGGACACCTAAAACTTTTTTTTTTTTTTTTTTTGGTCAACCTTAGGGTAAAATGCATCTACAATCTTTTAAAATGACCAATATTGAATTTCCAACTTTTGAGCATTTGAAAATAGTCTTCCAATTAAGCTGAACCCATCAGCAACAAAGATCACATTATATTTGGTTTTGAAAACCGTTTGGAATTTTCTGCAAAAGCAACTACTTTTCTGACAGAATAGTTGGCGATTGCTACCAAAATCTTAAAAAGATCCTTATTTGTATTTTCAAATAACTTTCATTTGAGAAGGTCATTAGCTATTTCAGCAAAAGTCTTTAAATTGTTTTTTTAATTCTGGTTTTGTATTACTATTTTGACGTCTTTCTTGCTGATAGAGCGAAGGAAGTTCCAAAAGCCTTTCCGTTCTGATCATTTGAGGAAATTCATCTCACAGCTGAAGACCTATTTATTTGATTTTCATTTTTATGAGAGGAAGACAGGAGTGATTGACTTTTAATATCAGAAACATGTGTCACTGATTTTCAGTTCAAAACATTTAGTACCCAGATCACATGTGGGGACAATTAAAGTATTTTAAAGGATGCTTTCCCTTCCCTTTCATGATATTCAAGCTTGTCTCAGCTCAGTAGCCCACCCACAAGGGCAGCTCCATGCTGCAGTTTTTGACGTTTGTCTTTCTAGGTGGAACACCAGTCAGCAATCCTCTGCAGCTCATAAAACCCAGCATAACCTTTTGGGCTTCTCTGGAAAAAACACATTGAGTAATAAGGGATAGAATGCTTTCTATTCAATGTTTCCAGTGCTATTCTCTGGCCAGAAGAAATACCAAATCATAGGCATCTGGAAAAGAGAGATGGCCCAGAAAGAACAAAACAATGGTCTTACACAGTCTGTGAGCGCTGGCCCCCTAAAGGTTCGTCTCCTGCTGTCTGCTTCCTGCGGGGCTACAGGCAATGGTGCAAAGAGCCATTTCCATCAGACTTGACTCAAGTGGTAGGGGGCCACTTAAAGGGCACTGGTCGACTTTTAGGGAGTGAAATGTTGTTCTGATCACCTTGAGGACACAGGGAGTGGAGAACAGATGCGGGTCCCTGGCAGTGACAGTGAGAGAAGGAAGTGTGGTCCCTGAGAATGCACACCACGTGATGCCAGCGTCCTCCCTGTGAGCGTTCCCAAAGGCATCACTCAGCTTTAGAAAATAATTAGAAGGCCCGTCGGCATTTCTATGTGTAGTTTACACATCATATGATGTTCTCTTGGCTGGCCCATGGGCATAGAAAGAATTGAATAAGATACCAGAAAGTAGACAAGCTACAATGTGAACTGCTGCAGAGGTGGAAAGGGCATGACTTAGCAAGTCAAAGGTTCAAAAAAGGTCTCTGAGGTTTCATTTCCACAGTTCTTAGTCACATAATTTCCTTTCTGGATCTTATCAGTGACTAACGGGCCTCAGAAAATGAATTGGTATACTAGGTGGAAAATGCCAGAAGTCATCAGGTCTCTTCAACAGTGTTAAGTTTTTTTTAACCCTTTCTTTATTCTATGAGTCCTCTTTTCAGAATAATTTAAAATTCCGTTATTACAAGTGCTTCCTTTGTGCTTATGTTCCCTTCTGAGACCAACTGCAGCTAGACCCATCCTAGCCAAGGCCAACTTGACGAGAGCAGGGCCCTGGCCAGGAGTGGCCAGTCTTCAGGCTGGAGAGCACACTGAGCTCTCTGGGCATGAAAAACTCTACTTAAACAAGGCAGTCAGGTTCCTCCCAGTCTCAGAAGGATGAACTGGGGATCACAGAGAGGGAAGGGCAGTCAGCTGGTGGCATCAGACAAGAGACAGAAAGGAACAGCTGAGGCAGTTCAGCAGTGGACATGAAGAGAGATGAGATGCTCCATCTCCTGGCGCATCATGGTTTCCCAGGTCCCCTAAGCTGCATCCTAGTCTTCAATGATTTTAACTGTATTAATATTAACGACAACAGTAACTAACATTCATTGATCCCTTAGCATATGCTAAGCAGTGTTATCAGCCCTTTTACGAATATTAATTCAATCATTTTCACAATAATTCTAGGAAGTAGATGATGATGGTGATGATGCTGGCACTGAAACACAGAGAAGTTAAGTAATTTGACCAGGGCCACACAGCTTTTAAGTGATAGAGATACAACCTGAACTCAAATAGCCTGGCCCCAGAGTCCATGCTTCTAACCAATATGTGTCTCCCTGTGGGGCTAGTCCTGGGTTCCCTGTTTCCTTACTGACCTTCCTACAATAAAGTCCCTCTATTAAGGAGGCCTGATAGAGCGTCTATTTCTTGCTCCCTTATTGTGTCACAATTAGCATCTTTCTTGGCGCCACTTATTATGAATCTTAGTAACTTAAGTATATATTTATTAATTCAAGAACCATTTAATGCTTACTATGTGCCAGGAACTGCTATGAGCTTTGGAAGCTGTTCCAGTTCTCGGGAACCTTATCCTTGGTAGAAAGAGAGTTGGTCTGCACACCCAGCACACCAGAATGTGCTTCCAGTGTCTATTCTGTAAGGTCACACTTCCAGGACCTTATGTGCGATATATATATATACTATGATATCCTATCTCTGTACATATCGTCTTATTTTTGCATAATACTATATTGTATCCTGAGTTCATTGATATAATAATGTCTAAAAAGCATGTTTAAAAAAATCACCAATCCTTAAAAAACTAAAAATAGAGTTATCATATAATCCTGCAATTCCACTCCTAGGCATATATCCAGTGAAAACTCTAATTTGAAAAGATACATGCACCCCAATGTTCACAGCAGGACTATTTACAATAGCCAAGACATGGAAGCAACCTAAGTGTCCATCAACAAAGGAATGGATAAAGAAGATGTGGTGTATACAATGGAATATTCCTCAGCCATAAAAAAAAAAAATGCCATTTGCAGCAACATGGATGGACCCAGAGATTATCATACTGTATTAAGTAAAGTCAGACAAAGACAAATACCATATGGTATCACTTATATGTGGAATCTAAAATGATACAGATGAACTCATTTACAAAACAGAAATAGACTCACAGATACAGAAAACAAACTTATGGTTACCAAAGGGGATGGGGGAGGTGGAGGAGGAGAGAGAAGTTAGGAGTTTGGGATTAACATATACACAGTACTACATATAAAATAGATAACCAACCTGTTACCTACTGCATGGCACAGAGAACTATACTCAATATCTTGTAATAACCTATAATGGAAAAGAATTTGCAAAAGAAGATATATATGTATGTATGTATGTATATATACACACACACATATATGTATAACTGAATTGCTTTGCTGTACACTTGAAACCAATATAATATTGTAAATTAACCTCAATAAAAAAATAAAAAATAAATAACCAAAACAGACTTGGTGAAGATGGCTCCCCTCTTAGAATTTCCAATATCATTCCTAAGTTTCAGAGGTCTTCCTTCCTAGGATTGCAGGTCAGAGTGAGGCCATGGGGAGGACAATGAGTTACACGCTCATGCTGGCCGGGACTAGCTCAGAAAGGGTACGTGCCTGTACTTTTTCCACGTTCCCCCAGACAGTGCAGAGCTGCGGTGGTTCTGGCAGGTGTTCATACATCTCCGGGGTGTGAACCACAGGCTTTTCTCCATCCTACCAAAGCTCACTGTCAGCCACTTGTTTACGGTAGGGGTCCCCATCACGGCTAAATGATGCTCACATATGTCTGCAGCACTCACAAGACGTGTGCTCCCGGACACCGGGTGTCACATCGTCTCATCGTTCGACCCCTATAGCACCCACAACCCTGCTCTGAATTGACAGGCCTTTAATACATTTTAAATAATTGTCTCCCCCAAATTCCAAAGTCTACTGTGGACAATGGTGAACACAAATAAGTTTAAAGAAGATAAATTATCTATAAACCTACTGGGTAGAAATATACATTGTTAACTTTTGGGATTATTTCCTTCCGGTCTTTATATATATATATATGAAATGTTTTAAAATTCAGGTTGTCATGTATGTAATTTTTGAATACAGTTGTTATCCTTTCATGCCACTAAATATTCTTTGAAGACATGATTTTTAATGACTGCATGATATTCTACACCAAAACTTGTTTAACATTCTTCTACTGCTGGTCATCTAGTTATCTCTTACTTTGCTTTTATGTGGGCCAATATCAATATCATTATATACAAATTCCTGGGCTCAGCTAGGACTATGCTATAGAATAAATTACAGAAACAGAAGTACTGGATTAAACACTTTGAACCATTTAAACTCTCCTGATACACAGTGCAAAGGGCCCTCGGGGAAGGCTCACACTTCCTCTGGCATCATAAAGGAATGTCCCATTTGCCACACCCTTGCCAATACCGAATATTACAGTTTTAGAAAAGCTGTATCTTAATTCAGTTTCTTCGAAGGGTCAGAACAGAGTATATATTGAAACTCTACGCTCCCAAGTAAATTTCAGGAGGGCCACTTACAAACAAGAGTAAAACAAGCCTATGATCATCAGTCCCCAACTTCAAGCCCTTGAAGCCTTAAAATGTTTTAGAATTTCAGAAATGGAAATTACTTTAGAGATCACTGAATAAACTGTTTCGGTTTATAAATACGGTAACTAAGGCTCAGAGAGGTTATGGACCTGGGCAACATATCTGAGTTAGAACTAGAATCTAGTTGTCTTGCCCCGTGAGTCATTTCTTTAGAATAGGTTGACAACCTAACAGAAGCAACAAACCATTGTTATCAGAGTGAAAGTATAAAGGAAAAAAACAGCATACAACATCTGAAAAGGAAACCACTGCTGATCTAAATTCTATTTCATCTTTGACATCAAGTCAGAATAACTTGTTTTATGGACAAAAAAGCAAAAACTCACATCTAAGTACTACTCTATTCTTAAGATCCTTGCTTAAATTTATAATAGATTTTTTCCTCCACAAGCATTTAAATATTCAGCATTGATCTATTATCTTCTCATCTGGCCAACATTTACTAAGAAGATGCGGTAGCCAGGGATTGTGCTAGGTGCTGGGGTAGCAGGGGGAAGTGTCCCAAGGTAAGAAACAAGGGGTTCATTCTTAGAGGGAGGTGGGCAGGAAGAGAGATGAGCAAATAATCATAATGCATGTGACTGGGCGGTGACAGGGGTGCACACGTGGTGGTGGCAAGAGCAATGGATATGGAAGGCGTCACAGAGGAGCTGACCATGAGCTGTGCTTGTGCTTGAAAGCAGTCTACTGAGCAGAGGAGGGAGAGGAGCCTCCCAGGCAAGGCTGCTCATCAGATGTGGCTGAAACATGGTGGCCTGGAGAGATGAGGCTGGAAAGGTATTCTGGGGTTGAGTAGTGTTCAGGAATTTGGACTCCCCAACTGGAGGTGCTGGGCCCCATGAAAGATGTTTAAGCAGTTGGTGCCATGGTCAAATTTGTGCTTTACCAGCTCACTGTGACGGCAGCGAGGAGAAGAGCTGGAGTCTTTGAAGGCAGGAGACTTATCTGCACTTGTCCAGCCCACAGGCTCTGAAGTTGTAATTCAGGAAGATGCAGAGGAAATATAAAAGAGGAGATGGAGTTGAGTCATATGGAATGTTATTTGAGAAATAACATGACATAGATTGATTAGACAGGGGTGCCATTAATGAGATGGGGAAGGCAGAAGGAGGTCAAGGTTTTAGAGGGAAGGGATTTGCTCGCATTGACCTTGAGATCTGGCAAGAAAATCAGGTATAGCCAGAAAGCAAATGGAAATTCAATCTGGAGGTCAGGGAGGGACAAGCAGAGTCATAGGTCAGCACAATCAGTACATGGCTAACCACCATCCCCCAATTCCAACATCACCCCCTACATACTTGGGTACTTCCTCTCATCTGCAGGCAGCACTGCCCATTAGAAATACGCCAGCCATATACACAATTTACAGTTTTCTAGTAGACACATTAAAAACAGTAATAGGTGAAATTAACTTTAAGAATATGTTTTATTTAACTGCACATATCTAAAACATCATTTCAACATGAATCAATATAAAGATTACTAATGAGATATTTTACAGTCATCTTTTCATACTAAATCTTCAAATCCTATGCGTACTTTACACCTACAGCCCAGCCCATTTCAATTCCCATCAGTCACAGTTCAAGCAGTCACTGCACTGGACCACGCAGGACTAGATGGTGAACCACAAGGGTGATTTAAGCACCAACATGACGTTTTTCTGGGCCATGGAATTTGTGGAATTCATTTCACAGACGAGAGAATAACGAGGAACCTCTTTGGCCTCCCAGGTCACTACCCGCCCCACCCCCCTTCTCGTGCTCCGGGAGGCAGTGGCAAAGGTGCAGCCACATGCAGCGTTACATGTGACTGGAAGTTTGAGAGGGGAGAAGGATAGAGACTGCCCCTCCAAACCTTACTTATTAGGTTATCAAATACCTTGCAATCTGACTGGACACAGATCCACTTGAACTTGAACTAGTTATCTCTTAATCTGTATATGTGTCTGGTCTCCCAATAAGTTTCCTAAGGCAGTGGTTCCCAAATGTCAAACATCTGCAAACCAACTTCATAATTTTGGGATGGCTGCATACCACCCAACCTATATCATTTACTTAATATTTTTATTTAATTCCACTAACTTTAAAAAAATTCAAATATATAATTCAGTGTCAACTACATCCATGAAATCATGAATTTCATGTGTTGTTACATATTTTTTCTAGCACACGATACCTAGGGGAGAATCTACTTGCAAGCTCACTCACGTGTTGGCAGCACTCAGTTCCTCTCTGGCTGTTGGTCAAAGCGTCCCTCTGTTCTGTGCCGTGCGGGTCTACAGGGCAGTTCAGAACATGGTCGTTGGCCTCCCTCACAGTGGGCAAGAGAGTGACAGAAAGCCCCCAAGAGGGAAACTAGAGTCTTTTATCAATATAATTAAATCTCAGAAATGACATCCCATCCTCTCTGCTGCACTCTGTTCACTATAAATTAATCACTAAATCTAGCCCCACGAAGGGGAGGGACTTGAATATGGGTGTGAATTCCAGGAGGTGGGGATCCTTGGGGTCTGTCTTAGAAGCTGCCTACCATATAATGATGTAAAATATCAATGACCTCTATTGGTGACGATGTCACAAGGGCTGCTAAAACTACTGCAGTTTGTTGGCTACATTCATGCAAATTTTCAGTTAGAGGTTAGTGAAAATAAAGATGTATTATGTCCACTGACTTCAGGTTAAACCCCCCTGTGTTAAAGGACTCAGCATACATCACGCCACCTAAAAACCAGTCTGGTGCTTTGTGGATGGGCACAAGGACTCCTCACAAACCCCTGGAACCACCACGTGTGGGCATTTACTGAGTTTGTGAAAGAACTCTTTTTTTTTTTTTAAACCATGTAGTACTGCTAGTCCAACTCAGAAATAAATCGACTTTGAAAACTGTTCCCACAGCTGCAAAAAGCAAGTGTTTGGCATTAATAAATCAGGATTAGTGGAGCTCGGCTTATAATGAAACTTTCACCTCCTCTGGGCAGGTGGTCAGCAACTGGCCTCCTGGGGCAAACAAGTCATGTTTCAAAGGGATAACCGTCTAACAACAGGTAGGATTGGAGTAGAAAGCAAATAGAGGAGAGATGTTGTATTCCTAAAAACTCCAATCTTCTTAAACTTGGGGCCCTCTGAAAACATGAATCAAAATTATGCTTCTAAGGGCCCTGCTTCACCTCTGCTTATTATCTTTCCAGGCATAGCCACTGCAGGTATTTTCCTTCTAGGTGGTGAAGAATAGCCTGGGATGCTAACAACAGGTCCAGAGCAGAGAACCAGTGACCTTGGGACACAATTATAGTTTAAATTTTGCCCTCCTGGACCCCAGTGAAAATTCACCATCACCTGCTCACAGAAATGCCTAGATGTTCCATTTTATTGGGGGTGAGACAGGAGCTATATTCAAAACGTTCAACAACCGATTAGGCACAGGCACTAACCCATCCAAACAACGTCCGATGCGGGAGCAGGGTCCTGGGACACCCCTTGCTGTGGCAGGCACTCATCCTTAGCTGCTGAATTATGAGAGCAGTCTTAGGGGTGCCGGGGGGGGGGGTACTCAGGTAACTGAGGTTGCTGATGAGTCACCAACAGGTTCTGAAGCATCTCAGTATTTTAGTGACCGGCACGGCTGCCCCAGGGCGAACCGTCTGAATGTCACCTGCCGAGATGGGGGCTGCTCCTCCCAAAGGTCCCGTGGAGGGCTCTGGTGCGGGAGCCGACCGTGTTGCCCTGCGGCACTCCGTCTGGCTTGTACAGTGGGGACAGGGCCCAGCCCTCCTTTCTGAGCCTGGAGTTGAGGTCAGCGCCTCTGGGTCCTGGACCACTTCCAAGACTCTCAGAACCCGCCGCTCAGGTCTCCTCAGGGCTGGCTGGCTGCAGTCTCCAGCTCCCAGGTGGCTTCCAGGAGCAGCCTGGACAGCTACTGCCAGCTGGCACCAATGCACTTCTACGCAAGAGAGGGTTGGGTGTTTCCTGTACGTCTGATGGAGGAGCACGTACTTAGTCCACAGACATCACACCACCCAAGCAGCCCAACCACTGTACAGGGTAGAGATGAAAAAAGAGACTTTTTTCATGTGTCCTCTCATTTCAAGGACTGGTTTAGCAACTACCTGAAACTCTTGAATGGAGCCCCATGTTTTAGTTTATGGTAAAGGAGATCATTCTGTGATGCCTCGCGGTCTACTTTATTTTACTGAAATGCCCTGGTTGGTTTACTTTGCTCGTGCTTCTGGGAAGCAGACTAGGGGAGGCTTTAGATACAGGTTGCCCTAGGTCTGATTTCTGGCTCAGGGGACTGCAGCCCAGTCACTTCCCCTCGGAGGCAATGCAAAAATCTCTGTAAATGGGGCTCACACAGTGCCTGTCTCGTAGGTTGGTCGAGGGTCTAATGAGACAAAGACAAAAATGATAGATGCTCTTATAAACGGAGCACAAGATTGAAAATAAAAACTTTTAGTCTCTGGGGTAGGAACTGCCAGTGTTAGTCCAGTGTACCAATTTAGGTGTTTTCGGTTTGTTTGTTTTTGCCAATTCACAATTTAAGTATTTTTTAAATGGATCCTTTTTGTTCACTCAAGCTGACTAAAAAGCAGACAAAGGGAGAATTTAGAGGTCAAAACATAGGTTATACACAGACTTAGATCCAACCCATGAGAACTCAGAGTTCTCCCTACTGTATGAAGTAAAAATACCTCCTTTCTTTCCAGGAAAATAGCTAACGTACATTAATTCATAATATTTGTATAACTAGCTAATATTTGTTTTAGTTACAATAAATGCAATTTCAATTATCAAGATAGTATATACACAAACATTGAAAGATAAAAGGAACCTCATAATATTTTCTTCAGTTGCCTTGACATATGTGCAAAGAAAAGCTTGATTTACTCAAGTACGGAGCATCTGAACAAAAATAAACTTTGCTTTTGCCTACTTTGCTAATTTTTTTTCTTAGAATAATTATTACGGAATCCCTGAGGTTTAAGCAGTAAAAGGCAAGGCGTAAAACAAAAACCCTGATCCTTCCACTCTCATTTACTTAAGTAAACATTCTCTTTCTGATTTCAGTCCCAGAAATCAATCAATGAATAAGTCCTTACACAGAGTCCCATTTCCTGTTTTTTATAGGAGTTTTAGAAGCCACAGATGCATTCGGGAGCAATAGTTAACAATTAAGACCATTAAGGAAGATTAATTTCTTCTAGGAATCTATCTCCTACATGTAGACACATCCAACTGCCTACTCAACATCTCCACACAATGTCTAACAGGCCTCTCACACTCAGCACACCCCAAATTAAACTCCACAGACCTCCCCTCCACCCCCACCTCCCCTTGTTCTACGTACAGCCTTCCGCCCCCCAAGGCGATGGCACTTCCACTCTTCCTGTGCTCAGGCCCAAGCCCTCAGAGTCTCCCCTTGACTCGTTTCTTCCACTTAGCATCACTCGACCCAACAGTTAATCTTGTTGGTTCTACCTTCAAAATCACCAGGCTCTGCACTATTCACAATAGCCAAGACATGGAAGCAACGTAAATGTCCACTGACAGATGAACGGGTAAAGAAGATGTACGTATATACAGTGGACGACGACTCAGCCGTAAAAAAAGAACAATCCCATCTGCAGCAACATGGATGGACCTAGAGAGTACCATACTAAGTGAAGTAAGTCAGACAGAGAAGGACAAATAGCATATGATATCACTTACATGTGGAATCTAACATACAACACAAGTGAACATATCTGCGAAACAGACTCACAGACATGGAGAATGGATTTGTGGTTGCCAAGGGGGAGGGGGGCGGGGGAGGGTTGGACTGGGAGTTTGGGACTATCAGCTACAAACTCATATATAGGATGGATAAACAACAGGGTCCTACTGTATAGCACAGGGAACTATATTCAATATCCTGTAATAAACCACAATGGAAAAACACATCAAAAAAAATATATATATATAAATATAAATGAATCACTTTGCTGTACACCAGAAACTAACACATTGTAAATCAACAATACTTAAATTAAAAAAAAAAAAAGCATGCTCTGATTACCCCTCACCACCTGTAGTGCTGCCACCCTGGTCCAAGGCACCCTCATCTCTCACTGGAATACTGCAATAGTCTCTCTCTTCAACTCCTGCTCTCCTGTACGATATTCTCCATACAGTAGCCAGAGGCATCCTTTAAAGACCACAGCCAGGTCATCATCTCTCCGTGGCTCAGAGTCCTCCCAAAGCTCCCTCTCACCCTTGAGTCAAGGCCAGTGTCCTACAAGGCCCTCCAGGACTTCCCCCTATTCCCCTCCTCCTCACTTACTCTGCCGGGTCACACCAGCTCCACATTATTCCCTGAATACACCAGGCTTGCTCCTGCCTTGAGGCTCGTGTGCTTTCCCCCAGGTACCTGCAAGGCGAATTCTCTCACTTCTTCTAAGCCTTTATTCAAATGCCACCTTTTCCGTGACAATCACCCTTAAATCCACATCCCCACCCCCACCTTCCCTGCTCTTCTTACCCGGCTGCACTTCTTCCACCTAGAATATAAGAGCTACATGGAAGGTGTTCAATAAATATTTCTGAATTCAGGGAAAAGCCCTCCCCCCCAAAAGGTAAAAAAATACCCACAAAATATCAAGAATCCAAAAAGGGGCTTGTAATGTCCAACTGCAGGACTCACATATGGCATTCTGAAGAGGCGTGACGAGGCTGTGGGACTGACACTGAGGGGAGGCTGCTGCTTGCCCAGGAAAGACCCTGCAGAGTGGCATTCCCGGGGAGGGGGAGGTCACCACACTTCCAGCACAGGGATTTCACCACAGAGGTCCCCAAATCGCCTCTCTATCTGGGAGCCAGAGGCATCAGACTCAGAATGACTGATGCATCTTACAAATCCACACGAGGCCCCCGGGCGCACCAGAATTCACAAATGATGGCGTTTCTCTCCAGTGACCATGGCCATTGTCCAAAATCTACTCTTCTGAGATAATGGTACCCAGGAAGCTAATTTAATGTTCAGAAGGTGGTTCAGGGATTTTGGAATCAGGGCTAAGGATGGGTAAGCCTCTTGAAGGCCACTTCATGTGGGCCATGGCGAGCCCTGATCTTCATCCACACTGCACAATGCACAACCCCTCTCAATCCACAGTCCTGTCCACGAGACTGGAGATCTCTCCTTCTGGCCAATCCTGGGCAACCACTGGGAATTTTTCCTTTCTGGGCTGTCCTCTTCTTTGCTCTATGGGGACTATCACCTTTCACTGCACACAAACACTCTCCAGGCGGGATGGATTAGGTGTCTCCAGATAAGGTTACGCCCATATTGCTGTGCCGCCTTCCAGGAATAGAGGTCACTTAGCCGGGGTTTTGTGAGCTCATAAACTCCTCAGTCTCTTGACCTGCTCCCTTAGGCATCAGTCTGGTCTCTGTAGATCCCAGGGGGGGCACCAACATCCAGAGTCCAAGTCCTTGGGAGCTCTCAACATTGCAGCCCGTGCTGGAGTCAGGAGCCTTGACCAACATCCACCACTCTCACTAATTCGCTATTTTGACCAAGACAAATCACCTAACCGTTCTGGGCCTCAGTTTCCAAATCTAAAAATGAGGGGCTGAACTCCTGAAGGTCCCCTCTATTTCTAAAAACCCAGGGTTCTATTTTTTACATACCTCTTTAAGTTTTCAATAATGACAACAGCATCTGAAACCCTCTTTCCGAAACTTTTCCCAAGGCCAGATGTTCCTGGCACTGAAGTAGGAGAGAAAAATAGTTTTTGAATAACCTAACATTTTTGTCTTTTAAAGCAAATTATCCTCTGGTCTTTTCAACTCCCTTTCCCCTATGGCTACCTCCTTATGAATCCTTAAAAGAAGGTTTTAAAAAGTAAACTATCTACCCTTCTAGATTTGTCAGGATCTATCTTATAATAACCACCACCCCTCTCCCACCCCCTCAATAATTTTTCCTATACAAAACCTCTCAAACACTTTCATTCTGGCAACTGGGCTCATCAGCCTTGGCTTGCTCCTGAGTTGCAGGGAAGGGTATTAAATGCTCTGAGGAAGTGGAACACAAAGCTTGAGGTGGAGCTGGGGGAGGAAGCAAGCTGTCTGTGCAGGTGAGCGCTGGCCTGAATTCTCATGAGGGGATGGCCATTTCAGGCAGGAGTGAGAGTTATAAGCAGAAAGAAGGGGGAACGCAGAGGGAAGGACAGAAGGAGTGAAGGCACATGTTGTTTGCTTTGAAAGAGGTTTTAGGCGAAGCCCTGGTGGCAGCCTGTCAAGAATGTTCAGTTGGTTAAATGACTTCTGGAACGGGGACTTTCCTAAGAAGTCGCACCGCAGTGAGAGGGTGGAGCTGGAACACAAATTCCCGTCCTTTACCAGCTCTCTCTGTGCAGCCGTCTGCGTAGCAAGCTGGTGAGGTATCGGGCAGCCCCTCTACTGGTCCCACACCCAGTTTCCAGGTGTCAAGATTATTCTACAGGTCTCTAAGGCCTTTAAGGAAGACCAAATCTTTCCGTAGCCAGCCTGGAAATCAAAGATGCTTCAAACCACCATTATAAGTCAGTGATTTATTGAAAGAAGAGCCATTCACTAGCAGACTCTCTAAACAAATCTATAGGTATAATACATGAACAACTTCCAAGCCTCAAGTTAGCAGCATATTCTAAATAATTGTAGGTGCAGAGATATCATTTAATGACTTTTAACCAAGGAAGCGTATGCCCAAAAGAATTTTCCCCTATTAAAATATATACATTTGTATGTGTGTACAAACACGTATCCTACTATTAAAAAAAGACTGTTTTTGAGTCACACTAGGATTACAAACCAACACAATGAGTGAACCTAAAATACGACATATAATTAAAGCCCAGACAAACAAAAGTAGAAAGCAAGCCCGATTCATACCAGAAAGTATCCAAAACAGACACTCTACTAAGTATCTAGCTAGTTAGACAGTCTCAAAGCAGTAACTTCTAATTAGTAATGAGAAATCACAATGTTGGCGTTGTATGAATACCTCCGGGTGGAACTGGCATAGGATGTCCTGTAAACTAGGAAGAGGTGCCTCTGAAGTTTGTTGGTTTGTGGCATCGTAAGAGGGTTCCACCTCCAGGACTCATCTTTTCCCAGCTGACTCGTGTATTCTTTTCAAGAAAAAGCGTTCTCTGCCCTTTCATCAACAAACAAATAAATGTAACCATTCTGGTCATTTTCTGATAGCTTTCGGCAGGGGGGTAGTGGGGGAGAGGGGCGGGGAGACACGAAGGCTCTTTTTTTTTTTGGCGGTAGGGAACAGCGCCAACTTTCTAACTGATGAAGAAGTGGAGGAAATTGAAATGAAGACTCAGCCGGACACACAGGCAATCCCTTCCCTAATCACCATGATACTTCCTTTAGAAGTCAGCGCTTCCCGCGAGAGCAGCCCCGCACAGCACGGTGTCTGCCTGCCCGTCACATCTTCTCTACCCGTTCCTTCCCGAACATCTGAACTCTCAACGAACACCCCGGCTACAGCTCCAGGAGAGTCCCGCTTGTCTTGCTCTTTTTCCTAGGACAGCAGCCCAAGTCCTCTTTGGTTCCTTACTACCCAGAAGCAAAACGCATCTTCTTTGAGGCATTCATGAAGGAAAATGATAACGGTTTTGTAATCTGAGGTATCTTTAAGTCTGTGGGTTTGGAGGGAGGGTCGTATAGGAAGACATAATTACTGGATGATTCTCAGAAACTATGTTTATTCCTGCACTGCGTCTAGGACTAAACAATTCTGTTTTCCTGAAAAAAAAGGTTATAGTTAAAAAAGTGTAAATTATGGAAGGAAGAAAAAGCATGACCCCAAGCTCTTCCCTTTCTTTTCCTTCCCTTCACCTTTGTCAGTTCTCAAAAACTGAACTGCTTATAAGCTAAAAATGACTGAGATTTTGTGTAGTACTTCAGATTTAAGATAAAAATTATATTGTTGAAAAAAATATCATAGTATTGAAACGCATGCTCTTTCCCAAGGGTGTAGACCACAGGAGGTAGCTAGTTCCTAGTAGATGATGTAATCATTAGAACCTGCACATACAATACTTTAAAAATCTATGGTTCCCGGGCTTCCCTGATAGCATAGTGGTTAAGAATCCGCCTGCCAATGCAGGGGACACGGGTTTGAGCCCTAGTCCAGGAAGATCCCACATGCCGTGGAGCAACTAAGCCCGAGCACCACAATTACTGAGCCTGTGCACTAGTGCCTGTGAGCCACAACTATTGAGCCCATGTGCCACAACTACTGAAGCCCGTATGCCTAGACCCTGTGCTCCGCAACTAGAGAAGCCACCGCACTGAGAAGCCCACGCACCGCAACAAAGAGTAGCCCCCGCCCTCTGCAACTAGAGAAAGCCCGCATGCAGCAACAAAAACCCAGTGCGGCCAATAAATAAATAAACATAAAAAAAATTTGTGGTTCCCTAAATATCTAGAATATATAAAGAACTCTTAAAACTCAACAACAGGACTTCCTAGGTGGTGCAGTGGTTAAGAATCTGCCTGCCAATGCAGGGGACATGGGTTCGATGGCTGTTCCAGGAAGATCCCACATGCCACAGAGCAACAAAGCCCGTGCGCCACAGCTATTGAGCCTGCACTCTAGAGCCCATGAGCCACAACTATTGAGCCCATGTGCTGCAACTACTGAAGCCAATGCACCTAGAGCCCGTGCTCCACAACAAGAGAAGCCACAGCAATGAGGAGCCCACGCACCACAACCAAGAGTAGCCCCCACTCACAGAAACTAAAGAAAGCCTGTGCACGGCAAAAACAAAACAAAACAAAAAACTCAACAACAAAAATCCAAATAACCTCATTAAAAAATGACCAAGGGACTTGAACTGACATTTCTCCAAAGAAGATATGCAAACACCAACAAGCATATAAAAAGATGCTCAATATCACTAATTGTTAGAAAAATGCAAATCAAAACTATCAGATATCACCTTACATCCATTAGGATGGCTGCTATGGAAAAAAAAAAAACAACAGAAAACAACAAGTATTAGCTAAGTTGTGGAGAAAATGAAACCCTTGGGCACTGTTGGTGGGAATGTAAAAGGGTGTAGCTGCTATGGAAAACAGTAAGGCAATTCCTCAAAAAATTAAAAATAGAACTACCATATGATCCACCAATACCACTTTGGGATACATATACAAAAGAATTGAAAGCAGGGTTTCAAAGAGGTATTTGTACATCCATGCTCACAGCAGTATTAGTGACAAAAGCCAAAGGTGGAAGCAATCCAAATGTCCTTCACAGATGAGTGGATAAAGAAAATGTGGTATACACATATAACTATTATTCAGCCTTAAAAAAGAAGGAAATTCTGACACATGCTACAACATGGATGAACCTTGAGGACATTATGCTAAGTGAAATAAAGCAGTCACAAGACAACAAATACTGTGTGATTCCACTTATATGAAGTATCTAGAGCAGTCAATCTCGTAGAAACAGAAAGTAGAATGTGGTTGCCAGGGGCTGGGGGGAGGGGAAATGGAGAGTTGTTGTTTCATGGCTACAGAGTTTCCATTTCACAAAATGAAAAAGTTTTGGAGATTAGATGTACAACAATGTGAATATATGTAATGATGCTGAACTACATGCTTAATAGTTAAGAAGGTGAATTTTATGTGTAATTTACCGCAGTTAAAAAAACCAAATCTATGGCTCCCAGTATTTCCCAGTATGCCTGTCATGCTAACAATACCTTACACGCCCAGGAACTTCTCTCTGAGAAGCCCAGAGAGCTGGCCTACACACTTGCTGATGCCAACTCAAAAAGACAGCCGAGGATAAATTTGCCTATCTGGTTGCACTCATCAGAGTTTTATTTTTTCTCTACTAGCATGAATACTTTAGATAACTCACCATTTCACTCCTCTGAAACCTAGGCCACCCAAGCATCTGTGGATGCTGATTCTGAAGTGTTACTCTGTATTATCCGGGATTCTGGGGAAAAGAGGCCTGTCTAAATGTCAGGGTCCAGGAGAAGAGGGAAGTATGAAGTCGGTCCCCTTCCTCTCCTTATTTAGAGAATTCAGTAACATGCCCATGCAGTTCCTCCCCATAAAATTCAGCATTTTTCTCCAGATAAAAGATGACCACTTATCTCTTTCTACTTTTGACCTTTACACTGAACTGGCAGTACTTCCTGTCTAAGAATTACAAACAAGATTAATATTCCAGGTGTCTTCCACCATCCAACATGATCTACCACCTTCTGCCATTCTGAGTCGTCTTTTTTTTTTTTTTTCCAGAACCACTTCCAGATTTGGGGATCAGAGGCACCGCATAATAATGACACTTTATAAACCTTTTCTTGCATCTTAAACACAAAGGAATACACTGAAGGTGGAAAGCTGGAGAAATGGCTGGGGAGAGAACAGATGCCCCCAGGAGAAAGGGAAACAGCTTTTGGAAGGATGCATTCCGAAAAAAGATGTCAGGTCCATCCGGAAAGCATTTAACAAAATAAAAAGCCCCTTTCTGCTATGAGCAACAGATTAGCAGAATACAAAACTCCTTGAACAATACACCTCTAGGACAAATTAAAAAATCAAAACAAAACTGAAAGAAGGGCTCCTTCTAGGGATGTCCAGCAAGAAGAGCTCCTTCTAGGGATGTCCAGCCATGGCTAAGTTGTAAGCCTCTTTCTGGTGCTCAGGGGCACTCCTGGTGCCATGTGCAAGAGACTTTTCCACCACAGTTCCTCTCCATGTGTCTCTTCCAGGCATTTATTGGTGCAAAGGGCTCCAAATATCAAATAAAGTCCAATCTCCCCTCCAGCCCCCACCCCCAATGGAAATGTGGGGTGCCTCGGTCAGAATTAGTACAGGGTTTCTGAAACTACTTGGACTGAGATCTCCAACTTAGAATCCTCCCACAGTCTGTCAACTTCCTTGCCATCTTCTTGCATAACATGGCAGCAAAAAAATATGAAAAAAATGTGGCAATCTGAGGACATCATCAACAATGATTTTTCCCTTGCCTCACAGTTTTGGTAATTTTGCGTTACTGGGACATAAACAACACGTGGGTCCACTAACCCCTCACCCCACTGTTGTTCTGTTTTTCAGTACAGACACTTTGTCGAACACTTTGGAATGAAGAGAGGAAACAAGAAGCTCCCAAACCTGGGCTCTTCTCTGCCTTTCTCTCTCTCTGCCTCTATTAACACATGAACATAGCCACAGAAGGTGGCTAGTTTGTCTTCAAATGGTCCAGAAAAAAGCTCAGCAACCTCTCCGGCTAACCTGTTCTAGTGCTTAATAATAGTCCAAGAAGGTAGTAACTTCCTTCCTCTCACTCAGATCTGAGACATTTTCCTTTTTCATATAGGTCTGAAAGCTGCAGGCTGTTGTGTAAGAGCCTTTTATTGAAGTTCTTTATTAAACTGTCCTTTAAGGGCCACAGGATGAATAATCTTGGGTCCTTTAGCTGTTTCTGGGCTCTAATTTCCAATGCTTTAACCATCTCTTGGGCTCTTCTTTAGGCTCCTCAAATCTTTCTTTTTAGAGGAAGCACAAGCTGAAGACACAAAGCTCTAGTGACAGTGAGACCTCATGGCTTCTACACACCCTGCACACGGCAGCCCCAGGCTGTGCTCTTAAACCCCGGCGCAGAAGCAGGCAGGGGACTTCTCATCCCACATTCAAACTGCCCACACCCCTCTACTCCTGTTTTCTGTTAATAAAAGAAGGAAAATTAAAAAAAAAAAAAAAATAGAAGAACACAGGAAGGAAGGAAGAGGGCAGAAAAAAATATGAAAGAAAAGGGAACTTAAGAATTTATAAAGATATGAGAAATTATTTTAACAGGAAATACTAGCCAAAAGATTCATTCTGCCAGACAAAGTGCTTAAAAACAACACACTTTTGCATGCAGCCTTGCAGCAAGTTTGTCCACACACGATGCTGCATTTTCCACCACCCTTTGAACACCCCGCATCTGCCTGAAAATACAAAATGATGTGTCTCGGTTTATGCTAATAGGTAAACTCGAGGAGAGGCTTAGCTGAATTCCATGAAATAAGTAATGTAATGACTATCTGAAGGTTTATTTTTTAGAGTACAAAAGTTCTGAACAGAGAAGCAAGAGGCTCTGAGAATTTCATTTTCATAATAATGGCCTGATGTTTGTTCCTCTGACCACGCGTGGCTCCGAGCTACGCCCTGGCTCTTATATTCAAAGACAGAGCAATGTCTTCACATTACAAAGAAGAGTTAAAGACGGTTTAAGGAAGGAGAACCAGTTAGGTATTTTAGAATGGCTAGGAAAGATTTTTCAGGGGGAGGAAAAAAAAAAAGCACTAACCTGTGTTGTTTGAATCCGCTGCAAACGACCAAGTTCTCAAGTTCCCCTGCTGTCTTCTAGCCAGCTTCCTGTAAGTGTTGCATGTGACATTATACTTCCTCACTGCACCTTCTCTGACTCGTCTAAGGAGCGGTCAGAGGCATGTGATAAGATTGTCCCCCTGCCTGCCTCACGCTGGGGCAACCCTGTGTCTGAAGAAATGGCTGTGTCCCTGCAGGGGTCTCCAGCTGGATTCAGGCATCGCTAGGGCACAGGTAAAGAGGAGAGAAGCAAGGGGGCTGGGGGGGCAGGTGACAGTCGTGTCTGGGCTCCTGGCTCTTCTGACTCCATAAAGAGGCCGGGGGAGAAAAGAGAGACAGAGACTCTTAGGCCCCAGGGCCGCCCATCGGGGTAGGGAAGGCGGCCGAGCTCACCGCAGAGCCTGGGGCTTGGGCGCTGCCCTGTCACCAGGACGGGCCTCAGTGCTACTGCCCTGGGGACTGCTGAGGAAGGGTGGCCGCGGCGCCGCACCCAGGGTGTCCCAGGATCCTCCCCGGAGGGTGCCAGCGTGGAGGAGCACACCCACGGCCTGGCGCATGTTTCTGCCCCTTGCAGGGACAAGGGCCACTCACCCTGAGTTTCCTGGTACCGTCTCAAGTTCACATCCGGTCTCATTAGCCCTGCTGTCGGACCGTGTGCCCTAATTCTGGGTTCAGCAAACAAAGCCACAGTACTCGTCGCCTCCCAGCGCTAAATAACCGGCACACACTCCCCTCCACCACTAGTCTCCAACATATGCCAGACTTTTGGTTTTCCCTGAAAGGGCTGATTTCGCCTTCCTGTGGGATGGTGGGGGGTTCCTGGCAGCACGTGAGCCCTGGCCATGGGGGGCCCTGATGCTGGCCTGGCAAGAGCACCAGGCAGCGGCCTGGATGGCGGAGGCCTGGAGCAGAGCCGCGGCAGGACCAAGGAAGAAGCCAGGGGTACCATTCTTGCTCGCTTGTTCCTGTGGTCAGTGCCCTCCTCTTTCCTTTTATAATTCCTCTAGCTCTCTGGAGGTCCAACACCCTGGAATTTGTGGATATAGGAAGTGGTGTGTGAGAGTAAAACGATGTCGTGGACGGAGGGGAATATTCTGCAATTTGTACAACCTCACTCAGCGTAGAAACCCCAAAGTTGTTTCTATTTGGCTACCTTTGTGTAATTCTTTTTTTAAAAAATGCTTTTAAAGGGATTTTTGTTGTTGTTTTTTAGAAAGGTAACTGCAGACAAGCTCACTGTTCCAAGTCTTGAAAATATTACCCTATAATTCCCCCAAAGAAGTTTTCCATGTGAGAACACCGAGTGAGGAAATGAATCCTGGGAGTCAGAACTTTGGACAACACTAAAACTCTGAAGTCTCACCACATGATTGCATTTCTGGCTTTGAAAACATGTAGAACTGTTTTTACCATTTTGACAGTTGATGGCTGGTTTTCTGATTGAACTGCACAGTTAGATTAGCCAGTTGGGTCAAGATGGCTGAAAGCACAGCATTTGCTTTAAAATAGGAATAATGGTAAAATTTTGCCATCTTGGAAAAACAAAATACTCCATCGATGATAAACAGTAATGAGTCTATGTGAATGTATTTAGAAGTGTCACATTCTGCACTAGGCTGCCAGTTCCATTTTTTTCAACTAAGCAGTTACATATGTTCTACTTCAACCATGCTCTGTGTGGAATTTTTAAAAGTCTCAACAAAAAGACTTATAATTCCCTTTAAAATCCCTAACCTGGCCTCCTGCCCATGATTTTTTTTTTTCCTGTTTAGGCATTAGGAGAATTTTAATAAGCTTTATCTTTTAGAACAGTTGTAAGTTTACACAAAAATTGAGAAGATACTAGGGTTCCCACCCATTCTGTACCCAATCTCCCCACTAGTAAAATCTTACACTTAGGGCACTTCCCTGGCGGTCCAGTGGTTAAGAATCCACCTTCCAAAGCAGGGGACGTGGGTTTGATTGCTGGTCGGGGGACTAAGATTCCACATGCTGCAGGCCAAGTAGGCCTGCGCTCTGCAACTACTGAGCCCGCCCGCCTCAACGAAGATCCCACATGCCGCAGCCAAATAAATAAGTAAATAAATAAATAAATATTTTTTTAAAAATAAAATCTTATACTTAGTATGACATATACAACAATTAAGAAACCCAATATAGACACATTATTATTAACTAAAAGCCATAGGCTATTTAGATTTCCTTAATTTTTTCCCCAGTGTGCTTCTTCTGCCCCAGGATCCCATCCAGGACACCACATTACGTTTAGTCATTGATCTCCATAGGTTCCTTTTGGCTGTGACAGTTCCTCAGACTTTCCCTGGTTTTGATGACTTTGACAGTTCTGAGGAGTACTGGTCAGGTATTTTGTAGAATGTCCCACGACTGGGATCTGTCTGATGTTTTTCTCATGATAAGACAGCGGTGATAGGTTGTTTGGAGGAAGTGCCAGAGGTAAAGTGCCATTTTAATCACATCAGAACAAGCATATATACTATCAACATAATTTAACACTGTTGATGTTGGCCTTGATCACCTGAGGTAGTGTTTGTCAGGTTTCTTCACTGGAAGCTTTCTCCTCATTCCCTCCCATACTGTATACTTTGGAAGAAAAACCTTGAGGGTAGAGTATCTATATACATCATTTTAAATTCTTCTGCACTGAAGATTTATCTCTTCTCTACATTTAATCATTTTTTCTATCATTTATATCAGTATGGCCTCGTAGGTATTCATTTTATACTTTGGGTTATAATTTAACACCGTTTTACTAATTTTGTTATTCAAATTGTTCTCCCTTTGGCCGTTGGGAGCTCTTTCAGTTGGTTCCTGTGCTCCTTTGACATTCTCCTATCAACAGTTTGTTTCTTGGTTTTTGTTTTTGAGCATTTCATTATTTCCTGGCATTAAAATATGCTCCATGCTTATCACATATAGTACCTCTTCAACTGTCACAACTCTTTTTGTCTTGACAAAACATGAAAGAAACTAAATCTATGGTCTGGAGGAAACTTAAATTTGCCTTCAATTTTCATTAGTTCTGCCCCATGTATTAGCAAACATTTTAAAAATTGCTTTTATAAAATTAGTCCTATCCTTTACCAGCAAGAAAACACCAAAACACCAACTGAGTGAAATTCTGCATTTCCTTAATTCCAAGATGCATGTTTGTGTTGATAGTGTTTTTTTCTTTCCTATTCTAACATTTCTGGAACCAAAGTATACATTTAATACCATGTCCTTGCCCCCCACCTCCTCACCTGTCATAAATTTGATGGTACACATTACAGCTGACAGAGTTTTAGAAATGGAGGGAGTAGAGCAGTCAGTTAGTTCTTGTTTGGACCACAGGCATCATTTAACTTCTTTCACTGATGCTTTTCCCCCACTGAACAAATATTTCAACTAAAGTGGTTTGATGTGTAGCATCTACAGATTTTTACCTACTCCCAGACACATTCTAACTTTACCTCAAACCACAAATTCTCATCAAGTGTTAAGTTCTTTTCAATTTTTTATGGGTTTACCATCTGACTCCTTTTATGTTTACCATGTCACTTTTTCAAGATCTCAGGATCCATCATCATGCCCAAGGCGCCTAATGCTGACACTACATGGTTGCAAGAATGATGTCTCACTCTTCCAGATGAGGACTAAAAGTGCTTACTGGTCAGAAGCAGATCAGGAAGGACTCCTTAGTCCGACCTTTCTACTCAGGAAAGCCATCTGACTACAGAATGGCAAAACTGGCCATTCCTTTCTCTATGGCCAGGACCTCAGGAACTGCTTGCTGCATTGGGAGTGTCATGCTTTATAGATTTTTTTCTTTTAATGGACAGAGACTGGTTCACTCAGTCACCATGGGCGTATCTCACGACAGTCACAGATGAAATGCCCAATGTTTTCATCCAGGCAGGTAGACCCTGGGAGCTCTAAATACGATCTTCTGTCCTACTCCTGTGTAAAATGTACTAAGATTCAGATAGCGCCCCTACTCACCTCACCAGCATCCAGAAGGGATTGGAAAAACTGCCGCAAAGACTTTTCAGGCAGCCCTTACCACATGCACTGAGTTGTCCCTTGGTATCCACAGGGGGCTGGTTCTTGGATCATTCCCACCCCCCCACCCCCAACACACACACAACTCCAAGGATGCTCAAGTCCCTTAGGGTCAGCCCCGGGTATCCACAGTTCCACACTGGTGGACACAGAGGGCCCAGTGTACTTTGATTTAATGCTCACAGCAATCCTGTGAGGTAGGTACTGTGATCCCCTCTTCACAGATAAGTAGCCAAATTAGAGGGGCTAAATAACTGCCCAGAGGCCCTTGATAAGTTTGATGCCAGAGACTTGGAGCCTAACACTACTCTTTGCTGTAGATGGTTTACCATGTAGAACTCACAAACAGAAACTTTACTGAATATAGTCCTATTCCCTATTTTTTCCATATACTTTTCACCTCAGCCAAACCGAAGTGACAGTGACGACAGGGACTGTGTCTTTTATCCCATTAACTCAGCTTTCCAGCCTCATTCCAGCAACTTTCCTGTTAACTCTGCACTTTTGCCTTACTGCCGGTCAAATTTATTAGAAAAAATTCACAAATTTTCTAATAAAGGTAAATAATTAAACTTCATAATTTCCCTCCCTCTATTTTGTTTTTTATTTTGTTTTTCATTATTAACTTCTTAAATTTTAAGCTTATTTTCTTTTCAGTCCTTTAAATACAAGGCTTAACTATCTCCCATATTTCAATGCACTGTATTTTCATTGTTAATTTTAAAATAGTCTATAGTTGCAGTAGTGATTTCCTTTTTGATCTAAGAATTATTTGAAAGAATCATATCTTAGTTTCCAACTGCTTGGATGAAGGTGGGGGCAGGAACCATCTTGTGTAACTTTCAATGCTATGTTATTGTTATATGTCTACTTTTTGGTTAGTTTCTTTGTGGTGCAGTATTTCATCAATTTTTGAAAATGATCCATGGTCTTTTAAAAAACTGTGTATATTCCCTATTTGTTGGGTTAGGTTAATAATAGTAACTATGCTATTCAAATCTTCTGTTCCTACTTTATCTACTTGATAAAATTGTGAACGTATTTTGTTAAAGTCTCCCACTATGATTATGGATAACTTTATATATGCTTTAAAATTTTAATTTATATTTTTATTCGCATTATTTTGCTTGTATTTTTAATAAATTTTACTTTAATTCAGTGTTAAATGTTCAGTACATAAAATCTCATTGTTATTGAATCTTATTTGATCTATATCTATTCTTTTATGTCTCATTCAACATTTCTTTTTAAATTTAATCCTATACTTTTTAGAATTACTATTACCATCCCTACTTTTGTTTTGTTAGTTAGAATTCACCAACCTATCCTTTTATTTTCTATCTTTCTGTGTAAATTTGGTACACAAAGACTCCTAAAGACCGCATTTAGCTAGGTTATCTTTTTAATCAATCTGAGAGTCACTGTTTCTTTTTTTTTAAGCTCTTTATTGGAATATAATTGCTTTACACTCTTGTACCAGCTTATGAGGTACACCAAAGTGAATCAGCTGTATTTATACACATATCCCCGTATCCCCTCCCTCCCGCGACTCCCCCCACCCTCCCTGTCTCAGCCTTCTAAGGCATCACCCATCATCGAGTTGGTCTCCCTGTGTTATACAGCAACTTCCCACTAGCTATCTATTTTACAGTTGGTAGTATATATGTCTATGCTACTCTCTCACTTCATCCCAGCTTACCCTTTGCCCCCTGCCCCCCCAACCCCGTGTCCTCCAGTCCATTCTCTGCACCTGCATCCTTATTCTTGTCCTGTCACTGGGTTCATCAGAACTTTTTTTTTTTTTTTTTAGATTCCATATATATGAGTTAGCATACAGTATTTGTTTTTCTCTTTCTGGCTTACTTCACTCTGTATGACAGACTCTAGGGCTATCCACCTCATTACATATAGCTCCACTTCATTCCTTTTTATAGCTGAGTAATATTCCATTGTATATATATGCCACATCTTCTTTATCCATTCATTTGCTGATGGGCATTTAGGTTGCTTCCATGTCCTGGCTATTGTAAATAGTGCTGCAATAAACATTATGGTACATGTTTCTTTTCAGATTATGGTTTTCTCTGGGTATATGCCCAGTAGTGGGATTACTGGATCATATGGTAGTTCTAGTTTTAGTTTTTTAAGGAACCTCCAAACTGTTTTCCATAGTGGCTGTACCAACTTACAGTCCCACCAACAGGAGTCACTGATTTTAACAGAGGAATCTAACCTAGTCACATTTATTGTTGTATGTTTATCTTATGCTTGCTATTTTATCATATGTATTCTGTATTATTGTTTTCTTCTTGTTATTTTCCCCTTTTCTTCACCTCTGCTGATTGACCATGGTTTGTATTATTGTAGCACCCCTGGCTCTGTGTGTGTGTTTTAATAACAAATGGTTTAGAATTCCTACCTATACTTTTTCCTAAAGATCAAATACATGTGACCTTTCTTGGTGAACATTAGAGAACTGCAGTAGGACCCTGTTAATTGGTAAGGTCAGTCCATTGTTTTCAGAAATTTAATGGTAGTTTCATGTTAATAACAATAATAAATTTTGTGTATATACTGGAATGACACTACACAGGCATTAGAAACACTTCTAAAAGAATATGTGAGCAGGTCTCCATTCACTTCCCTTCCCCCTTCCTATAATGAGGACTGGCTACAACTTTCACAAATCTTGTGGATGAGTGTGGGGTAGAGTGCAGTCAAGAACCTAGTGGCTGGGATGTATCCAGGAGCATCCTAAGGAATGCCTCTGCAAATTCTGGACTCTGAGACCTGTAGGCACCTTGAGGATCTGTAGAAGTATCTGTAGAGGGGAGGCTGTCAGGGCGAGTTTCCCGCTACTTCACTTCTAGTCACTGTAAGTCATCATCAGCTGAGAAATCTAATCTAGAATTAGGTAAGAGTGTGATAGGAAGACCACAAGAATGTAAACATAACCCTCTAAAGAGGTGAAGAATCCAAATGAGAAAATAATGTTGCTAGACCTGCTCAGGAGGCTGGAATTCTGAGCTTCTTAATGTCTAGTTAAGAAAGCTCAGTAAGTAACAAGAATCCACTCTTTTTTTCCCCCTAAAAATGAGGTGGTTTCCACTTTTTAAAAACATTTATATAGGTGCAGGGGTGACAGAGAAAATTCTGGCCATAAAATAACTAAGCAGGTATATTCTTTGCATGTGTTTCTATATGTGCATATGTTTTAATAAAGGTTAATATTAAAATTCCATATTTAATTTTTCATGGAGAATCCCAGTGGGAGGGAGGGAATAGGGATAAAGGTGAAGCAACTGTTTGAAGACCTGCCGTTAACTCTCAATTTATTGGACTGAGATCCTGCTTTGGATCACAAAGAAGTGATTAAATACCTTAAAAGAGTGTTTCTGTTCTAACATAAAAAAACTAATTTAGCTGCACAAAATTTTATGAAGTAAATCTTTTTTTAAGCATTCTCACAATACAAAAGGGGAGACTAAGGAATTCTAAGAATTGAAGGGATTTGTTCAAACAAGTAAATAAGTGATAGAAATGGGATTTAAACCCAAAGTTTCTGACAAGTCCAGTGTCATTTCCAATATACATCAAAACTTCTGTCACAGAGAAAGCTAAACCCATGCGCACACATGCATGTTGTGTAGAGAGAAACTGCAGCAAGGCACACCCGTGGCAGTTAGTGCTTCACAATATAGGTCAAACAGTGCAGCCAGACCCCAGAGCAATTGTTTCTACACTGACCTTGGGGGATTTTTGGAGCGTTACATCATGCCAAAGGCTTTCCTCATTAGCAATCATGCAAAAAGACACCATGCACATTTCTGAGCCCTTGGAAGAGCTAAAAAGATGAATGGTCAAGAAAGTTCTCTTGCTGATGCACTGCAGTCTGGTACATTTGATTATGGCATTGTAATATAACCTAAGCCAGAATCATCAAGCACTCTGGCCAGCTGTCTTTAAAGCCAGAGCCCTACCTGACAGAGTCATTCTTTGGCATACTACAGGGCCTGATGCCAACAACTAAACTGGCCCTTTCCAATCTCATGCAGTTTAATTCCAAATAACTAGGCCCTTCACGCATCTTTGTTATTGATCAAAACACTGAAAGGATATGGCAAATTCCCTTGTTTAAAAAAAGACTGGCTAAGGGCACACAGAAAGCTTCGCCATTCACCCAGGATGAGTTTTAAGAAGGCTCCTAAATACCTAATTCCAGAGGTTGTAGACAGTATTGAAATCTGAGACCCTTTCACATATTTGTTACTCTTTTCTTTCAGGCTGAATAGAGAAAAGAAGACTACAAGGCAATCCTACGATTCAAAAGTGAACCAAGGTTATCGGGAGAGATCATGAGTGGGTATCACGCAGACTTGTAGCCCTGATTCAGGATTTGTATTTTGCTCACACATACACATAACATGGGACCAAGAGAACAGCTAATTAATTGCCTATTTGCACAGTCTTCCTACTCAGATGCATCCCTCCCTTCCACATTTAAAAGCACATAGAATAGGGCAGAATTGCTAAACAAGCTCACGTCACTCCTAAAAGGAAGGATTCTGGAATCAAACTACCTGGGTTCAAATCTCAGGTCCATTACTTACTAGTTGCAGTGAAAAACTTTATTCTTTGGGCCCCAGTTTACTTACCTGTAACATGGAGAAAACTTTCTGAGTATTAAGTGTGGTGCTGCATTCAAAGAGCTTAGCCAGTGCAGTGCATAAATGTTGGCTACTGTCACTGTTAGTAGGTGGAAATTCTATTAGAAAATTCTGCATTAGTATTTCTCACAAGAAATGAGATCAGACTCAAGCAATGGGCTTTATTTCTCAGGGTGCTTGCTAGGTAAGCAGGAAATAAAAGATATTCAGAAATCAGGGGCAGTGGAGCTACAGGTCCTCCAGTCATGCTAGAGAGGCACAGTCTGTGGGAAGACATTCAGAAGTCTTTCTGAAACCTTGTAAATGTTACTAAAAGTAATTAAAGTATGTGGGCAGAGTGACTGGATGCAGAATGTCCTGCTTGAGCAGTGGAGGAGCTAAGGGTGCTGGGCGTGGAGACCATGGGGGCATAGGCTACCGTGGAAACAGAATATTGACCCTCTCTGGGGGCGCAGCCCCTTTCTCACTTGCACACCTCATATCACCCTGTTTGGCCCTGGAGGATGGCTGGTTAGCCAGAGACGGGTAAGATTCCTCAGGGGAGGAACAACCTAAGACAGGCACAGTCGCAGAGGGGCCAACAGGGGTGGGACACAGACCCCCTAATCCTTCTGAGAGAGGTCTCCTGCCCCCAGGACTGCTTTGCTCTCCACGCCCAGCTCAAATCTGCACCCTGCTCAGATCCACACCTGCTCAAATCGAACCCAGGAGGCAAACAAAGATCATTGCCCCAGTCATGTGAGGCCTTTGTGTGTTTATTTCAAAGATAGCCTTGTTTATGGGACTAAACTGGAAGCGTTAGACCCTTAGGCTATGCCAAGAACTCAATAAAAGCAACGTGGGATCAATCAGCAAGGCTCTTGATCCTAGAGGTCTTGAGTCCCCCGGTCCCATCTTTCTCTTAAATCTGTGTCTGTGTTTTCTTTAAGCTTGCAGCACCCGTCACTCACCTCGAGTCGCCGAGCTGGTCTCGGCACAGTCCATCCAGGAAGTAAAACAGGAAATCCATATGGATAGTTTAACCTTAGAAGTGGTGTAGCATTTATGCTTCTAAACTTGAAAGACTAGGATGTATTTGTGTCTGATCAAAAAATAAGGAAGAAAACGGTTTGTGAATTATATCTGCATTAATTTCTTTTGAATGATGAAGGTTTCATAGTCAGTGAAAAACTATGTGGGTGAGAAAGCCTGGGAGGGTTAGCAGTGGCCATGCGTGTAGGGAGAAGACACAGAATTTTGGAGAAATTCTTTACGTGGTGCAAAGTGTAACACCGTTAAGCCATGCCTTTTAGGAAAACTTAGATGAAAGAGATACGTTTCACTTCACTGCTTTCTGACTTTCTGACGTTTTCTTTGAATGAGAGTCCGAGCAGGATCTGGACCATATGGGGTCTAAGGATTTATTCAGGTTACAACTAGAGTGTGGGTCACATCCAGGTGAGCAACATCAAACCCAGTCACATGTGTTTATCACATGTTTTCTGGATTATGATTTGGATTTTGAAGTGGCTACAGATAGGCTGAATTACATGATTCTATAAACATGGCAAACTTTCGAAAGATAAACATCTCTCAAGATTTTATTAATTACTCACAGTCATTCTGAATGAGTAACAATACATTTTATATACCATTACCTATTATTTTCTTTTCCTAGAAATAAAGTTGGTGCTCTGGGAGGTACCTAAAATAAAACAAGGTGTGGTTTGCTAAATTACTGCTGCATTATCTCTCAATGATATACTTACTATACTGAAAGCAACACAGCAGCTACAAATTAACTTCCAGGGACAAATTTATGTACAAAAATGATCAAACATCTCTGTATCTAATAACATAAGTGTGTTTATTGAAATTTGTTTCCTGAACATTTTATATAAATGGCATTTTAACCTTAGGGGCACTGTGGATCATTAATAACACTGATGGAAGTGTAGGCAGAATAGAAGTTAATGGAATATTATGAACTGATTATGGTTTTTGTTTTAATAAATTATACTTCCCTTTTTATTGGAAAATGACCGCTTTCCGTGCCGACAGTGCTCTCGCACACATGGTGAACATTCCTAAAACCCGCCAGACTTTCTGTAAGAAGTCTGGCAAACACCAACCCCACAAAGTGACACAATACAAGAAGGGCAAGGATTCTCTGTATGCCCAGGGAAAGCGGCGTTATGAGAGGAAGCAGAGTGGCTATGGTGGGCAGACTAAGCCGATATTCCGGAAAAAGGCTAAAGCTACAAAGAAGATTGTGCTGAGGCTTGAATGTGTTGAGCCCAACTGCAGATCTAAGAGAATGCTGGCTATTAAGAGATGCAAGCATTCTGAGCTGGGAGGAGACAAGAAGAGAAAGGGCCAAGCGATCCAGTTCTGAGCTTCATATGTTGTTATGAAGACAATAAAATTTTGAGATTGTTTACGTCAAAAAAGAAAAAAAAAGAAAAGAAAATGACCACCATCAACTGTAATATTCATCAAAATACATTGAAATTTTTAGTAACTAGACTTTATATGTGTAAAGCCTTCCTAAGCGGTGAGGGATACGCAGGGGGAAGATAAGTTGTGACAAGTAGTGTGCTACTAAATGTACAACTGCGACTTCCCTGGTGGCGCAGTGGTTAAGAATCCGCCTGCCAATGCAGGGGACATGGGTTCGATCCCTGGTCCCGGAAGATCCCACATGCTGTGGAGCAACTAAGCCCATGAGCCACAACCACTGAGCCCATGTGCTGCAACTACTGAAGCCTGCATGCCTGGAGCGTGTGCTCCGCAACAAGAGAAGTCACCACACTGAGAAGCCCATGCACCGCAATGAAGAGTAGCCCCTGCTCGCCACAACCAGAGAGAAAGCCTGCGCACAGCAACAAAGACCTAGTGCAGCCAAAACAACAACAACAACAAACGTACAACTATGTATAAATTCAGGTTAAAAATAATTAATTTAGCTTGATTAAAGACAAGAATTTAGGGTTACAAAAACAAATAAAGCAAAGCAACACTGCCACCGCCCTGGGTTGTCGTTAATGATAAACTGCCTTGCTATCCAATTTGCTATCCAAATTGTAAAGAAAAAAAAAATCCAGGAACCCACGACCAAACTGTGCTAATGGTGCACTGACACATCTTGGAGTTACGTTTCTCATTTGCACGGTGGCAATAACAGGCATATTTTACTTACAGAAACCCAACTCTTTACGCTTGAAGGAAAAAGAGAGAAAGAATAATATACACAGGGACAGCCATTTCACTCACCATTCCGTGCAATGAGTGCGCCCCAGAGTCTCCTGAGGTGAGAGGTGTGAACCTGTGGTTATCGCTGGCATGCCACACTGGGTGTAAGGCCGATCTTCAAAAACACATATTTTTCCCATGCCAGGGCTCATAAATGGCAGCCAGCCAGTTCACGTGGAGGTCAACCAAGGAGACAGTGCTCAAGAGTAATTCCGAACAGAGGCAATGTCTACCTTAGCCACAGCTGGAAACTTCACTGAACTGCACTGGACCAGATACGTCTTGATCTCAACATGGTTCCCCATCCTGACAACGGCAGCTCAGAAACTCTAAGGCTCAGTTATAAACCACCATTCCTTCCAGGCAGTCCCTCCCTCATGTTCCCCTTATGCCAAGTTGATGAAGTAAGGATTTGAGACAGATTTTAAAAAAATAATAAACCCTTTTATTGTTGTCCTGTGCCTGTGATCGTTTCATGTCTCTCAAAAGAAGACAGGAAGTTTGGAATGTTATTGGCCCTTTTAAAGGAAAAGAGGAGCGGGTAGGCACACCCAGAGGTAAGTGACTGTGTTAACACCTGAGAATGTGCTAATGAGGTGCTCCCCCCCACAGTCTGCTTTATCAGCCCTTACAAAAGATCTGGAACAATAGCAAAACAAGGAAATTACTTTCCCTCTCTCAGTACATCTCTGAAATAAAGATTGACACTTAAGGCAATAAGCACCCCAGAGAGAGGTGTTCTGTCTCCTGCGATGCCAATCTTGGCCTCCGTTCAGGGTCAGCCTCTCCCTCCCCTCCTCCCTCCCTTCCTCTCAACCCTCCCAGGAGTCTCGCCCCCTCACCCCACTGGGCCAGTCATCCCCTAGGCCACTCCTTCCCATTCCATCTGGGGGTGGAGGGAAAGAAAGGGGCTTGGCACCTTGTAGGTGTTTACTGAATGAATGAAAGACCCCCGCCTCCCAACGACAAAGAACAGAGGAATCCCTCATTCTCAACTCTACAGTCCAGTTTGCCGGTTTTATAAATGGTCCACCGTGTGTACGCACAAAGTATAAAAGCTTCAAAATGAAAAATGCTGATTCCAATTCCTAGTTAACCTGCCTAGTAATTGATAGATCTTAAGGGGAAACGGTATAAAACTCCCTTTGTCCCTCCTTCTACGATCTCCTGTACTAGCGTTTCTTGGACCTTCTACTTTCACTGAATCATAATGCCATCTCGACTGCTCTCCTTAGCAGTCAAAAAGGATGAAATCTCCTTAGCTTTTCAGTTTTCTTTCTAGGATTAAACATAAGCAGTACACCTCCTGACAATATTTTTAACAGAGAGACAGGTGTCCAAACAAGATAGAAAGCCTTTGACAAATAGCAAGCAACCAATCTATCTTCAGTCGTACCCATGCTAGTGAGCTTTGTTCTGGTTCAAGGTGCTCGTGGGCTCTCTTCAGAAGGATGGGCAGTGAGAAACGGCCAAGCAGGTGCCTGCCGTGAGAACTCACATGTGATGGCTACCCAGCGCAGGTGAGACTAGCATCATGGCGAACTTATGTGTCTAGAGACAGCCTAGTTTACTGGCATCACATGTGCTGTGAATCTGCTACCCCTGATCTAGGAACATGAGTTTTGACCCACGAGGAGCTGACCTTCTCTGCTGCTGTCAGGGCTGAAAAGGCAGTGATGAGAAAAAAATAAAGATTTCTCCACACAGCCTCTCAGAAGGCATCTGCCCTGTCATCTGCCACACCCTGACCTGCAAAATTCAGACTGAATTATCTGTTCATAAAAAGACCACTAAACCGATTCCAAATGCAAGTACCAAGACTGTTGCTACAGTTCAGCTGCTTCTGAAATACTAGCTACCTCAGGCCCTAAAAGCCTCATTTTCCTGTATATGCTCAGATTGTTTTGTAAATACTCTTAATAGCACAAACTGTTAGCTTTATCCATTAACGTAAAATAATTATGACATTAAGTGTTTATGTGTATCCACATTGTTTTTCTTAAGAAAAAAACAAACCCTAAGTGCTTTTTAAAGCATTCCCTAATTCATCATCATTGAAGGAAGCTGTTATTTCTATTTTAGAGGTGGTGACGTGGACTTACTGCTAAATGAAAAACAATAACATACTCCCTGAGCAAACTATAAAATTGCAGAAGAGCTTGGTTTATCACCTATTACTGGGTCTCAGTTGAATACATATCTATTAACTGATTAGCTTATTCTTCCATGTTTATCTTGTATGGAAAAAAACTAGCAATAATATGGTACATTTTGATGGGACCAGGTGGTTCTTACAGTCAAGATTTTATAAGAACAATGATGTGATACAGTAACTACCCAAGCTATATAGCCAGGTCACCTTGGTGGGTAAGTACTCTGGTTATCTATTGCTGTGTAACAAATGAGTCCAAAATTCAGTGTCGTAAAACAACCATTTCATTATCCTCATGGATTCTGTAGGTCAGAATTTAGAAAGTCGTGATGGAGACAACTCTTCTCTGTTCCAGAATATCTATGGTCTTAGCTAGGATCATTGATAAACTGGGGGCAAGAAGACTGGGGCTGGAGAATCCACTTCCCTGATGGTTCCTTCATTTATGTCTGATGCAAGGCTGGGAAGGCTAAAGGATGGGCTCACCAAGACTGTCCACCACAGCACTTACATCTAGTGGGACTTCTTACTTGGTGGCTCAAGTCTCTATGTTCCCAATGAACAAGGAAGAAGTGAGGCCATTTATCACCTAGCCTTGAAAGTCACATGGGGCCAACTTCTGTCCTTCTGGGTGAAAGAAGTACAATCCCCTTCCCCCACCAAAGTCAAAGGAAGGGGACATAGACCCACCTCTCACTGGGAGAACATCTTTGCAGCCCTGATTTCAAATACCTACAGTGAGGCTTCAGTTTCCCATTGTCTGGTGCACCAACATTATGAACTTGAACTTTTATTGACCAGCATGTGTGTTTTCAGAATATCAGACATAAATGCCTGCAATTATATTTCTGCATGATCAGCTTCTGAATTGCCATGGAGGCAATAAAATGCCTTCATGGGTGTTAGGAAAATATTAATTTGGAAGAACAACAAAGTAAACAACTGGCAGATTTGTTGGCCTCTTTTGCCTTTAATTTTATCAAAATTATTCAGTTGGGAAAAAAAATTTTCCCTATCTCCATTAAGGCTATATAGCGATCAGATGCCCCAAACTAAATGAAAACACTTCAGGAAACTTAGAGGAAACCAATTTAACTTTATCGAACTAACTGTTCAGCTCGAGGTAGCAAATTCAAACTTCTATCAGAGCTGGGGAGGTACAGAAGTAAAAGCCAAGGGAAATACTGCAGACTGAGGTTAACAGGAGCACATGTGCCCTTTGCCTTAAGGTATCTGAATTTGATTTTTAAAAAATACGGCATTTTCCAGAAATGGCTTTAGACCACACCTTACAATCTTCAACTGAGATTACATGGTGGGTATATCTTAGGTTTACAGTTTTTTGTCCTGATTCTATTGGTCTATTTTGCACTCCTCTGAGGCCAGAAAATAAACACTCAATACATAATTACGTAGTTAATAATAAACATGTATTGAGCATTTACTATGTTCGCAGACACTAAGCTAAGCGACTGACATCAGTATCTTACCTAATGCTCAACAGTCCTTTGGGGTATTACTGAGCCCATTTTACAAATAAGGAAACTGAGCTTCAGAGAGGTTAATGAACCTGACAAAGGTGATAAAGCTCCGGAGAGGTAAAGAGTGGTTCACACCCAGTAGGTCTGACCCCTGATACCTGTGCTCTTAGCCACTGCATGTTATAATATGGTGCTTTTGATGACCATGGCTCCCCTAAACCACAGGTAGGTAGTGCACAAGACGGGGGCAAGTCTTGGTCAACACGTAACCTATCCAGTTACTCTGCTTTTGGGATAGAAATTGGAAGTTTACCTGAGGCACTGAATATACAGAGACAGTCCATCCTACCCAGAACCCTGGAAGTTTAAGACTGTATAAGGACTATTCCAGCGCCCAGACCACGTCTCTCTGGACACCTGGAATGAGATCTGGAGTCTCAGCCTTCTAGAAGATGGGCAGTGCCTCCACCATTGATCACCTGATAGAATACCATCCATTAGCAAGGCACAGCTCGTGTGTTTATCAAACAAGCACAAGATATGGGATCACGGAAACTGGTGTTTCTGTGTTTGTCATGCTCTCTTGGCAGGCCACCACATGATATTCCCTCTAAAAAATCTGTTTTGAAAAATCCCCTTAAAAAAAACATCCTCCATTTCCTTGAAAAGTCAAACAGAATTCTCACACATCAAACATATAACAGAGGCTGTTTTTAATCATTTCAATTATTCATTCCTCATTGTTTAATGCTTTATACCACTCCTCCATGCATAATTTATTATACCATTTATGTTTATTAAAAATTGATCACGGAGACATGCTCTCTCCCCATCCCCTCAGGCTACAGATATTTCTCTGTCAGATCGCCTGAGAATAGACAACAATTTTTTAAAAATTGACTTTAACAGTTTGTATGCATGTCCCTGTCTTTTCTTAGGGTTCCTTTTCTTCCACAAAAGGACTAGAGGTTATCTTAGCGTATTAACTGCTCATTTCCCTTTCTTTATATAACAAGAAAGCTTATCTGAAGGCCCATTAAGGCTTTCAGGAAAAAGCCTTATTTTACTTTTCTAACTTTTAGAATGCAGATGTGAAAAGAAGGCATGAAAGAACAAGATTCTAGAGTCCTCCATGACAGAGGTCATAGCTGAGGGGCCTTCTCTTTCTCTTTGCTTTTTCTATTCTGTCCTGTATTTCCTCCTCAGATGATTCATTTTCCTTGCCTTAACTGGCGTGTTTTTTCTCTCGTCTCCTTTTTCCAATTTCGTCCCAAATCCCCCTGCCTCTGCACTTCTCAGCCGTGACCTGAGCTGCTCTCTGTAGGCTGCCAACCACAAACCCTATACGTGTCCATCGCCAGTGTTACCAACCCACTGCCCTCAAAGTGAAAAGTTCAAGTAGGTGACATCCCTGGACACCCCTGCCTCAGACCTGGTCATTCTACTCTTCCCCATGGGAGGACGGGAGAGAAGCAGAAAGCAACACAGTGGGTGACGGAAATGGGGAGGAAAGCAAGAAGCAGCAGGTTCTAATAAGGTTTTCACAACATATTAGTCTGCAAAAGGTTGGCAGTAGACTAAAACCCAAAGGAATCAAACTTGGTACATTCCAGTTGGCTCTCCTTGGTACTCCCAGCCCACCTCCATGGGATCCAATGCTACCCCTCTTTCAGGGTTCGCTACTGGAGCGGATGAGACCATCACTAGCCGCCCAAGCCAAGGTAACCCTCGCCTCTTCCCTCTCTTTCACTCCTATAACCAATCAACCCATTACCAAGACTTGCAGATTCTACTCTCTAGTATCTCTGGACTCACCCCTTGAGCCATCCACCACTCTTTCCTGCCTGGCCCCAGAATAGTTTCTTAGGGTCTCCAGGCCCAGGTCCTTCCATTCGCAGCATAATGTAGCTATGATCTCTCTGAAAGGCAGATCTGTTTAAAATTCTCTTCCTATCACTACTGAAATCAAGCCTAATTGTAATAGCTTACCAGGCTCTCAATATGTGATAAGGCTCCTCCTGCTTAGCTCTTGGGCCTTTTGTTTGAACCCTAGGTATGAGGACTCCTCTCCCCCCACCAAACACACTCACGCAGCTCTACTCTCCACACTCCACTCTCTAGCCACAAAGAACTTCTTCAGTTCCACGGAAAAGCCACGTTTTCTCATCTCCTGGCCGGGGAGCATGCCGTTCGTTTGCCAGCAGCCCTCTTCAGCCATCTCCACAGGATGCCTCCTCTGTCTTTCCATGAAGTCCAGGTGTGCTCCCAGGGCCCCTAGCACTCCTCCCAACCCAGCACTCATCAACCGCATGCTGATTCTCTGATTCCTGGTTTCCTGTGCTCCCCACAGACTAATAAACTCCACAAGGGCAGGGACTAGGCTTTGCTTGTTCACCACTGTCTGCTCACTGCCTGGCTCATGACATGCACTTGATAAGCATCGTATGAAGAATGACTGTGGGGTAGTCTGTTCCACTGGTGGCCTCCAATGAAGCGTGCCTCCTGGTATTCACACCTTGTACAGCCCCTTGAAACTGGGCTATACCTGCGACTTGCCTTAAAAAAAGAAAGTGCAGGGCGTCAAGGAAGGGAGGGAATACGGGGATATGTGTATAAAAACAGTTGATTGAACCTGGTGTACCCCCAAAAAAAATAAAAAAAAAAAAAAGAAAGTGCAGAACCTGCTAGTTCTGGGCCTAAGACTTAAGAAGGCCTGGCAGCTTCTGTTTTTGTGATTCTAACTATCATGTAAAAAGTCCCAGAATCCTACTGAAGAGACCATATGAAAAGACCACATGGAAACCATATGGAAAGACCACATGGAGAGGCTACCTGGAAAGCTGAGAGGTCCTGACATTTCCTGGAGAAAAAGGGAAGCCCAGCTCAGTCCTGTCCCAGCTAACCTGCCCTCTGAATGCAGCCCCAGTCTGATCACAGGCAAGAATAGCAGAAGAGTTGCTCAGCTGAGCCCAGCCCAGATTGCAGAATTGTAAGCAGTTAAATGACTGTGGTTTTAAGCCACTAAGTTCTGGGGTAGTTTGCTACATACCAACACATAACTGTAATAACTCAATATATAAACAAAATTGCATACAGAATTATTTCACAGAATAGATTTTATACAAAGACAAGTCAATACTTCTAACAGGCAGATCTAAGAAAAGAGCAACAGAATTAAAAGGCTATAGAGGAACTCACACCACCAGCTTCCATTTAAAATACACCACAGGGCTTCCTAGGCGGCGCAGTGGTTAAGAGTCTGCCTGCCAATGCAGGGGACACGGGTTCGATTCCTGCTCCAGGAAGATCCCACATGCCGCGGAGCAACTAAGCCCGTGTGCCACAACTATTGAGCCTGTGCTTTAGAGCCCATGAGCCACAACTATTGAGACCATGTGCTGCAACTACTGAAGCCCACGCACCTAGAGCCCATGCTCTGCAACAAGAGAAGCCACGGCAATGAGGAGTCCGCGCACCACAACGAAGAGTAGCCCCCACTCACCGCAACTAAAAGAAAGCCCATGCACAGCAAAAAAAACCCAACACAGCCAATAAAATAAATAAATAAATAAATTTATTAAATAAATAAATAAAATACACCACAATTTTCCTCTGCCATTTTCTTTGGTTTTAAGACTTTTTCCAATGAAAAGATTTTCCTACTTCTTTTTTAAAGGATTCCTAGTCTGACATTAAAGTTAAGGAGTCCAACCAAGGATGCAACATGAACATTAAGACATAAATGGAAACTAGCATGTGGCCAACCCATCCTGCTGTTCCATTTCCTCTTACTTACCAGTAGTGTAGATCCAAAGCTGTGGACAAGAGCATAGCGGCTGCAGTGTTCAGGGCTGACTGGAACATTGTGGGGGTTCCTGGCTTAGTTGGACTGAGCACCAAATGTTCAGTTGAGTGTGAAAAATCACCCAAAGGACAAAATGGCCAATTCTGACTAGTAACTAAAATGATCAACAGAAATAAAACAGACAACTACCATGACTTTAGCCCAGACATCCAATCAATTTTACACACACACACACACACACACACACACACACACACACACACACACACACACACTATACTAATGCCCCACGGAGACAGCTGAGACACTGTTACATAATCCAGGATATGGCTAGATTATTTTTAAAAATCCATGCAGATATGCAGAACAAAGAGGAAGAGTGCTAAATTTATAGCGGCTTGGCGGAACTTTGGATTGCTGCTTCTAATAATTACTGCTCTTTCAGAAAGAAAAAGGATCATCATATAAGACACAGGGCCTAGGCTAAGTATCTGTCTTTCACGAAAACCAAAAAACAGAATGTCAAAAATATGTTCTAACAGTTTATACTGGACTAATGCTTTGACGTTTCTGAATGATCTCTTGTAGGTAAAATTATCGATGTATTTCTGGGACTATATCATGTCTTTTAAAACTATCTCCAGTTAATCAATCTTGTGTGGTAGAGACTGAAGAAGTAAATTTAAGAAAAATCTGGCAGCATGAATGCTGCATGTTTAGAAAGAGAAGGATCCGTTCCCAGCGTTTGCAAAGCTCCAGACACTGAGTAACCGAACCTTGAGCATAAACACAAACCTTCAGCAGTTATTAAATGTCCTGGCAGTTGGTGAGGCTGAGCATGAACGCCTTCTAAACACTGCTGAGAGGGGGCAAAATCTAGATTTAAAAAATGGGAACTATTTCCCACTTTTTCCCCCTAGATAAGGAGGCTCTATGAATAGATGTCACTTGGCTGCCTCCTGCGACCCAGCAGCCCCCGAGAATGGAAAGCTTGTTCTCTAACTCCTCCTCCTCTACGGAGTCACTTCTGGTGGAGGCACAGACTTGTGCTTTGACCCTGGGGAGAGGGCAGGATACGCGGGCAGTGAAAAGGAGCCGAGCACCCCATTTTTACCTTCGAGGGGAGAGAAAAGGCTGACACAAGAGCAATAGGTTTAAGAGGAGAGACCTGGGAGACTGTCATGGGGAAGCCAGTCATCTCAGACACAAGGAAATGAAGGGGTACCGTGCTCCGTGGCAGGGATGGCAACTCATTTTTCTTATGTGTCAGTTGCTAGGCTGGGCCCTTTCACTTGATTTTATCTAGTATGTACTTAATGAGTGTTTATTGGGTGGGTGGATGAATGATGAAGGCAGGTTAAGTCACATCCAGAGAGGCCCCTGGAGTCTGTGAATGGTACAGGTGGGACTGGGATTCCGCAGAGCAAGGTGGAAAAACAGGGTGGAGAGGTTTATAACTGAGCCTCCGGGGTTAGGGGAGGTGGGAAGCAGGGAGTCAACCCTCCTAGCAAAGACCGTATCCACGCAGCTGACATAAGCCTCATAAATGTTTGACCAAGTAACTTAGAATCACAATGAAGCTTATTAAATGCAACAAGTTCATGTACAACAATATTGTGCAGAATCCCACAAGCAGGCTATATCCTTGAAAAAGGCAAAACAGTGTCAGGCACCTTGGAAAAGTGCAGGGTTGTTCATACCACGGTCTGTGGGGGTTGGGGGTTCCACGGACCCCTTCACAGAACGCCACATAAGGCAGATATACTTGACTTTATCCCGAAAAGCTTCCCTTCCGCTTGAAAAAAATGAGTTCTCTGCTAAAAACCTCACACAAACGGAAAACTACTGGTGCAGCACAAACTGTTGGATAAGGATTCTGCAGACGTGAATCTGAGTTGGAGCCTCTGTTTCAATATCCAGAAAACGAAGATGATACCTATCTTACATGGCCATTTTGAGGATCTAATGTGATAAATTATGTGAAAACACTTCGAAATTATTTCAGAGATACAGGTTTTAGGAAACATAAAAGGTAATTTTTTTAATAAAGAAATTTCTCAGTAATCAACAGGCACTTTCCATGGAGGTCACTTCTTGTCTCCCGAGTTTGTGTCGACAAAATCCATGGCTGTCTCGGAGGAAAAGCATTATTTAAAGAAGATACTTAGTGCTCAGCACAATTTTACCGATACCCCCAAAGCAGACAAGATAAGGGGATCTTACTCTCAAAAATCTACCTCTGGGGTTTAGCAAATAAGCCAGGAGAAGAGCTGCTAAACTGACAGAACATGGGTTAAAACCTCCAAGTTCCACGTTCATGGCTTCAAAGTGAGAACTTAGACCTTTGCTTGTGTTGGGAAAGCTGACGTGGGATCAGAGTTTTAGAACTAGAAGGGACTCCTGGATTATCAACCTCTATTTTACAGATGAGAAAAGAGTGAGCCCAGGATGGGAGGTGAGTCATCCAAATCACAGTAGCAACTATGGGACTTGACCTTACATCCAGCACTTTTCCACGGCAAGAAGTCTGACTAACGGCAGACTCCTGAAACCTGATTTTCCATCAATAACGTGTCTGTGCAAAGTTAGCTCAACTTCCCCATAATCCACTTGCACAGAGGGTTCAGAAGGCATGCCAAGTGGTGGCATTTCTGCTGTGGCCTGGGGGTGGGGTGAACCACTTCCTGGTTTGCCCAGGACAGTCCACATTTGTGCCTGTTGTTCCAGCATAACTGTTCATCGTGCTCCCTTGCCTCTCTCAAGTATATGGATTTGGATGGAGAATTACAAAGCACTCTTTGTGCTTTTCTGGGAGAAAGAAGGGGACTCGGGGTAGAACTGCTTCCTGAGAGCTTGCTGTGGTGGTTTGGAACCAAAAGAGATGTGATCATTGTCTTCAAATATTGACAGGTCTGTCTTATGTTAATAAAATTCGACCATTCTGTGGCTACAAGGATTAGAGTGTGGACACCATGTGGAAAACATGGGCGTGGAATTCTTCAGTATGAAAACGTGTACTCTAAAGGGTCACCAGAGCCAACCTACCTGGGTTCAACCCCTGGCTCTGCCATTTACCAGCTCTGCGACCTTAAGCAGGTTGTGCTTTAGTTTCTCCGTTGGTAAAATAAGAAAAAAAAGAGAGCAAGGTCCATAGGGAGTACTCCATCATCACCTGCTCCTATCACTACTACTGACTGTTATTTGGCAGGTTGTGGATGTGCCCAGAGTGGAGGTTTTCACAGTTGGACTGGGAAAGGACTGTTGGGTTCATCCTGGAGAGGACAGTCAGCACCGGCTTAGCTGATGTCTGGAGGCGCCACCATAACTCAGCGGCCTCAACGGGTCTGCTCACTGCTTGAGGCTGAGGGTGTCCGCAGGGAGCATCTGGGGTCCCCAGTGAGGGCTGCACTCTGGGCTGAGCGCTCCGGAAAAGGACCCTGTTCAAGACTGTCGGGGGCTGGAAGGAACGGCCACTCCCACTGCATGCGGCCGTGCAATGTAGTAAACGTGGGGCTATCAGACCATCTGCTTTGAATACTGGCTCAACCACATACTAGCTGGGGACTCTGGAAACGTTCCTTAACCTCTCTGTGCCGCAGCTTCCTCCAAGGTAAAATGGGGATGACAGGAAGGCCAGTCTCAGAGCAGTGAGGGTGATACACGTAAATCCTGGCACATGGCAAGTGCCTGATAAATAGTTACTGTGACGGCGGCACCAGCCGCTGAAGCTGGAGAGCACCTGAAAGATGTTTGCTTCCCATGGGAGGGAAGCAACAGTGATTTTATGGAAACGCAGCAGGCAGTATCACTCCACGGGCCAAAACCCTGTTAGGTTAGAGTGAGGTCCTTACAGAGCACCTGGGCGGGCCAGCATCTCTGACTTTGTCCTCCTCCCTCTCCTCACAGCCCTCTTTCTTTCCCTGGGACCTGTCCAGCTTGTCCTCACCTCAGGGCCTTTGCATGTGCCATTCCCTCCATCTGATGCACACTTCTCCCCAGATATTCACATCTGGCTCCTCGTCATTTATATCTCAACTCTCATAAGTTTCCCTTAATAGCTGTACCTCAAGTAGCATCTCTACCATTCCATCCCATCATCCTGTCAGCCTTTTTTCATAGCCCTTACCACTACTAATTAATTTACCTAAGTAATTAACTAAACACTAACTATTAAAGCATTCATTAATTTATCTGAGTTACTTGTTTCTTGTTTGCTGTTTCTCCCTTCTAGAATATACATTCCACTGAGCTAGGGATCCTGCCTTCAGCAAGCTTCAATAGTGAGCACTGAATAAATGTTGGGTAAGTGAAGAAATAAAGCAAAAACAGGCTGCAGAGGAGTGAGGAGGTTTGGGGATGACCGACCTGGAGAGGTGGGTTCAACTGTATTGGTCCGTGGGAGCCTGGGGTCTGGGTGGTGTTAGAGACAAGAGGCTGCCCTGGAGGCGAAGGCATCCCTGGAGGGAAAGGACAGAGGCACTGAATGGTCATCTCAGCAGAATAGGCAGTGGCATCACCCTGGCTGGCACAGGGCACCTAACCTGGCCCCGAGTTAATACTGCACGTGTGCTTGGCAGAAACGGGCCTGCACTCAGTAACTCTTTTCCTGGAGCGTGGTTTCAGGCTCTTAGCACCTAGTGGACAAGAGGCAGGTCAGCTAGGGTTTTCTGAATAGTGCTGAAGAGAATATAGCACAGAGTCCTGCAGTGATGGGGCTTAAAATAAATGTTCCTGATTATGGTTCTATAGAGGGACAAAGTTTAGCTGCTTTAAAACAGGCAAGAAACCCACAGGGGGAAAATCTATGTGTGGAATTACAACCCTATTCATAGCCAAGCAGAGCTAATCTGAGCGTCCTGCAACAGGGCAGACAGGCATGTGAGGTTCCCGTAAGTGTTTCTATCTTCATGTCATGTTTGATTTCTGGCCCTCCACGGCAGCAATCCCAGATGAAGCAAACCAGAGCTGTAAACATGCTCTCTCTAAAGGGAATAAAAGGGCTGCTTCAACCAGAAGGCTCTGCGCTGGAGACTCAGCAAGAACAACAAAGAAGAATGTGGTCCCCGCTAAGAGTCTTTTGACATTCAGCAGCCTGCTGTCTTGATTTTGAGAGTTTTCTCCAGAAAGTTATCTGGAGGTGATACCCTGGATCATTATGAGAACATTGATGCAACAGTTTTAACAAGTGTTGATAAGTGTTTATAGAGCTCTAATTACCCACACTTCATTTCTAGGAAGAATATCACTGCTTTACAGATTAATTTTTAAATGTTAACGTTGGTGGGGGATTAGGCAGTAGAGAAGTTAGAGACAGATTGAAAGGGGAACAAAAAGCATTTCTTTATAAACACATCCTTTTCAGTAATCTTCTTTCCCAAGAATTAAGGTCAAGGGTGAAGAGAGAGAAGGAGGAAATAAGGACCGTAGGACCATTTATGGGGACCAGGGCCATGGATGAGACTTCTTACATATGGTCGTGCTCTAGAAAAAGTCACTCTCCTGACCTAAATTTAGAGTAAATGCCCTGTGCCTCCAGTGTACAAGTGACAAGAGCTACCACTCAACCACTACCGAAACCCCTGAGGAGTTCAGAAGAGGAACGTAAAGGGTTGCCCAGCAAAGAAGGAACTAATAAAACATTTTCCCCTTCAAAGCACTTGGCTAACGTTTCCCAATTCAACATCACAGAGAACCCTGAAAGCAGCCATTAATAGTCCTTATTTTAACAGACAGGAGAGAAAGATTACAATAAATGCGGGAACAAAACTCTGGAATTTGCACTCCTCCCCAGCCTCCAGCCATAAGCTTCCAGCGGGGAAGGCAGAGGCCTTCGGCCTCAGGGGAGAAGCAGTGAGCTCAACCCTCATTTAGTTTTTAACAGGACGTTATCTGTGGAATGCCCCCAGACCCACTGGCACACCCGAGACAGCCTGGAAAGGCAAACTGCATGGGGGATTCCAGATGGGAGAGCGCACGTCGTAAGAGAACGCACACAGGTTTTTTCTCTTTTTCCACTTTCCACCGCCGAGCTCCTCTGTTTTGGTTGCGCTCAGCGGCGCAAGTGCCTTGGATAGTCTAGAAATTGCTTCCATATGTAGGCACAGGAAAGAATGTACTCACTGGCTGCCTGAGAAGGAAGCTCTGGGCAGCCTCTCTTTGCTGCCAGAAAACATTTCTCAGGCTGCAGAGAGCCACAGGGTGTTTGAGCTGAGGGAGATCAGGGAGAGCATCTCCAATTCCCCGCACTCCCCCAATTTACCGGTGAGGACACTGAGGCCCAAGGGCACACAGACAGGGACAGAGCTGGAGCTAGAGCCTGGGGCTCTGGGCCTGCCTCTCTTGTTTTGAATGCTCTTTTGCATTTAGATTTGGTCTTATCCAAGAATGCTTTTATCTTAAGTAGATGTAAAAAACTAGGCAAATTATTAAACACAGACAGAGTTTGCTAGGTGGACCTGGCATCCTGTGAAGCCCCTCACACATCAAGGTCCCAAGCCTGTTATTCAAGCTCCAGAGCCAAAGGGCTACCTGTTCTTTGTGACTGGATCCTAGTGCCCGGTCATCCTAACCTATCCTCTCTGGGGTTGGGCTAATGTAAAACTGGAACGAATGTCTAAAAAGGACAGCAGCAGTCACCCTGAGGTTAAATTTGCCCACTTTTAGGGGTGTTTTCTTCGTCCAAGCTCTTCAAGTGAGGTGACCTCATTTGGATGGAAACCATCCTATTCGAGTATTTTTCTCAGGTCACATGTTGTCTTTCCCTCCTCTCCTTACACACCTGCTTCCCCACCTACTCCCCACTCCGCCACCCTTCACCCCACAATTGCTTGAAAGAAGGACCTGTGGCTAATTCAGTGTAGCAGCAGGATGGCAGGTTGGGGTCTGGACTGACAGGCCTAACTAGGTACTGAAGGCTGGCCCCAGGGGCTGGACCCTTACAGGAAACCCAGCTCAGGGGGCGCCAAGGAGCTCCTCTCACGCCACACCAGGCTCTCCACAGCCCCTGACCACTTCTGAGCCTTAATGGCCAGTTAGTGCTGGGTTGGTCCAGAATTTGAAAAAAAGACTCCATTTAGGACCCGAGAGAGGGTGGTCTGCAAGCACCTTCCTCTGGCCAGAAACCGACCACCCAGAACCTTGGGTGATTTACACCTGAATCACACCATCCTGAACTGCCTGATGCGAGTGGGTAAACTCAGCAGTTTCAGATGCGCAGGGGTGGAAAGTCAGAATGCACTCCAGCCTGTGTTCCCTGCTTGGCCAGGGGCAGCGCGCCCCTTACCACTTTGACCTCTCACCTCCAAGTGAAGAGCCAGAGCAAGTTGTCCCCAGACCTACAAGTCACCCACAACTACAAGTCAAAGCAGACAAACCTCAAGTTTTTAAAGGCCTGTCATGTGGAGGACCTGAAGCCTGGGTGGGGTTTAACAGTTCTGCTCTTTAACCCCAACTTCTTGGGTTTTTTTTTAAACTGTCCTGTCCCTTCTTATGTTCCATTATGAATCAAGTGCATTAAAGTATCCTTCAAAAACGTTAATACTACCATAGATAATTAGGATTATTACTAGTCTAACTGCAAGTATTAGATAACACAGTCTTTCAATAAATATTTATCACATACTTATTATATGTGAGACACAGAGCTAGGGATGTAACAGGAACATACCCTTCCGTATAACATGGCTCCTCCTTTTAGGGAACTCAGAATGAATGGGCTTCAGCTGCCCTGTATTATCCTGTTAATGCTTCCATTTCACCACAAACCATGTTGGATGGTGATGAGTGCACACTCATTTCACTGTGAGCACCCTTGCACGACGAGCAGGGTCTGTCTTATTTGTGCCAGGACAATGCATCAGGGACACTCAGTGTTCTCTGTATGAGCAGAATTAAAACTCAGCTTCCTCTCCTCCGTTCCTTGGCCCTCCATCTCCATCACCATCTCACCAACTTCCAGGGACTGGAAGAGTGAGGAAAAACTCTTCAAGGACCACAAAGCCTGTGTTACTGGATATCCTTCTGCAGAGATCTGTCAGAGCTACAATGAGAATTAGTTTCTGCATGCCTGACACACTTCTGTTTAAATCAGCATTTCTCAAACTGCAAATTGCTGCCTATTCTCTGGCAGTCAAATCGATTTCATGGGTTGCAATCAGCTGTTGCTTCTTTTAAAAAAAAAAAATATATATATATAATCAAAATGTATTGCATATGGTAAGGATGGGACTTGTTTTATAAAGCTTTTGTTTCTGTATCAATTGATCTATCTACACTGGATCTCAAAGAAGAATGCATTTCTTACTGTGGGTCATGGTCAAAAAGGTTTCGAAAGGCTAGTTTGGATAATGCTTCTTTACATGGAATACTCACTATTCACAGAGAGATTCCTTTTCAAATACTGCCCAGATGCCATCTGGCATCTGACATTCAAGGAACAGGGCACCCTAAGCATGATTCTTTTGTTGTTTTTAAACTCTAAACCACACGTAGTCTCAAATTCCCAGACCCCAGAATCTACACAGTACAAAGTTTCTGCCTGTGGCCTCTGTACTAGGACCAAGTTTCTTTGTGCAGCTCTCATGCCTTGGGCCCTTCTGAGGTACCTCATGAGGGGAAAAAGGAGGAACTCGCTGGGCTGACTTACGTAACGGGGTCAGTTACAACACACCCTGCCCTCTAGTTCCTCCTGGCAAGCAGGCCATTGCTGGTTGCATGAGAGTGCATCAGTTTACACTGGAGCTGGGACAGTAAGATCAAGAAAAGGTGGGTCCCACTTGCACCCACCGGGGCTGGCCCACGGCAGCCCCCTCCGTACCCCGTGACCACGCAGAGGGGGAGCTGGAAGCCACCTTCCCACTCAGCACACCATTCAGGCTTCGGGGCGGGTAGGAGCAGCGATGAGGCGGCAGCCTGCATGTGCCAAGGAGACGGGACAGGAGGTGGCTGCTGCCACCACAGCATATGTCGCCAAAACTGTCCTTGTAACCAAGCACAAGGCAGGGAAACCACAGACCTGGGCAGTAGAACCTTCTAAATTTGAATCCTAGCTCTGCCTCTGGTTTCTTGCTTACATGTAGGAGGGTTCCGGGTCACATCAGGACAACACAGAGATCCTGTTACCCTCTGACCAAGAGCAGTGACCCACAGGTTTGTGGTTGGAAAGGCCCCACGGGGCTCTGAGCAGCGCACCTCCCTGAAAACCCTCCCACGTCAGACTGGGCTTGAGAATGGAGTAGGTTTTGTTCTACCTCCTGCTCTCCAGAGAGCTCTTCTATTCTGTCCTTCCCTGGGCTTGAGAAGATGGCCAGATAACCTGCCAACAGACACACCCCCCCGGGGGGCGGACGGCACGGCAGGGCCTGAAGGAGTAAAGCAGCCCTGCCCCCTGGCCTCCCCAAGGAGGGCACCGATGGGGACTGCTGCTCCAGGGCTCTGCAGGGGTTGCGCAGAACGCCCCTCAATTCCCCCGCACGCTTTTGCTGAGGGTGGGATCACACTGACCAGGGCTGAAATCAGCCCCAGCAATTTTACCTTACAGCCCACTCTGGGCTTATTTTGAGGCAGTATAGCCCAGAGGTGGGGGAAACAGCTCTGGATGCCCTTCCAGGCCTGGTTTCTATCTTTATCTGACTTCCCCTGCATTCATTTATTTATTTGTTTGTTTATTTATTGGCTGCATTGGGTCTTCCTTGCAGCGCGCAGGCTTTCCCTAGCTGCGGCAAGCCGGGGCTACTTTTCGTTGCGGTGCGGGCTTCTCATTGCGGTGGCTTCTCTTGTTGCAGAGCACTGGCTCTAGGTGCGCGGGCTTCAGCAGTTGTGGCATGCAGACTCAACAGTTGTGGTTCGCGGGCTCTAGAGTGCAGGCTCCGTTGTGGCGCATGGGCTCAGCTGCTTCGTAGCATGTGGGATCTTCCGGGACCAGGGAACGAACTTGTGTCCCCTGCATCTGCAGGCTGATTCTTACCCACTGCGCCACCAGGGAAGTCCCCTCCCCTCCATTCTTGCCTATGGGGATCCCCAGGTCATTGCTCTGCAGGTAGGAAGGTGACCTGTAGTTGTCCCTGTCTGCAGAAATGTCTGTTGAGCCCTGTGGTTCTGGCCGCAGGCAGGGGCAGGGCTGCCCGGAGCCCCCTGGGCAGGGCTCCACAGGCTGCCTGGGCCTCTTCCAGGAAGGGCTCGATGTTCTCCATCCCAGCAGTGGAGCTAGAGCCCTGCAGCAGGCAGACCTCTCAGGCCCCAGAGCCAATATGGCCATAGCTTGGCTAAGGCCTGGCTGCCTGACAGCAGCAAGGTTTTGAGAAACATTTTTCTTTATGGATAGGAAGTGACCATTTCCTCTTCTCTCTCATGCCCCTCCCTGCACTCTGCTATAAACCAAGTCAGTTTGATTCCTTTACCTTCAAAACAGACTTGAGCCGAGGGTGCCGGGTAGGCAGAAGCTCAGCGCTGCAAACTCCCCAGAGCGGCTGCTGTCACTGGAACCCTGCCTTGCCTTTCCCTCACCTGGGCTTGCTGCGTCCTGTTCCTGAGGAGGCGTCCAGCCGCATCCCTCACACCTTTAAGGCAATGTTAACCTTGGCCCTGCCCAGCGAAGAAAGACCATTCTATGTTTCATCTGTAATTTAATAAGAAAATCATTTACAGAATATTTTATGCAGTCTCAGGTGAAGGAAAGAGAGCGCGACTGGAACTCAGCAGGCCTGGGTTCTTGTCTCAACTCTGTTACCAACTAGCCATTGGCCTTGGGAAAGTCACATGACTTCCCTGGGCCTCTCTTTCAAAGAAGAGGTTAGGCAAAATGGTCTTCACCTTTACTAGTTCACCTGGCTTCCCCTGTCCAACATTCTGGGATTTTATGAAAGAGTCTACATTTTATAGTTGAATATTATACTCTTCCCCCAAAAGCTGAATGTCATTCATTTATTCTTGAGAACGTCACTAGTCAATGATACTAGGCAGCATTTGTGACACTCTGGGAAGATTTTCTTCCTCATTAGAGACTGCTGAAGTCTTAGGGGTCATTTAGAATGTATGGCTGTGATGGGTGTCAGCTGTTAAAGTGGGTGATTCAGAGTAAAGCAAATGCGGGACTCCAAACACCATACAAAGAACAGGCCCTTCTGCTTCTGCTGAGAGGTCAGCTGTTGGTCTTTTTTTCTCCCCCCACCCCCCCGCTGTCCTTTTTGCAATGTGTTGGTGACACTAACCCAGAAGTATGCAGAGAAACAGGAAATCCAGGTTACTTCCCCAGAACACTGGATCAGTGGTCAACCATCTGTATGAAGAAAGCTGGGGCCACATGGACTAGACTGAATCTTGCCTCTGCCAAGTTAGCCATGTGAACTTGGGCAAGCTGACGATCCGCAAATTCCTCATCTATAAGATGAAGATAACAGTGCCTGCCTCACAGGTTTGTTACATGGATTCAGTGAGTTAATTCAGAGCACTGAGAACATTACCTGGTACATACTAAGCAATATCTATGTTATTAGATGCTATCATTATTACTACTTGTCCAAACATCATTACTATAAATCTGAAGAGAAATAATTCATTCCCGACTTCTGTGAGTAAGCCAGAGAAGGCAGGCAACCTCTTCTCTTTTCTAATGACATCTTTCTAAGGGCAGCCACAGCTTAGTCCAGCTCACAACGTTTCCCTGCACTTCTGGGGCCCCCACCCAGCAACCTCCTTAGGTCGGGAAGCTTCTTACCCTGCAGAGGACACTTAGGATCTGATCCGAGTCTCTTCACTCCCACTGCTGGGGCTTCTCCCTGTTAGCTCAGGACCACCAGATTCTTTCCCAGTTGTCACTGCTGACCTCTGCACTCTCTCTACCACCAGGAACTTCCTCCCTTTTCCTCCCTTCCTCTGTGTTGCTGGGGCCAGAGCTGAAGGGGACAAAGGGGAAGTTTCTACTAGGGCTCCATCCTCCCTTGGGCATCTGGGATGGAACGCAGAAAGCATCTTCTCCTAGTCACAACCTTATCTACAAATGGTGGTTGGGCTCCCTCGGGCATCAGTCCTAAGGTTCAGCTTCCCGGGTGGACAAGTTTGTCTAAACTCTCTGTAAAGCAAAAAGTCCACAGGGGCACCATTTACCAGGGTGTTGGTCCAAGATCTTTCCATGCACAACTGGAGATCATGTAATGTTAGCACCAATCTCAAGAAGCAAGAGCAGTGTGCAGTTTCTTAGATGCCACCCAAGATGGTCTGCCTCTGAGCCAAAACAGCAATGTGTTGTTCCTCAGACCAGGAGTAAGAAGCACAAACAAGAGACTCAACCAGCAATGGTCACAACCATCAGTCAATGGTCACTGCAGAACTCCCAAGGCAAAGCCCCACGTGGGTACGTTTCTCCACCCCGGGGAATCCCCACCATCACAGTGAACATCCTTCAAAGCACACACTTACAGTCACCTGCTTATGGTGTTTGGTCTGAGACTGTACAAAGCGCACATTAGCGAGAAATGACCTCTGCCTTCTAAGAGGCTGCAAAGGCAGACGTATACAAAACTCAGCAATACATGTGTTTTCCCAATAACATTTAGAATTGGTACTTCCTGGTTCTATCTGAAGTGTTCTTTAGGGGTAAGCCAATGACACATGTGTGTACGTGTGTGTGCACATGCACCTGTGGGTGGTAGATGGTGAGGACACGCGGTTTCAGGGTTGGGACTGTGTGCACTAACTCAGAACAAGGATGAGTACGATGGATGTGTACAGGCACACACAAGCTAGTGTGATTTTCACTGGAGGTAAACAAAACAAGATCTGCCAGGCATACCTGGACTCATCTGGCTCACATCTCACTCCCACAAATAACATTACAAGGAAGTCTCAGGGTAATAGCTAATGGTCTTTTTTCAAGAATACAATAAGATTCAAGTACAAATGAAGAACCTGATGAGTTTGCTGAGCTATGATTTGATCTTTATAAATAACATAATACAGGCACACTACTTTAGCTAAATGAGAGAGGCAATAGACATCATTTCTGTCTCTTATTTGCCAATACTTAGTCAAAAACAGATTAACATTTCAGATTTACCAAATTTCTAAGTTAAACTGTTAACAACTGCATAGTTTAGACAGCACCTTATCTGGAGATGTCAGGTCTGTCCCATCACAGGCATCGCAGACATCCTAGCCTCAATCTTCTCCCCATTCTTACAAATTCCTCTACTTTATTTTTGCACAATGTTTTATTGTGGTCAAGGTCATGTGACCACTAGGCAACAAAGCTGGGATTATAAACCAGTGGTAAACTCCTAGACTACTGCTCTTTTCACTTTATGACTCTACCTTTAGCAGAGGATTCAGCACAAAAGGAATTAAGTAAATAAGCTAGTTGATATCAAGTCTTAACCTGGAAGTGACTTTCAAGAGTCTACTCCATCTCTGAGGATTGATGCACATCCAAAACCAGGGGCAGAATGAAAGTGATGGAAGGGCAGAGGGGACATATACCCTCAGGCGACAGCATATGGGGGCCCCAAGAAGATAAGTGTTTGCAAATCCCGATGCCAAAACTATGGTCTGTGCCCAATTCCCCCTGGGCACGACTTTCCCTCACTGCCACTCTCTGGCTAAAACGTGATGCAGCTCCCTGCCAAGGCCAACCAGGTACCCAGAACCCAGTTCAGCTTTAGCACTCTGGCTAGTTGAGGGTCAGTGGATTTCTGGCCTTGAGAATGACCTGTGTTTTTGAGTGGTGCAGAGTTCAGTCCTGCAGAACTGGGCCACTCGTGGAGACTCAGGGTCTAATGAGTTTCCTATTCTCATCAGACCTCCCATCTCATTGCAATGAAGTCTCCGTTAAGACTGACTATGAGAAGTATATGGACAAGGCTGCATACTGTGAACTCAGCTCCCGTGGACCTTTGGGTTCTGCACAAGAACAGGCGTTCTGAGGAATTCCTCTGGCTACATTATGCCAGGACTTCAGCTTCAGGCTCCCCTGGGACCTTGTGCTCCTCCCTGAGTTAGCCTGGCTCCCTCCAGGCAGACGTCAGTTGGCCCATCTAGTCTGCAGCCTTTTCCCAGCAGGAGGCTCTTGGCTTGTTTCAGCCCCAATAGTCTGGCAGGAGGTACAAACATTTTTCTAGGGACACTGATCTGAACAATTCCACCTCATTCAGGAGACCCAGCTCTCAGAGGGTCCAACTCTGATGTGTTCTTCAGCTTCCTCTTTTTAAAACACTTACATTAAAAACAGAATTAACACTGCGACTTCCCTGGTGGTCCACTCGTTAGAATCCATCTTCCAATGCAGGGGATGTGGGCTCAATCCCTGGTTGGGGAACTAAGATTCCACATGCCTCGGGGCAACTAAGCCCATGGGGCAACTAAGTCCATATGCCACAACTACTGAGCCCATGCACCACAATTAGAGAGAAACTCGTGCACCACAACAAAGAGCCAGCAACCACAATGAAAGATTCCGCATGCTGCAACTAAGACTGGATAAAGCCAATAAATAAATAAATTAATTTAAAAAAAATAAAAACAGAGCAATGCTTTATTATGGTAGATATCAAGGACTCACAGGGCTTCTTAATTTTCAGTTCCAATGTCTGCTGCCCAGACACAATCTTTTTGCCATCTGTGTCAGGTTAGTTACGAAGCACTGTTATTATTCTGGGCTACACAATGCTGGCCCGACCCACCCAAATACAAGAAATTTTGCGGATTGATTTAGTTATTCTGTTCATATAAATGAATCCAGTTGTACAGCTGTTTCTGATTAGCCAATGCACTTCTGGAGTTATATACAAATAATTTTATAATGAACTCAGCAACTACAAGGACAGGAGCAGTGGAATCTAGTCTCACCTCCCAGAAAAACGAGCAGAAGCAACAAGGGCAGGGGCTTTCAACCACCCTCCAGGTTTAAACTCCTGTCTGCTGTGATTCACTTCTTCCTCCTGATGTAACTGAGCATAACTTACAACTAACGCTCTCGAAGAACGTGTGTCTTCAGACTTTAAGATTCAAGAGGGAAACCCAGTTAGCTGTGCAAGCTTAAAACTCCTTCAAAATCTCCCATCTTTGCATTTTATAAGTGTCCATTTTTCCTGTTAAAACATTTATATTTCCTGAGACAATGTGTTGCATAATATATTTCAGAAAGAGAAAACTGGAATCAAAAGGTCTGCATTTACTTTGTTATATGTAGATATCGAGTGTGTTGTTTCACTTCAATACAGAACAATTAAGTTCAGTGAGCTTAGGCTCAAGTTTCTCTTCTCCAGGTCTGGAAGACAAACCATGTGCGCATTAGAAAATTAAGGAAAAGACAGAGCATGAATAATTCAAATAAATGGAATTTAAAAAAAAAAAGGTAAAGAGAGTGACAAGTGCTCCCCAAAGAAATCATTTGAAACAAAACAGGAAAAAGAGATTAGAAAGTTTATACTTCTAAAATGAATTACACTGGCAAGGATGTAGGGAAACAGATATTTTCAAATAGTTTTAGTAGGACTGTGAATTACCACAACTTTTGGAAAGTAATACCCCTTTACAGGCTCTGACAGAAATCAAAGCTTCTGTGTGTTAGTATGTTCTGAACTCACGTATGTTCAGGGAAGAATTGTAGTAGCACAAAACTTGAAAAAATATGAGTGGTTAAATTATGGACTATTAATCAGCCATAACATAAATTTTTTAATTTGGAGAGAATGTCTATAATGCTTTGTTATGTTAAAAAAATCTGTGGATATCAAAAAAGATATCTTCACCCCCATGTTTATGGTAGCGTTATTTACAATAGCCAAGATAAGGAAACAACCTAAGTGTCCATCAACAGATGAATGGATACAGAAAATCTCTCTCTCTCTCTCTCTCACGAATATTATTCAGCCAAGAGAAAGAAGGAAATCCTTCCATTTGTGACAACATGGATGGATCTTGACGGCGTTATGCTAAGTGAAATAAGTCAGAAAAAGAAAAATACTGTATGATCTCACATGAAGAATCTAAAAAAGTCAAACTTGTAGAAACAGAGATTACAATAGTGGTTACCAGGGCTGGGTGGGAAGGGGGGAGGTAGGAGAATTGGGAAGATGTTGGTCAAAGGGCACAAGCTTTCAGTGACAGGATGAATACGTTCTAGAAATCTAATGCACAATATAGTGATTATAGTTAGCAATACTGTTTTAAATACTTGAAAGTTGCTAAGAGACTAGATCTTAAATGTTCTCATCATTAGAAAGTAATGATAATTATGTGACATGATGGAGGTTAACCAACCTAGGGTGGTGATATATTCCAGTATATGAGTGTATCAATAAAATCAACACGTATAACTTAAACTTATACAATGTTATATATCAATTATACCACAATTAAAAATCACGTACCCTAATGTGTACAATGTTTATATTTTTAATAGAAAAATTATTTATGTGAATATATATTTGTATAGAGTTTTATAAACAAAGAAGAAAGAAGGGCACATCCCAAACTGGTAATATTGATTACCACGAGTGGTTAGATTGAGAGACATAGGAGAAAAATTATTAACTTTTCTCTTTTGTCTTATTTATATCAAGCACAAAATACTTTTGTGATCTCAACAAGGTAAAAACTACAATTTAATTTTTTTTAAGTGATGAGTCACATTTTCAGCAAAAACAAGGAAGCAAAGACTGAATAACAAAGACTGAGCACCTGGCTTGGTGGTTAACAAAAGGGACATGTTTCATCACAGCAAAGTAGAGATGATGTATACAAAAACTCTGCACAGAAAGGAACGTTATGGTTACAATAACACCATAATACCCCAATGCACAGTCCCTTAACCAATTGAGAATTGTTTTCTCTTTTTCTTCTCCTAGTTCCTCACCGAAGGGAGAAGATTAAGGGGGGAAGGTTTACACTGTTGAATTAATAAGGTTCTAGCCCCAACATCTTTGTAAAGTATCACGCAAAGTAATCCCCAATTTTAACAATCATCTAATTTTTGATTTTGTCTCAAACTGCATGTGAGGCTTTTTTTTTTTTAACAGTGCTAAAACTATAGGTAAGAGAACAATGTGGAATTTTACTCACACAACCTGAGATTATTTAAACTGATGCTTTGGGTTAAATCTTAAACCACGCATGGCAACCAAATTCTGGCTCTAATAGGTAAGAATAGGTACTGCTAAAATAAATTACTACTTTTTAAAGATTTAAAAAGACTTCAACTACTTTGCCTTTTTCTAGGCCCTCAAAAATTGAATTAGAAACTTCAGTACTATCTGAAAACTTGTCTCAGTGTTCCTCAGCCTGCCTCCTGGGACCTGGGAAAGACAACTGGTTTAGTCTTGCCTCATCCTCCCTGCCCCACCCTTTTCCCTCTATCCATCACCCTGATCCTTCCTGAAAGTCCCTCCCGCAGCACATACACGGTGCTCCTTACATTATATGAGCCTGTTCAAGAACAGCCCATCTCTTCTCCTTTTATCTCTGGCTGATCTGACTGTCTCTACTATTTAAATATCCATCCCGATAACACAACACTATTGTGGTGAAGACACTGATCTCACTGTTTACATTTTTTTTTAAAAATAGCTAGGGTACATGTTTTCTCAAGATCTTCTCCAAGGTCTAAAGGTTCTCTGCTTTCAAAATCTATTCTGCCTAGAGGGGAAGACAGTCTCAGAGTTTCCTGAAATATTATTTGATAACATGTTCAACACTTCAAAATTGCATCATTCTAAGATGTGGCCAGATTTCTTTCTTGGTCCCTCCCAGGCCTGAATTCTTCAGTCAACGGACCTAATCTTCCGCATACGTCTACAGAAAAATGCTTGGGAAGTTTCAGAAACAGGCCGGGTGACACACAAGTGGCTGAAAAGCAAGAAATTCAACCAACTGTCCATTTGGCCTGTATAAGCCAACTAAATGATTACTTTGATGCTGTCACTGAATTGGTTGGTTGTTTGACTTGACTCAATGGACAAGTTGTCTGGGCATCACTAGCAAGAGCTAAGAGATGAGAAGATGGTCACTGAACAGGCATATATATCCACCTCGACAGCAGAATGCCACACAGCTATTAAAAACAAGCAGCGATATGTCCAAGAAATACTAAAAATCAGGCAAGCAGAATGCAAATATCCACATAACACAGTCTCAAACATGTGGGGTAGAGGAGGGAGACAGGATGAATGTAATCAAACTGTGTTTAGCTGTTACAATGAGGTAAGGTATACACATTACATACAGTCTTTAAAGTAATCAAGTATTGCCTAGGAGAGAAAAAATATATTTAAATAATGTAAATGTATACAAATACATATATATATAAAACATATAGATGTGTATTGCCTATGCAAGAAAAATAGAAAATATCTAAAATTAACTTTTATTTTAAAGTGTAATTGACTCCTCTGGCCAAGGAAACTATTTGGGCCTCAACTTTCCGTTTTATTCCCCAGTTCCTTCCTCCTGCAGATATCTCTTACCTAAGAGAACGACTTCTCCAAATACAAAGGAGCCTGTGGCAGTCTGGGGAGAGGCGAGTGTCCTTCAATTTTGCTTACACTCCTTTCTCCAGTTGCACATCACCTCTTAGCTCAAAGAAAAAGATGGAAAATCTGCGGACGGGAGAGTCCAAACTCTCACTAATGTGGAAGTGAAGTATTAGATCAGAAAATGTTACTTCTTAGCTTCTGCAATAATAATTCCCACATTCCCTACAAGAACACAAAATCCCATTCCTTTAGTATTAAGATCATCGTTATTGTCCAACTTGGAAGATATAAAGATAAACAGCATTTAAAGATAATTATGTATGTGATAAAAAGTAATGTTGTATTATACATATCAATCATGGTGAAGGATGAAATCACTCTCAGGATGAAACTTGTTTCCCAGCGTCTTCAGAAGCCAACATCAAGATCTACTTTGCCTACGTAAAAAATTCACTCATCTCAAACCTTACCACCAGAGTGGTGGAAATAAATTGCCATTCAACAAACATTAACTGAGAACTACTATACAAGAACCTACTACTCCTGACAGAATATAAAAAAAAAAAAAAATTAAGTTATTGTCTTCAATGAGTTTACAGCCTAGAAGGAGAAAAAACACATGCCAGTGACTCCAACAGAGAATACAGTGGATTCTGAGCCACAGGTGAGGCCCAAACAGACAGCAATGAGAATTTACCAAGAAGAAGGAGGAATGGGCTCCAGAAGAGAGTATTTGGGCTTTTCTTAAGAAGCATGTTTTTACAATGTGAACCATGTTCATCAAAGCCACTAAACTAACAAAATTTGTAGGTGATTTTGTCTCCTGTTTATTTTAGCTATATTCTTTTATTGAGTATTAACAAAGTCTGGTATTTTTCTTCTAAACAAGTCCTTGTAGCCAATTTGAAGAATCTATAGGATTCAACATACAGGTGAGGAGAAGGGCGTGTCAAGAAAAGAAATGGCAATGCAGAGGCACAGAGATGGGAAGGGAAAAGAATCTTTGGCTGGAGTCCACTGCGTGAAAAGTGGTGTCTAATACGGCAGAAGGTGAGGTTAAGGGTTAAAAGTGCAGAGTTTGGAATCAGACTGCCCCAGGCTTGAATACTGGTTCTGTCACTAGCTGTGTGACCTTGGGCAAGTTACCTAACTTCTCTCAGTCTCAGGCTCCACATACATGTATATAGAATCTACCTCCACAGGGTTGTGTGACTAATAAATGATTCAATTAAATGACACAGTAAGTGGTAAAGTGAAAGAAAGAGAGAGAGAGAAAGAAAGAAAGAAAGAAAGGAAGGAAGGAAGGAAGGAGAGAGGGAGGGAGGGAGGGAGGAAGGAAGGAAGGAAAGAAGGAAGGAAGGAAGGAAGGAGAGATTTTGTAAAGCTTGGGCCAGATCATAGAAAGCTTTGAAAATCTGATTCACTTAAATTAATATCGCTAAGCAATAAAAGGAAATCAAAAAGAAGATATTGAGTTATACTGGAAAGATGGCTTATTAGAAGAGAAAAAATATATCCCTAGCAAGCAATGCTAAAATGTTATAGTCAGCCCTCCACATCTGCAAATTTCTGTATCCACAGGGGGTCCTGGACCAATCCCCCTCAGATACGGAGGGATGACTACTTGCATAACATCGCAGCAACATGTTTTTACAATATGAACCATGTTTCTGAAACTTCTATTGAAAAGTGTAGGTGACTGTGTTGCCTGTTTATTTTAGCTATGTTGCTTTATTGAGTATTAGCGAGGTCAATTATTTTTGACTTCTTACCACGTATGGATGCCTGACCTGAAGCCTGCAATGCTGAGCAGGCCCCCTAGGAATCAGTCAACGTTTCCTGACCCCTGGCCCCCGGAGAACACCAGAGCCGTGCTACTCCTACCCAAAGCAGCTGGGCCTGGGGCAAGCAGTCCCCCTGGTCACCCCACACGGACGATGGCCACTGTGTGACTACCACAACATGTTACCCCGGCACTTCCTGGTGCCAAAGGGACAGGGAAGTAGCACACCTTTTTCCCTCGCCCTTTATCTGCCTTGGTCATCTCTGCAGAGCAGCTCCACTGGCTAAGCAGACAGCACAGGCTAGCAGGCCCCCACCCCGCCCCCATACTGACATTCTCCTCTGTGACATCCCTCCCCCTCAGCTGTTAAGAGAATACGTGAGGTGATCAGTGTGAGACACTCAAGAAACTACAGACAGCTGAGGGATTATTATGTGCTAATTTATATAAAAAAGCAGATCCTATGTTTAGGCTCTTTTCGTGTTTCCACATGGACAGAAGGATACCAACACAGTGTTTCGTACAAACTAACACTGGTGGTAATAATGCCCACAGACCACAGCAGTAGCAGCACTGTCCTGGATAATCCGCCAACTGGTCCACATCCACCACCTCATCGGACCCTCAGAACCACCCCGTAGGTAGAGTTGGTTACTCTGCTTTTTTGTTTTTTAATTAATTTATTTTTTGGCTGCATTGCGTCTTCATTGCTGTGATGTTACTCTGATTTTAAAGATAAAGAAACAGAAGTCACAGAACATGTAGAAGACAGAGCTGGAAGTGGAAGATCTGCCTGACCTCCTGGGCCATGGTTTTACCTTTAGGGAACTCCGCGGGTGGTAGTACGTCAGTACCATCTGGGGGGCTTTCAAAAATAGATTCCTGGGCCTCACCGCAGCCTTACAGAATCAAGCCTTTATAAGTCACACCCATGACGAAGGACCGGCATACTTCAATACTGGTTAAAGCGTGTTAGGTAGCACAGCATTACTCAACTAATTGAAGGTTTTCTGGGGAATTTGGTGTGCCTCAGAGTTTTTATTACTCCAAAGTATACAAGGCACAGAGTTAATTATTTTAACCTGACCATAATCCCTACAAGGTGAGGAACAATTCATAAATGAGGGCTGGGCAATGAGGCCAGTAAGGACGTATTCATTTCTCCCAGGGAGGAGGAAGCTGAACTGTTCCTCAACTGGAGCAGGGAAGATGGAACACAATGTAACATGTGCCTATGAATCTTCCCGTGCCTGGCACATGGTAGACACTTAATAAATACTTGTTAGATGGACAAATGAGGGAAGACTGACTCCTCCAGCTGGTAGTAATTTCACTCTCCTCTAAATTCCCTGTATTTGATCTGTACCTTTTTTTCATCTTATTTACTACATTCTGCCCTGCATTCCTGCTGTTCAAAACCATGTCTCATCTCTACCAGAAGGTAAGCGTACAGGAACCAACTCCATCTCCTTCTGAGCTAGGTATCCCCTTCTACCCCTAGCACAGTGATCCCTAACAGGGACCCTCAATGCCGAATGAGCATCTTGCTTGATTTCAACTGTGACCTGATTCACATATGTGCGCCCCGGTTATTCACAAGGCCTATCAAGCCTTCCAGCACCGCTGCATAATTGTGGATTGCTGGGTCACAGTGGCAGAGAAACCTCTGTATGAAAATCATTAGGAATTTGGTAGACCTCATGGGAGGACATGAAACTTCTAAACTATTGATAATTGCCAGCAATTGTGTTGATGGCTCTGGGAGACAGAATCCCAAATAACAGATGCTTAAAAGTGAAGGGGTTACAGCAACAACAACCAAAACAAGCACTTATGTTTAATTCTGTTCTCCTGATGTGCATCATAAAAACCATATATGTTCCTAAAATTACAACCATAGCGAGGAATACCCTTCTCACAGAAACAAATACTTCTCACGAAAGCGAGCTCATCCCTGGCCAGAGCAACTAAGTACGTTTAAAAAGGCATCCCACCTTCTCCTCACTGCCCCTGCCCCACCACTTTAGCTCTTTACTGTTCTTGTGTGTTGGTGCTACATACTGCAGGGTGTGGCCCTCCAAAGCCTCTTGCTGTGCTGCTTTTTGCTGTTTCACACGTCATTATCCCACTTGATCCTCACAGGATGAGATGGAGGAAGAGCAAAGGTTATCAACCCCATTTCTTGGATGAGATAAGTGAGGCTCAAGGTACACAAAATGCATGATATGCCTAAGGGACCAGAAAGTGGTTGAACACACAGTAGACACTTAATTGCTGAAATGAACAAACAAATGAAAGAAGGCATGAATCTCTCCACCTGGAAGTAATCTCATTGTCTCTAAATGCACCAGAATCTGATTTTACCTTGCTTACAAATCTCTCTGCTCTACATCACACAAACCTAAGAGTTTATGTGCTGCCCAGGGAGCCAAAGTTATGGCAAAGGTTGGGTAGGTCCCAAGGAAGACGATATTAAAATGTTCTAACAACATCTGCAGAGTCTAGTCTGCACAATTCCACTCAACAGGTAACGGGCTCCTACAGGTGGCTGGGGATCTGGTCCCTGAGAAACTCAACCTTGTGGGGAATGTCAGGCAGGTAAAGATACACAGCAAGAGCAGAAGGCAGAGTTGTAAGCACTGTAAAGAGGGATTAAGATGCAAATACTGATGCGGGATCTCTCACCTCCAGAAGTCAAAAGGTATTTTACACAAAGTGAAAATGAAAATTAATTGGAGTTATTTTATCTGCTACAGAAAAGGGCATTTTTTTTTGAGGAGGAAAAAATATGCCCATGACGCAAAATGAAGCTACAGTATTGTTTTGGAATTGCCTTGGGAAACTGGCAAAAGAAAACCCACCCAGGGTGGGACTCTACCCAGGGGCTCGGCGGCTGCCCCGCCTAAAGCCTGGGACTACGCATAGCCAGCGATTGGGGGTGAGGTCCAGTGACCATCCAGGGGACAACGGTGACAGGCAATTTTCAGAAAAAGGGACCAAGTCCATCCAGTTACTGCTGACATCTTGAGACGCTTCCCAGAGAACTGAGATAAAGTCAGGAGCCCCGTCGTCCCGGAAGGAATATGCATTCCTCCAGGATTAAGCAGGACCAGAGGGCTCGGCTCCTCACAGACACACCTTTTGTTAATCTCAAAGAGTTCAAAGTCTAACCATGGGTTAAAGATGTGGGTCACCCTGACTAGGTCAGCCGGATTCTCTTACCCTTGCAACTTTATTCTTTTTTCAAAACAAAATGTAGGGGGAGCGAGGCTGAAGTGAAGCTGTCCGGAAAGTTTGGGAGAGGCCCCGGGAGAAAAGCGCTGACGGGGACTGCAAGTCCTCTAAGGTCACCGCACACATCGAACGCGCGCGTCTACACCGCCCACGGCGCGGGCAGCAGCCTGCAGCACCCGGCGGGAGGCGAGTCTGGGAAGCCGAGGTGCGGGATGGCCACGATTCCCCAGCGAAGAAGGCGAAGCGGCTCCAGAGCAGGAACTCGCCCCGGGGGTGCCCGAAAGTTCCCATCCGCCCGCGCTGGGGGTGGGGGACAAGGGGGAAGACGCGCCCCAGCGCATCCCCGCCAAGCCCCCGCCTCGGGTACCGAAGGCGCGAGCCGGGCCGATCCCCCCGGGCGGCCCCAGGCTCGGCGGAGCCACGCAGCGCGCCCAGCCCCGGAGGCGCCGGCGTCCGGAGCCCATGGACCCGCGGCCCCTTCTTCCCCCGCCCGCCGGCCGGCCGGACGCGCGAGCCGCGGGGCCCGAGTCACGCCTCCCCCGACACCGCACTCCCGCGCCCCCGCCCACAGCGGACACGGCGCCGACGGCCCCGCGGCCCGCGCCCGCGCCCACCCGGCGCCGAGCCGCCCTGCCCCTCCCCGGGGTCCCCGGCGGCCGCGAGGGTCTCCACGGGCGCTGCCCTGAGTCCCCGGAACCCGGTGGCGCCCTCGGCGGCGGCGGTGGCGCGCCCCTTACCGCGCAGCGGCTCCGTGCGGCTCCAGGGCCCCGCGGCGCGCCGGGCATTTTTTTCTGGGAAACTTCTCCCGGGTCCGTAGGGCTGAGCCGGCCGGGCAGGAAAAGTGCTCCGCGCCGGGAGGCTGCGACCATCCGGGAACTTCGCTGGGATGTAAACCCTCCCCCTCGGCTCCCCGTCCCCCCCCCCGCGGCCCCGCCACATGTGGACGCGCCGCGACGCCGCCGCCGGCCCTTCGCCCTCCTCTCTGTGCGCCGCGCCCGCGCTGCCTGGGGCTGCGCCTCTGCGCCCCACGGCCTCGGGACCCCGAAGAGCGTCGCAGTAGTGGGGCGGTTGGGAGGCTGGGGCTGGTGTGTCGCTCCGGACCCCTCCCCTGTGTTTGCAGAGTAGCGAGAACTGGAAGGGGTGTCCCGCCGAGGGCCCTTTCCGCCGAGGACTGCAAGCTCTCCAGCTTCTCGCTGCCGGGGTGCCCCTCCCCGCAACCCCAAGGAAAGCCTTTTTTTCATCGCCTTCTCCTCTGTTCTCAAAAGAGAAGCCTGCTTCTCTTAAATTGAAAGTCATCTTAAAAATGAATTTTAAAATAGAGTGGCACCCACAGAGGCCCAAGGTCCATCCACATCTGTCTCCCTGACCACTGCATGGGGACAGCAGTGCTGCTCTTCTCATGGAAGGATGCCCGTCCCCGTCCCCCCCCCCCCCCCCCCCCAAGAATCGGCTGGGATTGAATAGTTTTGCTCCTAGTGGGGATGGATTTATCATCAGCCACCCACATCCTCAAATACGGTAGCATCAACAGCGAACATTTGGAAGAAGCTGAGGCTCTACTCTATTGCCAGAGCTGTTACTGACCAGCTCTGAAAGCCGCCACCTCCAGGCTCCAAAGAAAAGTTAACACTCACTAAGACGACACAGATGTTAGAACGTGTGCGATCGAAAAAAACGTAATGATCGATATAATAACGATTTAATCCTATTGTTAAAATATCAAGGCTGTGTATCCCCTGAAATAAAAGCAGAAAATGTGGGAATATATGCACTTCAGAACTGATGTCCTAGGCTAAGAAGGTGGTTCATCCTTGATTTTAAGCTGTCTGCTCCTAAGCCAGTTCCCATGTGCACACTTGTACCTTGACATGCTCTTAATGGACACAATAATTCTTCTGGGAAAGAGATTAGTAACATGGGTAAACTTCCCAGTGCAAACTTTTGTCCCTAAGTGTACCCATCTTTTAAAGGTTCATTATATATTTCATCATTGGAAGCTTTTTCAACCATTTCTGTGATGACAAGCATATATGTTTTATATAAAATGAAGATAATTCATTTCATACATCAGTATATTACTCCAGACTTGAAAAAAAAAATCAATAGCACTTATCACAGTGTGTCTCGGAAGTGAAGCCCAGGAGCAGCCTCCTATCAGCCCTCTAAGCATCAATTTTTGCTTCAATCAAATAGGGATAACAATAGCTCTTACCTCTTAGGAGTGTTGTGAGGATTAAATGTGATAATCCCGCTAAAGATGAGCAGAGTGGCGCCACATTTGAAGTGAAACAGGAATTTTTACTTATCTTTAATTCCCCAAAGCCCAGCAAAGCTCCTGGCAACTTTTACAGAATTGAGTAAATATTGGTTGGGATAAGAACTCTTTTGAGTTTGTGTCTTTGAAGAATGCATGTAAATTTTGCATTCATACACACAAAAGAAAGTTAGGAAGATAAAATACATGTCCCTTCCCATCATTTCATCACTGGAAGCCAGAAATCAATGACATTTGAATTGTCTACTGTTTTAAGTCACCCATAAAGTCTCATCAGTTGTCCAGAGTGTCCTGGCTCTCTCTCCTCAGACAACATTTCTCTCAATAAGGTCAAAACCTGAATAGTCGTCTATCGGTGGTAATTTTCTAGTTTCAGTAAGTGGGCTATGGTTATGGGAGATGTTAACATTTGGGGAAGCTGAGTGAAGGGTATGTAGAAACACTATTAACTATTTTCACGATTGTAAGTTTGAAATAATTTCAAATTGAAAAAGTTAAATTTTAATTTTAAAAAAGATCAAAACCTAAAATTCTACAACATACACCTTCTTCCCTTGGGTGATGTCAAGTTATGCCTTAAAATTAAGATACTAAGGGAATTCCCTGGTGGTCCAGTGGTTAGGACTCCGTGCTTTCATTGCTGAGGGCCTAGGTTCCATCCCTGGTCAGGGAACTAAGATCCCACAAGCCACAAGCCTTGGCCAAAAAAAGAAAAAAAGACCCTGAATGAAGAATGAAGTTAGTACCAGGTACCAGGCAAAAGTATTATGCTAAACATCTGCAGTCATGAACACTTTGAAATGAATGAATTAAGAAAAAATGACTTCTTGAATGCTGCTTGAAGACAAAGATAGGCTAGAAATATTATAATGATCTTGGAAAAGAAGAAAAAGGGAGGGAGATAGAAGGACATTGAGATTGGCAAAAATAAGACAAATTTACTAGAACACAATATTATCAATGACATATGTGCTTACCATTTCAGAGCTACCATTTTGGGACTCACCCTAAACTCTAAACTAGCCCTGTGGTACTTTAGAACTCCCCCTCTTATAACAGTTCTTTGTTTATTGCAATTGTTAAATGCCTGTCTCCTCATCCCTCCCCCAAGTCCCAATTTGGGGGAGGGTCGTGTGAAGGCAACTGGTTCACCACAGTACTCCCAGAACCTGGCACATTTCTAGTACTCGTTACCACTGGATGAATGAATACCAAGTGTTAAACTAGGTTCTTTTTTACATATAGTATCTCATTTAATTCACAAAGCAAATTAGCTAAATGAATATCTGTCACCATTTTACAGGTGAGGAAACTGTGACTTAAAGAACTTAGGCAACCTGCCCAAGATCACTCAACTTGTGAACATCAGAATCCAGATTATTTTGACGGTAACGCCCTGACTGTAACTACTATGCGTACTGTCTCTTGAACCTACTTCTTGTGTTTGTTCCACCTCTGAGCTTCTGCTGGTGTGAATGATCTGAATTGACTAGCATCCAGATTCCTTGGTGCCAAATAGCAAAAGAAGAAAACATATTTATCTTTGAAGAGGATTATTGGGGTCCAGGTAGGTCTGGTTAAAAGCTATATACTGACAAGTGATTTGGGTTCCTCTTCTGAATTAATGTGGGGAGAACATGGAATGTTATGTGGGACAAGAGCACCAGGCAAGGTCAAGGGATGATGCAAAGAATCAGGGTGTATGTGGGGAGGAAGGAGTCTGGCTGACTACTTTGCATTCAGGGGGTGGTCAGTACATATTTAATGGACTGAGTTTTTGAGAGCTGAATATTTTCCTTGTTAGTACCATATCTTATTCCAAAAAAACTTAAGACAGTAAGAATTGAATGTGGTGAATTTAAACCTTAGTCTGAGATAGCAAATTTAATCATCTTCTTTCCTTACTAAAACTATATTCTTATTCTAAATAATTTGGGTATTCCATAAGCATAGGTATAAAATCTAAAGATTCCTGCAATCCCATTCTCCAGAGATAACCACTGTAATAGTGGGATATATATTCTTCTCCATGTTTTTCCCTATATATCCTTATTTTTTTAAAATATCAACGAATATTTATGAAAAGCCAAATAAATGGGGCCATACTACACATTTTCTTCCCACTAGATAATCTATTGCTTTGTTTTTCTGTTGCTATGTAACAAACCTCCATAAATTTAGCAGCTTAAAACAACATCTATTTATTATTTCATGGTTCTGTAGGTTAGAAGTCTGGACATGGCATGATTGTGTTCTCTGTTCAAGGCATCACAGGCTGAAATCAAGTTTTCAGCCAGGGCTGAGTACTTCTCTGCAGGTTCTGGGGAAAATCTATGTCCAAGCTCATTCAGGTCATTATTAGCAGAATTAAGTTCCTTATGGTAATAGGACTAGGGTACCCATTTCCTTACTGGCTGTCAACCGAGGGGCTCTTCTCAGCTTCTAGAGGCCACCTGCGTTTTAGCCTCCTCCATCTTCAAAGCCAGCAATGGAGAATTCCCTCACAGTGAATCCCTCTCATATGTTCAGTCTTTTGCCAGGAATAGCTCAGTCCTTTTTAAAAGCTGAGCTGATTACCTTAGGTCCATTGAGCACAATCTCCCTACCTTAAACTCAACTAATTTAGGGCCTTAATTACATCTACAAAATCCCTTTACAGCATCATCTATATTAGTGCTTGATTGAACAACTTGGAGAAAGTATGTGTATTCCCCAGGGGTAGAAGTCTTGGGACCATCCTAGAATCTTACCTACTGGAGATACATAGGTTTATCTTTCCATTTCCCTGAATATAAATCTTTATTTTTTTAATAGCTTTGTAGTCTTTCACTGTATGATGAATCATAATTCAACCAAATCCCCTATTAGTAGACATTTATGTTACTTCCAGTTATTTGCCTTTTAGAAATATGCAATAAATATTCATACGCTTAAATGCTGACATACCTGTGTACTTCTGTAAGTTAGCATCCTAGAAGCAGAATTGCAGGGTGGAAGGGTTTGCACCTTTTGATAGATCCTGCCAAATTGCTCTCTAAAATGTGATACCAATTTATACTTTGAATGACAGTATTCAAGAATGGAAATAGCTAATTCATATAAACAATCAAATTCCCTTCACAAACTGTTTCATCAGGAGGCCATAAGTGTAATGGTTAAGGGCATGGACTCTCCATTAGGTTTTTTGTCTTGCATCTTTGATTTCCTAATTGCAAGAGCAGGAGCATGTAGCTAAGCATTAGTTTCTGTATCTCTAAAGAGGATAAAAATGGGACCTCTTTGTATTAGCTATCAGTTGCCATGTAACAAATTGCTTCAAAACTTAATGACTCAAAACAACACGCATTTATTATCTCATAATTTCTATAGGTTAGAAATCTCGGTGCAGCTTAGCTGGATGTTTTGGGTTAGGGTCTCTCACAAGGATGCAGTCCTCTCAAGGCTTGATCGAAGGAGGATTCACTTTCAAGTTCATTCAGTGGCTAAAAATATCCGTTCGTTGCCACATGGGTGTCTCCACAGGACAACCCACATCTTGGCAACTATTTTCCCTAAGAGTAAGTGAGCAGCAGGCAGCACCCAAGATGGAAGCCACAGCCTTTTTGTAACCGAATCTTGACCGTGACGTCTCATTGCTCTGCTCTATTCTAGCCATTAAAAGCAAGTCACTAGATCCAGCCTACACTTGGGGTGAAGGTGTAATACAAGGATGTGAGTATTAGCAGTCAGGGGTCATTGGACTCGTTAGAGGCTGCCTACCGCTCTCCTCATGAAAGTGTGGTGGGGTTCAAATGGGTTAATGCATGTAAAAGGATACACATGGTGTCTGAGTCTTAGTAAGCACTCAGGAAAAGTTAATTATTACTAGTTATCACCACCATCCTCGTTCATTACTCACACTAATTTTCCTGTTTGACTCAGCATCGCATTAAGAACCAAAGAAGGGCATTTACCCCAAAACTGCTGTTTGGACAGTACAGCAGGCAGTTTCCATCAGGAAACAGAAATCTTCTCAAATGAGGTAATCCTAGGGAAGCTTAATCAAGGAATTGTTTACGAAGGTGTTTAGGAAAAAGAGCAAGGGTTGGTACCCTACTGCCCCCAGGCCTGAGGGGAGACAGAATGTGAGAGGGTAGCTTCAGCTCTGGGAGAGAGCTGTTGGCAGGAGTTGTGACCTTCAGATGAAGAATGGTGCCAAGCCGCAGTGACCCCGGGGTGAGACTGGAGGAATAAACACCCTGACTTCTCTCCTGCCGCTGTCACTACCACGTGAGCCCCGTCAGCAGCCAGAGGACAAGGAAACCTGCCACGCTGCCCACACAGATCAGCCGCTCAGGACTGGAGGGAGGAATGGAAAATGGCCAGCACGGGCAGGCACAGCGGTTCACTAACGGATGTTTCCCGGGGACCTGACATCATGGTCCATTCACATTAAAGAGGAGCTGAAAGGCAGTTAATCCTGAGCATCCAGCATAGGGGGCAGGGAGGGGTGGTAGCAGGGAACACAAGTCCAGAGGAGTCTGATCCAACCGCTGGTTTCTGGTGCCCTTAAAGGAGCTTCCGTCGGGGCCAGTGAGGAAGGTACAGGATTGAAATTTGTAACTGGCAGGCGGGTCCCAGGTAAGTATCTCAGGAAGATCACATGGGCTGTAGGTTTTATTTATGTGGGGAATGGACTTAATGACATGCATGAAAGGCGTTTGCTTTGATGACCCTGATGGATGATTAAGCCTTGCTCTATTGGTCGGGTGCCAGGGCAAGTACCTTCAAAGACCTTAGAGGCTTCCAAAGGCACGAGGTTTTCCAAACCTTGTCCTCCTCTCGTAACAAGGATCCAGGTGCCTAACTTCAGTGAGATGAGGCGGCACAGCTGGAGGACCAGGGAGAAGTGGACCCTTCACACCATAACCACGAAGTGGGGTGGCCCCCAGAACTCGGGGTGGACCTTTTTCTTCCTAGCCTCGGCAGCCACAGGGAGTCCCCGGGGAAGTGTAGCCGTGCTGTGATGTGTAGCCGTGATGATTATTCCATGCTTTACACCTGCGGAGTGGAGGGTGCTGGAAGGGGGCAGGGAAGGCTGAATTTATTTATTGTGGTAAATTGATATTTACTTTTAAAAAACGCTCTATGAAGATGCTGTTAAAATATGATTGATCTGGAAGACAACCCTTTAAAAGGTGAGGAGGGCACTTGCTAAAATATCCCAAGAGTATTTTGAAGAATGATAATGTGTCACGGAGCCAGGCAAGTGATGAATTCGACCCTCTGCAGTGGGTTTTAAAAATCACAAAAGTTACATATGTATAAAAATATAAAACATGTCAAAATAGTGATATTAAGTTAACAAACAGTAGAATCTATGAGATGGGGTTGGCTGAAAATCTGTAATTTGAGAAGATTTATTATCTGTGTCTAAGTACTTAAAGATGTTACTAAACTTAAGACTTTTTAAAACTTCAAGTGTATACACTTTTTTTTCCCAGAAAGGCAAGTGTTCTAAATTTGCTCTTTTCTGTGATGATAAATGGCCATTAGCAGTGTGCTACCTATTCAATGGTTTAGAAAAAATTGTTCTTTTAATCTATCCCTTTAATGTAAAGTGACATTTTAATGGTGTGAAAGAAACATCCTTTGAAAAGAAATTTGTACTCTAGAAAGTATTTTTGAAAACAAGTGTTTAGAAGTATTTCTATCATCCTATGGTTTTGTTTAAAAAAATGTTTATAAAAACCCTTATATCTATTTCCTTTGAAAACTTGAAGAATTTTAGATCTGCTTAAGAATCTTCCTACCAACGTATTTTAGAAGAGAGGGGGACAGCTGAGCCCTTTGTTAAAATTGTAAAATGCATCAGATTCTAGTAAGCTTGCAAGAATAAATTATTGACTGCAGGGAACAGAGAAATTTACCAGCTGAATTTCAATAAAAACCTTTACATAACAGGTGAGTGGGATTGAAAAAATTACTGTGATTTCCTAAGTGCACCCAGTGCTGCCCTTAACTGGAGCCAGTAACCATTGTGAGGCCTCTTCTGCTATGCCAGCCACATGGTTCAAAAGCAAGTAGTGTACTTAGAATTGGACCTTCAAATCCAATTTTATCGCAAAGGGTTAAACCAAAGTTGTAACAAATAATGGAGCAGTGAAAAGATCTATGGCTGCCGAGGGTTGGGAGCAGGGAGGAGGGGTGAACAGGTGGACACAGGGAATTTTTAGGGCAATGAAATTACTCTATGATGCTGTCACGGCGGAATCGTGTCGTTCTACATTAATCAGAGCCCATGAAATGTACAACACTGAGAGTGACCTCATGCAAACTATGGACTTTAGTTAATAATAATATATCAACATTGGCTCATCATTTTATAGCAAATGCATCACACTAATATGAGCTGTTATTAATCCGGGACACGGGGGAGGGGAGCGTTTTGAGCAGGTATATGGGAACTCTTTGTACTTTCTATTCAATTTTTCTGTAAACCTAAAACTGCCCCTCAAAATAGTCTATTAATTTTTTTTAAAAATGAAGCATATTCAATTATAGTCCTCTTAGAAAGAATATTTTCATTGCATTTTTAAAGTGAGAGAAAAAATTTTTGTACCACTAATAAATAAAACACTTAAAAATACTGTTTAACTCATTCACTTTAATTGATACTTTTGTGTTTGTTTAACAATGTACACCACGCAGTATTACAGTACCACCTGACTATAATCTGTAAGTCATCATCAATCTATGGGGGGAGTTGCGTCCTCAAACATTTCCGTTGATACTACGCACATTCAAAATGTCTGTTGCTCTCTGGATGAATGCTTGCCCATGGGGACAGTCAGCTTCACGTGGCTCAGTGAATGTCTGGCGGTGGCTTGATAACACTCTTGGAAGGTGGTGCTGGAGGGTGAATGACCGAGGCTGCCTTCCTGGGGCCGGGGTGGCAACGGCCAGGCAGCCTGCAGGGAGGGCGTCCGGCAGAGCAGCAGTCAGGATGAGGGGCTGAGGGACGCGGCTCATGTGGAGAACATAAAAGAACCAGAATATTCATGACCTGACCAAGTGCCAGGCAGGCATGCAGTGCTGGAAGACCCCGGTCCTCTGGCAGGAGGGGAAGATGAGACTGGCTTACCTGGGCTGTTAATCAAGGAGGTAAGTCATGGTGGTCAAGGGGAGGCCCAGCAAAGCTCTAAAATGGGTAGATTTCATCCGCAAGGTCCGTGCTGGCAGCACGGTGGGGCCTGTGAAACCCGTAGTCACAGCTTGGTATCAAAGGTCACTGGAGTGATAAGCCCCTGCCGGCTGGACTCGAGAGGTTGGACTTGGAGGGGCTGATGCGATCGGTGTGGCCGGTGGGGCAGGCTGGGCTCGTGGGCTCAGCCTTCCCTCAGCAGGGAAGAAGGAGGCAGCTCCCACTTCCTTACTCATCACAGAACTGAATTAGCACATGAAACGGCCGCTTCCTGGACGGTAGAGAGAGCGTGCTCCCGGGCCGTCCACCAACTAGAGAAAACCCCAAATACAGCTTCTCCCCAACCCCCGGAGCCCCGCCTTCCTCTGAGATGGTGCCCCGTCAGGTACAGCAGTGGTGGCACGTCTTGTGACAGCAGAACTCTTCTTTTTATGCAGAACACCAAACATATAAAGCCAACCAAGGCAGAGCTGCCCTGCTGGAAGGGCAGGGAAGCTGCAGGGTGGGAGCTCAGACGTCTGTCCGTGCTTGGCCTCCAAAATGAACCCTGAGGCACGATTTCAGAACCACTGGCTAGAGAAGCAAATCCAAGCCCCTTGACATTCCTCCTATTTTACTCTCCAGTCTTGGCCTTGGATGCTCCTTGCTTTACGTTTTATGCCCCAAAGTACAGCACTGCTCCCGCATACCTGAGCTGTTTCATGCCTCTGTGCTTTTGCTCATGGAATGCCTTTCCACTGGCTGCCTCTGGCCCCGTCTCCAGAATTCACCTGTGATAGCATCTCCTCTGATAAGGTCTCTGGGCTCCCACAGTGCCCTTGAGGTGTCTACATTTGAGAAGTTGCCTCTTCCTACTGAAATTCTTTCTGTATCTGTTACCCCCACTAAACTGTAAACTTCCCAAGGGCAGGAATTGTTTGAATCTGAGTCCTCCATTCCCATTCCCGGCACCTGCTATAATTGATACACTTGCTTAAACATTATCAGTCATCAGTTTAGCATGCAAGGGATCCTTTCTGGAAAGCAAGTTGGAGAAGAGAGTGTGTAGTAAAACAGGGAGGGGCACAGTACCTGAAAGCAGCGGGGAGAGGAGCTGAGGACTGAGGGGCCGGAGAGAAAACAATCAGGTGCTGTGGGTTTTTGCATAAAGTCACTGAAAGTTTACATCAGGTCTTGGGTCCGACATACCTGGCCCTGCTGCTGCCACTTAAACTTGGTAATAAGTAACTCTGGGATGATGCCCTCTGGTCTGAAATAGCAGGGCCTTTCCAGGAGCTCTGGAGGCTTGCGATTACTTCCCTGAGATGCTGCAGGCCTCCAGGGATTCTAACCAGCATAATGGACTTTAAAAAGGGAGACAGCTGAGCGAGGGAAGTTCGTTCAGGTCCCGGGGGGTGGGGGGGATGATAATGGTTGGTTAAGGACTCCTTCAGATCTGTCTGAAGGAAGAAATCTCTTACTGGAATTGTTTGTTCACGGGTAGGGAGGGAGAGAGGGAAAAGGCATTGGATTTTGTACTATGAGGACCAGATGGATCCCAGGCTTTCCTTTAAAATACTGAACAATCTCTCCACCTCGGTATTCTCCATACATAGAACGAGCTAGCAATGCCCCGCCTTCCCTGCTTCCCAGGTGCAGTCGCAGGTACAGATGGGACCAGCACTGTCACGTGCTGGCTTCGTGACCTCAAGCAAGTTCTTTAAACTCTGTGTGCCTTGGTTTCCTCTTGCGTCACATGGGACACTAATTGTATCCTACTTCCTTTAATCAATGAGATAATGCACAGAAAGCTCTTAATACAGGGCCTGATATAGAGTTAAGCACTCAATAAAAATTAACTGAAGTTATTGCTGACACACTGAGCCATTTGGACAAGTTTAAGTGAAGATAAAAAGGGAGCTGAATTACCAAAAGGCAAGTAGCATAAAACCGACCCGGGAGTCAGCTGCATCAGCATCTCATGGGAGCTCGTCAGCAATGCAGTTTGGCCCCCAACCCCAGACCCACTGAGTTTAACAAGGTCCCCAGGTGGTTCACCTGCACGTTAAAGTTCAGGAAGCAAGAAAGTAGAAGCACCGACATATCTACCACTTAACTCTCTATGTCACTTTGGGCAGATTCCTTAATCTCCCTGTGCCTCTGTTGTCATCTATAAAACCCTGGCTCACAGGGCCGAGGTAGTGGCTAAATGATGTAAACTGTGCCAAGTGCCTAGGGTGGCGCCTGTGCGTGGTAAATGCCCTTCAGGATTTGGGGCTCTTCTCTCCAGCCCCACCCCTGCCCCACCCCCGCCCCCACCCCTGTCCCCTCCGCCCCCCTCCTCCTCCCAAAAGCCTTTGCTGCTCTGCTCTCCAGCCTTGCCCCCCTCCCCTGGCCCCAAGAGCCTTGTACCTGGGGCCGTGGTTCAGCAGCAATGAGAGAGACGGCCAGGTTCGCGTCCTGGCTCCCTGACCTGGAGCAAGGTTTGCCTGTGCGACCTGGACAGCCCCCTGCCTGTTCCAGGTCTCAGTGTCCCCTCTGTTAAGATTGGACCCGTGACCGCGTAGCTCTTGGGGATGCTGAAGCATCGAGTGAGATGTGCAACAAAGGGCCGGGCCAAGGCTCATGCTTGGCTATATCGATGGGCACATACTGACTGGGGTCTTGCTGCCCAACCAACAGGTGCAGGAACTCCCTGGGTACTGGGGAGGACAGGACCCAAACCCTTCCAGGCAAAGGAGGGAGAGAGGGCAGGCTGGGCCAGGTGAGTAAACAGCCTGACCCCCCCCCCACTCCGGCAACTCACCTGAATTCTCCACTAGCCCCGGAGCCCCACGGGGGTAGGGCCTCCTCTGTCCAGCTCACCAGCAAATTTGTGGAGCGTCTAGCATTTTGCCTCCACGTAATGAGTGCATGTGCTAGGTGTACGGTGTGGGTAACGAATAGAAGAGTCCTGTAGGTATAGACGTGATGACCAGAGGGGAGCCCTTCCCTGTCTCTGTTCTGGGCCTGCTAACCTGCGCTGTTAGGTTGAAGGAAAGACAGCTACGTTATCCCATCTCCTTGTTGCCTCTAACACCCCATTTTCACGGTTCCTCTCAGTGTCTCTGGTGCCAGCACAAGAAGTGTGTGCTTTTAAGGTGTGAGTAGTCTCCTGAAACCCCAGCTGGCCTCTATGAGGTTAGCGCAGAGCTTTTCATCTACTTTGGTTACATTGGTGGTGGGGATCTCATTGCTTGGAGAAGAATCTTGTGCAATGAACGTGGAAACAGTTTTGTTTTTTGTCTGTTTTTGTTTTTTATTTTATTGAAGTATAGTTGATTTACAATACTGTGTTAGTTTCTGGTGTACAGCAAAATGATTCAGTTGTACATACATGTATATCTATTCTTTCTCAGATTCTTTTCCATTATAGGTTATTACAAGATATCAAATATAGTTCCCTGTGCTACACAGTAAATCCTTGTTGTTTGTCCATTTTATATATAGTAGTGTGTATCCGTTAATCCCAAACTCCTAATTTATCCCTCCCTCCTTTTCCCCCTTGGTAATATATGTTTGTTTTCTATGTCTGAGTCTATTTCTGTTTTGTAAATAAGTTCATCTGTATCATTTTTTTTTTAAGATTTCACATATAAGTAATATCATATGGTATTTGTCTTTCTGACTTACTTCACTTAGTATGATAATCTTCAGGTCCATCCACATTGCTGCAAATGGCATTATTTCATTCTTTTTATGGCTAATATTCCATTTTATATATACACCACATCTTTATCCATTCATCTGTCAATGGACACTTAAGTTGCTTCTATGTCTTGGCTATTGTAAGCAGTGCTGTTATGAACATTGGGGTGCATGTATCTTTTGAAATTAGAGTTTTTTCTTACATGTGCTGAAGAGTGGGATTGCTGGATCATATGGTAGCTCTATTTTTAAAGAACCTTCATATTGTTCTCCATAATGTCTGTGCCAATTTATATTCCCATGAAAAATGTAGGAGAGTTCCCTTTTCTCCACACCCTCTCCAGCATTTATTATTTGTGGTCTTTTAGATGGTGGCCGTTCTGACGGGTGTGAGGTGATACCTCGTTGCAGTTTTGATGTGCATTTCTCTAATAATTAGTGATGTTGAGCATCTTTTCATGTGCCTGTTGGCCATCTGTGTGTCTCCTTTGGAGAACTGTCTATTTAGATCATCTAAAGGTGGGCACGGCTTTGATTCCAAGTCTAGAAGGGACTCGGGGAGTGAGCCCTGTGGAAGCTGGGACTTCTGCACCTGCTCCATGACCTCCCTCCCAAAAGCGGCAGCATCTACCCAGAGAAGGGCCTTGAGTGGGCAGGCAGGCTGGGGCAGAATCCTGGCACTGCTACTTCCTTGCTTCCTGTATGATGTTAGGCTAATTATTTCTCCTGAAAACCAATTGACTTGTCTGCAAAATGAAGGTAATAAAACATCCTTGTGTAGCGTTGTCATGGGAATGAAAACGGAACATGCTTTGTAAGTATCCAACACGAAACACTTGAGAGCTTGACTGGGGCGTTGTTGGTAATTCCACAGGAGCCTGGCCTGGCAGCGCTGTCCCTGACACGGTGGCGCATGTGGTCTCCTTAATCAAAGGGCACGTGCAAGGTGCTCAGTGAGTGCTACGTCATTTCTATCATTACATCTACTTAAACAGGATTGCCAGATTAGCAAAGAAAGGTTGTGTCACAGGCCCAGCAGTAAGACCAGGTGGGGATTACGGGGTTAGAGATACAGTAAATGTAGCCAAGATTCAATTCATGAATCATTGGGATTATTGCACACAATTAGCATCAAACACAGGTTAGTCAAAGCAGGGAGAAAAAGAGGGTGGGCAATAAACCACTCCCAGGAGAAGTTTGGGAAGCAGGTGTCTAACACGGGCAGTGGTCTCTGGTCCAGCAACAGGGCTTGTGACAAGCGTGAACAGGAAGTCACCCTCTGCTCCCACAGGGCCTCCGGTGTCCCTGGATCAGCTCTCAGCAGCGTGCAGCCAGGTCCTCCAGCGAAGAGCCTTCAAGTGACTGGACTCAGTGGTCCCGTGTTAAGGAGTTTGCCAGAAGGGAGCAAGGCTGCACCCCAAGGGTCTTGTCTCTATCAGTTGCTACTTCTGGTCCAGTGACATTTTTCCGAGGACATTACCAAACAATTTCCTTATCTAAAGGAACACTCTTAATTTATCACACTAGGACACCATAGTCCTATACGGGATGCTCCAAAACAGCTAATATGGAAGCTCATGTTGGTCACTGTGATTCCATCTTGAATTACTTAACACAGCTTAAATCCTACAAGTTTCACACCAGATGAGTCGGAATCATGCCACGAAAGAAATCACATCATAACACAGGGTCTGAAATATTGCCTGGAACATATTTATACTAAAAAACTAGTTGTTGTTTATCTGAAATTCAAATTTAACTGGTTTTACTGTAACTTGTTTAAGAACGTTGGGTCACAGGGAGTTAAGTTATAAAGATAAAACTCTAATAGCTGATAACATGAGAGAGATTGCCTTTTAGAAACTGTTGCATTGGTTCTTTTCTTCCAGTAGTCACTGAGGTTATTTTGCAGCTGGCCTTAGGAGACGGGGGAAGAGAAACCAGGTGAGGGTGAGGGGAGTGGCTGAAGGTGATGGAAGGTCTGGGGAGACTGGAGGGAAAGATGACTAAGGTCTCCGGAGGAAGAGATGGAGATAACCTTAGACCCTTTCAGGGCATAGAGGTTTAAGAGATTAAGGACAGAATGAGCCCTCTGGGGGAAGGATGAAGAGGAGTTCGGAAAGCTCAGGGTGAGGTGATGTTGCACTTTCAATGCCCTGAAGGCAGGAGGATGGTTACTGATAACTGGTGTAAAGTTTTAGGTGCTGTCTTCCTCAGCCCTAACATTCCTGGCATGTTAAGTTACTTACCAGGTCTTTTTCTTCGTTTCCTCTTTGTTAGCTCAAAGGTGATTTGAGAGCTTTCTCTGTCCTATTGGCATGCGAAAAGATGGTGAGAGGAGGAGGGAGATGAACCACGGCCGCCTACACACTGAGTGCGGTAGGCCCATGTGAGAACCAGTGCCAGGGCTGTGCTGTGGGCACGAGTGGGGCTGGGGAGGGGCGTCCACAGCCAGTGCCAGGGCGCCACCTTAGTCCTGTCTGATTCAGAGGGACACCCGCTGGTTTGTGGCAGGGCTGTCCTCGGACTCTGCAAAGCAGGGACGGACGTGAGCGCTGAGGCTGTCATTTTTGCAGGAGGGCCCTGGGAAGGCTGGCCTCCTGCCTGGGGCCTTGCCTCACTGGGCCACCAGTCCCTTCGGCCCCTCACTCAGGGGCCCCCCTTCTTTAGGAGGAGGTGGTATGTTTAAGGCAATGTAAGGAGTGATGTGAGGGATGTAAGCTATAGATTTATTTCCCACTACTGCCCATCGACATCCAGTCTGGGTTAAGCCCCTGTGTACACCACCGCGCGCGCGCGCGCACACACACACACACACACACACACACACACACACACACACACACACGAGCGTTCTGGGTGTGAGAGGAGCAACTGAGAGCCTTTCCCCTTTCTAATCTGAGTCCTGGAGTGGTGGAAGGGAGAGAATTCCACTGTCAGTCCTTTCCTGAGATCAGGCTGCTTGGCTGTATGGAGATGACCCAGTAGAAGAGGCTATTTGAAAGCCTTTCGAGAATGCAGAACACAAGGCAGCTGCACGCTCTTACTCTGCTGTTTACCTCATGGTCAGGGGAGGAGAGAAATTCGCTCCCAGCAAGTGGGGTCAATCCCTTCTTCTTTCTTTGCGCTTCCTCCCTGTAACCCACAGGAGGCAGTCCCGCACACTCCCCGCAACCCAGCCAGCCACACCACACGATGGGACCAAGAAATTGGAGACAGAGTGGAGGGTGGAACGGAGGGCGCTCACCTGGTTCCTATCGTCCGCCCACCTTTCTTCTCTATTGGATTCAGAGTTTCTTTTCATTTGATGATCTCCTCACTCGGGTTTCAGCATCAGCTGGTTTCCACTGTTAGCTCCGGTTCCCCAGGGACGTGACTTCTCGCTCATTCTCGCACACAGCAAGGCAAACCTGAGTGAGAGGAGTATCGAATGAAAAGACACTCCGAAGCCAATAAGGAGAAACGTGGGTGGAAGATGGGTGTCAGGTGTGTGCCCTCATGTCCACCCTTCACTTTCTTTCTCTGATGATTGGATCCAAGTGTGTGGGCCAGAACTAGCGTTACATGTTTTCAGTAGAAAAAAACCTTCTTTATTCTGAGATTATGCCCTTCCTACTTTTTGGTGTTAAATTTTTTTTTTTCCCATAAAATGAAGATCATAATAAATGATTTAAAAAATTGTTCATAGTTAGCAAAATAGATATTAGTAGCTTCAGGTCAGTCCCTGAAAACAATTTCTTTAAAATACTTTATGCTTACAGTTGAGATCTAAAAGTCTGGGAACCACTGACTTAGAACCTTGGCCACCCCAGGTGGCTGGGCCAGAGCAAGAGTTCACATTCAGGCACCTGATGTGGTGCCCACAGGAACACCTCTGCACTGCAGCATCCTTTCATGCCAGGCAGGGAGGGGATGGAGCACTCTTTCTGACATCATGGATTCTAGGGTAGAATAAATCTTACCTTCCACTGGTGTCCTTGTTATACTGCAGAAATTGATGAGAAATTCAACATGCATTTTGGCAGCAACAAAATGCTACCTGCTCCGTTTTTGAGAGTTATGTATACAAGGCAGCTGAAATACATTCTTCACCAGAATCTGTTTTTAATTAGCTCTGTTGCTTTTTAATTTAAATTAAATCGGACACATATGCATTTGAATACTAACTGGACAAATGTGGAATGAGGGGCTGTGGGAAAACTAGGAGTGGATCAGATGTGGCCTCTGCCTTTAAAGAGGTTACAACCCAGTAGGGCGATAAGATAGAAAATGACCAACTGTGACAGAGAGGACAGTGAGGGAAAGGCATGAGATGACTCAATCTCAGGTGGAGGGTGGGGATAAAGGAGCAGTTCAGAGGAGGCAGAGGTCACAGTTGACAGGGGACCAGTAAAAGCATTATGCGAAAGGTGACATCTATATGGGAAACTGTGAGCAACTTGAGGGCAGCAACTGTATAATCACCCAAGTGTTCCTAGATCCCTGTACCCAGTTAGTGCTCAATAAATGTTTGCAGGATTAGTTACATAAGTATTATTTGTGGTATATGTGCTAGTTAAAATAAAGAGTTACTAAGCACTATGTTTTTCTTGGACTTAGAGCGTTTGGGGAAAGCTCTTAGTTTAGGCAAGTTTTATATGTATGTGCTAAGGGATGCTTTCTCACATCATTTCAGCGGCTGCAGTACTTATTTTTAAGCACAAGAGGGAGCTGCTGCCCAGTTTATTTAACTAAAATAGTAGTCTAGGTTTGCCCATTTCTTCTCAGATTACAGTGTAGTATATGGTGCCATTTAACTACCCTCCCCCCAAATACCCCACTAACCCCAAATTTCCTATCATAATACAATAAAATTATTATCGATGGTGCATTATTTTCTGAAAAGAATTTCTCCTAAGTTACATGATTAGTAGGAAAAAAATATACATTTAAAATGTTTTATAAACAAATACCTTAGACCCGTCTGGAATGTTTTTCAGAGCCCTAAATAATCCAGGGTTTCCCAGTAATGGGAGCTTTGCTTATAAAAATGCCTTAGGACCTTATATGTGAGCAACAAATCTGAGATAACAGTCACTTCTAAGTGCCTAAGGTTTCATGAGGATGAAAGTCTAGGAGAGATGTCAGTTGAGTCCAGACCCTTGAACTTAGGACGTGCAATTTCTTTTGCAAAGAGCTACAAAGTATAGATTACGAAGTAGCCAAAATTCAGGTGTCTTGAATAAGAACACCTGATGTTTGTAGTAATCAGAGTTTAGGGGGAAAATTAGCAAGTAATTGCGTATATGATTTCAAAGAATTTCTTGATTTACTAAAGGATTCTTTACAGAACTTTTCCAATAGCAAATTGCTAGTACTGTACATTAAAAAAAACACTTGAATTCCTCAAATCAAATCTACACACTATTTTTCAGTGACATTTTTCTGTCAAGTAAAGTGTGTGCTGTTGTCTAAAAACAGCCCCTATAAATGACAATGTATAGAAAATTTAAATGTGGGAGGTAGCATTATTAAGGTAAACTGAGAGTGATGTGTTTTTAGCTACCTGAGAATGAAATCATAGGAAGAATTTAAAGTGAAAGAACATTTGCACAATTCATGACCCAATTCAACATATGTAAGCAAATCTCAATTTCATCTTAAAGAAAGAAAACAATCCCTTTGGTCTTCCCAGAACTATTTCATTACCTATGACTCTTTTTTGAACAGTAAGTCCCAGACTTCTTCCATCACCAATGGCCACACTCTCCCATGCCTGAATGCCTGTGTTTGTACTTCACCTTCTATCTGTATTCACTCCTGGAGGGCAAGGACTAGGGCTTCTTGATTTTTGTGTCACTTACAGAGCCTAGCCCAGGGCCAGTGGCGGGCTCTTCATTCAAGTTTAGAAAAAAATCACAGCCAAGGGTGACTGATAAATAAGTAAAAGAGGAAGAAAATGGGCTCTTAATGCTTAAGTTTTATGTGTTTGCTTATTACTGGTTGATTGGTGGTTAAATCTTAATGCTCCAGTCAAGAGGAAACAGGGGTGGTGAGGAGCATGGACTCTGGCATCTTGGGTTCAAACTCCAGCTCTGCTGCTTCTGACTGTGTGTTCCTGAATAAGATTCCTGTCCTTTCCGTGTCTTGGTTTCTCATTCAGTGACATGGGATGGTGCGGATATAAAACTTCCCATGTAGGATCTATTCTCTATAAAATACACTGAACAGTGTCTGACGTAAATACTCTCAGTGATTATAAAATAGAATAATTATATTATTGAGATGAAGTCAAAGTGTACTTTGATTTATTAAAAGCCAAACAAAGCTTTAAAAAAATGCAGTGGAGATGGGGTGATGAAATGTTCTGGAATTATATAGTGGTGATGGTTGCATAGCCTTGTATACTAAAAAGCACTGAATTGTATATTTTCAAATAGTGAATTTTATGGTATATGAATTATATCTCAATTTAAAAATGTAATGGAGAAAAGTTCAATTCAACAAATATTTATGGACACATACTAGGTACTCGACCTTCTCCCGGGCTCTGTGGAGGATATTAAGCAGCTGACGACATAATCTTTGCTCTGGAGGGTATTATTTAAGGAGCACCTGCAGAGTGTCGTCAGCAGCTTCTCCAGCATCCTGGAGGACATCACTGTCCACGTTTCTTACTCGGAGACTCAGAAGGGTGACATAGCTTGCCCAGGGTCCCACGGGAAGTACGGGTAGCAGGAACCCGGCTGCCTTCTTCAGGTAGGGACAGTCTTGTTGAGGACAGATGATTTACATCTGTAGAGTAACTAGTGAAGCAGACATCACAGGAGGTCATCAGGCCCAGTATGTGGGATAAGGAAAATCAAAAAGAGCAGCCAGTGGTAGGGAAGGTTTTCTGGAGGAAAAGGCCTTTCGAGGGGTCTTTACGGAAAGGGAACATTTGTGCATGTGAGTCACAGTGGGAGTAGGTGTCCTAGGTGTGTAGGAAGTGCTCCCTGACCTGCTTCTCCTAGAATTATGCATATTCTCGGGTTGAAAGCCTTATAGTGATCATGTTGACAGGCGTGGCATATGAGACATTCAGATGACGCAGCTGAAGCCACAGGCATTTGTTTAGACCAATGACACCAAGGTAGGATGTCAATGAGAGAACAAAAGGATTTAAACAATTTAGTTTGCTGGACTCACCACCATTTGCTTTTCATCATTTATTCAGTACACTTTTTTTGAGCACCTACCTGACTAATACCTGAGACTATAAACACACATAAAATACAGTCTTTGCCTTACGGGAAGATTCCAAGCTAGGAGTTGACATCAGACAGGAAAGAAAACAAAGTGATAAGTGATATATAACAAAGGGCTATAGAAAGGTGAATGGAAACACAGACTTAAAAACACTACGTTAAATTGATGTTCAGAAAATAAAGATTGTTCAAGAGGTTTGTTTTTCTGGCTAAAATGTATACTCTTGCAACCTTAACAGGGCCTTTACTAGCTGATAGGGTAAGAAAGACTTGGGGAAGAAGTGCCCAAGGGCTGGGAAGAGATGGGAGACCCCTCCTTCACTCTGCTCACGTGGGCTCCCTGGGTGGCCACTTGCCCCGAAGTGGGTTTAAATGTAAAGCGGGACAATTTCCCTGCTCTGCCCTTCTGAGAGCGACTTCCTGAGGAAAAGTGTGTTGGGGTCTGGTTGAAGGATGGAGCCCGGCCGCTTACGGAAGGGCATAGAGAGAGAGGTGACCCATCTCCCCCAGAGGAAACTAGTTTCTCTATCTGGGCCACATTTTCACCCAGTCCTCACTCGGGGACTGTTTTCAAGGCTAAGAAAGGAGCAGTTTGTGATTTAAAAAAACAATACTTTTTATTGTGGTAAAAAACACATAGCATAAAATTAATCATTTTAACCATCTTTTAATGTACAATTCAGCAGCATAAATATGTTCTCAAGGTTGCACACCCATCACCGCTCTCTGTTTCTGGAACTTTTACATCATCCCAAGCCAAAACTCTGTACCCAATAAGCATAATGTGCCATCCTCCCATCCCCAGCCCCTGGTAACCATACTCTACTGTCTGTCTCTATGAATTTGACTGCTCTAGGTATCTCATTTAAGTGGTGTCATAGAGTATTTGTCCTTTAGCATCTATCTGGCTTATTTCACTTAGCATAATGTTTTCAGGGTTTATCTCTGTTGTGGCATGTATCCGAATTTTACATTTTAAGGCTGAATACTGTTGCATTGCATGTATGCTTCACACTTTGTTTATCCCTTCATCCATTGATGGGCACCTGGCTTGTTTCCACCTTTTGACTATTGTAACATGGCTATGAACGTTGCTGTGCAAGTATATGTTCAAGCCCGTGCTTTAAATTCCTGTGGGTTTATACCTTGAAGTAAAATTGTTGGATCTTATGGTAATTCTGTTTAGCTTTCTGGGGAACCACCAAACTGGTTTCCATAGTGGCTGCACTATTTCATATTCTCAATGCACAGAGGTTTGAGTTTCTCCACATCCTTGCTGACAGCAACTGCAGAAGAATGTGGAAAGGATCCTGAACTTGAGTTGAAAGAAGTCAAATACCACTTCTGGCTTTTCCTTTTTACTCGCCTCCCTTCCAAGCGCTGCTTTTTAGTATAATGTTTACTTGGGTATAATTTTAGATTTACAGAAGGTTTGCAAAGGTAGTAGTCTTAGTCTGTTTGGGCTGCTATAACAGAATACCATAGACTGGGAAGTTTATAAACAGCAGAAATTTATTTCTCACAGTTCTGGAAGCTCAAAGCCCAACATCAGGGTGCCAGCATGGTTGGGTTCTGGTAAGGATCCTGTTAGAGTTGGAGACTGCAGACTTCGCGCCATGTCCTCACCTGGTGGAAGAGGCGAGCTAGCTCTCTCAAGCCTCTTTAATAAAGGCATTAATCCCACTCACGGGGAGCTCTGCCCTCATGACCAAGTACCTCCCAAAGGCCCGACTCCCTAATACCATCCTACTGGGCATTGGAATTTCAACATATGAATTTGAGGAAGACACAATTGGACCATCGTAACAGCACAGAGAGCTCCCATGTGCCCGTCACCCAGCTTCCCTCACTGTTGACATAGCCATGGTAGATTCATCCAAACTAAGCAGCTGAGATTTGTACAATACTGTTAACTAAATGATAGACTTTATTGAAATCCCATCAGATTTCCATTAAGGTCCTTTTCCTGTTCCAGAGTCCAATCCAGACACCACATGGTAGTGAGCAGCTCTGCTTTTTGAAATTTTAAAAAATAGAGGTATAAATGAAATGAATTAGTTTCAGGCTCACAATATAATGATTTGATATTTGTATACATTGTAAAATGATGAACTCAATAAATCTAGTTAATATCCATCACGTTACATAGTTACAAAAAATTTTTTTTTCCTGCGCTGAGAACCTGATATGCAGTACCGTACTACTAAGTATAGTCAGCATGCTGTACATTGCATCTCCATGACTTATTTATTTTATAGCTGGAAGTTTGCACCTTTTGGCTCCCTTCACCCATTTTGTTCCCTTCCTCTCCAGTCCTCGCCTCTGGCAACCACCAATCTGTTCTCTGAGTCTATGAGCCTGGTTTTGGATTTTTAAATTATTGTTATTTTTTGATTCCATATATAAATGAAATCATCCAATATTCGTCTTTCTCTGTCTGACTTATTTTACTCAGCAGAATTCTATCAAGGTCCATCCGTGTTGTCTCAAATGACAAGATTTCATTCTTTTTTATGGCTGAATAATTTTCTTCTGTGTGAGTGTGTGTGAGTGTGTGTGTGTGTGTGTGTGAGATATTCTCTTCATTCATTCATACATTGATGGACATATAGATTGTTTCCATATCTTGGCTATTGTAAATAATGCTGCATTGAATGTGGGGGTGCATATGTCTTTTCCGGCTAGTGTTTTTGATTTATTTGGATAAATTCCAAACGTGGAACTGCTGGATCATAGGATAGTTCTATTGTTAATTTTTTTGGATCTGCTATACTGTTTTCCATGGTGGCTGTGCCAATTTACATTCCCACCAACAGTGAATGAGGGTCCCCTTTTCTCCACATTCTCTCTAGCACTTATTTCTTGTATTTTTTTAAAAATTGAAGTATAGTTGATTTACAATCTGGTGTTAGTTTCAGGTGTACAGCAAAGTGATTTGCTTTATATATATATATATTTTTTTCAGATTCTTTTCCATTATAGGTTATTACAAGATGTTGAATATAGTTCCCTGCTATACAAGAAATCCTTGTTGTTTATTTTGTGTACAGTAGTGTGTGTCTGTTTATCCCATACTCTAAATTTATCCCTTCCCCTCCCTTTCCCCTTTGGTAACCATAAGTTTGTTTTCTACGTCTGTGAGTCTGTTTTGTAAATAAATTTATTTGTATCATTTTTTATATTCTACATTAAGTGATATCTTATGATATTTGTCTTAGTCTGGCTTACTTCACTTAGTATGTTAATCTCTAGGTCCACCCATGTTGCTGCCAATGGCATTATTTCATTCTTTTTTATGGCTGAGTAATATTCCATTGTGTGTGTGTGTGTGTGTGTGTGTGTGTGTGTGTGTATGTGTGTACGTGTACACCACATCTTCTTTATCCATTCATCTGTTGACGGACACTTAGGTTGCTTCCATGTCTTGGCTATTGTAAATAGTGTTGCTGTGAACAGTGGGGTGCATGTATATTTTTGAATTATGGTTTTGTCCAGATATATGCCCAGGAGTGGGATTGCTGGATCATATGGTAACTCTATTTTTAATTTTTTAAGGAATCTCCAGACTATGTCCCATAGTGACTGCACCAATTTACATTCCCAACATTGTAGGAGGGTGCCCTTTTCTCCACATTCTAACACTTGTTATTTCTTATCTTTTTGATAACAGCCATTCTAACAGGTGTGAGGTAATATCTCATTGTAGTTTTTTATTTGCATTTCCCCAGTGATGAGTGATGTTGGGCATCTTTTCCTTTACCTGTAGGCCATCAGTGTGCCTCCCTTGGAAAAATGTCTATTCAGGTCCTCTGCCCATTTCAAAATCAGATTTTCTTTTCTTTTTTTTTTTTTTTTGCTATTGAGTTACATGAGTTCTTTATATTTTTTGAATGTTACCCCCTTTCAGACACATGATTTGCACATATTTTATCCAATTCAGGAGGTGGCCTTTTCCTTTTGTTGATGGTTTCTGTTGCTGTGCAGAAGCTGAGACCCTTCTGACGCGCTCCTCTCCGAGCCTCAGTTTTCTCGTGTTTCCAGTGGGAACAATGATAACAGCAGCCTCCACCCTGCAGGGTACGATGAGGATTGAGGGGACAGGAGATGTGAGGGCTTTTTGTGGGCTGTAAAGCTTCACGCCCATGAAAGGATTGTGATGGAAGCCTGCAGCATCCCTCCTCTCACCAGTTGGTCTCCCTGCCCTGCACAAGGTCTCGTGCCTCTTACTGACTCAGCTGCCAGAGGCTATTAGAAGGAGGCTCTGCCACCAGGCCTGCCCTGGCCAGAGGAGTCCTGGCGCTCCTGGCCCCATAGGTGGCACTGACCGGATCGACCCAGGGCTCTGGCCTCTGGCAGGGCCTCCTCCCAGTGCTTCCTGTGTATTTAAAAAGCTCCTCCAGGTGCTGGCAGCTTCATGCTTTGGGGTGGAGAGAGGCTGCAGGTTATAGGCTCAGCTCTCTCCCCAGGCATTTGAAATGATCACTTGGGATGCCCCCACTCCCCACCTCCTGGCCGCGGAGGGAGGAGGAAACCAGGAGTTGGCTCAGCTGCTTCTTAATTCTCTCTGGGTTGGGGTCGGGGAGGGGTGGTGGGCTGAGGGTGCAGGGGTGACGTTCTGAGTCTGCTTTGAGAGATGACGGCAGTTGAGCTCAGTGTGCTGTCTCCACTCCCGGCTCCCTCTGTGACTTCTCGGAAGGATTTCTTGTTTGCTCATGGCCACTCTCTCCTGCACGACTTCTTGGTTAGTGCCTGTATTGGGTTGAATAGTGGCCCCAAAAGGTCCTAACTTCTGCTACCTGTGAATGTGACATTCTTTAGACATAGGGTCTTTGCAGATGTAACTGAGTTGAGGATCTTGTGATCAGATCATGTTAGGCCCACCCTAAATCCAATGACAGGTGTTTTTATAAGACATAAAAGGAGACAACACAGGTGAGGCAGAGGAGAAGGTCACTGAAGACAGAGGCAGAGATTGTAGTTCTGCTGCCACAAGCCGAGAACCCTCAAGCGTTGTTGCAGCCACTACAGGCTAGGAGTGAGGCGTGGGGCCCATTTTCCCTCAGAGCCTCCACAGGGAACCAGCCTACCAACACCTTGACTTTGGGCTTCTGGCCTTGTCTTAATCAGCCCTGGCTGCTGTAACAAGGCACAACAGACTGGGTGGCTTAAACAGCAGAAATTAATTTTATCCTGGTTCTGGAGACTGGATGCCTGAGCTCAGGGTGCCGGCATGGTCTGGTTCTCGTGAGGGCCTCCTCCTTCCTTGCAGGCTGCTGCCTTTTCACTGTGGCCTCACACAGCAGAGAGAATGACAGACAGCAAGCTCTCTGGTGTCTCTCCTTTAAAGGGCACTAATCACATCGTGAGGGCCCCAGCCTCATGACCTCATATAAGACGAAACTCCCAAAGCCCCATCTTCAAATACTATCACACTGGGGGTTAGGGCTTCAACAGATGAATCTGCAGGGCGTAGGGGTGGTGGATGCACAGTTCATCCCATAGCAGGTCTCCAGAACTGGGAGGGGGTAACTTTCTGTTATTTTAGGCCCCCCAGTTTGTACCAGTTTGTTACTGAGACAGTGGTCCTCCCCACTTCCCTAGGCCTCCTCCTCAGTGAGACCACCAATCCAAAAAAAAGACTTAGGGGCCTCAGCGGGCCAAGGCAGGTCATGTGCTTGGGGAAAGCTGAGGATGTGGATGAATGCTGTGACAGTGGCCTGGACTCTCTGGGTCCAGACTCAGTGCCCCTGGGAGGGCTGGCACTGGGCAGCTGGGGGCTGTTGTCAGTGCCCCTCGTCTTTGGCTACATCACTGAGGATGGGGACTTGGCATTGCACTTGGCAGTGATGCAGCAGGATGAGCCCTCCCTGGATTTCTTCCTAGGCTTGTGAGATGAGCTGGGCCACACAGTCCTGCACCTGACAGCCATCCTGGGAGGCATCCAGGGTGCAAAAGTCACATGTGGCAGAAACAGGGCTGCACACGGTAGGACATGGGGCCACATGGTGCTGCACCTGGTCTGCCACGGCATAGCTCTGGTGCCCACCTGGTGCGCAGAGGAGCTCCCCACATCTACCTGACTCAGGGCCTGACCACACCCCAGCACCAAATGCCTCGCTTGCCTTGTACCTGGAACCTACTTGGAGAAGAAAGAAGAGAGTGAGGAGGACTGGACCCTGAAGCTCTAGGCTGAGAATCATGAGGGCCACAGCCCACTCCACATGCCGTCATCCTCGAAGATGCAAAGGTGGTCCAGCTGCTCCCGGAAGGCTGAGCTGACCTCAACAAACCCGAACCTACGTGAGGCCGGAACCCCCTGCACTTGGCAGTGGAGACCCGAGCAGCTGACTGCGAGAGATCCTCCTGAGGGCAGGCTCAGCCCCTGCTGCCCCCGTGTACACGTGTGCACCCCCCGGGGCAGCCCTGCTCCTGCTCAGCCCCGTCCTTGCCTCCCTCCTCCACACACAGAGCGTCTGAGTCTGAGGAGAGGATGACAAGCCTAGCTTCTGAAGCAGCAGTAGTGACAGCCACAGCAGGGGCGAGGCCGTGAGTCAAGAGGAAAGATAGGGCGGCTCAGCAGGGGGGTCAGGGTACACTGGCGGGTGGGAAGGGGGAGAAGAGATTTCAGGCAGAACGCTGAGACTGACCTTGGGCTGCGGCAGTTGGAGAACTCAGGCAGTAGAGTGCACGTGTCCTCACTGAGCAGGTAGCACAGACCTGGTCGGGGAAGTGGGAAGGACTTGGGCAGCAGTGGTTGAAAATGAAGGCGACAGCAGAGGTGGACCTCAGAAGTGGAGACCACAGTCGTGTGATGCGCAGTTATAGGCAGTGGTGGGGGATTTGGGGGAGCAAGAGATGAGGAACTCGGGTGGAGGAGAGAGACCTCAGTGGCTTTGGCTGCTGAAGAACTGGAACAGGGCTAGAACTCAAGCAGTAGCAGTGGGAGAAATGACCTTGAAAATGTGGATTGGGAACTAGGCGCTGGGGAACTCAGGGCTCAAAGAAAGACCCAGCTGTTAGGGTGTGAGGGGAGAACTCGGGCGGTGGGCAAGGAGGCAGCCCCCTGTGCTCCTCTGCCTCACCCCCTGCCCCCAGGATGAACACAGTGGCATCCTGGTCCACAGCGATTCGAGCAAACACCAAATGCCTCCCACCTCAGCCTCGAAACCTCTCCCCTCTGATTTAATTGTTAATACAATTTCCAATTTCATAAAATCCCAGTTCTGACAACCAGAAAAGAAAAAAATCATAACCTAGGGATTCGAGCTCTGAATAATTTCTGCTTTCATTTCTAGTCTATAACAACCTTCCTGTGCACCACACCCAAGAGCACTTACCTGTCTTGTCCCAGCTTGAGGATGCTCCTTATTTCCCAAGAAGTCACCCCTTTACCCAGACACATTCATCAATAAAGCCACATGGGGCAGGACAGGGCTGGGTGCTCACCTTTAGGTGGGGAGACAGATCCCAGAACCCTCAGCCCCTCCTCCCATTTCCTCAGGAGATCAGCCCTTAATGAAGGGAAGAGATTCCAAAGGGGAAAGTCCTTGACTTGGTGAGAGACTGATGGAACAGGTATTTAGGGGCTGATGGAGCTTCACATTGTGACATTGTTTTACTCATTCAGGGCCACCTTGCTGACTTCCAGGACAGGTGATGAGCAGGGAACATGTTGGAGCACCTCACCTTTGGGAGACAAATGGGCTATTTTGATATAAAGGAAACAGCAGGAGAGCATGAGTTGAGACCTGGTTTGTCACTAGCTGTGTCACCTGAGGGAGGCCACTTCTCTGGGCCTCAGTTTCCTTATCCTTAGAGTGGGCAACATGATTTTTCAACTCCTCTGAATCAATACTGAGTCCTGGGGGGCTATGATAAATTAGACAAGCAGCAGACTTAGGTACTGAATCTCCCTCCTGCTCTCTTTTTTTCTAATTGTAGTAAAATATACAGAACATGAAACTTATCATTTTTTCATTTTTATTTTAATTATGGTAACATACACATAAAATTTATTGTCTTAACCATTTTAAAATGTTCAGCTCAGTGGCATTAAGTACATTCACAATGTTGTACAACCATCACAACTGTCTACTTCCAAAACTTTTTCATCATCTCAAACCAAAACTCTATCCATTAAGCAATAACTCGCCCCTCCCCACAAATCTTGGTAACCTCTATTCTATTTTCTGTCTCTATGAATTTGACTACTCTAGGTACCTCCTGTAAGTGGAATCATACAATATTTGTCCTTTTGCATCTGGCTTACTTACTTAGCATAATGTTTTCAAGTTTGATGTGTACTATAGCATTCATTAAAATTTCATTCCTCTGTAAAGTTGAATAATCCACTGTGTGTGTGTGTGTGTGTGTGTGTGTGTGTGTGTGTATGTATCTATCTCACATTTCGTTACCTATTAATGGGCACTTGAGTGGTTTTTACCTTTAGCTATTGTGAATAATGCTGCAGTGAACATTGGTGTCCAAGTATCTGTTCAGGTCCCTGCTTTCAATTCTTTTGGGTGTATACCTGGGAGTGGAATTGGTGGATCATATAAAAATTCTATGGTTAGCTTTCTGGGGAATTGCCAAATTGTTTTCCCTTTAGTTGAGTCTTAAATGAAAGCACTCAGTCCTGCCACGGGTGTGTGATGGGGAATCCCACGGAGACATAGATTGAAACCACCTGGGTTCAGACAGGCTGCCTGGCACTGCCATTTCCCGCTCTCCCTGGTACTGACGTGGATCAGATGTGTTCCAGGGATCTGATGGCCCTTACTGAGCCTAGGGCTGCACATTTTCTAGTTCTGGAGTGAACTGTCTTGTGGCTCGTAGGTTGTTATGGAGAAAGGAAATAATTTCCTCTCCTACTCACTCGTCCAGAATTGCAGAAGTGATGGTGATATAGGCACACATTTCTAATCTCATTTATAGAACTAGAACCTTAAACAGGATTGGAGTAAGTACTGGGGGGGAAGGCAGGTGGTTTAACTGGAAAGGCAGAAAGATGGCTGACACTAGGACTCAACCTCTCAAAAACACTGACCAGAGTCACAGTGACCCAGATGGATCCAGGGTTGATCCAAAGAGCAAGTGAGCAGATGAACTGGCCCAGCCCAGTGCTGCTTTGAACCCACAAGGTCTGAGTTCAAATGTCAGTTCCACTTGCTAGTTTGGGCAATGAACTTAACCTCCCTCCAGTTCAGTTTTCTCATTTCTAAAATAGGGACATTTATGAGAATTATAAGAATAAATAAAACCATACATGTGAGCCCATTCCCACAGTGCCTTGCCCCACACTCGATACAGGTTACTTCCTCTTTTCCCTCAAACCCCAAGCATCAAACTCAGGTGCTGTGTTAGACTGGGAAGACCTTCCTTCACCTCCAAATTCTAAAAACATACCTTAAAACATGGGTTTTTGAGGCAGTTTGCATTTTGGTGGCCATTCTAGAATTTTTCTGTTATCTTTCTAACTGCTTTCTTTCTCTCCAAGTCAAATGCTTTATCTTTTGGGGACTGGTAGATGGGGCTTTTTTAGTAGGTACAAAACTGACTTTTAAGCAAAGGATAGATTCTTTGCTTAAAATAAAACATTTTAAAAACTAACAGAAAACCTCAGTTATCCTGGGCAAAATTCTTTCGGACATCGCTGGAAATGAACACTTCTTGTAGCAATCCAGGTTCATTTACTGCAAAGGGTCCACTCTCCGGGCAGTCATGCCAGGAGTAAAAGGAGAAGCAATGTGAACACACTTTGAGGCCATAACCTTATGTAAAAATAAACCTTTGTCATGAATAATAAATGCAGAAAATTAAATGTGTGATAAGTGAGTGTGTATCCAAGCAGACAGATCTCCCTGGCGCTGAGGTTCAGCTCAGCTTTCTGCTCATCTTTGCTGATTTAATTCAATGAGCCGACCTGCAAACACAGCCAGGGTTCCGATGATGCAGACAAGCATGAAGACTCCAAGGAGAATGTGGTCCATCACCATTGCAACGTACTTCCATTCCTCGGCCGCCTGGGAGAGAGGAATGTGTTAGAATTTCCTTAAGACAATCATGGACTCACGATGTTCATGCTTTCCATCAACTAGGGGCCCTTTGATCTGTTGATCATTGCTCCACCGGCATTATGATCTTTATTTTTTAAATAGGTTATTACAATGTGATGACTTGCTAAGATGGCCTAGGGGGTCACCAGGCACATCTTACACCCCCTGAACGCCAACCTACCCATCAAGCCAAATCCATCCCTCTGGTTCAAGCATTTGACCATTTAAGCCCAGAGGTGCAGATCTCAAGCCACAGAGCTTACGTTATTGGACTCCTGGTCTGACTTCATGGTCTCTGCGATGTATTTGATGCCCTCGATGGCACTTTTCACCTCGGGGTGCTTGATCAGGGGAGAGTGGAAACCCATGGGCGGAGGCCCTGGCTTCCCAGAGATGTCAGAAATATCAATGTCTTCTGTAAAAATCTTCTTGTCTTGTTTTTCTCTGGATGGTCTTTTCATTGTGGAGAAGAACATGATATTTGGGATAGTGTCGATAAAAACCTAATAAAAAAGAAGTCCACCTGTGGGAATTATTGTCAGCAGGGCAAGCATCGAACTCTGATTTTGAGTAAGCAATGCGACCTTAGGCAAGTCATTCAGCTTCTCTGGGCCTCAGCCTTTTTGTCCCTAAAACAAAAGGACTGTGCTAAGTCTTCTCAAAGCATCCTTCATCTGTATCCTGTGGCCTGCCAAATTACTAAGGCTAGCAGAGATGATTCTGTAATGCCAGCAGTTGGCCACTGGAGCGAGCCTGTGTGCAGCTATTGGACTCAAGAAACCAAAGAAGCTTAAGCTTCCAGATCCCCTATAGGCATCCACTTCTTTCAAGACCTGTGTTCTCGTGATCAAAAGGTTAAAGAAAGGGCTCCTCCAGCTAAAATAATATATAAGATTCCGGCCCCACAAAACAGCTACACTGTTTTCTTCTGTTTCTTGTTCCTGAAGAAATGCAGCATAGGTATTGCCACGAGTCACTTAACAGCCTTTAGAGAAGCAGGGACTATTTCTCCCCCCCAAAGAATATATTGCAAGCAGTAATTTCTCTGTCAATTCATGACAAATCTTTTGCATTGTGCACAAAAGACTGGACGTTAGTGTCTCCGTGAAGTTGTGTAAAAGAACTGATATATTTGAAATGTTAACACATTTTAAAATTCAGTAATGTAAATGTTTGAGACCAAGTTCCTCACTAAAACTTTTTGACAATCTCTCATCAAGCCTCCTCCCTACCCCCACCCCCAATTTCTAGCCCTTGTTCTAGTCTCAGGAGATGATTCTACCAGCAAAAAAATAAGCAGTCTGTCCACAAACTGGAAGACATAAAAACAGACACCTCAAGATTTCACAGCATTTGAATAGAAAGCTAGTGATTTACTCATCTTCTCTAATCAAGGAGATTCTTTAAGGTTGAGTTTGGAGTGGGCTTTGTTAATTCTGGTTTTCTTATCTCCCCAGGGAGGCTACATCAGGGAGGCCAAAGAACGTTCCTTCCCCCAAACCTCTACAGCCTGGAAAGGACTTTCTGTTCCTAAGTGCCCAGCAGGACACCACGGCCCACACAGAGGGGAGACCTGCAGGTGCCTTTGAGGAAGGGGCTGCCCTGTGCAAACGTGCCAGGGCCTCGCTCACTCACCTTCCGCACCCACGCGGGCATGACGTGGGTGCTGGGGGAGCGGTGGTGCGTGTTGATGACGATGACGGTGATGATGATGGATGCGATGACGAACACCATGGTGAAGAGCATGTACTTCCCAATCAAGGGCACTGCACTGGAGGTGGACGGGATCAGCTCCACGATGACCAGAAGGAACACGGTTAAGGACAGCAGGACAGAGATGCTCAGAGTCATCTTCTCTCCTGGACAAAACGAAGAGGAAACAAATGCAACAACCCACCCGTCATGGAATGAATTCTTCTTCCCCGCAAATTTATATGTTGAAGCCCTAAGCCCCAGCCCCTCAGGGACTGTTTTGGAGATAGAACCTTTACCAGTGTAATTCAATTACAATGAGGTCTTAGGGTGGTCCCTCACCTAATATGACTGGTGTCCTTATCAGAAAAGGAGATTAAGACACAGACACACACACAGGAAAGGCCATGTGAGGACACAGGGAGAAGACAGCCATCTGCAAGCCAAGGAGAGAGGCCTCAGAGGAAACCAGCCCTACTGACACCTTGATCTTGGACTTCCAGCCTCCAGAACTGTGAGAAAATAAATTTCTGTTGCTTAAGCCACCAGTTTTTGTGAAGGCAGCCCTAGCAAACGAACACATCACCAAAACCCAAGGGTGAGAGGAACGTGACTGGCATGTTCTCAAAGCCTCATTCTGGGGAATTTTTTTCTGCAGCACTTTCTATGAGACCTTGACATTACCTCTGCTGACCATGGCAAGTGACAGGCGTTTCCATTAGAGGCTTCCAAGCAGGACATGCTACTTCATCGTATGCCCCAGAATTCCATTTCTTGGTGGAACATAGGGAACCCAGAGTGGTTCTGGGTGGTAAGTGAGACCCCAGATGGCAGTTTTTCCATCTGTCTTAAACCTCACAAAACTGAACCACAGCCTGGCCTACGTGTTACTAAGCAGGTGGATGGGCAGCCCAGAAGTACGTGCATCTTTGGAGCAAGACCAAAGCTGAGAAAAGACAAGATCAATGATTTCACACCACTTACGTTCTCATTTTCCTCTAAGGGGATAAGTTGGTTTTTTTTTTTTTTCCTTGTTTTGATTTTTTTGTTTGCTTTTCCTGTTAAGGGATGAGAGATTCCCCTTCCCCTGAATCTCTTCTCTAGGCCCTACAATTTCAGGGTGGACAATTCCCAGATGGTGTCTTGGCTGGACAAGTAAATAAGAAAGCCAGGGGCTGGATGCATATTTTTGTGGAATATTTTTGTGGGGATAGACCAGCTGAGATGCAGCAGAGAGCCTTTGGGAGGGACTTTCCTTGGGCTGGTCTTGCTGTTTGTGTCCTGAGAAACCCCTGTGTGGGCCTGCTTTCCAGTGTGGAGCGTTTCCCATTCTGGATGCTTCCAGATGCTAGGAACAGGATCCAGAGTGGATGCAAACAAGAAATTGTCAGTTTCTGGTGGAAAGGAAAGTCTTCAAAAATAAAAACAGAGACATAAATATAAAATATTGATCAAGGTACATAAAATTTCTTTTTTAATGATAATAATAGCTAATACTTATCAAGCAGTCTCACTGTTCTGAATGCTTTTCAAGCAGAAATCGTTTAGGATTTATGGAAACTCTGATTAGTTTCCTCATTGCCCTGCCTAGTGTTTTCTATCTCCACTTTAAGAAGCTTCATTTGATTAGAAAGTTGAAAAAATATTTGTTTGTGATCATTTGTTTAAGAACGAGTACAATCCCTAGAACATATGTCCTGTGGGGCAAATTCTGCCTTATTTTCTACCTTATCCCTGTCTTGTAACAGTTGTTTAAAAGGTATATGTTGAGTGAGAGAATGTGTAAGTTTTTTTTTTCTTTGTTGGAAAGTTGGATCTAGACTTTTGAGGGTTTTTCTTTTTCTTTTTTTTTTGGCATTTTGATTAGATTGTTATCTGTCATAAGTTTGAGGACTATCTTACCGTCTTTCTTTTCTCCCTACTTGTTGCCATAAATTGTTTAAGGGCAGTGACTTGCTTGCAGGCATATGTGTTCCCTTTGCCCCTTTTCTGTAGGTTGTTGGTGTCTGGTGGAATTATGTCACAGATGTGATTACTCAGTAGGAGGTAAGTGGCCCAGGCTGAAATTGGGAGAAAGAGCTGCCACTTGGGAAGTATGATCTTATGTGCAAAGACACTGCCATCTGGAGAAGAGATACGCAAAAGCTATTTTCAAGTGGCAAGCAGTAGACAAGAGAGGCAAGACCTGGATAGTCATATAGAGCAAGTGATTTCATGGGAGAAGAGGCACGGAGCGTGTCCGTGACCCATGCCTTACCCAGCACATATCAGGGCACACAGGAGGCATCCGGTAACGAGGTGTTGGGGGTTAGTGACTTGCCCAGACCGAGCTGTGTATGCGCATCTTCAGGGTCACATTCACCTCTCTGCCTGCCCTGTCGTCTGTCCCAGCTGGGACGTCACTGCTGCACATGGCCTCTCAGTACACGCATCCTCCCAGGGATGATGATCTGGGCCTGCCTGCCTGTATTTGTTTATTAGCCATGGTTATCTCTGGCTTCCCCAAAACAGCAGCGAGATCCCTCCGCGTCAGCAGCCGCCGTCATGGCAACTGCACCCACCTGAGTCTGTGGGCAGGTAGAACACCAGGCCCGTTAAGAAGGAGAAAAGCAGGCAGGGAATGATGACGTTGACAATGAAGTACAGGGGCAGGCGCTGCATGACGAAGTGGTAGGTGATGTCCAGGTAGGGGGTGGAGGGGCAGCAGGCGTAGCACACCCAGTGCTTCCAGCCCCGGGACTCCTTGATCACCCATTCCCCACTCTCCATGAAGTTGCTCAGGTCTGGCTGGTCACTTTCCTGAGAAGATGGAATGAAACGTTGACTCCCAGCCTTGTCCCCCTGAGGAGGGGCAGGGTTTCCCAATCCGTTGTGACAAGGCAACCGCTCCCAGTACTACCACATACCCAGGAGGGATGCTGGGTCACCTTCGCTTTGGGGTCTTAGGCTCCTTCCCTATAAAATGAGGGGAGTTGGACTATTGGGATCCTCCATGTTGACTACACATTCAAGTTACCTGGGAGCTTTAAAATATGTTAGTGTTCTAGCTCCATCCCAGGCTGGTTAAATCAGAATTCTTGGGCCCCAGCCTGGGCACAGAGCATTATTTAAGCTCCAGGTGGTTCTTTTATGCAGTGCATCAAGAACCTTCCCAACCAACTGAGAACCGTCAAACTAGATGAGCCCCAAAGTTCTAATGGGTGCTGAGAGCCTATGATAATGGAGGGGCAGAGTCGGAGACCTGAATCACCCTTTCCCTGCATCCAACCTCATCACACAAGGTCACCACCTACCGGGTTGATGACCACCACGGTGCCATCATAGGTCCAAGTGCCCAGCTTCATGCTGCAGTTCTGCTCGTCAAAGGGAAAGTGGGTGACGAGGATCTCGCAGTAGCTTTTAAAGATGGCGGGAGGTGTCCACGTGATGTGGCCAGTGTAGTTCAGGAGCACTTTGGTGAACTTGACAATAGCAAAGTCACCATCTGCACTACAATTGGGATAAAAGAGGAACAGGGATCCAAGTGACAGATGAGCCTTCACTTCTGCTTGGGGGATGTTAACAGGAGACAGCTGTTAATTATTCAGGTGCTAATTATAGAAGCTTCCTTTTGAGCTGCATTGCTTTTTATCTATGGTGATGTTTTCCAAATGTGTCTGATAATAAGGATCACTGGGGTGCTTGTTTAAAATATGGGTTCCTGAATCTAGAAAATAATACAAATGAATCTATACAAAACAGAAACAGACTCACAGATACAGAAAACAAACTTACAGTTACCAAAGGGGAGGCGGGGGAGAGGAACGAGTTAGGAGTATGAGATTAACAGACACAAACTACTATACTTAAAATAGATAGGCAACAAGGATTTACTGTATAGCACAGGGAATTATATTCAATATCTTGTAATAACCTATAATGGAATATAATCTGCAAAAAATCTGAATTGCTATGCTGTACACCTGAAACTACCACAATATTGTAAATCAGCTATACTTCAATAAAAAAAAAATCAAACAAAATATAGATTCCTGAGCACCATCGAAGTGCTGAATCAGGATATCTGGGGACGAACCTGAGAATCTACAGTTTTAAAGAAATAGCAGATGACACAGATCCACTGCCTCCCAGATTTTTCTTCCGTCCTCAGTAGTATTTGTAATGTTAGTCTCCATCTATCCGTTCTCTGATATACTTTAAAAGTTAATTGGGAAAAAAATAGGAATTTTAAATAAAAACACGTCTAATGGTCCATTAGGGTGACAAGCCCGTTAGAGAAGCGGTCTATTACCTATAAAGAACTATTTAGACCCCAGCAAGGGTGGGCTCATAAACTCCAGGGTCAGGCAGGTGAGGAATGAGAGAGGGTAGAGCCTGGCGAGGAGAAAGGCCCTCTCTCCTCTAAGCAAGGCACCACTCAGCTCTGCCAGGGTATCTGCATGGGAGCAAAGGCTAATGTTGCCTGATATTGGATTCTTCCCCAGAAGCTGGAAATCTAGATTTTTAATCCAAAGTTTCCATATTTTTGAATGTTAGATTTTTGTAGAGAGGTTAAAAATTCAGATTTTAATATATTTCCCAATTTTCAAATGTTGGCAATAATTTCTCGTTTAAAAAAGCAACATAGTAGATACTAAAAAATAACGAACTATTTCTGCAGGTCTTTTTCAGTAGGCGGTCTACTCATCCCAAAACAGCCTGTGCCCTAGGGCCTTGGAAGAGAGTAGGACAGTATAATGGGTGCTGAAAAGTGGGTGGGGTCTGCTTTGCTGGGATTTCAGGGACATATGGTATATATTATGCCTCACTTCATAAATCAAGAGATTTTCTTCCCATTAATTTTTCCTTGGGACTGAGAAGAGGCTCTATCCAGAAAACTGTGCAGCTTTAGACCCTCCCAAGAGAGCAGAGAGAAAGGATGGTCTACATCTCTTCTTCTAAGCAGGTGAAACAGGATTCTCCCCTCTAAGAGGGTCTTTCTGAGTGAGCTAATCAAAAGGACCAGAGGATTTTAATTGCTTCCCTCAGATTCTAAGTGAAAGAGAAACTTAACTCTGAGAGATAGACACTCTATCCTATCAGCATACTTGTCCAAAAGTTTACACAAATGATTGGATACTATGGCTCAAGTTCAAATTCCAGGTCTAATTAGAAAATATATAATGGAATATCAAAGTTGGGGAGGGTCGCCTTAAAAGGTATCATTTCTGCTCACTAGCCCTGGCCACCTTCCCTGGTGAGTCGGCTAGAAAACACAGCCTGCTCACCCCAGACACGAGCTGTAGGATGTCAGACCACAAATCCCCCAGGCCAGTGTCAAGTGCTCCTGCCTGGGAAGGATGCTTTTTGCAATGAACACTCCCTGACAAATGAAGGGCGTATGATAATGAACGTGTCATTAAACCAGAGTGTCTTGAATCACATTATAGTTTCACAACATGCAGTCTGTCATGGGGCCCGGCGGATGGGCTACACAGGCATGCCAGGCCATCAGCAGCACGCGGCGTCTTGGGATGCCGTGAGGATGTGATGAGTAATAACCCCAGGAGGTTCAGACCTGTTGGTCGGAAGGACATTTAATTCCAAGGAACTCAATTATGTGACGTTTGGGTTCCTTGGATAGTTGCCATATACCCTTCAGGAGCTCTCAGGGATTCAGTGTTGCCCACCCCACAGCCCTGATTCAATTTGGCTCTGATAATTGTTTCTATTCATAACATGAGACACCATATGGCACCCCTAGCATGTCAACTTGGCTCTTGGTTTTTAAGGGTTATTTAATGTGAACAGTGGTGAGACGCATACCGAGAGTGGCAGCCCTTCCGTTAGGGCACTTGGGCTGCACCTGCCCCCGGAATGTCCGCCTCCTCATCCTGTCTGTTTTGCTTACTTGTTATAAAGAACGAGGTCTGGGCGCCAGATCTTTTCTGAGGGAATGTGAATTTTTTTCACGCCACCATAGTCTTCTGGATTCCATTTTAAGTTGTAATCCACCCATTGCTAGAAATTAAGACATTTAGTCAATTAAAAAACTAAAAATATTTTTTAAATCTAGGGTTATCAAGAGCTCTGATGGGCACGGTAATTCAGATGTGGACAGAAATTGTGCTCTAATAAGAAGGGTTTGATTCAGAATTCAGCTTTCGCTTTAGTGAGAAGTAAGAGCAAACGCGGGACACCGAGTCCGTACATGCAGGCCCTGTGTAAGCATTTTACCCATGTGCATCATTTAGTCCTCACAATGTTCCCATGAAGCAGGAGTGATTATTGACCCCATTTTACAGGTGAGAAAATAAAGGTAGCCCCAAATAACGCCACCAAGTGGTGTCAGATCTACCATGTACACCCCCACCTCAGGAAAGGAGGATGACCCTATTGGAAACATTTTCCTCAGACAGGCAATATCATTTTTTTTTAAGTATTATATTTTTTTCTACATTACGAAAGCAACATATGCCCAATGCAGTAAATTTGGATAACGCAGTGTTGAATTGTCTCCCCCAAATTAATATGAAGTTTGAATCCCCAAAACCTCAGAATGTGACCTTATTTGGAGTTAGGGTCTTTACAGAGGTAAAGTTAAAGTGAAGTCATTGAGGTGACCACAATCCAATATGACTGGTGAAGGGGATATTTGAAGACAGACATATTCAGGGAGAAAGTCATGCGAACGTGAAGACAGCCAGTACTAAGCGAAGAAGAGAGGCCTGGGGCAGATTCTCCCTCACGACTTTCAGAAAGAACAAATTCTGCCAATTCATCTTCGTTTTGGACCAATTTTGGCCTCAAAAACTGTGAGGCAATAAGTTTCTGTTTTTTAAGCTGTCCAGGTTGTGACTTTGTTCTAGGAGTCCTAGCAAACTAATACACACAGAAAAAGCACAAAGTACAATAAAAAATAAACTCCAAAACGTGACCCATAATCCCACTACCCCAAAGTATCTACTTGTAACATTTTGGTACATTGTCCTGTCACCCAAATTGATTTCCTCTGGGCCCACATTAAATTCGGGTGAATAAAAACAACACGGATGCAATTATCTAGCTGACTCACCTGTTTCAGACGAACATTGGTTGTCACGATCTGATTTACTTCATCCTGAAAAAAAGATAAGGTGCCATCTTTAGGAGGACCAGAGGGGAGCCAGGGGAGGATGCTCCGGGCTGGGAGGTGCGGGTGCTGCGGGGAGCCTGGAGCTCTCTTGTCTCACCACATTGATGAGCTGTATCAGCTGCAGGCCCACCGTGACCTCCACGACCTGGCGGTGGTCTTCCACGGGCCGTACCACGCTGTTGTAGTTTTCAAATAGCTTTGCCACCAGCCGGGTCTCATGTTCGGAGCCCAGGACGAGGCCAGCTAAGAGAGCAAACGACACACTCACTGTCAGAGTCTGCTCTCCACCCTCCACACACACTAACATGAGTAACTGAGGCATGGCCAGCTCATGGAAGGCACACAGGCCCCCCTGTTGAAGGGCTTCTTGAGCCCTATTATTGCCTTGAATTCCTTTCCCAGTGGAGCTGCTGGTGTGGTCCCTTCCCAGTGGGACATGGCAGATTATCACGACACTTGTACTTTGGACAGATGACATTCCTTCATGCAGCCTCTGGCTGCATCAAGTTTGCTAGCGACACACACACACACACACACACACACACACACACACGAAGAAAGGTTCACAAAGTCGGTCTCGGTATTTCAGAATCTGGTCATGATGCACTGAAACCTCAGGTTGGTTGGCCTCAGAGCTCAGGATGCTATGAATGAACAGCCCCAAACTGATGCTGATTCATACCCACTAGGATGTTAATCTGTCATTAACAAAATTAAAAATGACCACACTTCCCTGGTGGCACAGTGGTTAAGAATCCACCTGCCAATGCAGGGGACACGGGTTTGAGCCCTGGGCTGGGAAGATCCCACATGCCACAGAGCAACTAAGCCCATGCGCCACAACTACTGAGACTGCACTCTAGAGCCCAAGAGCCACAACTACTGAGCCCACGTGCCACAACTACTGAAGCCCATGAGCCTGTAGCCCATGCTCTGCAACAAGAGAAGCCACCACAATGAGAAGCCTGTGCACCACAAGGGAGAGTAGCCCCTTGCTCACTGTAACTAGAGAAAAGCCCACACACAACAACGAAGACCCAATGCAGCCAATACATAAATTAATTTTTTAAAAATGACAAATATTGGTGAGATTGTAGAGAAACTAGAACCCTCATATGTTGCTGGTGAGAGGTAAATAGCGTAGCTGTGGAAAACAGTTTGATGGTTTCTCACACGAGTTATACACAGAGTTACCATATGATGCAGCAATGCTATTCCTGGATATATCCCCCAAAAAACTGTCCACAGAAAAATTTGTATGGGGGTGGGGAGGATAAACTAGGAGGTTGGGATTAACGTATACATACTACTATATATAAAATAGGTAACCAAGAGGGATCTACTGGGAATTCCACTCAACATTTTGTAATAACCTATAAAGGAAAAGAATCTGAAACTGTGCTGTATAACTAACACAATATTGTAAATCAACCACACTTCAATTTAAAAAAGAAAAAAAAAACAAAGCAAACAAAACATGTGTACGTGGATGTTCATAGCACCAATATTTACAACAGCTGTATGGTGGAAACAACACAAATGTCCATCAACAGATAAATGGATAAACAAATGTGGTGTATCTATGCAGTAGAATATTACTCGGCCATGAAAAGGAATGAAGTTCTGATACATGCTACAGCATGAATGACCCTGGAAAAGATTATGCTAAGTGAAAGAAGTCAGACACAAAAGGGCACATATTGTATGATTCCATTTATATGAAATATCCAGAATAGGTAAATCCATAGAACAGAGGAGATTGATTAGGGGTTACTAGGGACTATGGGCCCTGGGGAATGAGAGTGACTGCTAAGGGCCCAGGGTTTCCTTCTGGGGTGATGAAAAAGTTCTGGAATTAGTGGTGGTGGTTGCACAACATTGTGAATGTACCTAATGCCACTGGACTGTGCACTTTAAAATGGTAATTTTATGCAATGTCTATTTTACCATGGTAAATCTTATGTACTTACGTATACTTACCATAATTTTAAAAATTAAAAAAAAAGATCACTGCTGATGTGTCCATGTCCCAATTAAGTTGCTAAGATAAGAGTGAAAACCATGTGTTCTGCTGACCTGGGTTTGGGGCTCCTCTTTGGAGCATGAATGATTCCAAGGAATCGTCACTACGTTTTCCTTCAGGACGGAGAGCAATATCATCCAATATCCTTGGAGCCCACAGGCTTCGTGTGTCTGGTGTGATGTGGTCCTCACCAGCATGCAGGCAGGCAGGTAGGCGGACATTCTCACCTGAGATTCTGAGAGGTGGGCTCACTTGTCTGTGGTCATGTGGCTAGGGCAGAGTTCAGGTCGGAGCCCGTCATTCTGCACCGTGCTCCTGCACTCCCTTTTAATACTATGGCTGTGTGGTGGGCTGCCGTGGAAGTTGTACAACTACATGTGCCATTATTCCTATGAGTAATGCGTTCCAAATTCCAAGTGCCTTATGAAGGATCTCTGTAACTCAAGCCGGCTGTGGTTTGGGGATTGCCTGTTCAGGGTTGGGAGAGGAAGCAGACACACAATCCATTTCCCCGGATTCATGTAACCAGATCTCCCCTTTCCGCAGGTTATTACTTAAACCACACCTTTTCCCTGGGCCAAGATAACTTTAAAAATGAAACGAGTGAGATGCTTTCCCTTTTTTTCCCAGTTGTGTTAACCGATCACCTCTAAGGCAGGTTATTATTTTTATTTCTTTTTCTCCTCGGATCCTAAGTTTGGACGGGTTTGTCAACAAACTAATTATTAAGTAGAAAGTAATTCCATTTTCTATCTTTGTTGATCAACAAAAATAATAACGAACACACCCAAGTTGTTTTGTGCAGGCACTCTTCTACGTGCTTCATATGTACCAAGTCTTTCCATCCTCAGAGCGGGTGTGGCAGGTACTATTATGGTCCTCACTTCACAGATGAGGAAATTGAGGCCCAGATTTCATAAATGGTGGAGCCAGGCTTCACACCCAGAGCCCACGCTCTTAACCACTATTTCTGATCCAGAACTTTAGATCAGCTTGAAATAACCAGTGCTAGGGAATAAGCTGAAACATTGTCATGCTCCCAAAAGTATGTGTTTTATCTCCCTGTAGAGCTTTATTAAAGGTCCCGTATTTGCATTACCTTATTGAATCCTTATAAAAATCCTATGCGATCAGTCTTTACTCCTGTTTTACCGATGGGAAAACTGAGGTCCCAGGGGTCCTTGCAGAGCTTTCATGTAGCATTGAGGACCCTTAGAGCAGCATGTCGTCCAAAGACCCAGGTTTTGCAGGCGCCCCACAGAGCCCCTGGGTTGCAGCAACCCTCTGTCCTCCATGCCTTGTCTGTCCCAGGCCCCACCCAGCCCACAGTGCGACCAGGGGAGACTGGTGTGGATCACCGAATGCCTTGGCCACTGGGTTTGATGTTATTGCTTTGGTGTTACCTTGGGCTGCTTATTTTTAAGTGACAGTTTATTCCAGTTTGACAGGAAGAACATACTAGAAAGCAACAGAGAGAGCAGATGGTCAGCATTATGTGGCAGGAAAACTACGCAGGCCAACCCTAAGGTCCGTGAGGGAGAAGGGGGGCACTGGGGAGCCAGGCACGGTCAGCATTCCAGGGACACGCACTTCCTCCTCTGCGTCCTCACCAAGGCCGAGGGGCCTTGTGCCTTCCGTAATGAATTTCTAAGGAATTTCCGAGGAGGTTTCCGTTTCTTAGACCATATTCATTGGTATTCTTTGTTCCTCCCCAAAGCAGAGTACAGTGATAGAAAACTTATAGGACTTGAACTCAGAATTCTAGGATTCTGTTCCCAACTCCAATATGGTCTGGAGAATTGGACCGTTTCTTCATGGATTCAATAAATCACAGTAAATACTTTCTTTAAAAGGCAGGATGTAAATTAATAAACACAGAGACAAACACAAAGATAATGTTGGCGTCTCCCTTTCAGCAAAATCAGGTTGGACATCCTTATTCAGATGGTGGTCACATGAATTCATTCACATATTTGTTGACTCTTTGCTGTGTGCAAAGCCTTGTTTGAAGAGCTTTGAGCTTTTCAGACACACGTCTGACACAGATCCTGTCTTCCTACCCTCACGGACATTGACATTTGTCATTTACATTAATGTGAACACATTGGAAAGTAATGTGCCATAAAAAAGGTGAAAATGAAGTGCTTGGGATTCCTGAGCTGGGGGAGAGGAAAGGTTGTAATGAAAGTGCTATATAAATAGAACAGAGATCATTATGTGTTAAGCTAACACCGGAAAAAGTGTCCCAGATATGAACGAGAATTTTGACTCCAAAGGACTGAATACGTAGGGGAACCCAGTCACAATTTCAAAGTGTTCTTTTGTACCATACTGGTCCCACCTGTTTTTTATGTGGGGAACAGGTTGATTGGTTGGGCAAAAGGAATTCTGTCCTGTTATTAATAGGCACCTTGGATAACTCTTACCTCAACCTGGTGTTGTGTCCCTTGCTACCTTTTCAATTTCAGGCTGTATTTTCTGATCATGAACATGAAAAATGGAGTCTGATTACATTCCAAAGTTTATACATTAAGTGACTTTGGGAAGGTCAGGTCACGTCTTTTAGCCCCATTTTCCCTGTAATAAAAATTTGGAGATGTTGGATTGCCTCATCTTGCCCTTAATTTCTGTTAACTCTCCATGTGAAACTGATACCAGCAAACTCTAGGTTTGATCTAAACACATATCACGTACTTCAAAAAATAGCTACACATGCAGTTTTGGAGGTCTTTGGTGTCCGAAGAGATCTCTCAAGGATTTTTATATGTAAATATGTCACTTAAGAATTTCGAACAAGTGTAGTATTTGCAAACACACACACACGCGCACACACACCCCACCACCACCATTCACACCAGGCCAGCTTTGGTTGGATCGAGTCCAAATCCTACAGGATGTAATTTACAAGAGTTTAGGCTGTTTCCTTCAACTCTGCTATTGAAAAACATTAAGAATAAAGCTCTTCACCTCTTTTGCCCAGAAGACCTGTACTAGTCAGAGAAATATTAGAGAAGAGAAATCACAGAATATCAGCCGCCTTGTTTCTGAGTTGAGATGATATCACCAGTAAACATTTATGAGAAGCAATCAGCAAACACGTATTTCCCTCGACCAGAAGTTTGGGATTCAGGATAGCTTTTCAGCAGCTGTGTTGTGACATATTCCAGAGTTGAGTGCAGGTCAAGGGCTGTGCAAGGTTTGATGGTTTCAATTCAAACCCAAACCTACATATAGTAATGACCTTTGCAAGCAAAAAATTAGGCAGGAATGCATTCATAAGGATTTTTTTTTTAGCTTCAGAAGTTTAAAAAATTACAAAATGTTTCATGTCTCATGGAGAGAGTTTCGTGACAGTTATGAATAGGTTTCTCCCTCCAGCACATGGAGCTGTCAATCTATCCTCTTCATTTGCAGAAATCTCCTAGAGCCATAAAACGACTTGTTAACCATATTGCTTGTGATTCTTAATCACCCTTCTAAGTCCCTAGAGTTGTTCAACGATGAGAGCAGCTCCGGGATGGCCGAAGAGGTGCCGAATCTGATCATACGGGTGACTCAGATGCAGACACTGAAGAAGAGAGACTTGCACGTCTACTTTGTAGTTTTTGACAAGGCAGTTCCTATTGTAATTGGACAACCCAAAGTAAAAATCTTTACCCACAAACCCGATCAAGCCAACATCGTGAGAGACTGACAGAGCAGCCTGGGGCTGGGGAAGCCCTGCCATTCTGTGTTCCCATCAAAGAAGCAAGACTCTGGTTTGGGGGCTTCTCGTGCTTCAGCCTCAGAGGAGAGACCCCCCAGCCCTGGCACTTACCCGAGCAGAGGCCAAGGAGAAAGACGAGTGCCCGGGGCTCCATGGCTGGTGGCGGACTGAGTGGTGGCCTGTGCTGCTCGCTGGCACTCTGGCTGGACACTCAGCTGCTGGAGGGATTGGAAAGTGAGTCGGCTGAGCTGAGCTATTGTTTTACACCACCTGTTTGTGGCAGTGACAGCTGGGCTGCCCTGAGCCCTGGAGCCTGGGGCTGAGGTCCTTACATTACTATGGGGTGTGTACTTTACACACCTGCTGGGCCTTTGACAAATTGAGTGTGAACTGCATTGTGTTTTAAACGCACCATGAGTCAGGTCTTAATAAAAAAAAAAAAAAAAAAAGAGCAGGAATGAATTATTTTGCCCGGTGAGCAACCCCTCCCTTTTGAATAAACCAGAACCTCATCTGTGTTGACTGATATGATTAGGGTCCCTGGGTCTGAGTAGATAGTCAGCTGTGTGTGTAAGACACTGATTGTCCTAAATCACAAAAGCTCACCTTCTACAGAGGAAAATTTATTTGTTTGGTTCCCTCTAGGCTGAGGACGTCTGGGGCTTTGGTGACGGAAGGAATCTGAGAAGAGTGTGGTTGGTGCCTGCCGCTGGAGAGAATTCCATGTTTGATTGGGTTTGGTTTTAAACAACGGTGACTTCTTCCATAAAACTGGTTTTACAATGGGCCCCCGAGTGGCTGTTCCAACCCCTGTCTCTGTATCAGGCAGTACCTATCCCATGGTGCTCCATTAGCGACAGCAAACAGCCCACCTCCCATGTCCTGTTATTCAAGTGAAAAGTAATTAATGGGAAAAGCGTCCCACTGCATAGGCACTGTTCCAGGCTCCTACTTCCTGCCATCATTCCTCTGCCTCCTCTCACTCAGGGAAGCAAAGAGCAGAGTGGTTCAGTTTTTCAATTTCTTTGTTTAAAAAAAAAAAAAATCCCGAAAGCCAGCCATTAGTAATTGCTCAGTCTGAGAATTATTTTTACCAAAATGGAAAAGGGAGCAGTTATTTAAAGACACCCTGCCTGTTCCTTCCTTCCTTCCTTCTCAAGTGCAATCAGGTGAGGAAGGTCCCTCCCCTCAAGCCCAAGAACAGGATCCTGGCCAATTTCCCCATTCCAGTGAGTCCAAAGAAATAATTTGGGAAGGGACTAGCCGTATAGGGGAGAGAGCTTAGAGTCTGAATTATTATATTTTTTGCTTTAAATTGTGGGAGATGTGCTAACTGTCCACGGGAAAAATTGGTTCTCTCCCTTCCATAGCGTAGCACTGTGACTGCAAAGCCAGGAATATAGCCTTCCACCCTGCCCCTTACATCTAGATGGAGCCATGGGCCTGATTTCTAAAAAATGAAATGGGAGGGGAAATTTTATGACTTACCACCCTCCCACTTGAGCCCATCCATGCTCTGCTAGTCTCTGACTGGTTGGAATGCATATGGAATGGACGTGACCCCCAACCTTGGAAACCAGATGTTGAAGGGGCGGGCTTTGCTTTTGACATCCTGAATCCTTGAATGACTCCAGGGAGGAGGGCACTCCATCAGCCTGGTCACCACCCAGCATTATTTCATGAGTGAGAACAAAAATTTTTACTGTGTCATGCATCCAAATTCTTGGGTTTATTTGTACAGCAGGTCGTGTTACCATTTTTTTAATATGTTTTGGGTTTTTTTTTTTTTTAATTTATTGGTTGTGTTGGGTCTTCATGGCTGCACATGGGCTTTCTCTAGTTGCGGCGAGCTGGGACTACTCTTCCCAATGGTGCGTGGGCTTCTCATTGCCGTGGCTTCTCTTGTTGGGGAGCATGGGCTCTAGGCGTGTGGGCTTCAGTAGTTGTGGCATGTGGGCTCAGTAGTTGTGGCTCACGAGCTCTAGAGCGCAGGTTCAGTAGTTGTGGCGCACGGGCTTAGTTGCTCTGCGGCATGTGGGATCTTCCCGGAGCAGGGATCGAACCCGTGTCCCCTGCATTGGCAGGAGGACTCTTAACCACTGCGCCACCTAGGAAGCCCCGTGTTACCATTATTAATACAAAGTTTACTCCCTTGCATTGGGGATCCTAACATATGCAGCACAGCGGAGGAAGGCAAGAAAATTGGTATTAGAGGCTGAAAAGATGATAACAGCAAGTTAAACTGTTGTCCTGGATTTCTTCATGAGCAAAGTATGTATCAAGCTGGTGGCTCTAGAACAGGTTGGAAAACACAAAGTCAGTGTTAGGGTTTGTTTTTGTTTTTGTTTTTTGGCCTTGCCGCATGGCTTGTGGGATCGAACCCATGGCCCCCGCAGTGGAACTGCGCAGTCCTAACCACTGGACTGCCAGAGAATTCCCAGTTCTTGTTGGCTTTGCTTAGTGAGTCTGTACAAGGAAGAGTCAAGCTCAGGCAACAATTGGTTGGTTCAAGAACAGAAATGAAAGGGAATAGAATGAGTCCAGACATCTGGAGCCTGCTGCTTTGAACCCTAAGAGTAAGTGATAACATGGAAAAAAAAAAAGGCTTTGAGCAACAAAAGCCCATTAGGACGTCAACAAATAGTCTCACCACTGTAGCAAAAATCATTTAAGGGTGCTCTCTTCACACTCAGGCCCATTTCTTCCCCAGAGGGCTGCAAGATGGTTTTTGTTAAGTTGGAGGAGAGAAGCCTAGGGGTTAGAATGCAAAGAGGTAAATTGGGCTTGAGAATTGCGTCTGGTAAAGAACCCTAGGTGTGCATAGTATCACGTGAAAATGACTGCAAAGAAAGATTTTAGAAGCTTACTAAATATGTGAAAGATTTGTATGGCCAAAGAGTTCTTGAACTCAGACTACAAAAACTCTGGCTGCCCAAAAAAATAATAAATAAATAAAATTAAAACAAAACAAAACAAAACAAAAAACTCTGGCTGCCCAAGTCTTCAAGCAGTCCTAGGTGCCCAAAGACGCACTGGCAGAAAGCAAGCTACAACCTCCGCAGTCTCCGCAAGAGGGCACTCTCCGCATCGCTCACCTCATGGGAGGCCTTGGAGGTAACGGACCCGGAAGAACCCGGCAGGGGACACATCCAGGAGCCACCGAGCGCAATAGACAAGGGAGCTCCGCCCAGAGAACAAAATCACAGACTTAACCAAGGAATCTTTGCAGACCCTCTCCGCGCCCAGCCACGTCTCCTTGGCTTTCAACACGACTTGGAGAAATCTACTGACTGCCCACACCTGCAGCCCTCTACCCGAGGGGGTTACTTTTGGTTTTGCTTTTGTGTTTTTCTGGCCGTAAGAACACAGGGGACATGGTGGACGTGCAAGGGGGTTAATGCCCCCAGAAACAGCCCTCAACCACTGTCGGAGGATAAACTGCCCCCTTGGATGGGGTAAGTGAGACACGCTCTGCACCGCATCCCCAAGTTCGTCCATGCGATGAAGTCCTGGTTGCCCGTGGTGGAAGTGGCCTGACGGCCCTGCCTTTATTGGCTTCCTTCTCCTCTCTGTCTCACTCTCCCCAACCCTGTCCCCTCTCTGATAGACCCCTTGCTGGGTCTGCCTCTGGGAGAACGCTGATCTAGACAGAACTTCCCGCGCTCTCTGGACAGGGTATCTTCACCATGATGTGAGTGGGTGCCTGCTTCGCATTTCCACCATCTTACCTATTCTCGTCTGTGTGTGAACTGTCGGAACTGGAGACTAAAAAAATTATTAAAACTGCTATCATCCTCAGGAGGAAACGTATTTTTTTCATTGAAAGGTTTATTATTCAAGTAATTCAACTTTATTATAGAAAAACTGGAAAACAGATGAACAAAAAGAAAAATGTTTACCCATTATCCTTCTACCAGAAATATCTGTGGTTAATGGGTTATTTTATATGCATTCAGGCTCTTTCCATGCGTTTATGTCTGTATTTATGTATTCGTGCATTTATTTTCACCATCCGCAAACCCTGCTTTATGTTACTTGAAGTCAAAAGAGTTCTTTTAATTTTTAGGTTTTCCTGGATTAACCACTGCTAGGGAAATGCTATTTGCAGGAAGAGATGAAATTTTTTTTGCAGTTTTATCGAGATATAATTGACAAATAAAATTGTAAGATATTTAAAGGGTACAACGTGATGATTTGACATCCACATACATTGTGACTGGGTCCTGCTCATGCATTCACTTGTTAAACATTTTTGTCATTGGGCATTGCTGTGTGCCAGGCACAGTCCTAGGCATTTGAATACATCGGCAAATAAAACAAAGATTTCTCTTCCTCAGGAAAAAATGCATTCTAGTTGGCAGAGATGGTCAACAAACATATACATAGATAATAAGTGGATTGTTTAATATCTTAAAGGGCGAAAATTGCTATGGAAAAAGGAAAAAGTAGGGCAAAGTAAGGGGAATCGGGGCAGCTGGAGAGGGGATTGCAATTCTAAACGTGGTAGGTCAAGGGTACGCGGCAATGAGGATGAGGCATTTGAACAAGGACTTGAAGGAAGCACAGATATCTGTGAGATGAGCGTTCCAGGCGGAGTGAGCAGTGGTAGAGGTCCCTGAAGGGAATGCGCCTGGTGTGCTGAAGACAGCAAAGAAGCCAGCCCAGCTGGAGCAGAGTGAGTGATGGGGAGCTGGCCAGAGGATGAGGTCAGAGAGCAGCCTGGGGGGAGAGGGGACGCAGCGCATCCTGTAGACTTTTACTCTGTGTGAGATGCGGAGCCCCTGAAGGGTTTTGAGCAGGAGTGACATGATCTGACACATGTTGTAAAAGGGCAGCTCTGGCTCCTGTGGTGACAAGAGACTGTAGGGGAGACAAGTTAGGAGCTGCGCAGGAATCCAGGCGGTGGATGGTGGTGGATGAGACCAGAGGGAATGCAGTGAGGGCGATGAGAAGTACTTGGATCTGGCAACTATATTTTGACACTAGGGCTGATGGGATTTCCTGAAGGATTGAAACTGGATGCAAAAGAAAGAGAGGGTAATGATTAAAGATGATTTCCAGGGTTTTGGCTTGAGCATTAGGAAGGCTTTAGGTGCCAACAAATGGATTAAGGAAGGCTGTGGATGGAGCAGGTTAAAAGGGAAGAAAATCATGAGTTCTGTTAGTTTGAGATGTCTATTAGAAATCTGAGCAGGCATTTGGATTTAAGAGTCAGGAGTTTAGAGGAGAGGTCTAGACTATGGTAAACAGTGCTTAAAACCACGACAAGATAAGATCAAAGGAATGAGTACAGGCAGAGAAGAGAACTAACTTCAAAACCACAATGAGATATGGCCTCATACCCGTCAGAATGGCTATCATCAAAAGATCACAAATAACAAAGGTTGGCAAGGATGTGAAGAAAAGCGAACCTTCATATACTGTTGGTAGGAATGTAAATGGGTACAGCCACTATGGAAAGCAGTATGGAGGTTCCTCAAAAAACTAAAATAGAGTTACCATATGATTCAGCAATCCCACTCCTGGCTATATACCCAAAGAAAATGAAAACACTAATTTGAGAAGATACATGCACACCAATGTTCATAGCAGCATTATTTACAACAGCCAAGATATGGAAGCAACATGTGTCCACCAAGAGATGAATGGATAAAGATGTGGTCTATGTATGCAATAGAATACTACTCAGGCACAAAAAAGAAGGAAATTTGCCATTTGCAATAACATGGATGGACTTGGAGGGTGTCATGCTTAGTGAAATAACTCAGACAGAGGGAGACAAATCCTGTATGGTATCCCTTATATGTGGAATCTAAAGAACACAACAAACTGGTGAATATGACAAAAAAGCAGCAGACTCACAGATGTAGAGAACAAACTAGTGGTTACCACTGCGGAGAGGGAAGGAGGAAGGGGCAAGATGGGGGTAGGGAATTAGAAGGTACAAACTACTGTGTATGAAATAAATAAGCTACAAGGATCTATTGTACAGCAAAGGGAACATAGCCAGTACTTTATAATAACTATAAATGGAGTATAACTTGTCAAAATTATGAATCTCTATGTTGTACGCTTGAAACTTATATAATGTTGTAAATTAACTATACCTCAATTGAAAAAAGAGTTGGGAAGAAGAGGAGGATGCAGCAAAACACTGAAAAGGAGGAAGCACTGAGGCGGGAGAAGATCCAAGAAGGGGTGGGGTGCTGGAAGCCAGGTGAAGAGCTCTGCCGGGAAGAAGGTGTGGCCCGCTGTGTTAAATGCTGCTGATGGAGCGCATGAGATGAGGATGGGAATGACCACGGGGCTTAGGAATATGGCGGCCACTGGTGACCTTGACATGTACAAAACCTGACTAGAGTAGGTTTAAGAGAGGAGTAATTAGAGGGGCTTTACTGCAAAGTGTTACAAGGAAATGCGGTTGTAGCTGGTGAGAGAAGTCCTCAACAGAAGTTTGTTTTGTGCCCTTTTGGGGGGATGAGAAAAAGAACAGCATGTTTGCATAATGATCACAAGGGCCCCATGGTAACAAGAAAAGAAACATTGTGCAGTAGGGAGCTGGGAGAGGACACCCACGAAAATGCTGCCAAAAGTGAGATTTACTATATATACTTTCGCATAACTTACAGAGTATATAATAAATAGGTTCCCAGTCAAATAATGTGTCTCTATGTTTTCATTTTTAATGGCTATAGAATATTCTATTTTTTTTTGAGTATATGATAATTTGTTTAACCAATCCCTTATCCCTGGACTTTTGTATGATTTCCTTTACTTTTTAATTTTTTTTTCTTTTATAGAAAATCATGCAGTGGACATCCTTATAAACTAGGCAATTTTCTGATTGTTGCCTTAAGATAAACTCCTAAAAGTAGAAGTACCGGGTCAAAGGATGAAAAGATTTTAAATAATTTTCATGTATATCAAATAGCCCAAATCTCCATTTTAGAATTGGTCAAAGCCATTCAGATCTGTCCTTATCAAAATTATATTTTTCTAATACACCTATCACAGTTGTGTGCTGTTACACTTATTTGTGTGATGATCTGATTAATGTCTGTCTCTCTCCCTAGATTGCTGACCAGCGAGTGCAGAGACAGCACCCTGATTTTGTTCCCTGCTGTATCCTCGGCTTTTGGAACCTGTCCCATGGTAGGCATTCGGTTAGTAACTATTCATGACGGAATGATGACATGTAAAGCTTAATTCAGTGCATAGGGGAGAGGATCACACTGATCATGTCATTTGGGGGTAGAATGAGGGGTGACAGTCAATCGCCCCCATGCCTTTCAGGGTTTCCGGCATATAGCTACAAAAGTGCTTGTCATGGACTAAATAATGCCTGAATGAAGGGTACCGCTTTTACAAAAGTCCACCTTCTTGGGTGGTTTAGTGACTGGAATAGTTGTGGATCCTTCCAAGGTCACTTCTTTGGAGAAAACCCTCAGTCTGTGTCTATATTTTGGTGTGTCTCCCAGGAGGCTGGCTACCCCTTAGCCAAACCCTCCTGTTCCCAGCACGGAGAGCCTCCTTCCAGCGGCCAGCAGGCGGCAACAGCAGGTCACTGAAGGGGCGGTGGGGCGGCTCTCCCGCCTGGAGCACCGCTCTTGGTCCCCAGGGCCTGCTGGGGCGCCGTCCACCCTGAGACGTGAAGACAGGCGGCTCAGATGTGTTTCTGGGGACCCTGGAGCAGTCGTCTCCCCTCAGGAGAGTCGGGAAAGAGGGGTCAGCGCTCAGCCCCTGCTGGAGTCCATTTTATAGTTTACAGTTCCCCGGAATCCTTACTGGACAGCTCAAGAGCTAAATGAAACTCCTTTGAAAATCTGGACGTCTTCCGCCCCTGGGATTTTATCCAGTTCGTAGCAAGTGACCCGCCTCTGTAGTTGTCTCATTCTGTCTAAAATGGTCAGTTTCTTTTAATGCAATTTTTTTTTTTTCAACCAAGCTCAGTGCCCAGCAGTTCAGAATTACTGGATCTGTAATCCTTAGGTTACAGAAATGTTTCTGATGACATACAAAGCAGGTTGCTGCCCGGTTACCATGGGTCCACCCCATCCTGGTGCTGTTTTTTTCCAGAGGCTGGGAGGGATTTGCCCTCATCCACCTTTACTCTCTCTCTCTCCTTTGTCCCTTTGAGACTCCTGGTATGGAGGAAATCGCCGTTTGCAGAGATCTATCCGTCTCTCCCATTTCACTCTCACAGACACCCAGGGCGCTGGGTGTGTGTGAACGTGTCCAAGCCCACTTAGGTCGTAAGTAGCCGAGATATTTCTAGTTTCAAATGTAGTCCTCTGGCCACTACACTCATGGTCCAAACGGTGCTCCAGGAGGCCCCTCAGAGGGGAGGTGTGGCCTTGGGGTGGTGCTCCTTGCCTCCCATCCTTGCCTCATGTGGAGCAACTACACTTGGACTTAAAAAAAGTGTGTGTGTGTGTGTGTGTGTGTGTGTGTGTGTGTGTGTGTGTATTCTCCTTCTAAAAGGAAAGCTTATGTGAGATTTTATCTACATATATACAGTATAGGGAGAGAGGAGTTCTGAGCCTCAGAGGATATGTTGATTCCCGGGTGCACACTGACACGTGACTCAGGGCAGAAGTGTGCACTGTGCCTATAAGACAGAGCAAAGTTCACCGGAACTGCAGCAAGGCCTTAGCCCCTGCAGCTCCAGGGTCTAAATATTTGATTAATCAGGAAATGCTTTGATGACAAAATCCTTCTGTAACCGGCTTCTCACATCCTCTGGGACAGACACAAATCAAGGAAAATGAATCTGATGCAAAACCAAACATGTCCTGTTCCCAGCCTTTGCCTATAACAGAGGGTGTGTTTTGAACTTTTCTTTGTCACCCAGAGTCTGGGTAATAGCAGTCTGAAGGAAAACTAAAGGAGCCTGGGAGGCCAAGTTGAATGACAAATGAAAAACTGGAGCAGAGAAAGAGGGAGTGGAGAGAGAAAAGCCAAGGGCTGGGTATCTGGAGCTGTGAAGGGAGAGAGAGGAGAAAGAGCTGGTCAAAGAGAGAGGACTCCAAAAAGGACTTGGAGAACTTTGTTGGAGAGTTAAAATTACACTCCTACCTTTGGCATCTTCTCAAGAGACAGAAAAGATTTGAATTGTTTTGATTACATTTCTTGCAGGGCTGGGTCCAAGACTGGACCATGTAGGATCCTGGGTTTGTATTGGTTACATAAGCAAACTTCAGTCTTGGCTGTCATCTGGAAGAGGCAAAACTATGCATATTTTTCCAATTTCTTTTTGTCAGCTGCTTGAGTTTCTATTCTGAGAGGTGCTAACTGTTAAACAATGTTATTCACTGTGTTCCCTAAATAACTTTTAATTAGTTTTGATTTGGACCAAGAATGTCCCACTGTGGACATAGTGACAGGAATTATTAAAAGTAAAATTAATAATGAACTCCAGAAAAAAAACTTGCACTAACAGTATAGTATTTTATCATATCTATTTCAGCAGAGACACAGATAATTTAAAATTTTAAATGTTGGTTTTTTAATGATTGTCCTCAGCGCAATAATTGCATCGGTAAAGAGGTTACTTAAACATTATTTTTCACTTTTCAAGCATTTTTCACAATGGAATCTTCCTGTTGTCTTTCAATGAAATTGGTTACATTAGTATAAGAAATGCAGTCAGATCAGCAACTGCACACAGCCTTTGGAAACTCGTGTCTGGCTGGATCGTATATTCATCACACAGTGGGAAACAATGAGCAGTAACCCTTTCACCTAAAAAACGGCCAAAGAGGAAAGCTTGTCAGAGTTCTCAGAATATCATAAAGCAGACAATACAAGAAATTTAAAAATATTGTTGGGGTTTTCAAATCAACTCTCTCCTCTCCCCTCCTTTGTCCTTTAGGACGATGGTGTTAGTTGGCCCCAAACCATTAGTGCATAATTCTAACAAAGACTTGCACATCCCTTTGGCTAAAAAGTGGCCAAATCTCAAAGAGCTACTAATCTTGGGGTCAGCCCTTTCCAAAATTAAGTAAAGCCTTCGGAATCCTTTTGGGTAAAAATCTGACAAAGATCACAGAGAGTTTAGTAAAGGTTTCTGATGCATCAGTGAAATATCCTATGAGGATTCTGCCCATGAGACTAATCCAAGCATGTGCTAGTTTAGTTCCCAAACCTACAAAGTCGTACATGCATGAGCGGGTTTCTTTGGTGAAAGCCTGTGACCTGCAGGGTAAATTTGTCAAGTGCAGCCATCAGTTGTGATCTTGTCTACAGTCTCATCTTCATCATGCTCTTAAGTACGATGTAATTTGGTCTTGGGACCGCTTAGCTAATTACAGATTAGAAGGATGGGGCTTGAATGTTACTGAACAACTGACAGAATTATTTAGTATTCTGCAGTTCAGTGGCAAAGAGTATAGATGTGCTTGAATATTTATGGAGTTTTCCCTTCTCTTTTTGTTACAGCGGTCTTACAACAAGTTAAACTGTGTGTCAGCACCATAATGATCTAGCTAGCCTTTTAAAGATTGGCTAGCCAAGACTGAATTTTATTCAAGCACTATTTCATTTGTCATATTGATGTAACCAAGCAAGGGCTCGTGTGCCCGCAGTACAGAAAGCCAAACTCTGACAGCAGGTGTTTACGGCAAAGTAAGGGTTTATGTCAGGGCGCCAAGCAAGGGTGTGGGTGACAAGCCTCAGATCCACTCCCACCTGGTCTGCGAGTTAGAGGTTTTCTTAAAGGAGAAGAACAAAGAAGCTGAGGTTAATCATCATCTTGTGACATTTCTTATTTGTAGTTTCTGGAGTCAGGATGCCTAAGATTTACGTCTCTGGTCTGGCTGTCCGTGATAGGGGCGGCTGGGGCCGGGTGTGTCTGTCAGCTCACATTGCCCGGGAGAAACAACCTGAGTCTGTGCGTCAATGATGCTATCAACAACAGCAATTTCAGTCCTCTGACTCTGGTTGATTAGTGTGCAGTTACTACAGGATTGAGGTCAGAGGGACCGAGGAAGGGAATAAAGTTTTGGATAGAGAGATTAATCATAAACTCAGGGGAACTTACTTATAAGGAGACTCGGTTTCACTCATTTTAAGTATTTTAGCCCATTGCATGGCTGTAAATTGCCGACGTCTGGGCATCCCTTCTGTGAGCCCTGACAGTGTATCAGTGGCACTAGCTTAGCTTTGTCATAGCTCTGGGCACAGTGGCAGCCCCTGGGGGTGTCTGGAGCTCCTAGATAGACATGGTGCGTCTGCCTGGAGCTTCAGTTTTACTGGAAGCCTTGGAGGAAACAAAAGTAATCAATGTAATCATTCATTTAATGTGCTGCCAGTTCTTTATTTAATTTGCTGTGAAGCAAGCAAAATTATGCATTAACTATGTTATGATTAAAAACTAAATATTGGCTAATACTTGCAGAGAGAGAATAACCACTTGTAAACCAAGAAGTGTGTCTGTTTAGCTGTCAGAGTTCCAGCCAGAGACAGACTGGTGATAGAAAAAGATATGATGACATTTGTCCTGGGAGTGATGGGCCATCGTCCCACCTGGCCCCCAGGTGAGGCAGACAAAGCCTGCTGCTCCCATCTCCCATCAAAGTCTTCTCTCATTGGACAGGAACTCTAAGGACTACAGTTTCTAACCCGAGAAAAGAGGACCCATCCTGTTATGTGAGATCCTGAAAAAGCTGGACCAACTGAGCATGGGCAGAGCCATTAGGGAAGTCCCCTCCCACCTCAGCTTGGCCTGCACCGGGCACAAGGACACCCTCCAAGAACTGTGCCCATGACTCTCCAGACTGGCCACGGCACCTCCCAACCCCTGGGCCTGAGTCCCCACCTTGGATGGGGAGCACCCTGTAGCGCACCCTCATTGTATCCCTGCCCTCACCATCTACCCCACTGTGGGCAGCACAGTCCTGGTCACATCCTGTCCTTGACCCTGGTCCAGACTTCGAGTTCCTGTCTGTGTGCTCCGTTCCCAGGGATAAAGTCTAGGTTAACCATGGAACCATCTAAAGCCTGATTTTTCTGTGAAAATAAATATGAATGCAAAATTCTCACGCATGTGAAGACCTTGGAGAAGATGGGTGCTGTTTGTGGCCCCTTTGAGTGGACCCTGGGGGCGCATTCATCCTCCTCTGCAGTCAGAGCGCCACCAGCAGGCACATTTGAGAAGCGCGACTCTGGGGGACATCACCGCAAGGTGAAGGATACACCTGTGAGGTCCTACCCCCACCCCCGCAAGTTGGGGACAATGCTCTTCGGAGGATATGTGTCCTGCTGGAATCAGGGAAAATTCCATACAGCTCCAGATATCCGGCATCCTAACTGAACACCTGCGATGCTTTTATCCCCTCCTGCCAATCTGTGCTAAATGTCAGGGGATAAACCAGTTTTTCCTTCTTCACGCTCATAAATGGTTGTGCCAATTTTGTGCAGACTGGTCCTTTTATCTCTTTTTCTGTAAATTTGTTTTCAGAAGTATTTGAAGTTGTTTTGGTGAAATTCAGCTCTACATGGCTTGCTTTTCGTTTCAAGAAAGACAAAGGGAAGCTGAGCTCAGAGAGCATGAGGTAGGATCAGCGGTGGTTGTGGCTTCCTTGTGAAGACTTGTGCAACAGCGCACACGGCCTGGGCTCCATCCTCTTCCCCACCCCTTAGAAGCTCAGGGAGCCCCTGCAGGAATGAGAAGCCTTTCTGAGTATGCGACTGTCTCTGGATGGTGTGGACCAGGGATGACCTTGTCCTGAACAAATGACAGCTGTCCCTTGCCTGGCCTTTCCTCCTTTCTCCTGCCCAGGGGGCTTTCAGGATGCATTTTAGGTGGGAAGAATTGAACCGTGGGGGGGGGGGGTCACTCATTGGAGATCTGATTGTGAGAGTCTCTGGCTCCAGCCAGCCTGGTTCCAGGCCCGATTCAATTAACTCTGGATTAAGGTTGAGGGTCTGACCCTTCTCGGAGAGCCCCTCCCGCACAAACCTCTTAAAACATAATTTCCCAGAGACTGATCTTTGGTGTGTGTTTCCTAGAGAATAACTGGCAAATTTGGAGGATTGTACTTCCTTATTCATTTCTATTCTGGTGGCTAATTAGCACGTTGATTAAGAAGGATCTTGTGCACTTATTAGAGTGGTCACGTTAGAAACATGTTTCCAGGGTCTGGCTCTGGGACAAACATCCCCACCCTCCCAGCTGCACAAGTTTTGTATACCCCTTTTTGTCCTAAACCAAAGTTCTCTCCCTCGTACCATAAGCATGAAGACTTTGCAGATGGAAATTCATCCCTGAGCTGGAGACAGAGCATCTGCCTCCTCCCAGATGGCTCAGGAAGGGCAAAGAAACATTCAGAGGAACGAAGCTAAGAAAGTGATAACCAGGGAATTGGGTCCGTTTAATTCTAGAGAAGAACTGGGAAGCAGGTGTGGGGAACGAGAGGTTACTGTCAGAGACCTGAGGGAGTCATACCAGGGAGCTTCCTAGGAATGTGGTAAAGGGCCCTAGTATCAGGGCAGAAAGACCTGTGACTTCAAGGATGAGAAGCTGAAGGAAAGCCTGGCTGGTTGTGAGCAGGGAGAGGGTGAAGATGTGGGGTGTGGGGGTGGGGAGCTGGAGAAAAAAATTAGGGAGAAATTCAGACAAGCCAGGTAGTGTTGGCCTCTACAGGGACCCGTGACTAGCCTGCATTTACTGGGTCCTAAATTTTCCCACACATCAATAAGGTAACTCTCCCACCTGGATTAGAATGGAATGCATGTATATCCCTTCTCTCTCCCTGCCACCCCCAAGAAGATGATACAAGGACACTTGTTTGGAGGCATACATTCTAATATGTTTGATTTAAAAAAAAATGAGTCCCAACATCCCAAAGTTATGCTTGGTGCATTCACGGTCTGCCTTTATGCTCTCTGAATTTGCCTTTTCAAAGCCAGGCTCTTCTCCAAAAATCCACTCTGGCAGGAGATCAAGGGAGGGCCTGATGTTCTCCAGCTAACGATAAAATTCCATAGTGAAGTTTTCTCAGCATCACCCAGAAAGGACCCAGAACTAGCACTCTGGCTCTGACAGCCGCAGCACATGTCCCCACAGAGGCTGTGCACCTTGTCCCTCACCAGCAGAAGGACGGCTTGGTCAGGTGAGGGCAGATGGTACCCGAACAGTACATCCCCAGGCTCATCTCTAGCGTCCCTTCAGAGCCTTCCCCACACACCAGCGCTGCAGCCCTGCCCCTTGCCCCAGTGCCAGTGCTGCAGTTTGCTTATTTGGACGTATTCAGCCCCGACATGTCAAGATGAAAGGCAGGAAGTGGACAGTTCCAGTTCCCATAGCAGGAGCGGTCGGACCACGTTGCGTCACATCTGCAGGCCAGTCATGGGATCCTGGAGGCAAACTCAGCCCAGGTCGACCTCAGGCCCGGGCTGGTCTGGCAGCGCACACGCTGGGCGCTGCGCCCCCTGCACGGAACCCCGTCTCACCACGGACGGCCCGCAGCCTTGCTCATGCCCGCCACCGCCTGTGACCGAAGCCACCTCCTCAGAAGGTCACTCCCACTGGGCTCCCCACGGCCCCAAGGGGCCTGCCCCAGAGCCAGCCCACTTCCTGCCAGCCACTCCCAGGCCCCAGTGGCCGGACTGTTTCTGAGCATTTCGTGTGGAGCTTTCCCTGTGAACAGGAAGTAACTCCAGATCCTCAGGGCAGAAGTTTGGAAACCCCCAGGATTCTACCAAAGTGGCAGACGTTGACCCATCAAGACTCGAAGCAAAAAAAAAAAAAAAAAAAAAAAAGAGGAAGAAGCCAAGGCTTTGCAGTTTTCCCTGAGTGACTGCTGGCCCTCCCTGCAGACACCCCAGTCGGCTAGAGGAGTCTTCTGTAAACATGCCATCTTTTCCATAAGACATAAATAAGCATTGCTTCCACCCACACTCAGGATGTTAAAACACTTGAAAAATGGTTTGTTCTGGACCAGAAAAGACCTTCCAGGAAGACTTCCACTCCTCTTCCTCCAGGTGTGTGCCTTGTGGCTGGGTTATGGGGACGGGGGGACTGTACGTGTCCAGTTCCTGGCTTTGGTGCGGTTGCAGCAAGCCCTCGACAATAGGCCACAGAAAGAGCATTTGCTCATTTCATTTCCTCAGGATGATTTTTGAAAGCGGCTGTAAGGCACCTGCTCACATTCAGTTGTGTTCCGTGGGAGGCAGGCGATTCGAAAGTTCAATAAAGCCAGCTTGTGTGGTGCCCAGGTAGAGTGCCACTTCTTGTTCAACAGAAGGCACTAAAGACGGCTACTCAGGGATACTAATGTCCTTTTGTGCCTTTGAGGCAGCTTATTAAGGTAGAGACCCCTCAGCGTTGACAGGACAACCCCTTCCTGTGTGTTCCAAGAGAACATAATTGGCTACAAAACCTTTTTTTCGATGTCACCACTGCCACATACAAACCCAATTAGCAGCAGTGAACTCCAATGAATCCTGGAAACATGGAAATCGCACGTTCTACAGCTAATCAGACCCGTGGAATGGCGACACATCTCCATGTCACCAGGAAGGTGGGATCCGGGGACCACAGGGGGCTAGGTTCTCGCAGAGCCCATGTGTTCCACTGATTTCACAGCCCCCTTTATGGGTGAATTACACGGCCTTCGGGGATTAACAATCAGAGACCGGCTTCTGTCTGCTCAAGGCCTCTGGGTCTAGGAGCACTGGTTTTATTGTGAGGCCGGAGATATTCAAAAAGAGTCCTCTAGGTCTTAATTCAAGCACAGCCCCCTCAGTCCCCTCCACAACTCCCTCCCCACAAATCTGGATGGATTTAAGAAACCCTTTGTTTCTTGTGATCTGACCCTCCTCCCAAGGGCTAAGGAATCATACATTCTGAGTCCTGAGAGACGAAGCAAACACATAATTTCAATTCATGGAAGGATGATCTGGTCCACCCCATCTCCGTTTAAATAAATAACCAATGTTGGCAGGCAGGTGCTAAAAGCATGTGCAGAGAGAAACATATTAATGCAAAAGGACAAGACCAAAGGAAATACTTGCCTAGTTTTAGAATTGTTATTATGACGGGACCATGGTGATCGTTAATCATTGCCATGTGGATTGTAAGCCGGAAGAGGCACGCTAGGTTCCGGGCACCTTGCTCCTAGGAATAAAAGTCCCATTTAGAAATCAGCTTGAGACTAGAGCAGCTGGGCTCAAATCCACGGCCCAGCAGCCGTGCAGGGGGCTGACACGGAGCCTCTCCGGAGGTCACACTTTACCCCGAAGGGTGGTCTTGTTTCAGGCGCCCTCCACCGCCCACGGGACAGGTCACTCCTCCATGTACCCAACGATTGGTCCCTCTCCCTGCCACCAAGGTGGAGGAAGCCCGGCTATCGGGGTAGGAGGGCAGGGCGGCCGCCAGAATTGGAGGCTTTCTCTTTTTTATTTGACACGCTGTGCTGGGTTCGTCTCTGTGGAGTGGGTCTACTCTGGCCTCTGGCAGCAGAGAGCATTTGGAAGGAAGTAGGGTGGAAGTCTCTGGAATCAGAGACCTGGGGAATCAGTTGGAACTCCCATCTGTAAGCAACAGAAGCCAACTCTGGCTGCTTTAGGCAGAAAAGGAGTGTCAAATGGCGATGGGTGGTCCGGGATTACAGGGGGGCAGGGGACTGAGCTTGGGAAAACACGCCTGAGGATTCAGCCTCAGCCAGGCCCACAGGCAAAATCACTCCCAACCCCAGTCCTTCCGGGACCCTGCGCCTCCTACTGGTGGTCTCAGGGCATCGCAGCCCCCCAGGCACTGCCGGGGCTGGACGTGGCCACTGTGGTCGAACCGCTGCCTTCGGCCACAGGGCTCCTTCCTGGCTCCTGCCACCCTTCTGGCTCCTCACTCAAGTCCAGAGCTGCCCCAGATGGTCAAGGCCAGCCACGTGCCTGTGCCTCGCCCCAAGGCGATAAACATCTACACGCCTGAGTTCTGATGCCAGTTCTCCCGCTTTTATTGTCAATGGGACTTCATGAAGATGAAAGGTGTCTCCTGAGCCCTGGAGATTCCCTCTCCTGTCCCTATACCCAATCGCCTTTGGTCCAAGCCTAGTATTCTACTTTGGTGGATATCCATGCCATTCCCTTCTCTTTCTCAGCTGTTGCCGTTTTTACAGTTCTCCTTAGAAACTCCATCGGGATTGCAGGCAGGGTATGAGGCAATATCAAATATGCCACGGGGCTGCGGTGGAACCAGTGGCCAATCTAGCGGCCAAGGCAAAGGAGAGACCTGATTAGAAAATGCTAAGCACCTGTCAGAATTCGCAGCATGTGGAACAGCGCCTCAGCTAGGGGCTTCAGCTGGGGTCTGCAGCCCCTACAGGGGGTGGGAGAACCTCCGTGAGCAAGGAGCCGCTGGTCTCTAGCTGCAGGATGGAGAGGCGGGAGCCAGGAGAGTTCCTCCCCCGGCCAGGTAGGAAGGAAACAGAGTGGGCTGGAGAACATTGGGAGGTTTTGAAAGATTATAAGAAGACTCGCTGTTTATCTTCTCCCTGGCTTCTGCAGCCGGTCTGCAGTTGGGATAAATTCGGCACAGGAGGAAGAGGCAGCATTTCCTCCCCCTCTCTCCTCCCATTTTAGGTGAGAGGAGGAGGTGGCATGGGGGTAGAGAAAGATCTGGTGAGCTCACCAGCTGGTGCTGCGGGGCTGAGCAGAGCGAGCTTGCTCTGCGCCCCCACAGAGAGGAGCCCAGACAGGAAGGAGAGGTGCCCCCTCTCTTTTTTCCCTTCCCCCATCTCCTTGAAATCAGGATGGTCTCAGGATGGAGGGAGTAGGTAGCCCCTGACACGGTGTGATCCCAGGGTCCCCACAGCCAGCACACCCCAAGCAGAGCCCCACCAACCAGCCCAGGCCATGCAGCTTCTGGTGGGGGCCGTGATTTTGGAGAAGAGCAGAGCTTCCCGTAGACCCAGGTGAAGTGCCATCCGATCGCCTGAGGACAGTAATGGCCAGCTCCATCCTCTCCACAGAGCTGGCCCCCTGGTTCCTGGGAGGTGGGTTAAGGGGCGGCCGAAGGAGCTGGAGGGACTTCGATGCTAGTGACGGGGAGGGGGAAGGGTGCACAGTGGCGCGTGTTCTGGGTGGAGGGGTCACTGAGCCTCTTGGATGACAAGGGGCACCAGAAAGATTGGAACGAGTGAGGAACGAGGGACTGGGGACAGGGTAATCAACACGTGGCCTCATGGCCAATTAGACACAGCTTGGGGAAGAAACTAGAAAGCTTCAGGTCCAGCTTTCCTAAGCCCTGTTAAAGCCTCTCACAAGAGCCTGGGTCCAGACACCAGGCCTAGACGCCTCTCGGGCTGCGCGTTGGCCGTGGAGGTGGTGGGGGAGCACAGAGGCCAGCTCACCTCATGGAGAGAAGCAGCTCCCCCAGCTGGCTCTAGGGACACACTTAAGCAGGATTTTATGTATCGTTTCTGTTTGTTAAGTGGTTTGTGTTACATTTTGGTTCAGGGCCTTGTAGTTATGGAGACGAGATCCTCGGTCTCCACTTGGCTCACCTTGTGCTTTTTTAGGAACCGGGCACGGGCCTGCCTGCCGCATCTGCTCTCGCTCTGAGCTGCAGTGTCTGTACTCTGAGAGCGTTAATGCAGGTTATGGCCCTGATGATAAAAGTCTCCCTGCAGTGTTAGCTACTGTTGAAAAATTCTCGTCCTTGGTCTTTTCGGTGGGCTGAGCTATGCACGTCTCTCCGTATACTGCTCACCACCCTAAATAAGGGTCAGGTTTGGCTTTGTTTTGCTTCATGTGCGCACTGCTGCTTCCGGCCAAGCTGAGAAACAAAATACTGTCACTCCCCATTAACAAGGGCTGATGCTTTGGTCGTTTGGGCTCCTTATTAGGAAGTGTGACATCTGGTTATTACTGCGCCCTGACTGGGTGGGAGGATCATTTTGAGTTGGCCCAGCTTGGGACCCGGAGGCCAGAATTGCCAGGGAGTCGTTGGCCACTGGGCAGTCTAAAGGCCTAGAAGGGAGCTAAGGGAGGTGGGTGAGAGCCGGGCGTTGTGATGCTATTCTGATAAAGACATCGCAAGTAAGTGGATGTTACATTGTATGTATACACACATGTACGCAGATATGTTAAAAAGTAATCTTCTGGTGGTGGAAAGCAGGTGAATTCTTTTCTTTATGTTCTGTGATTTCCAGGTTTCTGCTTTGAGAACAGCTTACTATTGTAATTATAGGACGAAGGCCACGAATATTAGTTTGTAAAGAGAAAGAACAAATTTTTATTTTCAAATAACATGCACAGTAGGGTTTTTTATGTATAACTGTATGTCTAGCTACCTGTCCATCCACTCATCCACCCATTTATTCACCCCCCTACCCACCCATCCATCTTTCATTTATCCATCCATTCATCCATCTATCCTTCCTTCCTTCCTTCCATCTGTGCATTTGCACAGAAAGATATCTGGAATTACGCTGACCAAATGTTTGTGATGGTTATTTCTGGGTGGTGGGATTTCAGATGGCTTTGTTTGTGTACTTCATACTTACCTCTGTTATTTGAAATTTGTAATGATAAGATATGCTATTTAAAAAGAGCATCTCTGTTCTGTTTCCGGGGTGAGTCCTGGTCACAGAGCCCAAATGAGCACTCCCATCAGGCAAGGCCAAGCAAGACTCTGACCTCAGGCCCCTGCTCCCTGGGGATGTTGAGGCTGCCTGCTGAAGCCCTGGTAGGGCAGATGTGCAGCTCAGCAGGGAGGGAGCTGAGAGGGAGATTGCAGGCAACACCTGGGCTCTGTTTAAACCCATAGCCAGTGGCATCCTGAGCCTTTGATGTATGTTTCATGACCGGCTGGCAGGGTCTGTAGCTGGCGAGGGCTTGTGGTTCACAGCTCCAGGGTGACAGTGACAAGCCCCCAGGTCCCTCCACCCCAAGAGTCTCATTCTTGTGTGGTGTCTCTCTCACCCCTGCTATCCTGAAACTGGCATAGGGGTTCCTGTGGAGGGATCTCCAAGGGCTCCTGGGTTTGGAGGTTGCCAAAGTCAAGGATGTGTCTGTTGAATGCTTTTAACTCCAGTAGAAGAGCCAGGCAGGCACTCCTTGTATACAGATTTGCGGAGCATTTTCTGAGTATTGGGGAGCTGGGAAGCAGCCGGCACTTTCTTGCCTGGGGTGAGAGTGGGAATGACAACCACTGAGGAAAGCAGGTTGGCATTTATTATCTAGTAGCAGTGAAGATTTACGGACACCATGACTGCTCCTAGGTGAATGCTATACCTCTGGAAATGTATAAGGATGATCATTGGAGTGTTTTACACAATATCCCCAAGCTGGAAACAACCCCCAGTCCATCCACATTTATAGCACACATGCCCTAAATAAACGGAGCTATGTTTGTACAATGGAAGGCCATACATTTGTAAAGATCAACTCACTACAGGTAGGTGCAATGACATGGATGTAACTCACAGACGTAAAGTCGAGTGAACAGAGCAAATTCAAAAAGAATATATACAGCATTATTCCATTCATGCAGAATTCAAAAAGAAAACTAAACCATCTTTTTAGGGATTGCATATAAAAGTGGTGAACATACGGAAAAAAGTCAAGAAAAATTATTATAAAAGTTGGAATAGGGTTACCCCAGGAGGAAGGGAAGAGTCAGAATGGGCCAGGGTTTCCCAGGGTGGAGGGAGCTCCTGGGGTGCCTGGCACTGTTCTCCTTCTTAGGTGCTGGTGGCAAGGATGTTTGCTCTATAATTATCCATTAAACCAATTAATTACATCTCACATGCTTCTTTGAATCTACATTACGTTTCACAACAAAAATTAGGAAGAAAAGAGCAAAATGTAGCGAAGGAATCTTCCAGCTCCATGTCTAGAAATGGCCTCTTCTTATACCCATAGGCTTCCTTTATTTCAAGGACCTCAAGCAGCATCTTTGTGCAAGTCTCTGACCAGAGTCAGAAATCAGTATGCTCTTATAGAGCAAGTTCTTCTATGAGCTTAGCCTCGTACTAGGTACTGGTAGGGATCGGGGTGGGGAATGTGCTGCCTCCAAGAGGACAACACATAGTGAATAACAGTGAAAACACCAGACCAGGCTATAGCAACTTCCAGTGCTGGGGAAGTTCCTAGGAGAAGGAGCTCTGTGAAGGCTTGTGTGGTACTCATCAGTTTCTGCTGGTCCCGAGGATGTGCTGGGTGGAGGCAGCGGTGGGCACGGGGAGGGTGGGGGGTGGGAGAGGGCATTGTGATGAAGGAAAGGATGTCAGGAAAGATGCAGGAAGCTGTGGAGTGTCAGGGAGGCCAAAGAGGCCCACCTGACCAGATGCCCAGGTCCCCACGGGTGTGTAGGGGAGGCCAAGTATTGCTGGATTGACGGGGTGGCTGAAGAAGGTTTAGAAAACCAGGAAGATGAATTTCCCCTGCATCCCCTCCTGTTGCTAGTCTAGGTCCATCCATCAACCAACAGATCATCGATCTGCTGCCTCCGGGCACATCATAGCCTAAACAATCAACAGAAGAGAACTGAACTGAGAAGACATGTAGAAATTTTCAGAGAAAAATAGGTAAGTGAATATGAGAGAATTAAAAAATAAATACAATAATGCTCCTTGCCAAACTCCATTAGGAAAAAATCCTCATCTGTCCCAGGAAACAGACATCAAAAGTCCATAGGGACTGAAAACAGCATGATACTTCCTCAAAAAGTTAAACATAGAGTTACCATACGTTTCAGCAATTTTATATCCGGGTATATAACCAAAGGAATTGAAAACAGAGATTCAAACACATACTTGTACAGCCACGTTCACAGCAACATTAGTCACGACAGCCAAAATGTGGAAACAGCCCAGGAGTCTAGCCATAGATGATCTGATAGACAAGTGTGTTATATACATACAACGGAATATAATTCAGCCTTAAAAAAAGAATGAAGCACTGACACACTCTGTAACATGCACGAACCTTGATCACATTACGTTAAGTGAAACAAGGCAGACACAAAAGGACAAATACTATATGAGTCCATTTACACTGGGTTGGCCAAAAAGTTCATTCGGGTTTTTCATGCGTTGTTACAGAAAAACCCAAATGCACTTTTTGGCCAACCCAATATGTCATCGTTTAATGGGTACAGAGTTTCTGTTTGGCATGGCGGAAGAAGTTCTGGAAATACAGAATGGTGATGGTTGCACAATCTTGTGACTGTGCTTAATGCCACAGAATTATACGCTTAAAAATTGGTAAAATATTAAATCCTGTTACGTATATTTTACCACGTGCTCAAAAAAAAAAGTCTACAGGGGCTGTTATGAACGGAATGTGTCCTCCTAAATTCATGCGCTGATATCCTAACCCACCACATGGTGGTCCTTAGTAGGTGGGGCCTTTGGGAGGTAATTAAGTCAGGAGGAGGAAACCTTCCTGCACGGGATTCACGCTCTTATCGAATGAGACAAGAGAGCCTGCTTCCTCTCTCTGCTGTTAGCTACGCGCGTACGGCAAGGCAGCCATCTGTCAACCAGAAGCAGGCCTTCAGCAGACACCGGGTTTGCTGGCACCTTGATCTTGGACTTCCAGCCTCCAGAACTGTGAGAAATCCACGGGTGCTGTTTAAGCCACCCTGCCTCTAGTAGTTTGTATTAGCAACCGCAGCTGACTCAGACAGGCTCAAGAAATTGTTTCTGCAAGTTGAGATAGAGGAGGGAGACCCGGGCTGTGGAATCACTTCTGAGTACAGGAAAGACAGAAAACAGGGTAATGTTTCCTCGCTGAAGACTGAAGAAGGAGAAACAAACACGGTCCTTTGTGGGTTTCTGGAGCCCTTCCTGTAGTCCCGTCCACACTGGCGGTGACCTGAATGACCAACGACCGGCTAGACTTGGCCATTTCTTGAAAAGTAGCCCAGCTCTCTCCTTTCAGCACTCACGCCTAAACAAAGGCCGACCCCAGCTACTCTCCAAGGAGCTGTCCCTTGGAAAGATATCTTTTAGAATTCTTCTTTTACCGTGTGAGCCCACCCTAGATGTTATTTGAAAAAGAAAATGAATTTAAAGATGCTGCAACATGTTTACATTTACACAATGGAAATTTTGCTTCTCATACTGCTTGAGCAGAAAAACCTCGCATCCCCATGGCAACCAGATTCCACTGTGACCACGCATCTCTGCCGCGTCACCCAGCCATTTCTAAGCCTCAGCTCTTCAGCCCCACATGGGGCCCAAATGATACCACCCACTGTAGAGTACCACGCCTCCAGGATTGCTGGGGAGGGCTTGTTCTAGTCTGTAAGGGACATTCCTGGAGACCTATCTAACGTGGGGCAGGGACCAGCTCTTCTTAAAAGTCAGTAAGAGGCAGAGGGCTCTGGGGCAAGCCATCGCCCTATGGAAACGCAAGGACCTTGCAGCCTACTCAGGGATTTGGAGCCCGGGGATGGGGCGTGTGCTGCAGACCAGAAAATCAGCCCCTTGGTAATCACAGGAACTGCAAGTCCCACATTCAGTAAAGACTCAGCTGATAATTAGATCCTTAATGCTTTATTCCCTTGAACAGAAATCATGACCCCATTATAGAGTCTCCATGTCATCTTCCCTTTGATCTTTCAGAACAAGTAAACTTCTTTCAAACGTATGTCCTCAGTACCATTTTCAAGTAGCATTTTGGAATGGCTGAGCTGTGATAAGGCCACCTTACCCTTCCCTAGGCCTGCCTTGCCTCGCAGTCAGCCTCCCCTGCTGACACAAGGAAAGCTTTGCAGGGGGTTGTGGGTAGAAATGAAAACTTGCAATTTTGATGTTTCAGGGTCCCCAGCCTCTGACTGCCCAGCATTCCCCTCATTTCTCAGTTTTTATAATCAACAAGTTTTGTTTTTAGATTCCAGGCCTAAAGTCTCTTTTCCCACAACATTGCAGAAAGCCTCGGGCCCTCTGAGAACTGACTTGGTATGTTTGCCTTTTGGATTATATTTGATCAGGTCACACTTCCAGTATAAGGAAGACATACATGAAAGAAAGCAACTGTCCATGTTGTCAGTGGATCACAGGGTTTTTTTTTTTTTTTTTCTTTACTACTTTTCCTTGGGGGAGGGGGAAGTGCTTCCTAACAGGCAGAGTTTCTCTGCATCTTAGGCTACAGCTGGGCTGGGCTAGTCCTCTGCTGGGCCTTCCCTGAGGCTTCTCAACACCCAGTACAGAAGCAGGCACTGGTAGGTATTTCTTGTGCAACGTCCCCATCTTCCCCTCACAGTGACCTTCCACCAAATCCTTTGCTTCCCCCTCATAAAGTTGGAAAAAGAAGAAAGAACAGTGGTTCATGGGGTGTAGGCAAGAAAAAAAAACTCGGACATAACCCACATTCAGCTCAGTAGACATGGAGTGGAATGGACTTTGCAGAACGAGCATCTGAAAAAAAATGAATGACAATCACTTTGCTGTCGTAACGTAAACACACTACTGTATATAAAATAGATAACCAACAAGGACCTACTGTACAGCACAGGGAACTCTACTCAATATTTTGTAATAACCTATAAGGAAAAAGAATCTGATTTTGCAGAATGAAAAGCTCTGGCTTTCCTCTGTAGACAGAGAGCTATCAAATAGAATGGAACAGAAGAAAGCACAGTGGGGAGAGAGAAGCGGAGAGAGGGAGGGAGAGGGGAGAGAGGATCCGCGTCTCCAGGAACCCAGGCCTGCCGCCTAGCCGCAGCATTTTTAGGTAATGCCTGGCTTTCCTTCCCCTCTGCTCCCCTCCGTTCCCCTTCCTTTCTTTCTTCCTTGACGGGATGAAGCTTCTTCCCTGTGGCAACTCTGTTTTACCTTGCTACACCCAGCCAGAGCTATAAGGATGCAAGTCTGTCTTCACAGATGTTTCCTTTTAATCATTGTAATTAATATTGATGGTGATTAATTTTTAATGAGAACATATCAAGGAACACACTGGCAAAAATGCTCATTGGTAATTTGAATAACCTTGATTGTGTGAGGCCATCATCCTTTTGGCTCAGCCACCTGTTTCACAGACATTTCACCAGCTCCCGGAGTTCTCTGATAATGTATTAATTTCTCCTCCTGGATCTGGGACAAAACCAGGGTGTTTCCAGAGCGGAAACAGTGGGCAAATGAGCTGCCCTGACTGATTTCTCCTCCCACCTCTGAGGAGGCTGTGAAGGGACTAGGTGGGTTCTCTGGTCCTTCAGCAGCACCACCAGGAGTAGGAATTGTTACCTGGTGAGCATTCACTGAGGCTCGTTCTGTGCAAAGCACAGTACAAAGTCAGGCGGCTTTGGGAATCCAAAGCCAGAGGGCGTCCTGGTTCCTCCTGCTCTGACAAAGTGGAATGGGTGCCTTGTTTGCGGGCCTAGGGAATGGTCCTCTCTAGACAGGCTGGTGGATGCCAGTGAACCCTCCCTCACAAATTCTGTAGAAACTGTTCAAAATGTGCAAACTCCCCTCACCAGGCAGCCAGCCCAGCACAGATGCGCTGATGGTGGGTGAGGACCTTTCCGTGTGGGGAAGCCTGGTGTCAGCTACCTCATCAGTAGCTTCAGGATGTCATGGTTATATATTATGTGCCTAGTAGTTTGTTTTTTTTATAAATTTATTTATTTATTGGCTGTGTTGGGTCTTTGTTGCTGCACATGGGCTTTCTCTAGTTGCTGCAAGTGGGGGCTACTCTTTGTTATGGTGTGTGGGATCCTCATTGCCGTGGCTTCTCTTGCTGCAGAGCATGGGCTCTAGGCACGTGGGCTTCAGTAGTTGGAGCACATGGGCTCAATAGTTATGGCTCATGGACTCTAAAGTGCAGGCTCAATGGTTTTGGCACACGAGCTTAGTTGCTCCGTAGCATGTGGGATCTTCCTGGAGCAGGGCTCAAACCCATGTTCCCCTGCAGCGGCAGGTAGATTCTTAACCACTGCACCACCTAGGAAGCCCTGCCTAGTAGTTCTTAATTTCTCTCCAGTCATTCATGACTTTACCTAAATCAATGTTTTGAAAATTGATGTTAATGGGGAAAATGTCCATAGAGAAGTAGTAAGTTTGCAGAAAAACAAGGCTTCCCATGCACAAGTTGCCAGTTTGCTTGATAGCAAGTTTTTTTTTAAATGCAGAACTTTTCAGACTCCTTATTGCAATCTTTTTTTTAATAAATTTTATTTATTTATTTATTTATTTATTTATTTATTTATTTATTTTATTGGCTGTGTTCGGTCTTTCTTGCTGCACACGGGCTTTCTCTGTTGCGGCGAGCGGGGGCTACTCTTCATTGTGGTGCGTGGGGCTTCTCGTGGTGGCCTCCCATAGCAGAGCACGGGCTCTAGGTGCGTGGGCTTCAGTAGTTGTGGCACATGGGCTCAATAGTTGTGGCTCACGGGCTCTAGAGCACAGGCTCAATAGTTGTGCCGCACGGGCTTACTTGCTCCGCAGCATGTGGTATCTTCCTGGGGCAGGGATTGAACCCGTGTCCCCTGCATTGGCAGGTGGATTCTTACCCACTGTGCCACCTAGGAAGCCCCTCCTTATTGCAGTCTTAATACAGGTGGCATTGATGCTTGAGCAGTTGACCCTTGAAAAATGCAGAGACTGGGGGAACCAACCCTCTGCACAGTCGAAAATTTGAGTGTAACCCGTAGGTGGCTGTATCTGAGGTTCCTCCTTTTTCACGGTTCTGCTTCTGCAGATACAACCAACCGCAGATCCTGTAGTATGTATTTACTGAAAAAAAAAAAAAAAAAAATCCACGTGTAAGTGGACCTGCACAGTCCAAACCCCTATTGTTCAAAGGTCAGCTGTGTAGTAGTTCCCAAACTTATTTGACTGTAGAACGCTTTACTCTTGAAATAACTTCTGAATTTCCCAATGTAATATCAGACTGCCTGCAAATAAAGCAAAACTAATCTAACTGGAATTGAAAGCACTAAGTATAGCACCACAGCAGCCAAGCAGTGTTGCAGCGGTGGGGGATGTCAGAGCAGGGCTTTGCAAGGTTTCGGGGGTCTGGGCTCAAGTGTTTGAGATGTGTCCTTCAAGGTGGGGGAATAGAGTCGTTTAAGGCTGGTGAACATAGCGAGGGTCTTGGAGGTGGGCTGCGCTTTGATAAGCAAGCTGTTTGCCCAGGTGAGTGGTCCATTGTCTCAGGGTGGGGCGGGAGTGATAGTCAGGAATTTCCTGAAGCAAAGCCTCCTCCTCCCCTCCCCCGCTTCCTCCTTCAAGGTCTCTAGGGACAAAGAGCTAAGTCGTGTTGACAGAAGTGGTCTCAGCCCTTAGGCCTTCTTGCTGTGTGAGGTTGGTGCAGGTTATTGTAGTTCTCAGAACAATTTCATATTTCTTACATCTTTGCAGAATGTTAGTCTTGTCATATGTGGTCTGGGAAATATGGAATCCTTCTTGAAGTGATTGAACATGGTTCCTGTTAGAACCCATCTCCTTCTTCTGAGTTAATATCTAATTTAAGTTAGGCTATGCGATTTTGAACACAATGTGAGTAAGGAAAGAAAGTATTGAGGACAGAATCAGACTTGGGCGAGAAACCAGGAGGTGCGACTCTGAAGGAGAGCACGTGTAGCCAGCTGTGTGGACTCTACTTTCTCATTTTCTGTACTCTTGATGTTCTGGCATCTGAGGCCTTCATGCCGGAGAGACTGCCCCTCCCAGGGTCAGCTAACTCCTAGAGATTGCAGAGAAGTCATATGAAAGTGCACGTGTGATATACAAGCCAGCCAATCCAGAGCCCACCTCCCCAACTACCTCCTTTATTAACTCTCACAGAGCAAGCCTGTATTGCCCCTGCCTTAAGTCACCCCAGTGTCAGGTCCTGGACAACAAGGGACTACCCCTGTAAGTCCAGAGCCCATTGAAGTTACTCAAACTATCCAACCTAAACTGACTCAGGGAATCCACCCTGCCTTGTCCACTCCTTCCCAGTAAAGGCTCTGGGCCACACTCTCCCCTTCTGCTCCAGACTGACCCTGGTCCATCCCCATGTGACACTGCATGGCTCCCGTTTCTAGGCAATCATCATTTCCACGTCTGCGTGTCTTACCATACCTGATTAAAACAAATCCCGGGCACGTTTTAACATACCAACAGGAAATGCAGCAGTCTGCTCACCAGGGACACGTTAGAATCACCCGAGGAGCTGTCCGCCCAGCGCTTGCGCACAGAGCGTGTGATTTAATTGGCCAGCAGTCGGGCCTCAGGTGACTCGCATGTGTAGCCAGGGCTGAGAAACACGGTGCCGGTGGTTCTCCAGGTGTGATCCTGGGACTAGCAGCATCCGTATCACCTGGGGGCTTGTTAGGAATACAGATTGTGGGGCCCCACCCCAGACCTCCTAATTCAGAACCTCTGGCAGTAACGCTTTTATCGAGTTCTCCAGGTGACTCTGCAGGATTCTAAAGTTGAAAACCATTGTGCTGGGCTAAAGCAGGGCAGAGTCAGAGAAGCAGCCGCCAGTGGGCTGAGGGCCAGGAGCCCTTACATTTATGACTACATTAAATGCCATCTCCACATGCTGATCAACAGCTGCTTCTCTTCTTAGAATCACGGTGCATCCCATGAATTTTGGTATGTTGTATTTCTATTTTCATTTGTCTCAAGGTATGTTTTTTATTTCTCTTTTGATTTCACCTTTGGCCCATTGGTTGTTCAGTAGTTTGTTTTTTAGCCTCCACACATTTGTGAAGTTTCTAGTTTTATACCATTGTGGTCAGAAAAGATGCTTGATATGATTTCAGTCTTCTTCAACCTATTGACTTGTTTTCTGCCTTAGCATGTGATCTATCCTGAAGAATGTTCCATGTGTGCTTGAGAAGAATATGTATTCTGTTGCTTTTGGATGAAATGTTCTATACATGTCTGTTAAGTCATTCTGGTCTAACTCGTCATTTAAGGCCCATGTTTCTTTATTGATTTTGTCTGGAATCTATCCATTGATGAATTCAAGTCCCCTCTTATTATTGTATTGCTAATTCTCCCTTCAGGTCTGTTAAAATTTGCTTTATATATTTAGGTGCTCTTAGATTAGGGGCATAAATATTTATAAGTGTTATATCCTCTGGTTAGACTGACCCCTTTACTGTTATGCAATGGCTTTGTCTCATTATAGTCTTTGTCTTAAAGTCTATTTTGTCTGATATAAGTATAGCCATCCCAGCTTTCTTTTGGTTTCTATTTGCATGGAATATCTTTTTCCATCCCTTCACTTACAGTGTATGTGTGTCCTTACTTCTGAAGTGAGTCACTTGTAGGCAGCATATAGGTGGGTCTTGTATTTTTTATCCATTCCACCATGTTATGTCTGATTGGAGGAGTTAGTCCATTTACATTTAAAGTAATTATTGATAATTTTGTACTTATTGCCATCTTGTTAATTGTCTTCTGGCTGTTTTGTAGTTCCTCTGTTCCTTTCTTCTACTCCTGCTCTTCCTTTGTGACCTGATAATTTTCTGCAGTGGTATGATTAGATTCCTTTATCTTTTGTGTATTTACTTTAGGTTTTTGCTTTGTAGTTACCGTGAGGCTTACATAAAACAACTTATATTTATAACAGTCTATTTTAAGCTGAGAACACGTTTGAGCACATTCTAACGCTCTACATTTTTACTCCCTCTGCCTCCACGTTTTATGTTTTTGATGTCACAGTGTTCCTAGAATCTTGGGACAGAGCTGGCACGAATGTAGGTGAACTTAACTTTTGTATGCCCATATCATCTCCTCTCTCATATAGTTTGGATACTATTTTAAAAAAAATCTTAAGCCAATTAATTATTCCTGAAAACTATGAATTTTCTTTGGTAAGAATAAAAACTGTCTTAGGAAAATGTTCATTCCTATGGAGAGGCCAAATATCAGGCCAGGCCTTGATTTTTCTCACAGACAAGCCCCAGCCTGTGCCCCTGCTGTCCCTATAGACACCTCAGAGGAAAATTCACTGGTTTGAGACGGACGCAATGAAAACCAAAAGATTTTTATGTTCTCAGAACATCCCAAGTTTACAACATTTTACCTCTGGAAAGCCCTTCTTGTCAACTTTCTTCAGTGAGTCATTTTAATCTCTAAACATTACCTCCTCTGCTTTTTGTGTTACCACAGTGAAATGGGCAGTTAAGTAGTTGTGTTTCAGAACTAGAAAGGCATCTAGCTTCACATGCCGACATTACTTGCTACAATTAATCCTGACTGTATCTGAACAATAGTAAACGCCCTAACACTTCCAGAGCTCCAAAAACTAGGTCAGCAACTTGCTCATACTTCCTGTTTTGTGCTATCCTGTGGAATAAGCAATAATGGAAAAAATTTACATTGTGAAATATGCCATTACTGATTGTGTTAATATATTCTCTCTTCAGCAGAGAACAAAAAAAACCTTATAAATCAGGGGTTTCCTTATACTATGTGTTGCTGAATGAATCATATTTTTAGCTTAGCTCTTTCTTGATTTTTGGTTTCAATTCATGAAATACCAATTGATGTGAGATGCCTGTGTGATATGCCGGACTAGTGCCAATAATTTTACTTCAAAAGTTATTTAAGCGTTTGCTGAGAGGCCCCATGACTTTGATAAGGTGGAAGAAGGTGTTGAAACCAACAAATGTTTGAATCTATAATAACATTATTAATACAGCCTTTACTAACACATTGCTTATTTATCTTAAATAGGATTTGGTGTATTAGTTATAACCTAAGTCCTTGACTATACAAAATCTAGAGAAAACAACTTCAATTTTTCCCCTTCATTACTATTTGGGAAATGCTAGGGCTGTCACAGTCTGTTTTAGATAAATGGTGAGACTCTGAGCTGTCAGGTTGAGACCATCTCTTATTCCAGAAAGACGACCAACTGTGCATGGAACTGGCCAAAATGAGCTACGTGCACTCAGCTGCAGCAGACTGATAGCATCATTGCCGAGCCTCGTGTGATGCAGGGAAATTAGGGGCTAGCCAATCCAGGGCAGAGGATGGCATGACAGGGCCCTTTCATGCTGCTGTCCCATTCCTCTTAACAGGGACAGGCAGCTAGTGCTGAGGCCCATAGGAAATAAGACAGTGAAGAAAAGGACAGGATTCCAGTTTCCCTAGGCCAAGGTGATCCGGTAAGTTCCTTGAGAACTGGAGCTGACCTTGTTCCCAGGCTAGCACAGTGCCTGGCCCGTGGAGAGGGAGCAGGCGGGAAATGGGTGTGGAGTGAGAAGGGCGGATGTTATCAGGGGACGCAGACGTGGGCTTCACTTGGGGAGAGAATGCAATCGCAAAAAACTGGAGACGCTGGCCGATCCCTGACAACGCTGTACGCCTCTCAGCCTTCCATATCCCCCACGACACGTCACAATCAAGGGTCAGAGCCGCCCACGGTCCAGTGGGGGTGTGATGTGCAGTAATGCTGTATGTAAAGAGCACGGCTACTTCTGCTCGTGAGAGGAACGCCTCTCACAACACTAGGAGACAAATGTGAATACTGTACAGGTGCTACAGGCAAATCAAGTTATAAAGACGCTTAAGGAGTCCCATAGGAAGTTATCCTCCCAATGACTAAAATACACAGTTGGGAGAAGAGAGAAGAGTTTGGGGTATCCTGCTTTTCCAATGTGCATTAAAAAACCCCACTTTTGGCTTTTTAATTGGATTCACCAATAATACCTTATCAGGTTTGGGACTATACACCCTAAAATATTTTGTTAAAAATGGTGTTGGAGCCCTGAACCTAATTTATTCAGAGGCCTTCTATTTGAGCTCATTAAGTAACCAGAAACATTTTGATAAATACCCATTCTTCCACTTAGGGACACGTTTTTCATCTCAATTCAGTGACGCACTACTTCCTCTGGCCAGCTGGTATAACGGGCACTAAAAACTAACAAAAAGTGTAGGGAAGGGACAATCTTTCATTTCTTAATAATTTCCTTAAAACCATATATAGAAAACTGAGAAGAAATGGACTTTATGTTCAGGGCAGAGTATTGGCAGTGCCGCCGGTCCCTTCTCCCACTCTTAATGGGACGGAAGTTGAAGCCTCTGCCTCATTTTATAAAAGGTCATGATTTAGGAAAACTCCAAATGGCCTTAGAAAGACATGTATAAAAGACCCTGGTGAACTGCTGAGTGAGAGTCTTGTTCCTTCGTTTCAAGAAGTGTCCACCTGGCAGTCCAAGTGTGCTCACAGATGATGTAGCTGTGATTTTTACCTGCACATCCTGGGGGAATGACCCACACATCCGCTTAAAAACACGCCCAGTGCCCTTGTTCACAAACCTGGTGAACAGTAACCTTGTCCGAAGACATGCTCAGAATTGTCTCTGAACACGTGCTTCACACGTCCGATGCTCAGGCACCGCTCCTGCTCCTGCGGTACAGATACACCTGTAGCTCCAGCAAGGGCCTGCTCTACAGTCAACCGTACCTGTTACTTTCGGAAAAAAGAGGGTGATTCTACTCTAATACGGCATATTTCTTCACAACTGAATTCTCCTTTCAAAGGACTTTGTACAAAATGAACTTCAGTCCTGAGTACACAGCAGTTCCACAGATGTACCTCATCCAGGGACAGATCCACGTGATCAGATTTCGCTGACGAGCGTGTTTCATGGGTCAAAAGCATCACCTTAGTGTTTAGTGCCTTTCGGTGACCTCCATTTTAAAGAAAGAGTCTATGTTATATAAAACAAAGCTCTATACTTTATTAATCCACGTATCCCGTGCTGCTTAGTGCAGTGACATTTTTCGTACAGGTGACTGTGGTTGAGGAGATAGCTGTGAAGAACTGCATAACCACAGTTTTCTGAATATAAACATTAATAAAACACGTGATCAACTTCCTACTATAGCCTACAAGTATGATTAAAACTCCCTATTTCTGTCAGTTTCTATTATCTTTGAGACAGTCTTGAAAGCACTAAGGATTGAAATGGCAGAAATGAACACGTGTCTTGTATTACTTCTTCAGTTTTTAAAGCAGGCTAGAACCTTAGTTCTGGGAGGGCGCTCCTCAGGCAGGTGAGGAGAAAGACTGTGCAGGGTCGTTAGCTCAGCGCCACGTGGGTGGCTCTGGCGGTATCAGGCCATTGCCTGGGTTTCCCGGCCTCGTGCTGCGCGCAGACCACCCTTGCCTAGTTGTCCGGTTGCTGCCTGAGACTCCTCTCAGGCAGTGATGTCAGCTCGACTGCATGTCAACATCACGCATCTCTGACAAACTGAGTGTTTAGAAAGTCGCTCTTTTTAGTTAGCCCTTTCTCTTTTCCTGATAGCTCTAGAAGGAACTCCTGCCTGTCCCCCCACTCCCTCAAAAACTTGAGAAAATATTCTAGATTTTTGCCAGAGTATGCAAGAAGAAAAATAAATCCAGTAAATGGGTATTCTATTATTCTATTTCTGAGCAGTTTTAGATTATTTTTTTAGGAGCTAAATCCAAAACTTTCAACAGTAAACGAAAGAGGTGAGAGGGAGTACTTGGTATTAAATAAATGGCCAAACACGTTTTTCCAAATACTCTTAGTCATGAGAAAAAAGGAAGCTATCAATATTTTTGGTTTCTAAAAGCCAAATTTAATAAATTAAATGCATGCCAGATAAAAACACAAAATTACAACTCAAAACCAATAATAATTTAACAGAAAATGCTCTGCACTGTACTTTTTTATTGGTAGAGATAATCTACTAAAGTAACAAATCTGAAAACACATTTTGCTTTTGCTGGAAAGAAAGTACTGTGTTAGAGAAGAACTAAGAGAAACCAGAGTGGAAGCATTTGAGAAAAGTAGGCATATGTTATAATCTATGGTGATGCGGCAGCCAGAGGAGCTGTTTTCTCCATTTGTGTGCATGTGTATAGAAGCATCAGAAACCAATGACGTAGGACCCAAAAGCAAAGTCACGACAGATTTACTCTGCGAAACATGCTGAGTTACAACCACGGGCAGCCCAGGACGAAGGGGCGGTGCAGGCTTGGTGTCTCCTTTGTGTGGGGTTCCCTTGCCAAACAGGAGGCTAATCATGCAATAGCTTGAGTTTCTCTTAACATGATAAACACCCAGGATTACTAGAACTGGAAAGCGTGTGTTCACTGTTTTACAAGGACAGCTGAGCGGTGCTGTGAAAACAATGGGAAGTTCCTTCATTTTAATCTGGTTATATGCCCAAACTTCTAACCAAGAAATAATTCAGCTATAAGAGCCAATTAAATTATTTTAAAACATTCCTTCATCTGTAAAACATTTCTTTTTTTCCTTCAAACTAAAAATTCAAAATAAAATGTCTTCGTTTTTGATAAGAAGCTCCACCACCAGTCTCTGATACCGTATATCGTTCAGGGCAGCCATGGCGTCTAGTTCCGGGGATCTCATGAGGGTTGGGCCGAAAACAATCCCAAGGTTCTCTGCATTCATCAGATTCTCCTTTTCGTGGAGGGTCACTCTGAAAAATACAAGGAAGGGAGGATGACTTCCTGTCGCCACGGGGGTCTTTGCCGTGCTGGAGCACTGGAACAAAAACAAGGTTCACAGTAAAGGTGTGTGTCCACTGATCAACACTTCCGTTAGGTTGTTTCCCTGCACGTCTCCTTAACTTCAAAGTACTGACTTTCCTTAACATCAACGGTGTCAGTAAATAATTTAAACTTCTGGTGATCGTCGGAGCTGCAGCCTGAGCCGATGTGCTGGCCTGTGTGGGGTCGGTTCTATCTGTGGATTCTCCTGCCACGGCCTAGAGCTGCAGGGGTGTGTTTGTAAACTGGGAAGGGACTGGGCCATCTTGGTTATTCCATCAGCTCTCCCTCCACTTTTGGGGAGATCTTGTTTCCTATAGAGCCTTTTTCCAAGTTGAATAGTTTATAGAGTAGCTAGGGAGAGAGTGGTAGCAATTTTAATAAGAAATGGCTCGGGCTAAACAACCTCATCAGGGAATGCAAGTATTTATATTCTTTTTACTGCTACAGCAAAGGTACAGAGACTATAATTTGAGAGTTATCCCTTTGTTTCAGTGTGGAGTTCTTAACTGCATCCATATATGCAGCAAACTTGAATTTATAAGGGAAGCATGTTAAAAAAACTTTTAACTCACGGTGCTTTTAAAGAGAGAAAACATGTATATCCGTAAAAGCACCATGAGTTAAATATTCACTTCTGGGTAACTCACACCTAAAGGCATATAAAATAGATGTCAAGTTCTGCTGGGTTGTTTTGTTTTGTTTTGTTTCTGATTGGTATTATATTTGGAAATCCTAAAACCATTAAAACTTGGTCATATAATTTTTAAAACCTTGCTTCAACTGGGAGACACAGAAGGTGACCGAGCAGGGAAATAAAGCTACATCACCATCAATCACTTTAAAACATTCAACCAGAAGTAACTGAAATATTTTATTTTCCATTCCTCTCTTTACCCCTTACTTTACTCCCTCACTTTTTACAGCAGGTGTCAATGCTGGCAACATTAATTCAATAATCTAAAATCCCAAGTCTGAAGTGCCTATTTTGGAGCAAGACATAAGAAAAGTGAGCTTTCTTGCAAGTTGCTTCATTCTTGCTTTATTATAGTAATGCTAGTGTCTTTACAGCTGCAACCTTTTCTCTTTCCACAAAAATTTAATGCATGTCCTTGGCAGAATATGGTATTTCTAACATACGTGCAAACAAATACTGGAACTGCAAATACATTTATGTCAGAATCAAATCTGCATTCAGTATTGTCGTGCAGAATATTTTTAGCATTCCTTCTCAATGTGCAGGATTTCCAAGAAGACAAGATACCTATGCATTTATTCATTCATTTAACAGACCATTTGTCCTTGCTTTCACCTTTGCTTTCATGTGATTCTTAACATTTGGATGTGGTACAAGTATAAGCTTCCGAGTTGGGAACTTGCCTCTTAAGATGCGCCATGAGGTACCGGAGGGTTTCGCAGTGAGCGGGTGGCAGCAGCTTCAGTGCTTCGTGAAGGGTTTCTAATTGCTCATCAGGATCCATAATTTCTACAATAGCAAGATGAATACCAAGCAGAGAAACTGTAACAGAAAACTGGTACAAACGGCCCATTTAATTCTATTCTTGTGGTGATGTGGAACTGATAAGTGCCTTCTCACAGATCCTTGCCCACAGTTTTGGAAAATATTTTTAAGGTTTATGTTTCAGATTTCCAAAAGTTTAGTGTCAATGTGGCAATACCATTTATTTGGCCTTTTGAGGAGAGCACCCAGTGTTTTCACTTGAGGGTTCTAAAGTCTGGTGACTATGAAAACTGGATATTGGATGTATAGGATGTAACTATAAAAAATTCAGACATATGTATGCAAGGATAAAAACATATTCAAATGAGGTCATTTTAGAACACTACAGACATATTGAAGTGATGTCGCACTGTTCAAAATATTTTGAAAATCTCCTTTCAGCAATGGTATACAAGCGATGCCAGCCCAGTGCCCACTGCAACCCCTGCCAAAGTTTTATTAATTGATATTCATGCTTTTTTTCTTTTTAAACCAAGAACTGTATCGTCCCATATTTATTTCCTTTATTCGTTAGACTTAGTTTTAAATTATTTTATTGTATAAAAAAGTCAATTCTACCCTCAAAGCACAAAAATATTCTTCTACTTAAGATATTCAGAAGAATGCAATACAGACTTTGAAGGCAATTCCAAATGTTTTGAGTGACAACAGGATCCCTGAAATAAATGTGACTCTTACAAAGGTGTGAACTTTGAAGGGGACAATCTTCATGTGGATATTTTAGTTCTGTGTTTGGCCAAAAAATCACATTCCTTTGAGGTCACAGAGTGCATTTAATTCATCAATTATTTCCATATTCAGAAACAAAAGACAGCTTTGGAATTTCGTGCTCTCAAAGAGGACCATAACACATTCCTGCTTCTACCCAAGTATCAGGAAGATGGGGTGCCTTTAAATGCTGGGTTTCAGGGCAATCGCCTTCAAGTGTTGGCTAGCAGCCTTGAAATGCTGGAAGGCCATACCTAACCAGATTATAACATTTAAGACACAAGACCAAGAATCCTGCTCTTTCTAATTTATAAAACAAACCAGCTCAAAGGCAATGTATTAGAGTCAGGTAAAAACTGATAGAAGATGAATGTGAAAAGCTCCTAGTACTGGCAGAACAGATGTGATAAATTCAGAATAGGAACAGTGACTGAAGCTTTTAAATTCAAAGAAACTTTGGCCATTTTACAACTTCTGCCCAAAGCTTCCCCAGAGTTCTTGGTTCATTTCTTAGCAGTAAAGAATGTATTATTTGCCTTTTGCTATGATAAATAATGCATAGTCTTTGAACTTTGGAGCTTTAAGGTTCAAAGTGCCAGTTCATAACAGCAATAACATCTCAGATACTGAAATTTAATCATTTAACTTCTAGAACTAACAGAAGAAAATTCAATTTACTACAGAAAACTACTACTCAGTTTTTACTTGGCTATAGTTTTTACGATTGGACTCATTAATTTGAAACTACAGTATTCTGAAAACTGAAAAAAGAGTAAGTTCCCTTTTAACTTCTATAGTTAATCTTTATAAGGCGAATCTTGAGGTGGTGTGAAATTAAGGACAGTGCTGGTGGCCTAGCAAACAAACAAGATTCCCAGCTCACAGAAAGCGTCCTTTCTACTGGAGGCAACAGACGATAAACTTATAATGTATACTAGATGAGAATGAGTGCTCTGGGAAAAACAGCAGTATAAGAAACACTGGGAGGGCTGTGAGGGTGTGATACTGCATAGCGTGGTCAGGACAGGCCTTAATGAGAAAGGAAGTCCCAAATACAGACTCTGAGGGAGGGAGGGAATGAAACCCATGGAGATCTGGGTGAAGATGGTGCCAGTCAGAGGGACGTCTGTGCAAAGGTCCTGAGCGGAGCGTGTGCCTGCAACATTTGAGGAAAAGCAAGGAGCCAGGCGTGGCTGCAGGAGAGCGAGCACAGAGGAGAGCAGAGGGGTGAGGTCAGAGGGAACAGGGCCCTTCGTCATGTCAGGTGCCGTGGGCTAGCCTGAGAACACGGCATTTACGCAGAGAGATGGGAAGGTTCCGCACAGGGAGGGTCAGGACCTGACACACATTCTTCACAGTGTCGCTCCTCTGGCTGCCATGTGGGAAACAGGCTACGGAAGGGCAGGAGGAAAAACAGAAAGACCATTCCGGTCACGGTTACAAAAGTCCAGGTGAGGAACGACACGTATTTAGACCAGTGGTGGCAGTGCAGATGATAAGAAGCTGCTGGATTCTGGGTATATTCTGAGGGTAGAGTCCGGAGGGTTTCCTGATGCAGGATGTATGGAAAAGAGAAGAATGAAGAAGGAGCCAAGGTTGGGGCTTTGCAACTAGAGGGATGGAGCCGCAGTCCGCTGAGATGGGGAAGATCACGGACGGAGGAGGTCTGGGAGGAAGGTGAAGAGCTCTGGCCGAGATGTCTTTCAGATGCCCAAGTCAACATGCTCACTGTGGGCGGGTCTGGGGCTTAGGGAGAGGTTCAGACTGAAGACACAAATTTGGGAACATATGACAAAATGCATCTGAATATACTGATGTTAAACTGACAAAGATTCTTCCCTGGAATTCATTTCTTTTTCCCCCCTTAGAAGAGTCTTGCCCACGATCAATTTTTCAGAAAATACAAATCTTTATCCCTAAGAAAACCAAAGCATAACTTAAAAGTGAGACAGACACAGTGGAATGTACTCTGAGATGAATGGCCACCATTGGTTGTTCAAGTATATGAAAGGCCTGCATGTGGGAGAGGGTGATACTGGGACCACCGTCAATGGGAGGGAGTTAAAAGCAGGCAGATTTCCCTGAGCATCTGTCAGTGGACATCTGTCCACCAGCAGATGGGCCGCCTAGAGAAGCAGTGATCTTGCAGTTACAGGGTATTTAAAAAAGAATGTGTCGTAGGAAGAAGTCCGATTACATGAGCCCTTAGAGTATCTAAAAACTCTAAGATTCTGTGGTTCTTAATATAAAATCATGTTTACTCAACAAATATTTTTAAGCACCTATTATGTAACTGGGCACTGCACGAAAACAAACAGGAGAGGACCCCTGCCTCTGAGGAAGTTACAATCTAGTAGTGAAGACCACACATGCCTGTAACTTCAGCAGGAAGGAACAAGGCTGTGACAGAGGCCCAACTAAGCGTGATGGGAACCCAGTGGAGAAAGGCAGCCTGCGGCTGAGAGGTCCAGGGAAGGTCTGGAAGATCTGGGGGTGTGGACATTGTGGGGGCAGGAAACGAGCACTCTGAACCTGTATCAGATCTAGTTACAAGCTCTTTCAAAGAATATATTGTCTAATTCTTTACAGAGAAACTCAAATACAAGAAGAATAAAACTTCGGCAGACAAAAGGGGTGAATCGGTGGCAGAGCTGAGGGGAACTCAGCAAGCTCTCTTCTCAGGCTTCTCTTCAGGACATTTTAAGTTGCTGAGGACAAAGAACTCTGGGTTTTCTCTCTGAGTTTATCTGACTCACTCAAGGTTACACACTGAGTCATGTAGTTTTTCTACGATCTCCTGGGAAGAGCTCTTAGACGCCTTGGCCAGAGGACGGTTTCTCCATTCAGCCCGACCAGGAGCTCAACTGTGGCAGCGCTGTTCTGACGGTGGCTGGGAAGCGTCTGTGCGTGCTGGGTTACTGAGCAGGGCCTGTGGAAAGCATCTGCCTTCTAGGCCTCTGTATTGTAGAGCACCGATTTCTTCACTGGGGAGAGGGTGTGGGGAAGAAGGGCCAGGTAGACCAAGGCTTCTAGGTAGTTCCTAAGTGAGTTTCCAGGGGATTATGAAGCTCTTCAAGATTTTGGTTGGGATGCCCTGGCCTCCTCCACCCTTGAATCCTTTTTTCATTTCCTGCAACCACTCCCTTCCAGGTTTCAACCAGGAGCTTCTTCAAGGGAGGCTGCAATGGCAGAGCTCAAACAGCTTTTGCAGGAGAAAGCTTTAACATGAACTCTGATTTTTTTGTTGGCAAGGACTGCTAATCAGTGCGAGAGAGGCCTGAGACCTGAAGAACATGGCCCCAGTTGTTTTAGGGGGTGAGATACAAAAAAGTTCTGAGATACAAAAAGTTCATTGGGAAGGGTAAGCTAGTCCCATCCTTTGTTTGGAAGGGGTTCCACCCCTCCCCTCCTATCTTCCTCCTCCGTTTAAGCCTTTTGAACTCTGGTCCATCAGGGGAGCCAGGCAGTGTGCAGAATGAGAAAGCAGGGCTTTGACATTAGACATATGTGGGTTTGAATGCTAGGGCCACCTCCTCGCACCATGTGACCCTGGCAAATGTATTTATACCTGTAACATCTCATTTCTTCTAAAACAACACTGCGGGTGTAAGGTACCCAGCACCATTCCTGGCATCCAGTATATGCTCTATAAATCTTAGCTTCTCTCATCTTCCTTACATGCTTAAACAGATAAGAGAATGGCTGTATCTATGCATCTAAAAAATGAAACAGGCTCTGCTAACTAGGAAAGACATGTTACAAGGACACCATGTTCCACAAACTCTTTGATATCAATATCAAACAGGAACAGTAAATGTTTCTCTTGTGTGTAACTATTATGCCAGGGTTTTTGGTGTCACACATCAAAATAGTTTTATATTAGAAGGAAATGGAATGTCTACCTTGATTTAGTAAAGTTTCTTATGGTGTGCTTTCAAGGGCTCTCTGAGGGGTGACATAAGGGGGCTGGCTTGCTGATTTCACACAGGAGGGCTGTTTCAGACACAAACCCAAGAACAGTGACAAATGCTTTGGAAGAATAATAAAGAGGGGAGATTGTCCTCAGCAACTCGGGTGGGTGTGGGGAAAGAAGGTGAAGTAATTTGGGAGTGTGGGGCAAAAGGCCTTAAAATACGTAAGGAGAGCTTAGATTTTTCTTCTAAGTAGATAAAGGGGTTGTGTCGTGTTCAGAACTGAGGGTTGAATCCTGGCTTTGCCCTGTGCTAACCAGATGCCCTTGGGGTAGCCACAGAGCCAAGTTTCAATTTTACTCCCAAGCAACACGGGGACAGGAACACTGTCCAGTGGAGCCCCCAGAGTTGTCCTGGGGATCAGAGCAAACCGAAGTCCGAGCAGCCCTTCGTGATACAGATGTGTGTCAACTGCTTTCCAGATTAGTGGTGACCTGACTTACCTCTCTGGGGAGGAAAACTCTGCCCCACCAAACAAGAACCCGTAAGCTCCCTCAGGCAATTTTCATGATCTGCCCTGAATCCATCCCCAATTCCCATGGAAGAGATCTAGAGTCTTTTCGGGTTTTTAACATGAAAGTTTGTAACAGTGTAAATTCTCACGGCTGTTCTCTGCATGAGAGCTTGAGCTGACCCACAAGAAATCGGGCCTCCATGGAACTAACCACAAAAATCCTCAACACAAGCTCTGAAGGGGAAACGGAAAGTTAGAACAAAGAAAGTCTGTACTTCATGAAATTTCAAAATCAAAAAGCAAATCAGCGATACTAAGGAAGTGATGTTATTATTTAAAGATTAACACAACATATGGTTTTTAAGAGAAAAAAGCAAATGATAGAAATAGCCTATCATCTCTAAAAAATGGTAATGCCAACACTTAAAATCTGTTAAGAATTCCCTTCTTTAAAAAAACAAGTGTGAATTACAGGTATGAGTTCTGCACCATAAATAAAATTTGGCAAATGAGCCTCTGCTTTTTTCTCATTTTCATCTTAACTAGAACTTAAAAAATAACTTTTTGATCTAAAACAGTGCTCCTTAAAGTATGATCTATGAGCCCATGCCAGTCTGCAAATTGTTTCTAAAGGCCTGTCACAGGATGAGGACAGAAATTGAGAGTAAGAATTTATATATTTTATAGCAATCTGACAGAGTAATCTTTTTGCTTGCTGAATGTAATAACAAATAGTTGGTCTTGCTTTTTCAATTTCATTTTTCTAGTTATTTTATTTTACAAAAGTACTGGCATATCTAGGAAAACTGGTATAAGCCTTACTTTGGAAAATAAAGGTTAGCACATTACAAAGACACTTCTGATGGCAGAAGTTATAAATAACCTATGTTAGAGAAGAGTTCAAAATTCTTGTGAGTATATTAGCTATGGGGAAAGGCCAGGGAGAAATACTGCATAAAATGCATTCAAGATACTCAGCAGAAAAAACAGGAGATATGATTACCAAGAAGAGGTGATTTGTCAGGTTACAAACGTGCGCCATCATACTTACTGGCGGACTCTATAAACTTAGGGTAGGCGTCATATGTGATGAGTGGAATTGGTAAATCCCTGAAGTACAGCTTCAGCGCACCAGTGATAATGTTGATATCTTCATACATGTTCACAGAAATATCTGCTTTCTCACCATCTTTGAAGGATGTTAAAGGAAACAAAAGTAAACATCTGGATTCACAGCACTTTTAACAAATAACATTTTTGTATATTGTTTTTGAAGATTAGCAATGCTTCAGTTTTTAACATCAAATTCACTGTGCTGATATATATATATCAGCAGGTTCTTGCAAAGCTAAACAAATGCTTCCCATATAATCTAGCAATCACACTCCTTGGTATTTACCCAAAGGAGCTGAAAATTTTGTCCACACAGAAACCTCCCCACAAATGTTTATAGCAGCTTTATTCATAATTGCCAAAAAAAAAAAAAAAAAGGAAGCAATCAAGATGTCTTTCAATAAGTGGACAAACTGTGGTACATCCAGACAAAGGAATATTATTTAGCGATAAAAATAAATGTGCTTTCAAGCCATGAAAAGACATGGAGGAACTTTAAATGCACACTGCCAAGTAAAAGAAGCTGGTCTGAAAAAACTATATATGGTATGATTCCAACTATATGACATTCTGGAGAAGGCAAAGCTATGGAGTCAGCAAGAAGATCACTGGGTGCCAGGTGTTCAGGGGAGGAAGGGAAAGGACAGCTGGAGCGCAGGGATTTTTATGGTATGAAAGTTCTGTATGACACTGTGATGGCAGATACATGATGTTATGCATTTGCCAAAAACCATACATAGAACTGTACAACATAAAGAGTGAACTTTAATGTAAACTATTGACTTTAGTCAATAATAATGTATCAGTGTTGGCTTATCAACTGGAACAGATGTATGAATGCAAGATGTTAATAGAGGAAACTGTGGGCAGGGGCAGGAGAGGAGGGGTTATATGGGAAATCTCCCATGGCCAGTGGCTGGGAACAGACATGCTCAGTTGCTACCTTCCAGAGAAAAAGAAATGCCTAACGTTTAATCTGGTGTAGATTCAGGGTTGTTTCTGACACCATTACTTCACCTCATCTTCTTCAATTTTATCAAGTATGTGGGCTGACCTAGATTTCCTCCTATTGGGTTGGTAATAACATCTCATTTATTTTGTCTTCTGCCTCTGTTGGCTGTAAGAGGTCTGTGATGGGAGAGGAGTGTAATGGAACTAGAAATGTGTACGTGCAAAGGGAAGAGGCTCTTCACAATCACAACTCCTGTTCTTATTCACTTCCTGTATTCAAGCTTACAGTTCCTTGGTACCACCTGTTCCAATACTCAAAACAAAACTATGGGAACAAATCTTAATTTAAACATTAGTTAAAAGAAAATAAGCTGCACTGAGCTATTCTTTGGCTGGGCCCCTCCTCCCACGGTGGGGTGGGGGTGGGGAGTGGTCTGATGCCAGAAGGTCCTCAGTTCCTCGGATTCCTGCCCCGACACATGAGCTTGAACTCTGATGACGCGCTTGAGCGCCAGGCAGAGTTAGGTGGGCCACCGCAAACCTGGGAAATCTGAGACCTGTAATGACTCTGCTTCCCTGCCCTCCCATCCACTTCCACTGTTTTCTCTATGGGGAATGTAAGTGCTGTGTAAATATTCTGCTGAACATGGCCCAGCCTTGGATGCGCATATATATGTTGGTGATATAGTTAAGTTTTATGCTTCTTTCTCACCCTGAAATTTAATAGTTTAACACAACTAATACAAAAATAATAAAAATTATTAGCTAAGTCTTTTTATTTGGCATACTCATTAATGATTTAGAAAAACAATGGAAAGAATAACATAAGAAATTGTGCCTTTTTCGGCAGAGTATTAGTGTCCTGAGTTAATGAATCTGCTGGAAAACACACCTCTGTCAAAAGCCATCTTGACATCTTCAATGAGGTCACTAAATCCTGAGACTCGGTACAGTCCTTCAGAATTAAGACCTGTAAAAGTGAAGCAGGGGAGCTACTTAGTTTCTTTGGAATTATGCCTTCAAATGTTAACTTCTTCTCATACTTTAGGCTGGGGAAGTAATGTGTCAGGAAGAATGATGAAATATACATGTTTAGAAACCTCTTCACACTTTTCTCCTAAAATAAAACCATTTCACTCACAGTTCTTTAATTCTGACCCACTGTCACCTGAATATCTGTACTGCGGCTCATCATTTTGTCTAACTAGATCGAAAACCTTAAGTCTCAAGGGAAATAATTTCATCACCCCCATTACACCATAAACTCTTTTATATAACAGAAGACTAAGATAAACTATATTAATAGGCCTGCAGCAGTTTTTCCCAAGTGGCAAAGAGTAATTAGGGTGCAGTTCTGGTTTTTGGTTTTTTGGCCTAGGATAGTTTTAAACAGAGCACTTATACCTTTGCTTTTTGGACCCAAGAAAAATATAAAAACTGAAAAATGAATTGGTATCTACATATCAACTTTTACAGACTGGAAGCATCATCCATAAATATATTTTTAAGCATATTTCTTATAACTATTTAAATGTACCTCGAAATCATGCTGGTTAATTACTTGTTAATTGATTTCAGACTTTCAGATCATTTGTTATCTGAAATCATTCTCCCTAAACTTGCAGGAGAAAACCTGGTTGTGCAGTGAGCGCCGACTGCTCTGAACCTTGCTGGAAACGCCTCACCTCGGGATTCAATCTCCCTGATGCACATGTCCACCACCATGGGCCGCTTAGTGATGTGGGCTTTCACGAGTGTTGTCAGGTCACAGCTGTACACCTTCTTGACATGTTTCAAGTCCGGCTTACAGTCGTTTGGGACCATCTTGGAACACTGCTTATGAACATTCAAACCACAATCTAAAGAATAAAGAAAGGAAAAATTCATCATTGGTTTCAGAATTCTGAGCATTCTAGAGTGTTTATTTTGGCAAGACACTCCGACTTGAATTAGGTTTAAAAGGGGAGTAGCTTTCAGCCTGCAGAGTGGGGGAAACATTCTCCTCATTCTTTTGGAAAATTCTGATTTTAAGTTAGAAGACTAGAATTCTAGCTCATGTTCTGTCATTTACTTACTGTACTATATCAGGAGAATACCAACCCAGACCAAACAAAATTAATAGGTGTTCCGTTAAATATCTACGAAACGTAATTTTATACCAACTAGTCAACTAAAAATTTATCCATTTCTTTAAAGTTATATAAAAAATTATATTCACTGTGGGACAGAACTGCATTTTAATAAATCTGATATGAGGTGGAACTGAACCTCCAAAAGTAAGAGTATCCCAGGGCCCTCTTAAATGATCCTGCTCACATTTATATCTACTCATAATTCTTTATACATATAAGATAATATAGGCCACATCCAGTAGCTGAAAACAGCTAGTTGTTGTTACTATTATCAACAGCTTAACATGCGATTCCAAGTGCTTTACATTATTTACACAACTCTGTAAAACAGCTACTATTCTTCTTCTTTTACAAACCTGATGAAACTAAGCACGTACATGTTAAGTAACTTACCCACGTCATTTAGTACGTACTGGAGCTGAGATTCAAGCCTACAAAGACTGTAGAATCCACGATTTTAACACCTATACCATATTGCCTCTACTGAAGTTGTTCCCTTGCTTTGTCATTTTATTGGGTTGTAGCTTCTAAGATGCCAGAATCCAAACATTTTCTGGTTAATATTTGGAGATATTTAATTTTCAACAAGAAGAGCACAATGGCATTTTAGAAGAAATAGAGAGGAACGCAAATATTTTGCTAAATTGGACCTAAGAGATATGGATTATATCTGAATAATTTAATGAAAATAAATGTCGCTTTTATGTTTTTAAAAAATACTACCCATTTGTTTTTAAGTTCATGAAAACGTGATGCTGACCTCTCAAAAATCCAACCCCACTGGGGCACACAAAATTTACAGCCAGGTCTTCATGGATCTGAAAACCATACAATCCCATGACCACTGTCTGTGGTCCTTGGGCAAGCTTCAGTTTTGCTTGCGGTTTGGGCAGGAAGGGTAGCAAAACATTCACCTCACAGAAATGTTATAAGAATTAAGAAGCCAATGCATTCAAGATGATTTACACGTTATAAACTGTTAGATAAATCCTGAGGAGCATCATCGTTGTTATGACTTCTGGTGAAGCTGCTGTCTCGTCATACACGGTAGTAACCGTTAACAGAGACGAGGAAAATTAGCCAAAGCTTATAAACGGAATTGTTCTTTCATTAGTTAAACATGTAGACATTGCCAACTTGAAAAAAACTTACGGCTTGTGGTGACTCTAAGGGAGGAAGTCATATGTGCTGAGCACCTCCCACAGGCTAGGTATAGAGGGAAGCTGAGTCTTTGCGCGTGCGTGCGTGCGTGCGTGCGTGCGTGCGTGTGTGTGTGTGTGTGTGTGTGTGTGTGTAAGTGAACAGACTGGTGATGGCGTGGCCCATGCTAATGGTGTCCAAACATCAGCATCAGCACCAAGAACAGGTGCTTCTTTGATTACATAAAGGCTGCCAGGGCAAGGAGCTTGATCTGTACCACCTGAAGAAATGACCCAACACTGTTGGGTGTAGTTAAATAATGTCCAAATGAATACATAACCCAAACCCCCAATTCCTCTTTATTCTATATTAGGTATAAAAAAAGATTTCTGATTCAATCATAAGGCAACTCGCTGGCAACGTCCACTTAAAAGACCTCATCTCCCCTGAACATTTTAATATTTTGTATACATTTCATAATTTAGAGTTAGATCTAGAATCTATTAGTTGTGTGATTTTTGAGTGCGTTACTTAAACTTTATGCCTTAGTTACATAAAATGGGAATAATAACAATAGTATTTATGCCTTATTATTATTAGGTTCTATTAGTATGTTAATGTGAGGCTTTAATGTTAATACACACAAAATGCTTACACATAGTGAATTATAATTTTTTACCATGACTCTAGTTATTCAGAAGAATGAGACACTCTGCGAGGTCTTTCCTAGGTAGTGCCCCAGGGTTCGTTGTATGGCCTCGTCATAAGCAGCTTAAGGTCAGGAGCTACGCTGCTCTCTGGGCCAGTTCTGGCTTGTCAGATGTGAATGCCACGTCCTGAAAAGGACTTGGATGCAGGGGTTATAGCTGCTTCCTTATCCACACTGTTCTTAATACATTTCATTTACATAAAAGTACTTCCAAGTAGGTATATCATTTGTCTCTCACTGTTTTCACCAAATCTGGGGAGTTTTCAGCCACCATTTTTTTCAAATATCTTTCACCCTCTCCCTTTTTATCCTCTCCTGGGACTCCCAACAATGTAATTGTTAAATCTTTTGTTACTGTCCTACAGGTCTCTGAGGCTGAGTTCACTTTTTAAAATCTATTTTTGCTCTTACTGGAACTGGATAATTTCTACTGATCTATCTTCAGGTTCATGAATTCCTTCCTCTGACATATGGTATCTACTACTGAGCCCATCCTGTGGGTTTATTTAATAAATGTTTCAGTTCTAAAATTTCCATTGAGTTCTTCTATCTTTATTTCTTTTCTGATATTGCCTATTTTTTCATTTGTTTCAAGAGTGTTTCCAATTGCTTCTTGGAACATTTTTATGATAGCTGCTTTCCTCGTCTGATAATTCCAACATCTATGTCACCTCAATACTGGCGACTGTTGATTGTCTTTTTTCATCTGCGTTGAGATGTTCCTGGTACTTTGTATGAAGTGTAATTTTGAACTGCATCCTGGATGTTTTGGGTGTTGTAAGACTCTGGTTCCTATTGAAATCTTCAATTTTAGCAGGTAGTTAACCTGTTTAGGTTTAGAATGCACATCCTGGCACGTCTTTCACAGGCTGTGTCTTAAATGTCAACCTAGTTTACAAAAAGCCTTTGTAATGCTAATGCGGCGCTAATTTGCCTACCAAACTTGTATGTTATTCAAATGGCAGGACTCTACCCCACATTTTGGGGAGGGAGGAGGGCCACCGCCTAGTTACTACTGCAGGGTGGGGATGAAAGTCAGGGTTTGCCCTCGAACCTGGTTGGGGAGGAATGGTGTGCTGCACGGAACTGCAGGGTGGGCATGCTGCACGGAACTGCAGGGTGGGCATGCAGGAGAGTTCTGATCATGGTCTCATTACTGCAGGTCAGGGATGAAGACAGGGCTTTGTCCACAGACTTGGTCTGAGTGTGTGCTGCCCACTATAGGCGGGGGACGAAAGTCAGGGTTCCACCCACAGGCCAAGGTGGGGGATCATTTTATTGCTGCAAGATGGTGATGGAAGACAGGGCTCCACTCAACAGACTCACAGGAGAGGAGTACAACCTTGTTATTGCAGAGTGGGATGGAAAACAGGGTTCTACCCACAGACTTCTGCTGCAGACTGGGGAGGGGTAGCAATCTGGCTTTATTATGGTGTTCACCTGGAGAACGGTAGATAAGACTAAGAGATTTCTGTCTGGCTCAGCTGCCCTTTTCCCAGGGCTTTGGCTGGGAAGAGCTGGCTTTTCTCAGGATTGTTTTTTGTCTGTGCCTGTTGGCATTTATGGGTTGTGGGTGTCTCCAGTGCTCAGGCTGGGATACACAGGAGTTTCAAAAAAAGCCAAAATCCAAAATACTACTGGGCAACTTGCTTCTGGGTTCCCTGAGTCCTGAGGTCCCTAATCAGCCTTCCTTCTTTTACCCAATTTCACAGTCTTCTGATAGCTGACGTATATATTTGGTCCAGAGTCTTTTGTTATTATGAGGAATAAAACAACATATTTATTCATCTTGTCTACAACCAGAGGAACTCTTACATAGTATTTTAAAAGCATAAAAGTCAGCAGAGCTTCATTATCTAAAAATAATGTTGATGTGTCTCATACTTTGAGTGTGATCACAGATCCAGTTGGAAAGGATGAGTAACTACCTATCCGAGTGTCTTCTTTTCACAAAGACAGTTAAGCTCAGAGAGGCTAAATGACTTGTTCAAGCTGCTCAGCCAGAAACTGGTAGAACTGAGATTTAAACCCTGGCTTCCTAATTCCCATCCTGTGCTCTTCCCACTGAGTGATATATATACCACTTTTCACCAACAGCACACCATGTACACTGAATTATTGTTTTCAGGGTTGAAGATGAATTTGCTATTTTCAACCTCTTATTCAATAATGTATGTCGTACCTATTATTTGTTGTATATTCTTGAGTCTAAAAGGCACTGCTATATTTTACTGTTACAGAAATCTATACATGATTTGGCAAGGACTTTTAAAAAGCAGTGATAAAACCTATCCATTATATTCTTGTTTTGTCACATTCCTTCCTAAGTATAAACACTAAATGGAAATCCAGTATAAAGTAAAACAGTAAAATTTGGATGCATCCACAGAATATGAAAACATCTTAATGGCACTAATGGCCTGATATTAACTTTTTTCCTTTGAATGTTTGCAGTTATCTCCCATTGTAAACATCAGCAAATGCCTAATTTATTTGTGACTCACTGAAAACTGGATAAAGTGATGACTGAGCTCAGATTTAGGTATTTAACGAGGAGGGAACTATTTCCTAAACTGATATTCTTTCTTGCATTTGGATAAGATTAAACTGTGGGACAATATATTATGCTCAATTTTAGAAATAAATTTCAAAGGCCAAATTTTTGGCAGGATTGGATGTGAAGTCTTTCAGAAGACCAAAGGATAGGGCAAAGTCATTAAAATAAAGTATCTTTATACCCTTAAGTTCACAGTGCAATATACCAGCTCTGAGCTTGCTATGAAAATTGCTGTTTCAGGGACTGGCAGTATATCAATATTTCAGTTTGCCATTAAGACTTTATTTGGTTTTCATACTTATTTATTAAAGTCATATAACTCCTATATAGTTCCATTTCTCCCAAGGAAGCTCTACACTATAAATGAAAAAAAAAAAGTCCATAAAAGATTATTTCATTTGTTGCATCTCTTTTTTGGTAGGTTATTTTTATGTTACAATTAAAGCACAGTGCCCCCTCACAATTCTTCAAGTTAATAAGCACAGAATAAACACATGAAAGGAGGAATGAGAAATTCAAATCATATTTCATTCTGTCCTTATTAATAAAGTATTTCTATTAGACTACTAACTTGAGGTTACTCTCAGATTTTCTGGGCTTGACTTCTCTAAAAAACGTGTATTTTATATCTAAAAAGCAAAGAAACCTATTTTTTTAAATAAATAGCTTATATTATTTACACTCTATTGATAGGATTAAGGGGTAATGTTAATGTGTGTTTTGAAAGGAAAGATAATTATTCACTCTTTTCTATGTGTGCTCCTATTTTAAGTTAATCACAAATAGAATCTTTATTTTCAAACATGTCTCTCAGTTGTCTCCACCTCCACCTCCACCCCTGCTCAGGAAAAGTGGAACTACCCCATTTCTAACATGTGTCGGAAGTCACTATTTTCACAAGCAAAATTAAGAAGAATACTTTGTTCTTTGGGATATTTATGAAAACATTGCTTTCAATTAAAAAGAGCTACATGAAAGTCTTAAGCAAGTCTAACCAAGTTCTCACTGGGTTACAAGGACAAACGTAACTTTTTAGGTACAATCAAAGCAGTAATTAAAATAGAAGACAGTACTTCCCCTTCTCCAACCTATAAGTTAAGTGCTTGTATATACCAAGCAATAAATACATTTTATTATTAGGAAAGAAATTGCTGCCATTTCCTTCTGGGGGCCGGCAGCAATGATAATGACACACTGGAAAAATGAAGTCACTTTCTTAAATAACCAACACTAAGCTGTCCTCATTGGCTGTGGGTGCTGAGCAAGCCTAGAGCTTTCAGTCCTGAGGGGACAGCTTGCTTGCTATTAGCTGGATTCTGTCAGATTCCTGCAGCAACTCCGCCAGCCTGCAACACCACCCAACACTTTGCATAACGTTTAAGAAAAAAAAAAAAAAAAAGTGGGGGGTGGTGGGATACAAAATTGCTGCTTTTGGCAAACATTCCTTTAAAAATTCCTGACAACTTCTCTTCTGCCTTGGTGGATTTTGCAAAAAGAAACCAGAACAAAGGAAGCTGTCTTAGTGATCAAATGCAGATACCTACATCTCTTTTCTGACAGGCAGTAAGCATGCCATTTTTCATTGGAAGTAACAGCTTTAATGTTTAGTGGCTAATGTATTAGTCTCCTATCGCTGCTGAAACAAATTACCATAAACTTAGCGGTTTAAAACGACATGAGTGTGTCATCTAACAGTTCTGGGGGTCAGAAGTCCCAAATCAGTTTCACTGGACTGAAATCAAGGTCTTAGTGTGCCTCTGTTCCTTCTAGAGCCTCCAGGGGAGACTCTGTTTCTTTCCTTGCCTTTTCCAGCTTCCAGAGGCTGCCTGCATTCATTGGCTCTTGGCCCCTTTCCTCCATCTTCAAAGCTAGCAGCATAGCATCTTCGCTCTTTTCTGACCTCTGCTTCTGCCCTTATATCGTTTATCTGACTCAGCCTCTTTTGCCTCCCTCCTATAGGGACCCTTGTGACTGCAATTACACTGGGCCACTCTGACAGTCTACAGTAATCTCCCCATCTCAAATTCATTAACTTAATCACAGAGTCTCCTTTGCCAGGAAAGCAAACATAGTCACAGATTCTGGGGATTGGGAAGGAGACATCTTTGGGGAGCCAATGTTCACCCTACCACAGTTCTCTCTCTCTTTAAATTCTTAATTCTCTGCATTCTGTTTTATATAAAGTAGATGGCTCAAAGGTCAGGGTGAGCCACTTCAGATCAAAGAATCCCACTGTCAATCTAAATGTAATTAGTTATCCCAGAAAACAGAAGTAACTCAAATCCCAACCTTCCACATTTAAAAAAATGGGTTGACTTGTTCTTACATTGCTCCCGAATAGGGTTCTAATCACACAGAAGGTAATGCATTTGAAGACAAGATATGACATAAAATGAAAAGGCTTTTCTTTACATTGTTGACCTTTACTCACAATAAAAAGTGGAGGCTATCCAAGTGGGTGGCTATGGGATGGGGTGAATCATTTTCTTTCTTCTTTTCCTTCACATTATTACTATCATAAACATTCCAAAACATTTATTTCAAACATGATCTGGGACTGCAGCATATTGCCAAAGATTATTTGTTTGTGTTGTGCTAGTTCTCTGCTAATAGCTGACTCAGAATTTCCATGTAGGTGGCCTTCAGTCTTTCAAAATGTAAATGATAAACATTATCACTCTAGTAAAAGAAAAGCTTTTGGGTTAGCGACAATCTTAAAGTGTTTAAGAAACTGCTGCAGTCTCATCTGGTCAAGGCTATGTCATAAAGGCAAACCAGGCTTATTAAGACCATCATTCTTCAAGCAGGTGATTTGTGCTTTGGAAAGGATACTCCATTTGCCTCTGAAACAAGACAATGATGTGGATGGTCTTAACTACACGACTATGTTCCATTGTGGTCCCCTCCAGATCAAAGGCTCAACAACAGCTTTCCTAGTGATGGTTCCTCATCCTGACTCTGGGTAACCACCAGCCAGGAAGATACTGTTGTTCTCACTTATTCTCTGGGCAGAGACCTGCAAATGGGGCTGTCAGCCCTCTAGGATGAGGGAGGAATTAGACTGTCTCTGAGCTGTTCAAAGTCAAGATGTGAGGAATTCTTACCCCTCCCCGTGGCAGGGAGGTGCCTGAATGGATCTGGCTAGTGATATACGCCTGGACCTTTCATGCTTTAGTGATGCTAAGGGAGTCATAACTGAAGGAAGGGTGACTTGGAACATTCACATGCAACACAGACCGCACCTTGCTATTCAAAGAAAATGCAATTTAGAAATAAGAAAAATCAGACCTGAGAAGTTTCTGCACATAATGGACAATAAAAATATTCCATTAAGAATCATGCCACAAAAGAAATGTGGACTTTTACAGTGCTAAATTTGACAATTACTTCAGGTACCATTTTGAAACACTTTACTCTTCATATACATTTTTAAAGTTAAGCTTCATGCAAAAGACATGTAAGAAGGTATTTTTTAGTTTTACAATTTAAATAGCAGAAAGAAACTTCTATGACCTAACATTACACATGTGAAATTTAATTATTTTTAAGCCTATGCCAGAATTTACAGCAGTTTGAATAAATGGCCATTACTCGGTATAGTTAGTTCTATACAAGTGAATTTCACATGATGTGAATAACTATTTACTTCATAAAGCATTTCAACAAATTCCTGAGTTGGTTATTTCGTTATGCGGAAATCTTACAAGTTTCTAAATTTACATCTAAAATACTATGGGCATATTTTATAAAAAGGATTTGGCATAGTCAAGATTTCAAAATGTCACAAACAAAATATTAGTGACTAAGTGCTTTTCCAGAATTTGGTAATCATCTTTGAAGATAAATTCACGGATTTTTAAAGCTTCAATTTGATTTTACAAAATTTAGTAAGGACAATTTCAGCTTAACAAGTTATCTTTAAAATTCAGTTTCTAAGGCAACAATCATAGGTCCCTGTACACTGCTTTAAAAAAATCATTTTTATAAATTTAGTCACTGCAACATCAAAGGCAAGGCAAATATAACTGCCTTACTGTTATCTCCTTTTATCAGACTTTTTGAACAAGATGACTTTTCTCTTTTTAATGGACCAGACTGCTGCCCATTAAGTACACGACTAAGGGCAGGTAAAATACCAACACCCAACGTGGCTGCCTGAGAACCCAGGCTGTTAAGAGCAGACGGGGATCCAGCCCATTGTATGTACGTAATGGCAAATCTCCTCGTAAGTTACTCCTAACAACTTCATAACTTCCTCGGGAAAGTGAAAAGGGAAGAGCTCTTACCTGCACATTTCACTCCCTGAGCAATGAGCCCCCACATGAAGTTGGCACAGTATTCACACCAGTGCGGCCCTCTGAATGTATGGACCTGAAAAAGAGTAGTGGCAAAGTGGCCGGAGGGGAAACCCATAGATGAGGAGATTTCCCATCAAAGCACGCATATACAAGCCATCGTGTTAGTATGAAGAGGCACAAGATGGTTACATTTACAAAAACCTTGGGTTGAGTGGAATTGACAAGCAGTTAAAATTTCCTTCAGAGCTTGATTTCCTCTGTTTTAGAAATGGTGATACATCAAATCAATATTCTGCTATTTACTTTTGAAAACAATTTCTACAGTGGAATTTTCCAACTGGTCCCCTCCAGCTGTCAGCAGTCTCATCTATGTGTTAGACAAGTACTGGCGAATCCCGAGCGCTACGGCATCAAGAAGGAGGATGTGGAGCAATGCAGACTCTGGATGGATGGATGATCCAGCTTCTGTCCCCTGGGACCACAGTTAGGGCCACGGGTGTTGAAGGTGATATTTAGTGACTGGTTACAACTGAATCATCAAAAAAGGGCTAATTTCTCTTCAAAACCATTTGATACGTACCATGTTAGCAAAGAAAATGAATATATTTTAGAAACTGCAGAAGCTACAGTTAATCAGAAACCCTGTTTGAATACAGTAATTATTCATTCATCTTTTCAGCTCATAAAGGTTTTACTGCATTTGATTCTTTTATCCCTAAGAAAGGAACCTTCAAAGAAGGATTCAAATGCTAAGATACCTATAGAATTTATGGATAGGAAAAAGAAGCCATTCTAGCTTAACCTAAATGAAAAAATACTGGTAGAAAAAAAAAAAAAAAACTGGTAGAATAGAGAAGCAAAAAATCCAAACCCCAAACATTAAAGAATAAAAGAAAAATATCTTGAATATTATCAGTAACATTTTAAGTGAATATGGGCTGAAAATGTACTCAAGAAGTTAAAAGAAAAGAGTGAACAAGGAAGTTACTGTTCTGTATCAGATTACATTTACTTGAGATAAGTTCTTATACATATGATTTCCTCCAGCAGAAAACAGCAATATAAGAGTGAAAATTACAAATGTGACGATTTCAACATAAATATCTGCCAAAACAGCTACTGTAAATAATGAAATTCTCAGCTAAAATTGTCATTTTTATTACTGTCCTTTTTATATGTGATTTTCTGTTGTTGTTGGTTATCTATCTTATACATAGTAGTGTGTATATGTTAATCCCAGCCTAATTTATCCCTCCCCCAATCCCCTCTGGTAACCATTCTGCTTTGGAAATAAGTTCATCTGTGCCTTTTTTTTTCTTTTAGATTCCACATATAAACATACCATATGGTATCTGTCTTTCTCTGTCTGGCTTACTTCACTCAGTATAATAATCTCTAGGTTCATCTATGTTACTGCAAATGGCATTATTTCATTTTTTTTATGGCTGAGTAGTATTCCATTGTGTATATATATACCACATCCTCTTTATCCATTCCTCTGTCGATGGAAATTTAGGTTGCTTCCATGTTTTGGCTATTATAAATAGTGCTGCAATGAACATTGGGGTTTTTGTATCTTTTCAAATTATGTTTTTTTTTCCAGATATACGCCCAGGAGTGGGATTGCTGGATCATATGGTAGCTCTATTTTTAGATTTTTAAAGGAACCTCCATACTGTTCTCTATAGTGGCTGCACAATTTAATTCCCACCAACAGTATAGGAGGGTTCCCTTTTCTCCACACCCTTATCCAGCATTTATTGTTTGTGGACTTTTTAAAATGGCCATTCTGATGGGTGTGAGGTGATCCCTCACTGTAGTTTTGATTTGCATTTCTCTAATAATTAGCAATGTTGAGCATCTTTTCATATGCCTTTTGGCTATCTGTATGTCTTCTTTGGAGAAATGTCTATTTAAGGTTTCTGCCCATTCTTTGATTCAATTTTTTTTTGATATTGAGCTGTACTTTGTCGGTCACATCATTGGCAAATATTTCCTCCCATTCTGTAGGTTGTCTTTTCGTTTTGTTTATGGTTTCCTTTGCTGTGCAAAAACTTTTAAGTATAATTAGGTCTTATGTGTATATTAGTAAGTGATTTTTAAGACACACATACATACACATATATACGTGTGTGTGCGTATAAACTTCAAACTTAAGATGCTACTGAACGTAAGACTTACCTTGAATGTAAGATACATAAATTCCATTTAGAAAAATCATGCCATTTATGACATGCCACTGATGATAAGCTTAATTACAATTTCAGAGGTGTTAAAATGAAAAAAAAAAGCATAAAGTAGAATCAATGAAATATGGTATATCAGCATTCAAAGTAATACTACTGGCAAGAATATCCACATGAGGTAGCGGTAGATAACCCAGGGTTCATTCCAAGCAGGTATGTGCTTGTGACTCTGATCACTGCCAAGTGAGCTCACGTACAAAATGTTGTGTTGATTTTGAAAAGAAGGCCACAATCCCTTCTATGTCTTTTATGGAAAAGCGTCAGGAATGCAGACACAGTTGCTTCTGGATTGTGAATGATGTTCAGAGCCTGTAAATTGAAAGCATTTCCTGGAGTTCCTGAAGGTGAGCCCAAGGTCAATATTCAGACAGACGGTGATATCTTTATTTTTTTTTATGTTCCTCTGATTGAATAAAACTGGATAAAGTATGCAATCTTGCTTTGAATCTGAGGCAAATGAGTGCAACAGATAGCACTGACTCATATTTTAGAAGTTATATAATCATGAAATAGCTAGAGAATTGTGCAGTTATTTTTAGGGGCAGTCTCAGGATAACCCAGTTTCACGTAACTTGTAAGGTTAATAAACTGGACTGGAAGTGTGGAGGAAGTCCCCATTTTGTATCTGCCAGTTACTCATGATAAAGGGTGTTAAAGGTCCCCTGGTGTGTAAATCACTGAAACAGAGAAGGCCTCTTGGCAAACAGAACTGGGTATTGAGATGTGATAGAACGAATTCCCTTCCTCCCCTTCACAAAGCAGTAATGAATGTGGCCTTTTGGAAACCTTGGGACATTTCTTCGTATTACGTGTGCTGAAGAAAGGGTTTCATTGTCCGAGCAACCCAACGTTCTCTACTCAGAGGATCACACACACGTATCTCAGAAAGCAAGCTTTAGGAAATTGTTCTTCTTTCCTTCTTGGACAGGTTTTTGTACAGGCATCTTGCCGCTTGCGGCTGGTTTTAGTGATGGTGGTTTTTGTTTTTTTAAACTGCTTGTAAGGCAGGTTACATAGCTCTCCAGGAAATGGTTCTAGAAGTAGGCCTTGAAGCACCAGCTTACTAAACTTGTATTTGTATAATAGGATTTAACTGGATTCTCTTGTGAATTTTTGTATCTATTGCTATTTGTTATTTTCCTTGTTTTGTGACTTTCATGACTCCACAACCCTGGATTGTATTCGTAAAAATGGAATATTGTAGTCTTTTTGTCTTTTTTATTCCCCCTAGAGGTCATCAAAACAATAGACGTCACTCATTAACTAATCATTTTTATTCATTCATAAACATTTATTAAGTGAGGACATATACAAAGATTAAAACAAATATTGGCTCAAGGAATTCACCATAGGTTTCTCCCGTTAAATATAATGTGCAAAGCGCCTTCTGAAAGTGTCTGCAAAGTGTGAGGGCAGCGGGCGAGGGGCACTGCTCGGTTAAGATGAGTGAGCTGCAGCTTCCGGAATGAGCAAGGTCAGCCAGGTGAGCGCATCAGGCCTGAGTGGGGGTGCGTGCGTTGGAGCGGGGTGCATTAGGAAAGGCTGCTCCAAGGAAATCAAAGGCACACCAGGAGAGAAACAACAGGATGTTTAGAGGAAGTTCCGTGTGGGTGGGGGTGGGAATGATTGACGTGGCAGGAGCTGAGAGAGGCAGCCGGGGCCTCTTTCACACCCACAAATGTATACTTTGTTCAGTCAGCAATGCAGGCGCGCTGAAGATTTTTAAGGAAAGTGACACAGTCAAGAGGACAAGGCTGGAGGAAGACAGACTAGGTAGGATGCTCGGCAGTAGGCCAGGTAACAGACGATACAGGTCTGAACTCAGGCAGTGCTGACTGAGACCATGGGGGCAGAATCAACAGGGCTTGGTGACTGACTGAATCAGAGGCAAAGGAGAGAGGAAGAATGGGGGCTAACTCTTAGGCGGAGGATGGCATTAACAGGGGGAACAGAAGTAAAAGAACAGGTTTGGAAGTGAGGTGGGAGGGGAACAGTGGAAGGGGCTGAAATAGCTGACTGAAGATTCCTGAGAAGGAGGAGGTAACTCATGGAGTAAGGTTCCTGAGGGCATCCAATGGAGATGGGGTCCAGGGCAGAGGGATTAGTTTTGAATAAGAGAAAAATCCACTCTTTCCCTTCCCTGTGTTGGGAGGGCCAAGGGTAAGGGAGAGAGGATGGCTGTGCAGTGCAGGAGTGGTGGGGGTCCTGGAAGCAGAAGGCTAAGGGAGTTCATACCCAATGGTCTGGTTTCTGTGCGTTAGGAAGTAAGTTCAGTCATGAAGCAAATGAAGGGTTTAGAAAAAGTGGGGAACAGGACCTGGAACTGGTCAGAAATTCAGAGAAGGGCTGCTGGACTCGAATGCAAGCTTCTTTCCTGGATGTCATTGCAATCGTACTACAACCGTGTCAAGTGCATTAAAGAAAAAGTGACGCGTTCTTTTAAAAAGGGTGATTGTGTTATATTTGGGCTTCATCTAAATGTTTTATTTTATATGCAGTCTTACATTATCAGTGATGTTTATGTCACATATTTTACTAATTCAGAGAAAGATATCTTTAACAAGTCAGTTGCACAAATTGTATAACTTAGAATACCTCTGCAGTTGTTCTGCTCTATCTAGCACGATGGAAATAGGGTGCTGTTCCTGCAGATGAGGCTCTAGGGCACTGACACCTACAGACAATTTTGCTTACTAGATATGGTTGTATTTTGATGACTGTCTTGGAATGATTAAATCAGAATGTAACGGGCATTCAAAATGCAATAATTAAAGGATCAAAAGTTGCACCTTGGGGGTTCTTTCTGCTTAGGAGGATGCTAAGAAAGAGCTAGGGTGGGATCTGGGAGAAGGGAGGCCTGAGTGGTTCACAAGGAGTGCAGGAGCTCAGGCCAAGCCCTAGGTTATAAGAGAGAGTGACTTGTGCTTGGGATGCCCTGTAGTGCAGTAGACGCCCTTACAGGTCCACACAGGTCAGCACTCAGGGAATCAAGATTACTGACGTCTTTGCAACAGAACACAACGAATAGACACTCATTAAGTGACATTTTCCATGTCATTTTTTAAGGGGATTCTAATTCTAAATTGCTGCAGATTTTTATGTTTTCGTAAGTTTGTGTTTTAGTTTTCCTGTCTCTTCTTATTTTCCAAAGTTGTCGGCTCTTTTTCTTTCTTTCTAACCCTTCTCCCTTTTCCATCCACCAATTCTTAGTTGTGGGCCAGGAAACCTGATAACTCTGCCAGCACTGGATGTATATCAAGAAAATGTGTCATCTGTCTTCCTCTTGAAGGCATTAAGAAGCCAAACCCACCAAACGTCTAGCTCCTGTGTTTCTTGTTGCTGAGGCTGAGGAGGGACAGTGGTCTTGTGAGAAAGGAGGTGTCAGCATCTTGCTTTATTCTATGACATTCTTTTGTCTCTAGTTACTGTAACTTATAAGCAGAAGCTGCCTTTGTTTCTGCTACTTACTGTATGACCCTCATGACATGCACTGGCTTTATAAGGTGGGAAAATAACCAATTCCTTTATAAACAGTACAGTACTCTTTCTTCTTTAGAGTTAAACAAATCACTTCATCAATTTATAAAAAAGGGATTCCTCTGGGGAATGTTTTGGTAACAATCATTGTCATCATATAACAGTATTAGGTCAGAGATGGTCCTGAGAAAAGCAACCTTGTAAGTTGGCCGCAAGTATTTTTTCTAGGCCACTTCCAAAGCTTTTGGTACATCTTGACAAATGAAAGTGACAGAGTACACAGCATGAATTATACCTTAATGAACAAAGGGCACAGCAACTTGTTTTAAAGAACTCTTTTGCAACTGGAAAAAAGACAACTTTATTACCATGGCATCTGAGATTGCTCTCACCTGTGAATACCTCCTGTCATATTAATCACCTTAAAAACGGAGATGAAAGACTGGATTAACTAATGGACCCAACAGAGCCTGTCACAGGGAGGGCACTGGTCAGAAGCAGGCTGAAAAGGACAGACAGGGAAACGGGTAGGCTACTGAGAGGCCCATGTGGCACAGGCCAAGGGTCCTGTGTCTCCTGGGTACTGACCCAGGTAAAAACTGAAGCCATTCTCAGCTGGGCCTACTGTCGTACTGACGCAAACCCTGGCTTCTATAAGAAAACCTGCTTCTCAATGTTTCTGACGTTCACATCTCCAGTTTGAATGTCAGTAACAGAAACAGCGGAAAAGAATTCCACGCTATTAGAAGAGAAAGAAAAATTCAGAACATCTTCATCACCCTTTCCAAGCCATAACACTACCTCTAGAAATAAGCATGAATGCAAATAGCCAAGGAGTGTGCCTGCAAAGCCTGCTGCAAATGTAAACTATCTTGGAGGCGATAAGAACATTAGGGGAAATGAAATTTTGCTTGGGAAGGTGGGAATGACATTTCAGCTGCCGCTCTTCATTTGGGAGGCTCTGATGAGTCAGTTCTCCAGCGTGATATTGGGCAATGAAGGGAGAGAACAGATGATCAAAATCAAAACGAAAGGAATGTATTAGGCAGGCAGCTGGGCAGGAAAGGCTTTCTCTTTCTCTCTTTTTTTTCATTTTTATCTTTAGGGCAACCAGAATGTACTCTTTTAAGTAACCAATTTTAGTTTCACCAAGATGGCTTGATTTGGATCCAAAAGATTTGGAATTTAGAATTTTGGTCCTAATTTGACCTCTTCAGTTAAAGTACATTTTGATTTATACTAAATAATGAGAAGAGAAAGTAGCACCTTGGCCATGATCATTAGCAACAGATACACAAAATTGTATAGAGGTTCCCTGCAAGAAAAAAAGGTAGGGTGGGGGAACTTAAAAATAGGAGTATCTTTAGTATCAGAGCAATACCTTCTTGCCTTGTTATTTAAACTATTAGTGGTCTTAACATTCTTCAGGAAAAATCTGTAACGAATAGTAAGGCTGGGGTACGGTTAAGCCAGCAGCACTGACATCACGCTGGCCGCGCCTCCCCCTCTTGTTCTGACGGAGCGGACACGTTAAGGCGGTGACCACAGCGGGAAAGGCAGAAGGAACGCCCGGGGCACTTGCTGAAACACGTGCTTGGGGCTGGTGAGTGCCTGGTACAGGAGAAGGGGCACACAGAATCAAGGGGGTTCTGAGTGCATGGGAGCACCAGGCGCTAACAGCTAACAGCTGGTGGCTACCCATGATCGTGCAGGGACGGAGGCGCACACTTCACCTCACAAGTAGTTGACACCGTCGGAAGTATTACTGTGAAAAGGATGACAAATGACAGAAAACTCAGTGACCTAACGTTTCAAGAGTGAGAAAACTGTTCAAAATTGAGGGAGATACCATAAAAGCCTGCTGGACATACCTTGGTCATATCACAAATAAGTGGTATCCCCTTAAATATGAGAAATAACTACAGGAAAAAGCTGATATAACACGGTCAGGCTATGACAACACTAGTTGTATGTTACTAGTACAGGGCCATTACTAGGACAATGTTAACAATTTAGTTATGCTCCCACAAGAAAAACATAAAAATGGTTCTTACTGGCATATAAAAGAATACTTTAAGTAAACACGCACAGAAAAAATAGTGAATTATTATTAATTCTACTCACACAGTCCATTCACCATAATCCTATACAGGGCCTTATTAACAAAGTTTAAATTTCTTTATGGCTTCCTTCAGGATCTACATTTCTCTATCAACACTAGCCCAGTGAAAGAGAAAATCTCTGCAATTACAGCTGAGGGACTTCCCCTGGAGGTCCAGTGGTTAAGACTCCGCGCTTCCACTGCAGTGGGCACGGGCTCAATCCCTGGTCGGGATCCTGCATGCTGTGTGGTGCGGCAATAAATACAAAAAAAAAAAAAAAAATTATAGCGAAGTTGATGTGGTGCAGGCAAATGAACTTGCTCAGAATCATACACAACCACATTAACGCTAGAACACAAATGCAGTTTCTGGTGTCAGTGGTCTGTTCTAAGCTTAAGAATGGCCCTTAACACAAAGCCATCAACTTGAAATCCAGGAATCAGGCTGTGGAAACACCAAAGTAATCAAGGCATTTATTTTATTTATTTATCACATTATAAGGTACAGTTTATATAATAAATGATATAACAATAAATATCACCCACTAATTAAAAAACACTTTCCATTTCAAAACATGGATGTTTAAAGTATTAAAAAACCTATAAACCTATAATGTTTAGCTATTTTCCAGGTTCAGAAGCAAATTTCTTTTTAATTTCTTTTCATAGGAGCTCTGAGAGCTCTGCCTCTAAACTGAATAATGGTTAAAGTTTAAAAATGTCATATGCCATACCTGAAACACTTCTTTGAAAGCTTAGTTTCATTACTCAGATTAATGTTTGCACTCACATACCAGTAAGTAAAAAATATCAAACACTGAATCAATACTTGAAAATACCAATCTCCTAAAGATATATTATGAAGATACTGATATGAGGAAAATAAATGAATTACCTTGGTTATGCAATAAAAACCACTGCATAACCCACAGCTGAATGACATAATCTCTGTACCACACTGTAGTATGTAAACTGAACAATGAGAGACAAAAAAAGCCTCAGACTAATCCACATTATCTTATGATCCACAATTCCTCAAAGCCAAGTCTGTACTAATATTAACATTTCCAGAAAACCAGATTTCAATTTCTCTTTGGTTTGGTTGTAAAAATGTCATCTAAAGAAGTTTGCTGTTAAAACACATTATATTATGAATAAAGTATTCCTCTAATACACCTGGAAAAAGGTTTGACTAAAATGCACACACACGGAATTATTAAACTATGTAGTTCAAACCCTTTTTAAAGCTCTAGTAAAAGAGATTCAGATTTTTCTCTACTGTTTTTCTATTGGTTTAACTGGGTCTTCTTTTTCAAGTTTCCTAAGGTGGAAGCTTAGTTAACTGATGGGACCTTCTTTTTTTCTTTCCCAAAATAAGCATTTAATAGTATAAATTTCACTTTAAGCACTACTTTAGCCACATTTCATGAATTTTTGATATACTGTATTTTTCTTTTTATTCAGTTCAAAATATTTTCTAATGTCCCAGTGATTACTTCTTCAATTCAAGAGTTATTTAACAGTAAGTAATTTCCAAATATGTGGGAACATTTTCAGATATCTGTTACTGATTTTGAATTTAATTCTGTCATGGTAAGAGGATATACTTTGTAAGATTTCAATCCTTTTACATTTATTGACACTTGTTTTATGACCCAGAATATCGTCTATCTTGGTGAATCTCTCATGTTCACCTGAATAGAATGTGTATTCTGCTGTTGCCAAGTAGAATACAAATATCAGCGAGGTCAAATTGGTTAATACTGTTGTTCAAAGTCTTCTAAATCCTTACTAATTTTCCATTTGTTCTATTTGTCTGTCTGTCCTGTCACTGAGAGAGAAGTGTAGAGCTCTCCATCTATAATTATGGATTTGTCCATTTCACTTTTCAGTTCAGTTGTTGCTTTACGTATTTTGAATCTCTGTTACTAGGTGCATATAAATTTTAAATTATGTCCTCTTAATAATTTTAATGTTTTTACTGCCAATAATATTTATTGTTCCAAAAAATACTATGTTTAATATAGTCACTAATTTTCTTTGAATTATTGTCTATATGGTATATCTTTTTCCTTTTGCCTCTCTGTGTCTTTAAAGTGGGTTTCTTGTGGATAGAATATAGGGGTCTTGGTTTTTAAATCCAATCTGACAACAACCTCTGTCTTTTTTTTTTTAAATTTATTTTTGGTTGCACTGGGTCTCCACTGCTGTGTGCAGACTTTCTCTAGTTGTGGCAAAGTGGGGCCTACTCTTGGTTGCAGTGTGTGGGCTTGTCAGTATGGTGGTTTCTCTTGTTGCGAAGCATGGGCTCCAGGTGTGTGGGCTTCAGTAGTTGCAGCACATGGGCTCATTAGCTGTGGCATGCAGGCTGTAGGGTGTGCAGGCTCAGTAGTAGTTGTGGCTCGTGGGCTCTAGAGTGCATGCTCAGTAGTTGTGATGCACGGGACTTAGTTGCTCTGTGGTATTTGGGATCTTCCTGGGGCAGGGATGGAACCCGTGTCCCCTGCACTGGCAGGCAGACTCTTAACCACTGTACCACCTAAGAACTCCCAATTTTTCCTCTTTTAAAAAAATGTACATTGTATTCCTGTAGGTGAGTATGCACATTTAAGGTCCTATAAAGCCATAAAATTACAAACACATTGAGAAGTTGGAATGTGAAACTAAAATTCAAGAGAAACCAAACATGTTTAATTTCTAGATCCTAGAACATCCTTTATACATTTTATCATATGTGAGGGATGAACAACTTCACCTCTCCGGGCTTTAGGAAGAAAAGTTTTCTTTCCCATAACCTGGTTTTCTCTTTGACTCTCTTGGGCTGCTCTTACAATTTTCTCTCTGGCACTGGTTTTTAGCAATTTGATTATGATGTGCCCTGGTGGTATGTTCATATTTTTTCTATTTGGAGTTCACAGAACTTCTTGGATCTATGGGTTTTTATTAAATGTATACAATTTTTGGTCATTACAGCTTCAAATAATTGTCCTATCCTTTGGCCTCCCACCCCTGCACCTTCTGACTCCAAGTACGCTTAAGTTAGATTGACTGGTGGTGTCCCTCTGGTCACTGATGCTATGCCCTGCCCCTCACCTTCTGACTCTTTCTGCCTTCCATTTTGGATATCTTTTATTGCTATGTCTTCTGGTTCACTAATCTTGTCTTCTGTGGCACCTAATATGCCATTAATACCATCCAGTGTATTTTATTTTATTTTAAATTTGTATTTATTTTATTTTTGGCTGCGTTGGTTCTTCATTGCTGCACATGGGCTTTCTCTCGTTGTGGCGAGTGGGGGCTACTCTTCATTGTGGTGCACAGGCTTCTCATTGAGGTGGCTTCTCTTGCTGTGGAGCTCAGGCTCTAGGCACACGGGCTTCAGTAGTTGCAGCTCCCGGGCTCTAGAGCGCAGGCTCAGTAGTTGTGGCACACGGGCTTAGCTGTTCCTCGGCATGTGGGATCTTCCCGGACCAGGGATCGAACCTGTGTCCCCTGCATTGGCAGGCAGATTCTTAGTCACTGCACCATCAGGGAAATCACATCATCCACTGTATTTTAAATTTCAGGTATATTTTTCATCTCTAGAGATTCCATTTGGATTGTTCTAAATAGCTTCCATTTCTTTCCTCACTGCAGCCTTTAGTCTACTGCTAATTTAGTCATGTTACTATGATGATACCATTCTGACAACTTTTAAACAATGCCTCATGTATTATGATGTATTCCCAATCCTACTGGTGGGCAAAACTATTCTCAGCCCAGGGTGTATTTCAGTAGTGATTCAGCCTATTGCTTTCTGGTGCTTTTCTGATAGTTTCTTCCCATGCAGGTGTTGATAAGTACCAAAGGCTCATGAAGATTCCTATGCAGATATCCAGCGCTCTTTCTGTGCACAGCTCTTGTCCCCAGGTACTCTGCCCCACAAATTTTAGCTGCTTTGCCTTACCAAAGTAAGACTTTGCCTTACTCCAGTCTCTGTGTCCTCAACTTGGTTAGACTAGTGGGTCTTCTTTGGATTCCCCCTCCATGTGCTGTGGCCTAGAAACTGCTTCCAGCCAGGGAGAGCAATCTTAAGAGTCATCTTGTTTGTGTTCTTTCTTTAGGTAATCGCAGAACTATAACACCTGTTGTTCAATGTCTGTTATTTTATTTGGTTTATTTGGTTTGCTTTTTATGGTTTGCTGGTTGTAGAAGATGGGAAGGTATATCTATTTCTTCCATTATGGCTGAAAGTGGGAGTTCGGATTATATTCTTGTTTCTAAAACTGATCTTTCATGTGAGCTCGAACCTGCGACTCCTCTGGGCTTCCTTTTCATCATGTGTCAAATGACGTTAACCTAATCAGCAATTCTCAATGCCCTTTATGTAGGCAGAACTGCTTCAGGATTCTTTTCCCTTCATGCTCTACAAGCACGCTTCTCTTAGCAAAGTGTTACACTAACATTGTTGTATTTAGTAGGCTGTGTACTAGGATCTTGTAACTGATGATTTCTTTGGTCATTTAATGTTGCAGTGGGCATTTCTTATTTTTTAGTCATGCAGAATAAATGTCTGGATAACAGTTCTCAATCCATGTGAACTGTATGGAACTGATCCTATTGCCAGCTCCAGGGGAAGGTATGTGACCTAGATCTAAGCCAATCAGCACATTTCATTCTCTTGAACCAGAGTTACTGGTTCAAAGATGGGCATATAAGATAACTGGGTGAATGCCTGCCAGGCCTAGACCCTTTGCTCAAATAGTCTCTTTTTGTGGCTGACTAGAATCTGGGAATATACAGAGCTGGGGCCTCTGCCAGCCATCCTGTCACCACAGGGAGCCTAAGAAATGAAGACAGAGCTGGGAGACAGGGTTCTGGTAGCCTTTTAAGCCCCTGGGTCAAGGGATACCTTCAACTAACACTGGGCTTTTCCTACTACGTGAGTCAATAATTTCCCATTTTGCCTCAGTGGGCATGGGTTGGGCTTTCTGACACTTGCAATGGAAAGTCTCCCATCTGTTTCATCAAATAGTAAATATCAGTCATGGGTTCCAAGCGGATTTTTTAAAAAGACACACTGAAGCAACGTCATACAACTGTGGAGTAAGGAGTGGCAACAGCAAACCATCAAAGCAAAACCACATGCCTCCGAGAGACGGACTTTCTCTTTATGAACGCACTGTGCACGCTGGTAAGGCAGTGCCACAAGCAGCCACCAGGGTGTGGAACAAGTACGAGGTAGAACTGCAAACAAAGGGAGTTCTACAGAAGATAAAGAACAAGCCTGACATTTCAGGCCTGATTTAGGCAAATCCATTTGCATAGCCCAAAACCTCATCTCTACTACAACAGACTGGAGGACATCAACTACCATGTCAAGAGTCCTCTGGCTCCCATGACCTAAAAATGAACATATTCTTTTCTTTTTAATTTTTATGTCTGAGTAACACTTTAAAAAACATACCCAGTTCTACTTTTGCTCCCCCTGAAATGTAAACATGTAGAAAATAAGCAGTTGATGATGTTCTTCAGAAGCGTACCACCACTCAGCTATTTCCCCTTTTCTTTCTAGCTTTCCTATTTTGCAGCCAGAAGAATACTAAGATAATTTAATAGGACAGGTTAGTAAACCTGAAAAAAAGCTATTGGTATGGTGTTTATCAGGAAAATGATCTTTAGTGGTTTCTCAGATACCAGCAGTGCTGTGGTAAAATATCTAAGAAAGAAAAATCAGTATCTGCACGTGGTCTCTTCACTTAAAAAATTCTTTCCTAGATTTACATTCCACTTCCTTTGGTGTATATGCATGTCTCTCTTCTCTCTGCCCTTTGGGCAATGATATTTTTTGTGTCATATACTATTACATACGAATAATGAATGCTGACTAATGATAATAATTGTACTGAGATATAGGGAAGATGTCATGACATGTACATACTCCTCAAGCATGTTTTGACTATTTTATTAGAGCCACAAAAGGCTTCACTATTAAGACTCTGTCCTCCGAGCAATGTTGATATAGTGTGTCACAAAGAAGATGAAGTATAAAAGTATGTCAATTAAACAAGGTTTTGGAAAACAGATATGAAATATTATGCATGTATCTCTCCTATTAACTTACAAAATAAGCAGAACAGAGTTAAGACAATCCTCAGTTAAATTTGAAGCGGGGGAATGGATATATGATACAAGTAACTATAAAAAGCTGCCTTTAAAGTATTAACATGTCCCAAATCCTTGAAAGTTAGATTATTGTGTGGACCACAAACTAAAGTAGTAACAGAATTCTGGAGGAGGTGACTTTTTAAAATTGTGTGTTCTTCCTAAGGATTTATTTACATGCTTGTTACTGTGTTGGGAGTCATATGCTAGGCCGATTCTCCACTTTGGGATAAATTTTCTAAAATATTAAGTCAGCAGGATACACATACATGGTGGAAATAATCAATACCACACTAGATGCAGTTGTCTGCCAGAGGGTCTCAAATTAGGATACTGGTTGAAAATAAGAACTAGGATAGGTTCTGGTGAGAGAGCGCGCCAGGCTCCTCCCTGAGGTGTTTAAAAGTGGCAACTCTAACATCTTAAAGGTTGGCCTCGGGTTTTGCTTTACTTTCAAATTGTTTGGTTTTTAATTTCATAAAAGACATGGTATACCTAATATGTTCCATTAACAGCCTCCTAGTGAAAACAAACTTGCAAATCTCTCCCCAAATGTTAAATTACTCTCTAATATTTTTTTTTTGATTCCATAAAAAGAAATAGGACACATAAATTCCACTAACAGTCTCCAAGTAAGAAAAACTTCCAAATCTCTCTCCAAATCTGAAAGCAACAACAGCAAAAAGGCAAGTGAGACTACATCTAACAATAAATCTTCTACACAGCAAAGGAAACAATCAACAGAGTGAAAAGGTAACCCACTGCTGGATCATAATATAGTTTTAATTTTTTGAGGAACCTCCATAATGTTTTCCATAATGGCCGTACCAATTTACATTCCCATCAACAGTGTACAAGGGTTCCATTTTCTCCACATCCTCGCCTATACAGGTTATATTTTGTCTTTTTGACAACAGCCATTCTAACAAGTGTGAGATGATATCTCATTGCAGTTTGATTTACATTTCCCTGATGATTAGCGATGCTGAACACCTCTTCATACAGCTGTTGGCCATTTGTATATCTCCTTTTGAGAAAGGTCTATTCAGGTCCTTTGCTCATTTTTAAATGGACGGTTTTTTAATTTTTTTGCTATTGAGTTGTATGACTTCCCTATATATTTTGGATATTAACCCCTTATCAGATATATGATTTGCAAATATTTTCTCTTATTCCATAGGTTGCCTTTTCACTCTGTTGACTGCTTACTGTGCAGAAGTTTTTAGTTTGATGTAATTCTACCAATTTTTGCTTTTGCTGCCTATGCTTTTGGTGCCATATCTAAGTAATCATTGCCAAGACCAATGTCAAGAACCTTTTTTCCCTATGCGTTCATCTACTGGTTTTTTGGTTTCAGGGCTTACATTTAAGTCTTTAAATCTGTTTTGAGTTGGTTTTTTATAAATGTTGTGAGATAGGGGCCAATTTCATTCTTTTGCATGTGGATATCCAGTTTTCCTAATATCATTTATTGAACAGACTATCCTTTCCCCATTTAGTGGAATCCTTATTGAGGTTCAGTTGACTGTAGATGCATTTCTGACTGTAGATGGATTTATTTCTGAGGTTTCTAGTTCATTCCATTGGTCTATAGGTCTGTTTTTATGTCAGTACCATACTGTTTTGATTATTGGAGCTTTGTAACATATTTTGAAATAACTGCATGGTACCTTCAGCTTTGGTGTTCTTGCTCAAGATTGCTTTGGTTATTTAGATATTTTGTTGTTCCATATGAATTTTAGGATGCCTTTTTCTACTTCTGTAAACAATGTCATTGGGATTTTGACAGACATTGCATTGAATATGTAGATCACTTTGGGTAATATGGACATTTTTATTTTTTTAATTATTTTATTTTTGGCTGCTTTGGGTCTTTGTTGCTGCATGCAGGCTTTCTCTGGTTGTGGTGAGTGGGGGCTACTCTTCATTGCAGTGTGTGACATTCTCATTGCTGTGGCTTCTCTTGTTGCGGAGCACTGGCTCTAGTCGTGCAGACTTCAGTAGTTGTGGCATGTGGGCTCAGTAGTTGTGGCTTGCGGGCTCTAGAGCGCAGGCTCAGTAGTTGTGGTGCATGGGCTTAGTTGCTCCGCGGCATGTGGGATCCTCCTGGACCAGGGATCAAACTCAAGTCCCCTGCATTGGCAGGTGGACTCTTAATCACTGCATTCAGGGAAGCCCCCAGTATGGAAATTTTGGCAATATTAATTCTTCCAATCCATGAAATGATGGGTTTCCCTTGAGTCAAGTACAGCATTTAAAATTCTCTAGCTCCATAAAATGGCTATGAAGAAGTGTAAGCAACTATATGCAAACCAACAAAAATCTTGTAAAATGTTTCCTTTCGGAGTATTAATGTTAGGCAGTAACCTTTCCAATGACCTTAATAATCTAGATTTACACTCAAGGTGTCATAACCTGTTCCCCAGCCACCATTACAAAACACAGGAAGGATAGACAGGACTGAGGTCAAGAGGGCCACAGTGCTGGGGGCAGCATACAGGCCTGGATGGAAGTGCAAGATGAGTCTCTGTGGTCCTGCTCACCACCAGCAAGGGCAAAAGTAAAAAGCAGAACAGTGTGTGTTCATTTTTTTTTTTTTTTTCTTTTTCTTTTTTTGGCTTCCACAGCATCTGATAAGTACTACACTGGATAGCAACAGAAACTGTCTACAGGGACTTTACAGATGATCTTGTCTAATTGCTTAGTTTCTTTCCATACCCTCTACAAGTTTGATTGCCCTAGGCAGACAGAACCCCTGCTATGCTCTGATCTTTATATCTCCCCTTGCAAGAGACCCATATTAAGAATCAGGAATTTTGTGTATGTATACATTTCTATATCCATGTATAATATAGAAATTTCTAATATAATTCAGTTTAATCTCATTCTTGAAAAACATTATTCTTTTAAAATGTTTATGTTGAACACTCCATGTTCACATCCCAGGAGATGCAATGGTGAGCGACATTATGGTGAAGGTTACTTACGAGACATTCCAGGCTACCATTTCCATTTTGTCATGTTGCATTTAACCACTTTTAAATTACTATTAATTCAAAACAATATTCAAATTTCTAAGAACTTAAAATGTGAACACAGATTCTCCAGTCAAATATAACATAATATTTTGGGTTTTATTTCATTTTAAAAACACACATGAATTTGATTTTAAAAAATTTTGTAACAATATAGGTTTTAAGGCCATTAGAAAAATCTATTTTTGTGTCAAAATTTCCTGCTGCATGAAAGTAGTTTCAAAATAACTACCACCACCACAACAAAGGTCCCCCATGTCACACTGTCTGCTCGTTTATTTAGTCATTCAACAGATGCTTCTTGAGCATCTATAAGTCATTTTACTAGATATGGGGACAGGGGAAGGGAGAACAAAGGGAGGAAAGATGGGAGGTGGTGTTATGATGGCTGGTGGAAATAATACAAAGGAGGTGGTAGGTATGGTCCTGGAATATGACATTTCACTGATTGTTAATATAACTGGTTAAACTATATATGAAAGAACATTTTTTTAACAATGGAAAAGAGAATAATTATGTTAACAAATCTATTACTTCTCAATGTAATTTAATCTGAGAATTTAAAAGCTGTTAGAGAACTTATAGATCATGTAGTTTAACACCACATTTTATATTAAATCTATTTCTATTTGTTGTTTCATCTTGTATTATTTTCTCAAATGTGAAACAAATGAAGACCACAGGGCTCGAATTTGCCTGTATCCTTCAAAGGAAAGGAAAGACCACTTTCCACAGGAGTGCTTACCATTTCTAACCTTCAGTTTATCAACAGCAGAATGTCTGGTCTGGTGGCCAGGACTGACAGGTTAACTATTATCACTATATCCCAGTAGGTCTTGAATCCGTAATTTTATTAAATATTATAAGGTTCATGTTATACAGTTAATTTAATTACATTATCAATTAATATTTCAGGATTCATTGCTTGCCTATTATCTTCGCAACATTAAATCTATTAACACATCACCTTTCATTTCTATGTAGAATACAAGTGTTTGAAACTCTAAATTCAACCAGTTCTTTTAGAAAAGAACTAAACTCATATTTTAAAGTATTTATAATTCTTCAGCAGCCTGTTTGCGTGAGGAACTCTGGTCTGAAGTGAAGCATGCAAGGCCTCTGCATAGCGCCCCTGATGAGCAAGTGACATTAGACTCAGCACAAAGGAAAAGAAAAAAAAAAAAAAGAAGACCAGATGCCGGAGTAGAAGGACATGCACTCACCTGTTCTTATGGAAACACCAAAATCACAACTAACTGCTGAATAACCCCTGACCAAAAAATGCTGGAACCTACCAAAAAAGATACCCTACATCCAAAAACAAAGAAGCCACAATGAGAAGGTAAGAGGGGCACAACCATGATAAAAACAAATCCCATACACGCCAGGTGGGCAAACCACAAATTGGAAAATAATTATACCACAGAAGTTCTTCCACAGGAGTGAAAGTTCTGAGGCCCATATCAGGCCCCCCAGGCTGAGGGTCTGCAAAAGGAGAAGGAGCCCCCAGAGAATCTGGCATTGAAGGCCAGCAAGGTTTGATCACAGGAATTCCACAGGACTGGGGAAAACAGAAACTCCACTCTTGGAGGGTACAAACAGGGTCTCATGCACACCACTATGACCCAGGGGAAAAAAACAGTACTCTCATAAGAGACTGGGCCAGACTTACCTGCTAGTATTGGAGGTTCTCCTGTGAGGTGGTGGGGGAGAGCTGGCTGTGGCTCACTGCAGGGACAAGGACACTGGTAGTGGCAGTTCTGGGGAGTACTCATTGGCATGAGCCCCCCTGGAGGCCACCATTTTCTCACCAAGACCTGGCCCCCACCCAACAGCCTGTAGGCTCCAGTGCTCGGATGCCTCAGGCCAAACAACCAACAGGGCAGGAACATAGCCCCACCCCCTAAGCAGACAGGCTGCTTAAAGTCTTCCTGAGTAAACAGCTGCCCAATAAACACAGCCTGACCCCGCCCTGCCCACCTGGGGGACAAGATCCAGCTCCACCCACCAGTGGGCAGCTACCAGTCCCTCCCACCAGGAAGCCTAAACAAGCCTCTTAGCTTCATCCACCAGGGGGCAGACAGCAGAAGCAAGAAGAACTACAATCCTGCAGCCTGTGGAATGTAAACCACAAGCACAGAAAGTGAGACAAAATGTCCCAGATGAAGGAACTAGATAAAACTCCAGAACAACAACTAAGTGAAGCAGAGATAGGCAATCTATCTGAAAAAGAATTCAGAATAATGCTAGTAAAGATGATCCAAGATCTCAGAAAAGGAATGGCAACACAGATGGAGAAGATACAAGAAATGTTTAATAAAGACCTAGAAGAACTAAAGAACAAAGATGAATGATACAATAACTGAAATGAAAAGTACACTTAAAGAAATCAATAGCAGAATAACTGAGGCAGAAGAACAGATAAGTGAGCTGGAAGACAGAATGGTGGAAATCACTGCTGTGAAACAGAATAAAGAAAAAATAATGAAAAGAAATGAGGACAGTCTAAGAGACCTCTGGGACAACATTAAATGCACCAACATTTGCACTGTAGGGGTCCCAGAAGGAGAAGAGAGACAGAGGACCTGAGAAAAATTTTGAAGAGATAATAGCTGAAAACTTCCCTAACATGGGAAAGGAAACAGTCACCCAAGTCCAGAAAGCACAGAGAGTCCCAGGCAGAATAAAGACAAGGAGGAACACACTGAGACACACAGTAATCAAACTGACAAACATTAAAGACAAAGAAAAAATATTAAAAGCAACAAAGGAAAAGCAATGTACAAGGGAACGCCCATAAGATTATCAGCTGACTTTTCAGCAGAAACTCTGCAGGCCAGAAGAGGGTGGCACAATATATTTAAAGTGATGAAAGGGAAGAACCTACAGCCAAGAACACTCTACCAAACAAGGCTTTCATTCAGATTTGATGGAAAAATCAAAAGCTTTACAGACAAGTAATAGCTAAGAGAATTCAGCACCACCAAACCAGCTTTGCAACAAATGCTAAAGGAACTTACTTCTTTAGGCAGAAAAGAAAAGGCTACAACTAAAAACAAAAAATTAAAATGAAAAAAGCTCACCAGTAAAGGCAAACATACAGTAAAGGTAGGAAATCATCTACACACAGATATGATATCAAAATCAGCAATTGAGAGAATAGGAGAGCACAAATGCAGGATATTGGAAATGCATTTGAAATTAAAAGACCAGCAACTTAAAACAATCTTGTTCATATGCAGACTGCTGTAATAAAACCTCATGGTAACTGCAAACTGAAAATCTACAACAGATACACAAAAAAGGAAAAGGGATACAAACACAATACTAAAGTTAGTCATCAAATCACCAGAGGACAAAAGAGGAAGGGAAGAAAAACAAAACAAATACAAAACAATTAAGAAAATGGCAATAGGAACATACATATCAATAATTACCTTAAATGTAAATGGATTAAATGCTCCAACCAAAAGACATAGATTGGCTAAATGGATACAAAAACAAGACCCATATATATATGCTGTTTATAAGAGACCCATTTCAGATCTAGGGACACATACACAAACTGAAAGTGAGGGGATGGAAAAAGGTATAATCCATGCAAATGGAAATCAAAAGAAAGCTGGAGTAGCAATACTCATATCAGACAAAACAGACTTTAAAATACTGTTACAAGAGACAAAGAAGGACACTACATAAAGATGCAGTGTCCAAGGGACCAATCCAAGAAGATATAACAATTGTAAATATATATATATATATATACCCAACACCTCAATATATAGGGCAAATATATATATATATACCCAGCACCTCAATATATAGGGCAAATCCTAACAGCCATAAAGGGAAAAATCAACAGTAACACAATAATAGTGGGGAACTTTAGCAACCCACTTTCATCAATGGACAGATCATCCAGACAAAAAGACAATTAGGAAACACAGGTCTTAAATGACACATTAGACCAGATGGACTTAATTGATATTTATTGAGCATTCTATCCAAAAGAAGTAGAATACACATTCTTCTCAAGTGCACAGGGAACATTTTCCAGGACTAATCACATGCTGGGCCACAAAACGAGCCTCAGTAAATTTAAGAAAATTGAAATCATATCAAGCAACTTTTCTGACCACAACGCTATGAGATTAGAAATCAACTACAAATCAAAAAATTGTAAAAAATACAAACACATGAAGGCTAAACAACATGCTACTAAACAACCAATGGATCACTGAAGAAATCAAAGAGGAAATCAAAAAATACCTAGAGACAAATAAAAATGAAAGCCCAATGATCCAAAACCTATGGGACACAGCTAAAGCAGTTCTAAGAAGGAACTTTATGGCAACACAATCTTACCTCAGGAAACAAGAAAAATCACAAATAAACCTAAAGCAACTAGAGAAAGAAGAACAAACAAAACCTAAAGTCAGTAGAAGAAAGAAATCATAAAGAAATAAATGAAATTGAAACAAATAAAACAACAGAAAAGATCAATGAAACTAAAAGCTGGTTCTTTGCAAAGATAAACAAAATTGATAAACCTTTAGCCAGACTCATCAAGAAAAAAAGGGAGAGGGATCAAATCAATAAAATTAGAAATGGAAAAGAAGTTACAATGGACATCACAGAAATATTGGGTTGGCCAAAAACTTCATTTGGGTTTTTCTGTAACCTTGTGGAAAAACCCAAACGAACTTTTTTGGCCAACCCAATACAAAAGATCATAAGAGACTATATGCAGCAACTATATGCCAGTAAAATGGATAACCTGGAAGAAATGAACAAATTCTTAGAAAGGTACAATCTCCCAAGACTGAACCAGGAAGAAATAGAAAATATGAACAGTTCAGTTGCAGGTACTGAAATTGAAACTGTGATTTAAAAACTCCCAACAAACAAAAGTCCAGGACTAGATGGCTTCACAGGCGAATTCTATCAAACATTTAGAGAAGAATACCTATCCTTCTCAAACTCTTCCAAAAAATTGAGGGAGGAATACTCCTGAACTCATTCTATGATATGAGGCCACCATTACCCTGATACTAAAACCAGACAAAGATACCACAAAAAAAAGAAAATTACAGGCCAATATCACAGATGAACATAGATGCAAAAATCCTCAACAAAACACCAGCAATCCAAATCCAACAGTACATTAAAAGGATCACACACCATGATCAAGTGGGATTTATCCCAGGGATGCAAGGATTTTTTTCAACATCCGCAAATCAATCAGTGTGATACACCATATCAACAAACTGAAGAATAAAAACCATATAATCATCTCAATAGATGCAGAAATAGTTTTTAACAAAATCCAACACCCATTTATGATAAAAACTCTCCAGAAAGTGGACATAGAGGGAACCTACCTCAACTCAATAAAGGCCATATATGACAAACCTACAGCTAACATCATTCTCAATGGTAAAAAGCTGAAAGCATTTCCTCTAAGATCAGGAACAAGACAAGGATGTCCACTCTCACCACTTTTATTCAACATAGTTTTGGAAGTCCTAGCTACAGCAATCAGAGAAGAAAAGAAATAAAGGGAATCCAAATTGGAAAAGAAGTAAAACTGTCACTGTTTGCAGAGAAAAATCCTGAAGATGCTACCAGAGAACTACTCAAGCTCATCAACAAATTTGGTAAAGCTGCAGGATACAAAATACACAGAAATCTGTTGCACTTCTATATACTAACAATGAAAGATCAAAAAGAGAAATAAACAATCCCATTTACTATCACATCAAAAAGAATAAAGTACCTAGGAATAAATCTACCTAAGGAGGCAAAAACCTGTAACTCCAAAAACTGTAAGATGCATAAGAAAGAAATCAAAGATGACACAAACAGATGGGAAGATATACCATTTCTTGAATTACAAGAATCCATATTGTCAAAATGAGTATACTACTCAAGGCAATCCATAGATTCAATGCAATCCCTATCAAATTACTGACGGCATTTTTCAGAGAACTAGAACAAAAAATGTTTAAATTTGTATGGAAACACAAAAGACCCCAAAGAGCCAAAGCAATCTTGAGAAAGAAAAACAGAACTGGAGGAATCAGACTCCTTGACTTCAGACTATACTACAAAGTTACAGTCATTAAAACAGTACGGTACTGGGACAAAAACAGAAATATAGATCAATGGAACAGGATAGAAAGCCCAGAAGTAAACCTTTGCACCTATGGTTAATTAATCTACCACAAAGGAGACAAGAATATACAATGAAGAAAAGACAGTCTCTTCAATAAATGGTGCTGGGAAAACTGGACAGCTACATGTAAAAAAATGAAATTAAGACATTTTTCCATACCATGCACAAAAATAAACTCAAAATGGATTAAAGACATAAATGTAAGACTGGATACTATAAAACTCTTAGAGGAAAATACAGGCAGAACACTCTGATATAAGTCACAGCAGTATCTTTTTTGATCTGTCTCACAGAGTAATGGAAATAAAAACAAACATAAACATATGGGACCTAATTAAACTCAAAAGGTTTTGCACAGCAAAGGAAACCATAAACAAAATGAAACACAACCTACAGAATGGCAGAAAATATTTGCAAATGATGTGACTGACAAGGGATTATTCTCCAAAATTTACAAACAGCACGTGTGGCAGTATCAAAAAAACAAACAACCCAATCAAAAAAATGGGCAGAAGACCTAAACAGACATTTCTCCAATGAAGACATACAGGTGGTCAAGAGGCACATGAAAAGATGCTCAACATCACTAATTATTAGAGAAATGCAAATCAAAACTACAATGAGATATCACCTCACACCATTCAGAACAGCCATCTTCAAAAATCTACCAACAATAAATGCTGGATAGGGTGTGGGGAAAAGGGAACCCTCCTACACTGTTGGTGGGAATGTAAGTTGGTACAGCCACTATGGAGAACAGTAGAAAGGTTCCTTAAGAAACTAAAAATAGAGCTACCATATAATCCTGCAATTCCACTCCTGGGCATCTATCTGGAGAAAAACATGGTTCACAAGGATACATGCAGCCCAACATTCACTGCAGTGCTGTTTACAATAGCCAAGACACAGAAGCAACCTAAATGTCCATCGACAGAGGAATGGATAAAGAAAATGTGGTACATATATACAATGAGATGTTAATCACATTAAAAAGAACAAAATAATGCCATTTGTGGTAACATGGATGGACCTGGAGATTATCATACTAAGTGAAGTCACACAGAAAAAGACAAATATCATATGACATTTATATGCGGAATCTAAAAAAATGATACAAACAAACTCACAAAACAGAAACAGACTCACAGACTTAAGAGAATGAACTTATGGCTATGGGAGTGGGGTGGGAAGGCTGGTGGGGAGGGATAGATTGGGAGTTTGGGATTGACATGTACGCTATATTTAAAACAGACAACCAATGAGGACCTACTGTACAGCACAGGGAACTCTGCTCAATCCTCTGTAATAACCTAAACGGGAAAAGAACTTGAAAAGAATAGATACATGTATAATACATGCATGCAATATAACTGAATTACTTTGCTGTACACCTGAAACTAACACAACATTGTTAATCAACTATATTCCAATATAAAATAAAAATTTTTAAAAATAGTGTCTTAATTCTTCACATTTTCTTTTAATCATTTAATTTGCCTAAGTAGCCAGGTTTCTGTTATTATTATTACTTTATATGTAATCTTGATTTTGTTTTACAGAGCTGTTTGAAGTAAACATAGCAAATGGAACACTTGAATAATTTGAAAGGAGTAAAAGAAATACAGAAGATTTCACTGTATTCTGTGGTGCATGAAAATGCACTGCTCTTACATAACATTTAACTGTGCCCGGGAGCTAAGAAAGAAGCAAGAGCTTTCTTTAGCACCACAATCATGCCAGGGTTCTCAACTGCATCATGATCTCTGCTATTGGGCAAGAAACAGTCTTGATATGGATTCAGAAAAATACCCACTTAGGGGTAATATGTAATAACAAGAACAGTGGGTACCATGTACCTACACATACCAGGAATTCAATTTTTTTGATGTAGAACCAGAAGTTCAGAGGGATGAAGCAATCTGCTCAAGGTCATACCAATAGCAAGCAAGTTCCTGAGGGCAAGGGATGGGTCTTAGTTATCATTCTATTCAGAGAGCCTCAGATATAGGATGCAATCACTGCTGGTGGGGTGCCTGTGCCTGACTTTTAATGGCAGAGGTTGTTTTGTTTTGCTTAGTTTTTAAGTCAGTTTAAGAAATTAGCGCTTGTGCATGCGCTTTCTCTTTCTGTTGTGTTAGGATGGGGGCAGTTCTTAAAATGAGAGGTTGATCCAGGAGACAGTTAAAAATATTTTCACTTTGTTACACTGACAACTTAAAAAGGTAATCATTTTCAAAGGATGTGGTATATTTATTTTTAAAATGATGACCTCTCTGAGAGAAACAGCTATCTTTCTTGTGATAGATGCTTTATCAAATCCTTGTAAATAACAATAGGGGGAAAAAAAGACTGTGTTATATAACACAGCAAAATGGGAAGACTTCTTCATTTTTTTCCCCTTCTATTAAAAACAAACAACAACAGGAAAAAACAAATACCTGCCTGGAGCCTGGAGTTAGGCCCAGCTGATTTTGTTTTTTTTGGATTTCACCTTGGTGAATGCTTTCACCAAAGGTATAAGACATTCATGGCTTCATCTTCTGAAATGAGACTTGACAGCTGTTCGACACCACAGAGCAATGTTATATAACAAGGCAATTCAAGAGGCAAAAAAGAAAACCACACTGAAATGAGGCTTTGGTGAGTGGGTTGGTGGTTAGGCAGAGCACACTTTCACCAACATAGAAAATAGTCAATGGCAAGGCCACGTGAACAATTATCATTATGTAAATGATCAGGATTTTTCCTACAACAAATCTCTGAACTGGACATACTTACATATCACAGGCAGTGACATTCTAAGTGAGCAATTGTGTGGGAGAGCACTGCTCCTGCCACAGAGCATGAATTCTTTTAGGGATGTGCCCGGAAGTCAAGTATGACACCCCCCCTTCTCTATTTTATAATGCCACCCCACAGAAACATTTTTTAAGAAACAAAGAGTAACTTCAATGAAAGAGTCAGATTCTGAGACTTTTGACCTTATTAGCAACTCTAAAAAAATATGTAATGCAATTTACTGTCCAACATGAACTCTTTCTAAGCGTAAATACTTTACTTATTTTTAAACAGTAAGCCCAAGCCAGTTTTAATTTTTTAGCTCCAGAGAAGGAAGCAGACTTCTACTTTTAATATGCCCCCTTCAAAAAAAAAACCCCAACAAATATCTTTAAAACAGTGTGGGTACCAAGCTATGAGTCACAATGTCACAACTGGTCCCACAGTCAGCATTTTCTGGTTATACAAAATTTTCTCATTAAAGCCATGTGTTAAATTAAAATTGAGAAATTACTGGAAGACACAACCAAAAAAAAAATTAGAGAATATGCTTGTTTATGCAAATCCTTGAACAGATCCACCCTTTGCTTTTTATCAATATTGACAGAAAGCATGTACAATGAACTTGACTTAGCAGTAAAATGGCATCCTTAATAGGTCAATCTGTTCCTGCTTAACATACCAGAGGGATATATTTTAAAATCTCAGCCATTTCTAAAAAGTTTGCATAGTTTCCTGCTTAGGAACCTAAATGGCTATTTTTGAGACTGAACATGCACATAACTTGATATTTGCAAAAGGATGTATTTGGAGTCATTTTCCTGATAAAAATCCTGTAAGACCAGGTTGTGTATCATGCAAGAAAGCACGGAGACCTAGTTACCTGCATGGACTGCTTAGGCTCATAAATGAAAGAGGTGGTTGAGACTGGATGCACACACTGAATGGTCTCAATTTCATTTTACATCAGGTCTTTAATAATGTGTTTAAAGAGAGAAAACACTATTTGGTTTACCTTGCGATATTAGCAATCTCTGCACATCCCATACATTTTGGAATGTATCCTTTATCCCCAAATAATCTGAAGTTCATAAAAATGTTGTCCACTATGGAAAAAGCAGAGCATATTGGGGGCTGGGTATCTAGCATTTAAGTAAAATTAATGCTAATGTTAAAAATCAGGATAAATTACAAATTTGGAATGAAATGTCTTACTACAGAGTCTGGTGCATTCTATCTGCTGAATAAATGTTGAATAAATTAATAAATAAAAGGAAGATCAGGGTTTCCAGCTTCATCATCTTTTGAAAACAGATACCCCCAACCTCAAAACTAACACCATTTTGTCTACACTAAAAATAGTCATGTCTCAGAAACTTCATCATAAAGTTGTATAACTATTGGGAAGTTACTATAGAAATACTAGTGCATCTACCCATAAAGTGTAACTGGGTCTCCCTACATACAGTCTCACACTGTATGTTCTCTGAATTAGGCAGCAAAGGACTGAACTTCAAGGTCTTATATCAGGCTATAAATACAGGCAAGACCTACATACAGCTTGAATCAACACACACACATCATCTTGATGAAAAATCATTATAGTTGGTAAAACACAATAACACAATAATTAAAACACAAACACACACACAGTGAAAGAAAATACTCAAAAAAGTGAAGAGAAGCTGCTAGTGTCAGCAGCATAACAGTCCCATGGTAGCCATCCTCCCTTCATCATGGTCAACTCATTAGCAGAGGAGAAAAGACAGAAACTATGGGAAATGCACACCATCTGCTCAATCCAGATGCAACAGCACATGCCTCTTATAGCCAAAGCTTTTTACCAGAAACGGAAGGAGATAAGATCTAATCCTCTCACAAAATATCCAACGAAGGTAGTTAGATATATTCACATCACAAATAAAAATAATGCCAAAATCATTACTAAATGAGACCTTTTAAATATCAGTCAGGACTTTTACTGTTGAGTATACACTGATCAAACAGAATACTAAATCAGCATTAGAGAAAATGAGGTTGGATTCTATCACCTTTATTCAGCTAGTCCTTAAAAAAAGAATTATGTTAAAACATCTTCATTCCCTGAATAGCAAGAACATTTTAGTCCAGTCATTCTAGTTTTAAAAAGACACACTTTAATATTGTATATTTCAAGTAATGTGCATTTTGTTTCTTATAAGAAAAGGTTAAAAATAAACATTCTTACCTTGAAATTGTGAACCTTTTCATATTTTGGAATTTGCTCGTTTTCTTTCAGAGTTGCTCTTCTAACAAGTGATGTCAACTGCGAATAAGCAAAGAGTTTCAGAGGTTGCCAGATTGTCACAGACGACTTTTGAGAACCCAGTTTCATTCCCAAGGCTGCTATCAATAAATCTTGCTGACGGCCCTCTTGTTTTGATTTGTGAACTGTAGCTCTATTAGTTTTCCTACCCGACCAAGACTCTTTGGATGGCATTTTGGAATTCACAGGAAATAAAGAAAACCTATATTGATCTATGTCTGTCGATGAACTCTATTCAGCTAACAAATGAGCATTCTGCCAGCCAGCACAGAACCCTACCCTACAGAGAGCTGCAGAGAAACATCACGGAGAGGTGGAGGAGGATGATGAAGCACTTCTTTAAAAAGAGGTCGACTAACCAGAAAAATTCTTCTTTCTTCCCTTTTTTTTTTTTTTAAAGGGCTCTATATTTAAGCTTCTGAAAACTTAAGAGTCTGAACAGAAATAGTCGATGCTAACATACAAAACATTCAGCATTTCTCTATCCTTTTTAAAAAGCCATGCTATTTTGACAAATGACACATTTCTAAAAGCTTTCTTTTCTAGTCAATATATTAATGTCCATTCTGAATGAAAGATGCCTACATACTGCCTGCAGTCAGTTTCTAGCAACTGACACCCTGTGAAGCCCCTGGTAGAGGATGGGGGAGGGGAGGGATTTGACAAGGAAGGCTGGATTAGACTGGTCACCGTAAGAAAGGAGATAACCAATGAAAATCAAGCAACAGTATTTAAGTACTGTATTCCTCAACTCACTGTCTGTTTCTCCCTCCTCTCATGTAAGATTTTCTTGCTGGCTCAAGGCAAAAAAAATAAAATAAAATCAGTGGGAAGACAATGAGCACTGAATGAGTCATGCATCATTACAAAATGGATTTTTTTTTAACCTATTAAAAGCAAACAATTAACACACACAGCACTAGGTTTTAAAATGAATGTACCACTGCCAGGTAAATTATGAAAGGCTGATCTATAATCCACCTTTGTGCACATGGACAGAGGTTAGTTAACTAAAACCCCAATTTATTAAAGATGAGCAAAAGCTAATAAGCATTTTGATGAAAAAGAAAAGGAGGTTAACTAGGTATCACACTACTTTCGTGTATGACCAAAGAGCACGCACATAACGCTGCCAACACCCTGGAGTGCTCAGTTCTGACCTCCTACCATGAGAAGTTTTGTTGTGGATCTAAGGTTAAATAGGTCCAGCCATTATTTTCATTCTTAGTCTCAACCTTCTTCATTCAAAGAGCTTCAGGACAGGGCACAGTGCAAGCCGCTGGGAATGACTCCTCATGTGTACAGGTCCCAGCTGTAGCGTAACTGTGCTTGTTGGACCCTTAGGTGTTTGCTTGGTGATGTAGAAAGGCGAGTGCTGGGCAAGAGACTCAAATCCAGCTCCAGTTAAGAGCAATACCTATACAGTAGTTTTTTTACTAAGGTGCTGTAAACTTAAGTTTTCTCTTATTGGTTCCCTAAACACCACCCATCTGTTTCCTCATGCTACAGTAATTAAGTTTAACCCATTATGATTCTAAGGTTTCACTGTATATAAAGAATCTTAAACTCCATATTGAAATAAATTCAGTCCATTTGCTTAGATAAATGTAAAGACTTTATCTGCGATTTCACAATCTATAGGGGTCACGAACCCAATGTAGATTCTAATTTAAGCAGGACATGAAGTGGTCCTTAAACCATGCTAGATATCGGTAATACTGAGTGACTGATTTTCCAACACCCACAAATATTTTCAAATTTGAGTCTATTGTTTCAACTTTTTAAATGGCTTACTCTTTTAAAAACATTTCTAAGTAAATAAAAGGCAAAAGTCAGTATTTACATCTACAGATGTTTCATTTCCACAAATTTATACTCTTAGGTGATTAATATGAGACAAAAAAAATTTTTCCCCCAAGAAGAAATACGGTGGAAAGAACTTTCCTTGCCTAACCTAAATTACTCTTCAGCGTAGACCTAGTTTGTCATGTGATGACTAAAAATATAAAGGCCAGCCAACTCTTTAGTCAAGTACAATCTAAAGTGAAGTTTATCTGATTCTCAGTGGGCCCAGAGAAAAACAGACTCTGAAGGCAAATTGAACAGTATTTTTTTTCTCCACAATATTTAACACTGAATGTTTAAATTACTAAGTTAAAAAAATAACTTGGTAGAGTTATCCAGAAAATTCATGGCTGAGTAAAAGTGAACATTTAGTCACTGAGTGGCCAGGTCTACAGCAGACTCTGCAGTCATACTGTCTTTCCTGAGTAATTTTTCTACCTAAGCAAGAAATACTGAAATAATTACAACTTGAGAAACTATCTAGGGCACTAAGGAGAAAGAAAACAATGGTTCAGGATGAAAAACTTCTTAGCTCCCCTCAAGTGGCTCAGGGTTTGATCACTATTATGCCTTCCACAACTGCAGCTGCATTTCTGCATTACTTCTGAGGCGCTCTCAAGTCAGAACTGCTAACTCTCTAATTTAGAACCAGTATCAATGTTCTGACATTCCAAACAAATGTATACCACGCTTCCTTATATTTTTCTGGCCATATCTATCTACTTAGATATCACATCTATTAATTATGACTATCATTCATTGATTATTAGGGACGTATGCTCTAAACACCCAGCTACGCACTCTACATATAGAATCCCATTCATTTCACAGAAAAACACCTACGAGGCATATAGTATCCTCATTTTATAGCGGGAAGAACTGAGGCCTACAGAAGTTAGCTCCCCAAAATTGTACAGCTGTTAGGTTAGGTGGCGGACGGGAGTCAGGCTCCTAAACCCTGTGCTATGTCCACTCAAATGAGACCATGAGAAGAAACCAGGGAGCCTGAGGGCAGCTGTTTTTTCCTAATTCTATTCAAGGTGGTTTCTCTATTTATTCCTTTCAATTTTAAAGAGCAGCAATAGATGGTAAGACACAGTAAGCAATGAGTAACAATGAATGGTAAGAAAAAGTAATAGTCCCTATGATATCTGTATCTTAAATTTACCAAGCAGGACAAGAAGTAGGAGATGCAGCCCTCAGGCTCCGTTCAGACACGCCCTCCTTCATGATGCCTTTGACCATGTGCAGCAATTAGATGTGACCTCACCCACCTGTGAACCTCAGTCCTTCACTTGTTTATTAATTATGAGATGTATCCACTCCTACCTCATACCACAGTTGCCTGTGTAGCTGTTTATATAGAACTGCGTCTTAAACATCTTAGTATAAATTCTGAATCTAGCACAGTAGCTCATACAAATAAAGGTTCAACAAATAAAAATAAAACCAAATGAAGGCAGCTATTTTTACTGGGGAGCTGTATGTTATAACAAAAAATGAGATTTGAAATCTGAGACATTAAAGTTTGAATCCTGACCTTGGGAGATTTGCTTGTTGCCTTGGTTATTACCTCATCTACATACTATGGATAATAATACCTATCTTGTAGGTTACTGGGCAGTTTAAAGGGGATGATAGGTAAAAGAGGAAAAACTAGGCAGTAACCACTCAATAAATGACACTATTACAGGGATGCTGTGCCAAATACTAGCTGCAGGGTACACTGTGTAGTATAAGACATAGATTCCTGTCCAAGAAGTTAGCAAATTAATCTGCTTTTGGTTTATACATACAAACATGCCTGGAAACTCCTGTTCTTCCCTTTATATTATGGTCTCTACCAAAATCCCCCAAATTCTAGTTCTAATCCTATCTTTCAAAAGGCACATAATGACATGTATGCTAGTTGACGGAGCAGGGTTGGGACGGGGTGAAAAGGAAAGAAGGTTATCAGCACAGGAAGCCAGGAACAATGTGTGATATTTCATATTGTTGCTCTATTTCTTGGTCATATAATCTGAGACACATTGTATAATGGACATTTTATAGACGAAGAAACGCTCACATGGTGACTTGCTCAAGGTCCCAGTCAGGAAGTGGAAATTCTCTGATCTGAATCCGTGTCTTTTGTCCCCAAAGCCTGGCAGCTCTTTCTGCTACCTTGTAAAGAGAGTAGGAGATAAACCTGACTGTTAGGGATAGAGCTCCCTCATATTTTGGTTCTATAAAATAGAAAATGGCTTCGCTGGGTGGGGAGCTGAACTGGCAGGGCACACGTCCCACAAGATCATTCTTGCCGGAAATGCCCGCAGTATTTAGCTTTTTATTTTGACTGGAAATCTTTGGCCTGTCTCAGACCTCTCTCTGGCCATCCTTTAATATAGATATCACTTCTGTACTGTTTGCCTGGATGAGGGTGACTGGCCTGGAAGAAGAGATGGGGAAGGAGCAGATTCCACAACCCTCTCTGTTTCTACCTTTGTCCATTCCACTGCAGCACAGAGAAGAGGACTGGAAAAACGGGGGGAGGGGGAGCACGCACGCATGGGCATCATATGAAGAATAAGGAACAGAAAGGGAAATAGGTGACCTTGGAAAGGAACGCATTTGCTTTTTTTTGAATAAAGAAATTTCCACCACTGACCCTACCACCCTGTTGTCTGTCTAATAATAATCCTGGATTTGTCCTGAGCTAGCCTCTCACTTTCACCAACAGGATCATGGGCTCTGGGGCCAGACAAAATCTAAAATCACATCCTATTGGCTGTGGTGTGTCCTTGATCAAGCTACCAGTTTGTGTTTCCTTGTGTGTAAAATGAATTAAAAGTATTCACATTATAGAACTATTAAGAATTAAATAAGTATTTTGCATTATTCCCAGCATACAAAGCAATCAATAAATAGAAGTTTCCCCTCCTTCCCTTCCAAGACCCCATCTCTCCAAGATTACGGTTAACATAACATGTGACAGGGATACACATTAAAGGCCCAAGGCCATTGTCCTAAGCAATGTGAGCTTCAGGTCAAATTGTAACCAGGTGATTTAGGGACACATCACAGGCATCACCATTCTGCAATTTTAAACTTACCCTGTCCTGGTAATCTAAACCCCGGGGCTCAAACTCTGAGTGATCCTTGTCCTCTCCTCCTTCCTGCCTCAAACCTTGCTTATAGGGAAGGGTCTTATCAACTCACACTAAGGTGCAAATAACTACACTTCCTTTTCCATGAATATCTGATTTTTAGTCTGGGACCAAGACTTAAGCCAAAAGAATACATCTCCAATTACTGAACATCAGGACACACTAATAGTAAGAATGTTCTCTAGGAAATGGGAAGGACCTCACACAAACAGCCACCTTTTTTGTAACATCATGATGACATCACGGACTTGTGATCGCAATGCTCCAGTTAACTAAGCTAAATCAGCATTCCATCCAAAAAAGCACCATAAAGGATAGTGCTCGCTGGCATGGCCCTGGGGCTTGCGGAGATGAAGACTAGCTGGGTTTACTTACTACTGGGTGATTTGAGTCACTGGTTCAGGTTTAGCAAATCCTGCAATTTCTAAAAAATGTTAAAATTGAGATATAAACAACAAAGCTCTTCCACTATCAAAATTTATAGATCCAAGCAAATTCAGCTCACTCTAAATACACAGATTATTCATACATTTGTCCCCTGAATTATCATTTGTAACCCAGTTTTTCTCCATTAGAGCCAAGAGTGGAATATGTTCAAGGTACTGAACAACAATATGTCACTTACACTTATTAACTGACAACTACACAGCACTATACTAGTAAATGCTATACACGTATGATGTAGCTTAGTTATTAACATAATAGGGAAGGTATCATTTTATAGATAAACATAATCTCAGAGAGATTAAGGTCACCTAACTAGTATGTGGTGAGAATAGGAGTTGAACCCAGGTCTACATGACTTCAAGTTCTGTGTCTTTCCTCTAGACTCTCCTGCCCCCCATATTACCTACAGTCCACATGCAATTTTGAAAGGCTATCATTTGAATAAGTTTCTGGATCATTTATATTCTAGCACCCCTCAGATTACCAGCCAATTCAGTACAGCTTATATTTGAATTTACAGCATCTACCAGATGCTATAAATTTTGCTCCTCAAAATTTTCAAATGCATTTTAAGTCAAACATTAGAGATTTCTATACAGAATTCTATAAATTCCTTAAGTTATGTTGGGATAAGTAACTTTTTATGTTGCACAGGAAACTCTTAAATCCGGCCAGGGCTCTAAATTTTTATGCTCCTGGCATCAGTCACATCATAATTCCTAACTCAGTCTTCACTATACAGCTGCCCTAGCATTAACGCAATATCTCTCTAAACAGAAAACAATACGACATATCAATGCATTCATTTCAGTGTTTCGTAAATTTAAATTGCACTATACTAACACTCACACTACCAAACTCTGTACACTCTAAGATGTTCCCTGACTTATACTCAATAATTGCAAACAGAAAACATGTGAAAACACAATGCAAACAAAAAAGCACAGCCCCACATTCCTTATTCTTTTCAAGAAACAACAGAAATGATCAACTTCTCCAAGCGACAGTTTGAGGAAGTGTTTTGCATACCAGGCCCAGAGAGGAGGGGTGGAGTACACACAGCTTGGTTACCAAGCATGGTTCTGACTGACAGCAGCCAAGTCACTGAACTTTTTTTTTCCAAGTCCCAGCTGGACTAAATAAACTCCATGGCCTTCTCTATATTTTTAACAGAAATTCAAAAGGAAAAAGGAAGGTTCACACTCATTTAGCACAAGGGGATGTAAAGATCTGAGTGTGTCTAAGTGGGAAAGGCCAGCGTGGCTATGAGTGAGTCCCTTCAAGGTAGCTCTGGCTAATTTACTACAGGCTTTTGTGTGGTACTCACTTTTGCAGGCTCAGAAACCTAATTTGTCAGCAAGGAGATCATATCTATTTCTCAAGGGGAGAATAACATTATAATACTAAGCTCATGAAGCTGATAGGTAAAAGCAAAATGATGGCTGTCTAGTTTATATTAAGATTTGAGATATAATTATCATAAAGTAGGTGACCAACATGCTCTTTTTTGGGTAGCATACCTACACTGGAAACAAACAATAATTAGGAGGCAGATGAGAATGGAGTCAGACAAGTGGAGTGGGTTAGATGAAGTGAATATTTAATGCACAGAGTTAAGACATCCTTTGATTCCTCTACAATTAGGATGGCCCTGCCACAAGACTAGAATGCTCATGCCCATTTAGTGAGAGGCACCTTTATTTTAAGTCAGTGCTTAGATGGGCATAAGCAGCTCCTAGCTCTTTGAGTCTCCTTTTTCCAGGTGTCTCTTTTTGATGATTCTGCATATCTCTGACCAAATATCTTAGGTGGTGATTTTAAAGGTTTTTTTTTTTTCTTTTTTAATTGGGGTATAGTTGTTTTACAATGTTGTGTTAGTTTCTACTATACAGCTAAGTAGAGTTCCCTGTGGTATATACAGCAGGTTCTCATTAGTTATCTATTTTACACATATTAGTGTATCTACGTCAATTCCAATCTTCCAATTTATCCCATCCCCCTGGTGATCTTAAAGTTAATTCATAGGACACAGTCTTATTTTTTTCATTTATAAGCTCTTAATGGATACTAGACTGTAGCCCTGGTGTATTGATAACAATTTATATAATAGGTACTTTGGGAAGATAAAATAAATGGCAGATGTCTTCCTGCCCTGAATCATGTAACAAGTAAATATATACATGTAATTATATATAAAATTACACAATAAGAGTAGTATTCGGCCATTCGCAGTGATGGTTGTATGGTGATGTTCATAGCAACATTCCTTCTCGGTTCTTCTGAATAAAAAGCTGAAATCGGCCTCCATACGAACTTCTTCCCAATTTTCCCCCCTAAATGAACCTGAGGGCTAATGAGGGAAATATGTCATTAACATTTTTGTTTCTGTTTTACTCAAATTTTTGATATCTATTACTTGCATGACTTAAAGGAACACTTTTATTATTCTGTAACAATAGAGGAGATGAAATTAGAGAAGCTCTAACACTATATCAACAATTAGAGACTTTAAATCCAGCGCAAAACTCTGGAATCACAGATGCTTTCACTTTTTCAGAGAGCTTTTGGTTGTAATATACATATGGAAAGTACAACTAAAAAGCAGACTCAGATTTATGTTAGGAGTATTTTCAGATTTTAAACTGCCATAGGAGGTTATTTCAAGTTATTGCAGTTCAGTGAACATTTCACAATCACCAATTTAACAAAAGCAAGCCAGTGAATCAGAATAAAAGCTAGGCACTACATTTTCAGTTTTCTCATTCCACTACTGACTTCAACTGATTAGGATAAGATGAAGTCTATGTGATTTGGTTATTTTAAAAAGGACCTGTTACTGAACCTCTTAAAACTTACATTATAAAAGCTTACTTCCCATGGACTTCCCTGGTTGGCACAGTGGTTAAGAATCTGCCTGCCAATACATGGGACACGGGTTCAATCCCTGGTCCGGGAAGATCCCACAACTACCGAGCCTGTGCTCTAGAGCCTGCAAGCCACAACTACTGAGTCCACGTGCCACAACTACTGAAGCTCGCATACCTAGAGCCCATTGCTCCACAACAAGAGAAGCCACCACAATGAGAAGCCCATGCACTGCAATGAAGAGTAGCCCCCGCTGTCGGCAACTGGAGAAAGCCTGTGCACAGCAATGAAGACTCAACGCAGCCAATAAATAAGTAAATGAATAAATTAATTTTTTTAAAAAGCTTATTTCCCATATGTGTAGTTTGATTAGAATATTCCAAATGTAATTTATTTTAATATTCATTTTAAGCCTCAATAAAGATAAATGTGGGCTCATGGTATAAAGTTCAAACATACTTTTGAAAGTCTATTTTTAATATGTGAAAATAGCAACAGTGGCCTGAAGGTAACAGATTTAACTTTCATAAATAATTTCCCTGAGAAGAAGCATAAGCATGAGAATAATTCATAGATGTGTTAATTGTTTACCTCACTGTCAGATATTAATATGTCTTTTCTTTGTAATGACACTACCACATGGCATGTTTTACATTAAGATAATGATGTTGAAAAAATAAAAACAGCTGGCATCTGGGCATTTTTCAAAAATAAACTTTTCATAACATTTCCATAGTATTTCATCTTATGAAATTCCTGTTAGTTCAAAGGTTCCTAATGAAATTAAGACAGAACAACCCCTAACTTGAATGTTCTTTTTCATATAAGAGATAGACTTTTTCATATATATCATACATATATGTGATATATATGAAAAATAATTATAATTAGAGTCTTCCATACACACGTGTATTGTGTTTGTATATGTGTGTATATACATATGTCCCATTTGACCCTTGATATTTTATAAGGGATTTGAGGCATCTAGACCAGGCCCACAAATGATCAGCACACTGGAAAATAAAACACAGAAAGTCAGACTGCAATCAACTTCCTGTGAGAAGGAAGGAGAACAGATTAAAGGATGATTTAACATCTGTCTTTCAGTGACATTTTAATGTATTAAGAGAGATCTACCTTGCCGTTTTCCTCCTCCACAAAGGATAGGTTAATGGGAGAAAACTTAAGGAACAACTGAAGATCTTTGGTTGATAAGGTCAAATGTTATTTAAGGCTATCTGGCCAGCTTCAGCTAGTGCTTCACCACCTTTTCTACCAAAATGTTCCTAATAGCAACCAACAGTGAACAGGGATGTGCAGGGATCCAGGGGTGGTTCTCCAAGCTCCCTCAAATGTGCCCATATAAAAATGTCTAATATAAAAATGTTTTCAATCAATGACTACTGAGTAAAATCGACGCTCTGGGAAGACATGTCACAGTTATCTTTAGGTTTAGCATGTCCCTGCCTAGTAGCAGGAAATTATCACCTAGTTTCAGGAAAGCAGGTTTGGGTGACAGAGAGAGCCTTACAAAATCCCTTCCAGCAGCAGGCCTGATTCTGTCACCATGCTGCAGAGCAAGAAGTAATGTGTGAGGTAAATGGCTTTACAATCCTAGTCTTACTTTACAATAACTTTAATTACTGTATTCTTCTGTCTAAAAAAATATTTAACTCTAATACTGCCTCCAAATCAGGCGCATTTATTTAGATAGAGATTTAGATTCTACAAAGTGCTCTGTCACATACACTATTTCACTGTATCCTCACATTCCTGTTTTCCAGAATGACAGTGCAAAGGTGTTAAAGCACTTGATCAGGGGCAGAAATCATTAAGCAAATGAGCAGCGGTGGGGACCCAGGCCTCCCGACTTCACACCTATCCTCTGTCCACTCCACCTGCTTTCCTGGGACCTAGAGATAAGATTACTCAAAGTGTGAGGAGACTGACTCTTACTTTAGTAAGGTCCCGGGCTACAAAGACCCAGAACTATCAGCAAGCAGAAATATTCACCATGGAAAATGACCTTCCCTGATTCAGTGCTAAGCCTCACAAATGGTTTAGAACATCCAGAGAAGTAAGGTCAGCCTTGGTGATTAATTTCTGGCATTTTAAAAGCCTTTTTAATTATTTTGAGGGTAGTGGGTAAAATGACATGATGTTCTTCCTTAGATACATGCAGTTCCTTTATTAAATGTCTCCCAGGGCTTAAAGGAAAGTTACTGAGCAGCATGCCTGGTTTTGTTTTTGCACTGGCTTTTCCTTTTTTTTTTTTTTTTTTAAATAAAAACAAATCAACAAAACTACCCTCCAAACCAATGAATTGAGAGAAGGGTCTCTTGAGCAACTAATTAAACTGCCTTTAGAAATACGTGATTAAACTTTCCATTAAAATTCACCAGACACACGTAATTTACAAGGTAGAAAGCCATTCCAATCTCATGGGTAAACAATCAACTAAGGCTTATATTTATAACAGAGATTCCAGAATGGCCAATGTAGTGAGTAATTATAAAATTAAGATGCATTTTATCTTTAAATGAATTTGGGGTTCTGGACATGTGGCCTGAAAAGGTGTAAATACTTCATACAGCCCACAGATTCATTACAAGAAAGTATAGAAATGGTCAATGCATATAGGTACAATACAAACTCTCAAATAATTTTCATTCAATAAATATTTTATTGAGTATCTACTATGTTCCAGGCATTAGTGAAACTGGTGGACACCAGAGAACAGGGCACTATGCTATTTTCAACAGGACCAGATATTAAACAAATGGATACATATTACTGAACTAATAATAATTGAGTTAAGTAGTGGGTGGGTAATGTATTTTTAATCCTATTTTAATCCTAACAATCACATTTTCTTACAAAGGTTGAATTAATTCATGAAATTTATGTCTATGCCCTCCTTCCAAGCTACTTTCTGTTCTCTTGGTCCTTCTGAGACTCTAACAGGTGACTTCTACATTCTCCCTCCTGCTCTCCTTCCAATACAGATGTGCCTTCCTAAGCTTTCTAATGCCCAAATCACAGGGAATTTTGCTGAACACCTCATATAGTCTTTTTTTTTTTTATCAGAAATAATGCACACAGAGAGCTGCTGTTCTACATACAGTAGCCAAGACATGGAAGCAACCTAAATGCCTAGCGACAGATGAATGGATAAAGAAGATGTGGTGTATATATACACAATGGAATATTACTCAGCCATAAAAAAGAATGAAATAATGCCATGTGCCACAACATGGATGGAACCAAAGATCATATTAAGTGAAGGCAGTCAAAAAGAGAAGGACAAATACCATACGATATCACTTACATGTGGAATCTAAAATATGACACAAATGAACTTATTTATGAAACAGAAACAGACTCACAGACATAGAAAACAAACTTATGGTTACCGAGGGGAAAGTGGTGCGGGAGGCATAAATTAGAGGTTGGGATGAACATATACACAACATTACTATATATAAAACAGATAACCAACAAGGACCTACTGTAGAGCACAGGGAACTATACTCAATATTTTGTAATAACATATAAGAAAAAAGATTCTGAAAAAGAATATATGTATATGTATAACTGAAATCACTGTGCTATATACCTGAAACTAACACAACACTGTAAATCAACTATACTTAAATAAGAAAATTAAAAATAGAGAGCTGTTGTTTATAAACTCTCCTCCTCAGTCTGCCTAATCACCCTTTCCATAAAGACTTAAAAAAATTAAAAAAAATTTAAAGTTCAGTGTTATCTATAGTTAAGTGGTTAAGAGCTTGGCTCCTATAGAAAAGAATCTCAGCTTCACTTACTAGTTACAGGATCTTAGGAGAAGTCTCAGTTTCTTCATCTGTAAAATTGGAATGATGATAGAAGCTATCTCATAGGGATGACATAATGAATGGAATATATGGAAAGTCTGTATCTTCAGCACCCAGCATACAGAGAGCTGTTAAAGCTCTCAAAGACCAGGTGGTGGTAGTGTGTTGACACTGCTCACATCATCAGCATCAGTTTTATCACCTTACACAATGCTAGGAACAAAGCAGATGCTAAATGCTGAAGGAACAGCTCACAAAGTCATGGCACTTTTGCAAGCCTTGCTGAATCCTTCAGACTCATGGACAAATGCCTGTCTGAATGGCTCCAGCTTCTGCTCTTATGATATGGTCAGAATAGATTTAATATCAATACAAAGAAAATGGCCATTTTCAAAAATGTCTTACAGTTTGGTTTTAAAAAAAAGTAACAGCTGGCCTGAGGTGCAAGGAAGCAGAGTATCTTAAATATTGTTTCCTCATTTGACAGCCAAAATGTATGCAAATATGAACTGAAAACACGTTAAAGAGAAAATGTGTGACAACACAGGTATCTTAGCAACATAGCTGACTAAAGGATGAGACTGAATTGAAAACATTTGTTGTGTTAAGAGAACAGGTGCCACCTGAAATACAAAGGATGCTTGGGATTCATGAACTGTGGTTTTCAGCTCTAAAGATCGCTGAACCGTGGTTTAAATTAATATGCAGGACCAAAACAACTATTATCAGAGGAATAGTGCAAAGTGCCATGAAAATTTATGGATGAATTAAAACCCTCTGTATTGATGAGTTCCAAGAAAATGTTAAGACAGAAAAGGGAATTTGGTAATATCTACCATTAGTAAGCCTAAAGTTTATTTTTCTTCCCATGAACTCAAATCCATAACTTGCTGGAAAATTCCAAGATGAAACTATTTTCGAGTGCATGAATTAGTAAGGAAGACATTAAAATAAGAAGTATGATGTTAAAAAAATAACTTGCCTAAAATATCTCCTCCTGCAGGATCAGCTGTAGATTTTTTAAAGTGGATGCTTTGGTTGCATTTTTCAGTGTCAGAAATATTAAACCATGTCATCAGTTGAATAGTGTTTCTCTGCTGTTTTCCTTTTCAAAAGAACCTGGTCTTTGAGATACTAAGCATAGAATTTAATGCATTATTTTATACCAGTGGTACCTCTTTTAATAAAAACAGCATATCAAATTAGTTACTGTGGGTCACATACTTAGACAGTTTTTCCCAACTCTGTCTCCTCTGTTGCTTCTACTCTGGATTATGTTTAGAGTTTTACACTTCCACATTGGAAAAACTCTCCAATAGAGAAAGAGCATCATACCAAATGAGGTAAAAGACATCTGGGATCCTTGTGGGGATGGTTTTCCTTAGGAAATGTATTGTTTGAGTTGCAAGCTGAGTTGGTGGCTTTTTCCATGGAATGCCATTTTTTTTTTTACTTGGAAGAAAAACTAACATAAATTCTGATTATTGAGATTTGGCATTTTCTCAAAAATGAACAAAATGAGCCTGCCACCTCAAGGAAAATAACTGACAGTCAGTGATAAAATCCAAACTTTCAAGAGAAAATAAGAATTTTGGAAATTTTTTTATCTGCCACCCTGAACGTGACAGCTTCCCCCTACTCAAAAGAGTTTTCTGATGAAATTAATGATGAGATTAACAAATGTGATCTTTTGATATCACATACAGAAATGTTTCAGTGTTTGAAAGACCTAAACAACTCAGTGAACCAATATTTTCCAAATGACCAACGCATGATGTTACAGGATCATGCACAGCTGAAAGATCCAGAGTTCAAGACAGACCAATGGATCTTAGTGTAACGGAATAAGAAATGCTTATTTATAACATTTCAGATTCTACACTGCAAGTAATCTTTAAACTATCACTTGCCCAGATATCAAAGAGAAATATCCAAATTAGCTGAAAGGGCTCTTAAGATACTCCTCTTTACCAAGTGTGTATTTGTATGAGGTGAGATTTTCTTCACATATTTCAGCCAAAATAACATACCACCACAGACTGAATGCAGCAGCATTTACAAGAATCCAGTTTTCTTAGTATTAAGACATAAAGAGATTTACAGAAATGTAAAAATGCCACTCTTTTAACTATATTTTTTTCATAAAATATGGTTATCTTAATAATAATGCTATTATGTTAACATGTAATGGGTTTATTATCGTTTTTAAAATGAATTAACAGTTACTTTTAAAAATGTTTTAATTTCCAAGATAGTAAATATCATAGATATAACCCACATAAATAAAAGCTTTTTGAGATCTTCAATAATTTTTAAAGTGTAAAGGGATCTTAAGTCCAAAAAGTTTGAGAATCACGGATCTAATCCATTATTTGTAACCTTTACTGCAACAGATCCCTCTCTCTCTCTCTCTCCCCCTCTCTCCTCTCTCTCTCTCTCTCACACACACACACACACACACACACACACACACACACAGAGATAGAGAGAGAGAGAGAGAAAGAGAGAAAGACAATTATATTAATAGATGTCTGGGCCACATGTTGACTCTACTGAATCAAAATTTCTGCAGGCATCTCTACTGTACACAAAGCTTCATTGTTGAAAAGCTTCATTGGTGAGAGCACTGATTTGATTTGGCACTTGAATAAAAAAAACTATTCATGACTGCATGTTTCAGAACTTTCCCCAAAGTTTATTTTACATTAAAGTTATTTTTAAAAATATTATTCATTATTTTATTTCTCAAAAGTACTAACATTAGTAATAATATCTGTGATTTTTTTCTCTTACAGTTCTGAAGCAAATCTTTATTCATTGTTATTGGTTTCCCTGTTCCTGGGAGATACCATGAAAAATGATAAACTCAAAATGTGTTAAAAAGTTAAGAGGGGTTTTTTGTTGTTGTTGTTTTTTAAAGTAGTAAAGATAAATTTTATTCAAAAAGACTATTGCAATAGGGGGAGAGTGACTCCAGTATAGAACTGGGCTCCATCCCAAATACAAGTGGGGATTTACAGCCAAAGAGTAAGTGGCGGGCGGGGTGCTGCACTGGTGGATGGAGAAGTACTAAGAGGAGACATCAAGTCTGGGGGATTCTAGCTGAAGGCCAGGCAGGGTGATCAGATATCAGCTGGGGGTAGAGGGGATGCTGAGTTTGATTTGATATTTAGAATAGATATTAGAATTTCCAAGGGTAGGAATTCTCAATAAACTGATTTAGCAGGATTCTTTTTTTTTTTTTTTAGAGTGTACAATTTGGCATTTTTTTCTTATTAGTAATGTATATATGGCAATCCCAATCTCCCAATTCATTCCCCCCCAACCCTCCCCACTTTCCCCACTTGGTGTCCATATGTTTGTTCTCTACATCTGTGTCTCTATTTCTGCCTTGCAAACCGGCTGACGGTTACCATTTTTCTATATTCCGCATATACGTGTTAATATACAATATTTGTTTTTCTCTTTCTGTGAGAGGGGTTTTTTGTTTATTTTTCTTTTTGCCTCTAAATTATAATAAACTCTCTACAGTAAGTTTTACATATAGTCCCTGGAGCACTGATCTGAAAGACACTTCAATTGCCTTCAAAATCTTGTTTATTTAGGAGGTGACTGTCAACTCAAAGGTCTTTTGTCAGTTTCAAAAAGCTAAGTAAGCTTCAACTTTGACAATGAAATGCTAATAAGCACTCTGACGACTGAAATGATGAAAACCTGAAGATGTCAACCTGAATTTAAGTCAACTATTGAAAATGTAAAAGTGTGCTGACTTAAATATAATAAATGACATGCTTTATTATAAATCTCAGTTACCATTATATTTCATTAATACTCAGATAAATTATGTTAATCATTTAATATGGTTCAGTTATAAAAACTTTAAAGAAATTTATCCAGATCTCATTCTATTAAGTATACTGTGATTTAAAATACACATGCTGGGACTTCCTAGGTGGCGCAGTGGTTAAGAATCTGCTTGTCAATGCAAGGGACACAGGTTCGAGCCCTGCTCCAGGAAGATCCCATATGCCATGGAGCAACTAAGCCCATGAGCCACAACTATTGAGCCTGTGTGCTGCAACTACTGAAGCCCATGTGCCTAGAGCCTGTGCTCCACAACAAGAAAAGCCACCGCAATGAGGAGCCTGTGCACCACAACCAAGAGTAGCCCCCACTCGCCACAACTACACAAAGTCCATGTGTAGCAACAAAGACCCAACACAGCCAATCAATCAATCAATCAATAATACACATGCTGGATTACTGACAGCTTTGCACATGTATATACAATTTACAGCATCACATTAGTATAAATCCTTTCTTATTTATTTGTGTTGTTGTTCCAATGAAAGGAACAAGACTATTTGGATTTGTACACTTCTGTAGCACTTAAAGAAGGGAGGGTAGCATTTGACACAAGCAAGCATTAGAGAACTAAGCTACATTACAGGGAAAGAGAGTTTGTTCATTTTTTTATATTTAAAATTTGAACATAGACTTTCTTATTCTGTAAACTGGAATCTTCTTTTAATATTTGATAAGAGTTTACTTTAAAAACTGAACATAAGAGTTGCAGTTCTAGAGTAGCATCATGCCTCAATGGGTGAAGGGCCCATTTGAACTACGCTTCAACTTCCTCTGGACAGGTTCCAGGATGTTTTAACGTCTCTCTTTTGAGTAACCCAATTACTCAAAATACAGTGATCCACTTAGTCTAAAAACTAACACAGTCCAATGTTCAGTCTTCACGGTGACACCAAGGGGCATCTGGTAGAAGGGTCTGATTGTCCTCCGTGATTTCATATTTAAAAATAAAGGATGCACTATTAAAAAACACCCACAGAATCCCTTGATAACTCACCATAAACCTATCATCCCCAAAGATACCCACGTTATTATAATACCTACCCTCAAAAGGATTGCTATAAAGATTAAAGGAGATAATCTGGTAAAGTACTTAGCTGACTTTCTCACATAACCAGGCTCAATAAATGTTGTTACTACTGTTATTATTCTTAGTTTACAACTTTTAGAGGATCTATACTGAGGAGCAAGAAGAGACCTTCAATTCCCTGAGGCCAAAAAAAATTATATGACCAGCTCAAAGACTTAAAATCCTAGTCAGCAGCAGAGTCAAGCCTATACTTAAATGTGCACGTTTAAACTTAAAAGCTTTTGCACAGGAAAGGAAACCATAAACAAAATGAAAAGACAACCCACAGAATGGGAAAAAAATATTTGCGAATGACGTGACCAACAAGGGATTATTCTCAAAATATACAAACAGCTCATGCAGCTCAATATAAAAAAAACAACTTAATAAAAAAGTGGGCAGATCTAAATAGACATTTCTCCAAAGCAGACATACAGATGGCCCAAAAGCATGTGAAAAGATGTTCAACATCACTAATTATTAGAGAAATGCAAATCAAAACTACAAGAGGTATCATCTCACAGCATTCAGAATGGCCATCATCAAAAAGTCTATAAACAATAAATCCTGGAGAGGGTGTGGAGGAAAGGGAACCCTCCTATACTGTTGGTGGGAATCTAAATTGGTACAGCCACTATGGAGAACAGTATGGAGGTTCCTTAAAAAACTAAAAACAGAGTTACCAGCAATCCCACTCCTGGACATACATCTGGAGAAAACCATACTTCGAAAAGATACATGTACCCCAATGTTCATTACAGCACTATTTACAATAGCCAAGACATGGAAGCAACCTAAATGTCCATCAACAGATGAATAAAGAAGATGTGGTACATATATACAATGGAATATTACTCGGCCATAAAAAGAACGAAGGAATGCCATTTGCAGCAACCTGGACGGGTCTAGAGATTACCATACCTAGTGAGGTAAGTCAGACAGAGAAAGACAAATATCACATGATATCACTTGTATGTGGAATCTAAAACATGATACAAATGAACTGATTTACAAACCAGAAACAGACTCAGACTTAGAAAACAAACTTATGGTTACCAAAGGGGCAAGATGGGGGTGTTATAAATTAGGAGGTTGGGATTAACACATACACACTACTATATATAAAACAGGCAATCAACAAGGACCTACTGTATAGCATAGGGAACTCTACTCAATACTCTGTAATAAACTATATGGGAAAAGAATCTGAAAAAGAATAGACATGTATAACTAAATCACTTTGCTGTATACCTGAAACTAACAGCACTGTAAATCAACTATACTCTTAATATAAAATAAAAGTTTTCAAAAATCTGCATATTTTCAGTCTGTTCTACTTCTTAGATAATAAGGTCTCAGAAGTACAGAATCTTAAGTCTGAGAAACCTCTTGCAGGTTAAAAAAGAAAATTTATGGGTGACAGCTAGAAGGGACCTGAATGACACCTATGAAGCTGAGTCCTTCCTTTTACAACTGAGGTTCAGAGAGATTGATGACATGCTGAAAGTGACATAATTAGTTCAAGTCATAAGATGAGGATCCTGATCTTCTGTTCCAAGGAGATGCCCAATTAAAAAAAATTGTTTTGGGGGGGGGGGGTGTGTGGGAATGACTGGATAAATAGGAGACAACATGTGATAATCAAAGCTCCTTCTGAAGTGCTTTTATTTGAGGAATAAAGCTGGATATCTGTGGAAAACAAATCTCAAAAAATAAGGAATTAAGAGAGAAAAGGAGTAGCATAAAGAGAGCATTTGAACTAGACGCTGCGGACTGCTCCAAAGCTATGACCAAACATTAGCCCGTAGGGCTACAGAATTTCTTTTACGGGTTAAGACCAGATCAAATGTTAAAGATCCCTTATTGTTTATGTATTCTGTCCTAGAGCAAAAAAAAATAATTTCGCTTAAAAGTTTAGAATACTTTGGTATGAAACCCAAAGTGAAAGGTTAAAATCCCTTATTTACAATCTAATATCACTATGAATTTAAAAAATATGAGAGATAGGATTAAGATGGCAGAGTAGGAGGACGTGTGCTCACTCCCTCTTGCAAGAGCACCAGAGTTACAACTAACTACTGAACAATCATCGACAGAAAGACACTGGAACTCATCAAAAAAGGCACCCCACATCCAGAGACAAAGGAGAAGTCACAATGAGACGGTAGGAGGGGCGCAATCACGTTAAAATCAAATCCCATAAATGCTGGGTGGGTGACTCACAAACTGGAGAACAGTTATACTGCAGAAGTTCACCCGCTAAAGTGAGGGTTCTGAGCCCCACATCAGGCTTCCCAACTTGGGAGTCCAGCAACAGGAGGAGGAATCCCAAGAGAATCAGACTCTGAAAGCCAGTGGGATTTGATTGCAGGACCTCCACAGGACTTGTGGAAACAGATTCCACTCTTGGAGGGCACACAAAAAAATATGCTCACCAGGACCCAGGGGGAGGGAGCAGTGACCCCACAGGAGACTGAACCAGACCTACCTGCTGGTGTTGGAGGGCTGCCTGCAGAGGTGGGGGGCAGCTGTGGCTCACAGAGGAGACAGCGGCACTGGCAGCAGGGATTTTGGGAAGTGCTCATTGGCGTGAGCCTTCCCAGAGTCTGCCATTAGCCCCACCAAAGAGCCTGTGGGCTCCAGCACTAGGTGGCCTCAGGCCAAACAACAAACAAGGTGTGAACACAGCCCCACCCATTAGCAGACTAGCAGATTAAAGCTTTACTGAGCTCCGCCCACCCAGCCCTACCCACCATCAGTCCCTCCCATCAGGAAGCACACAGGAGGCTCCTAGATAGCTTCCTCCACAAGAGGGCAGACACCAGAATCAAGCAGTATCAGCAGTATTTCGTCTTGTGGAACTGAAAACCACAGCCACAGAAAGATAGAGAAAATGAGAAAGCAGAGGACTTTGTACCAGATGAAGGGACAGGATAAAGCCCCAGAAAAACAACTAAATGAAGAGATAGGAACCCTTACAGAAAAAGAATTCAGAATAATGATAGTGAAGATGACCCAGGACTTTGAAAATAGACTGGATGCAAAGATCGAAAAGTTTACCAAAGACCTAGAAGAATTAAAGAGCAAACAAACAGAGATATGCAACACAATAACGGAAATGAAACATATACTAGAAGGAACCAATAGCATATTAACTGAGGCAGAAGGGCGAATACGTGACCTGAAATACAGAATGGTGATCATCACTGATGCAGAAAAGAATCAAGAAAAAAGAATGAAAAGAACTGAAGACAGCCTAAGAGACCTCTCAGACAAGGTCAAATGCACCAACGTTTGCATTATAGGGGTCCCAGAAGGAGAAGAGAGAGAGAAAGGACCCGAGAAAATACTGGAAGAGATTATACTGGAAGAGATTGAAAACTTCCCTAACATGGGAAAGGAAATAGCTACCCAAGTCCAGGAAGCACAGAGAGTCCCAGGCAGGATAAATCCAAGGAGAAACACGCCAAGACATATATTAGTCAAGCTGACAAAAATTAAAGACAGAGAAATGTTATTAAAAGCAACAAGGAAAAACAACAAATAACATACAAGGGAACTCCCATCAGGTTAACAGCTGATTTCTCAGCAGAAACTCTGCAAGCCAGAAGGGAGTGGCATGATATATTTCAAGTGATGACCGAGAAGAATCTACAACCAAGAATACTCTACCCAGCAAGGATCTCAATCAGATTTGATGAAGAAATCAAAAGCTTGACAGACAAGCAACAGCTAAGAGAATTCAGCACCACCAAACCAGCCCTACAACAAATGCTAAAGGAACTTCTCTAAGCGGGAAACATAAGAGAAGAAAAGCACCTACAAAGACAACAAAACAATTAAGAAAATGGTAATAGGAACATACATATCGACAATTACCTTGAATGTAAATGGACTAAATGCATCAACCAGAAGACACAGACTGGCTGAATGGATACAAAAACAAGACCCATATATATGCTGTCTACAAGAGACCCACTTCAGACCTAGGGACACATACAGACTGAAAGTGAGGGGGTGGAAAAAGATATTCCATGCAAATGAAAATCAGAAGAAGGCTGGAGTAGCAATACCATATCAGATCAAATAGACATTAAAATAAAAAATGTTACAAGAGACAAGAAAGGACATTACATAAAGATCAAGGGATCCATCCAAGAAGAGGAGATAACAGTTATAAATATATATGCACCCAATATAGGAGCACCTCAATACATAAGGCAAATGCTAACAACTATGAAAGAGGAAATGCAAGGCAGAAATCGAGACACAGGTGTAGAGAACAAACACATGGACACCAAGTGGGGAAAGTGGGGAGGGTTGGGGGGGGAATGAATTGGGAGATTGGGATACCAAATTGTACACTCTAAATATATGCTGTTTATTGTCTGTTAACTGTATCTCAATAAAAGTTCTTAAAAAAAAACAAAGAAAGAAAAAAAAATATGAAAAAAAAAATCAGTCCCTTTGCAATAACTATGAGCACTCTTTCCAAATAAAAGCATCTGTCATAATCATTATCTTAGGCAAAGGCATTTGGGGAGGAGCCTTTTCTAAAAAGAAAAAAAGGAAATTCACTATTCACATTGAAATAAGTGGTGATTAGAATGTTACATCCACCAGAGAGCAAAATATTTCTGGTTTAAATAATAGTTCCAGCTAAGTCCCTCTGTTGCAGATGGAACTTACGGCAATCCTTTCCTCTCAAAAAGCTTTGTTAATTTAGAACTGGGTAACTGTAATGATGCAGAAGCTTGGCGTGCTCGTTCGTGCGTGTGCGCGCACTCTCTCTCTCACACAAACTCTCTCTCTCTCTCTCGAAGGATAAACAGCAGAATGTTATTGGTTATGTTATCCACCAATAGTGGGATATGGTGGGATTTTTATGTTCTTATTGTTTTTCACTGTTTTCTCATTCACTCACATTCCAATAGGCTTTTCTGAGGAAGACGGGAGAAAAGTTATAACCATTTCTCCAGGAATTTTATATGACCCACAGTCCTCCCATGGAAGCTTGTCACACAAGAGAATGTCATTCTTCACCTGGGACTGGGCAAAGAACTCTGATCTACAGGATTCTTGAGTGGGTTGCACCTGCATGCTTTCAAGGATTATAAGGAGAGAAATCTAAATGCTTTAGCGGCCTTGATAAAGCTGAAAAAAAAAAATGCTCTAGTGGTGTTCCATAGGGAATTCTGGAATTTTTATATCACTGACACAAAGAATGCCTTTTTTCCTTGGAGTAGACTGGAGGAGGAAGCAGAAATGGTAGTTTTTCTCATTGTGATACCTGGTACCATGTAGTACAGTTCACATTCAGAGAGCAGGGGACACCCTTACTTTTCTATCAACTTGACCATGACTAACACCTGCCATGGGACCTAGCCCAGGTCAGAGAGGAATGGCAAGGGGGATAGCCAGTGATTAAAGGGGGGCTGGCTGACTGCTTCTGGCTCGGGTCCAAGACCGCAGCAGATCTCCCTCCCTGCACCTAAGAGCCCTTTCTCATTGTACACCCAAATTTATTAAAGTCCTTATTACAGATTAAAAAGTGAAGAGTCGGGCTTCCTAGGTGGCGCAGTGGTTAAGAATCTGCCTGCCAATGCAGGGGACACAGGTTCAATCCCTGCTCCAGGAAGATCCCACATGCCGCGGAGCAACTAAGCCTGTGCGCCACAACTATTGAGCCTGTGCTTTAGAGCCCATGAGCCACAACTATTGAGCCCATGCGCTGCAACTACTGAAGCCCATGTGCCTAGAGCCCATGCTCTGCAACAAGAGAAGCCATGGCAATGAGGAGCCTGCGCACCACAACGAAGAGCAGCCCCCACTCACCACAACTAAAAGCCCGTGCACAGCAAAACGACCCAACACAGCCAATAAAATAATTAAATTAATTAATTAAAAAAAATCGAATGAAGATATTTACTTTAAAAAAAAAAAAAAAGTGAAGAGTCCACAGTGATAGGGTTTAACTTCAACAAGTTATAGTATCTTACAATCACGACCGCATACCAATAATTCCTTTGTTGCTCATATTTCCCTAAAAATACATGACCTGGGACTTCCCTGGTGGTGCAGTGGCTAAGAATCTGCCTGCCAGTGCAGGGGACACGGGTTCGATCCTTGGTCTGGGAAGATCCCACATGCCATGGAGCAACTAAGCCTATGCGCCACAACTATTGAGCCTGCGCTCTAGAGCCCAAGAGCCACAACTATTGAGCCCTTGTGCCACAACTACTGAAGCCTGAGCATCTAGAGCCCGTGCTCCACAGCAAGAGAAGCCAGCGCAATGAGAAGCCTGCACACCACAACAAAGAGTAGCCCCTACTCTCAGCAACTAGAGAAAGCCCACACACAACAACGAAGATCCAAAGCAGCCAATAAATAAATAAATTTATTAAAAAATAAAAAATAAAAATAAATAAAATAAAAATACATGACCTGAGATATTTTACCATCTAAAATCAGAGATAAGGAAGATAGGTGTTTAAAGATAATAAGATGATGTGTTTATAATAAATAAAAAGAAAAAAGATGGCAGTCCGAAGTGCTATAAATGTAGAAAGCTAAAACATTAAATAGGATGTCACCTGTTATATCAACCATTAAACAAATTTCTTGTCAGATGCAAATCTAAGCAGTAGTTGCCCCAGGCAGGGGGTGGAGGTAGGATTTTCTACAAAGGGGCACCAGGGAACTTTCTGGAGTAATGAAATGTTCTACATTTGGTTGGACATAGTGGTTACACAGGTGCATACATTTGTCAAAGCGCATCAAACTGTACACGTAACTGTATACATTTTACTGTATGTAAATTATACTCAATAAAGTTCACTTATAAAGAATGCTCAGAAAACGAGCCTCTAAAGAGGTATGGGCTCATTTGTAGAGTTTCCCCCATTATATGGAAAAACAGAACTTTTTCAAGGGATAGGGTATCAGTTTTTTCCTTACTATGAACTTGGGTAGCAGCCCAAAGTCATTTTAAAGTTATGAAGCAACCACAATCAGGGATCCCTTCCTGTTGAGTGGGCAAAAGGAAGGGAGGTGTAAATCCCTTAAGAAGGTGTTAAATAATCTGCAGCTTACATAAAAGCTTCTGCTTTTGGAGGGATATTTTACAGTAAAGGTGACCTTTTGTCAAACACTTGCTGGTAAATAAGTATAGTAACTTAGAAATTATCAAGGAAAATGTTTAAGTTGTATGAGATATAAAATTTCATAATGTAAAACAGATCAACAGCATTAGTGGATTTTCAATGGATGGTTTCAGAAGCTAAGGAAATAGAGGATAGCAGGGTTGATTCATTCAAGTTACTGAAGAAACCATAGTGAAATAGTAGACATACAAATAAGGGTATCAACAGTAGCCATTACAGATGTCTATAATTTCTTATTGAAAGTATCTAATTATTGCAATATAAAGCTCAGGTTTGAGCATTTTTGACCAGTTATAGTAACTTGAAGGAAACCCAAGAGGAGTTCAGGACTAACTTATGCGGCCATATAAAACCATTAAGTTTTCATAACTTACAAAAAAGGCTCAGGGCATGGCTATGACTTATCAGTCTCTGAGAAATCTAAATATTAGGAGGAAAGAGAAATGACTCCAAATATAAGGGGGAAATATGCAGCAAAAAGCATAAGATGAAAATTACAGATCCAAATCATTGAGCAAAAGATCTAATATAAGGATTTACTAAAACTGGAGAGCTGATTCTTTTAGAATTGCCCACAAAGTTAGTTTTTGAGCAACATGGGAAGGCCAGATTATTGCTTGATTGTCTCTACTTGCTTGGGACCCCAAAATGCTATTACCATCCTAAAGCCACCAGAGTTGATTTCTGTTTCACAAAGTTAATGGACAGGGATCTTGTTATCAATGATTATTTTCCCACCGAAATGCTAAAGGCTCTGAAATAGCAATTGTGAAAGTATTTCTAACAGCTTCCTTTTCCAACCCTCAAACCAGTAATTTAAGAGTTATTTTATTTATTTAATTGGCTCATATACAGAAATCTTCCAAAACTGCAGCTGGCCTGGAAAATTACAATTTGGTCTTCCGTTGGCCTGATTCTTTGGAGCTGAAGAACTGATGTTTATCTTCCACCTTCCTCTTTCCATCTGCTTTTCACTAATGGCTTTCAATTACTAATCCTTTCTGTGGGTGATCCGATGGAAGGACAGATGAGGTTCACATAAACAATTTCCTGGGCCCCATTTCAGCTTTCATTAATCACTTCACGTATGAGATTCTCTGATGGGGTCTAGGTTGTCCTGACACACGACTGACAATGTGAGTTTGGGGAGATGCCCCTTGCCACATTGGCTTCTTCGAGCATGTCACTAAAGAGGTATGTCTATCCACTACTCTTCACAATCTACTTCATGTCACAAAGACAATTTTTCTGTAACTTAAATGGTATATCTATGGAAAGAGGAATGGCCCTCCCTGCCTCACAGGGACAATCTAAAGATTCTGAGTTCTTAAAGGGAAAAATATAGACTATCAAGTTGAATTAGTATACTTTTCTTTCTCAGTCTTAGGACTGAATTACATCAGGGCCTTGGATTTGGCTGAATTCATAAAATACAGTAACATTCATTTGTTCATTTAGTCAACAACCGTTTATGTAAAACTCAAGGTGCTGATTCCGAAATGAAACGATATTGTGGGATTAAAGCCTTTGAAACTGGGGTAGGTGCCAGAACGTCATATTAATTTCTGATTCATGATTCTGAAAAATTGGTGTTCTTATCTACAAAAGTGTTTCCTGTAGTCTGTTGGGCTGTTATAGCAGCAAACTCAAATCAGAGTAAGTGCAACTTAATATTTGCTTAACACCTGTAATATAACACAGATTACACAGGTAGCCTGCCTCTTGCTATCAAGGTGTCTATGTTAATTAAATAGGGTAGAAACAGTGAAAACATTACAGTGTAAGTTCTTTGAGGCAGGGCTTATTTCTTGTAAATCTTTTAGTACTTCCAGAGCCTGGCCTGTTTCCTTACAAACAGACAGTTGAATTAAATGCAATTAATTTTGGTAGAAGATGACTTAGTTCATGGAAACCAAAGAAGAAATGAGGATGATAGTCTGCTGTGCTCTTAACTTGTTTAAGTTCCAAGACAACTTCTGAGTAACAGGAAGAATTTCTTTATATAGAGACTCGTAAAAGACTACTTAGAAAATAAAGTGTGAGGACATTAAGGCAAACGAAGGAGAAGGTTTACCCTGCTGGAGTTAAGAGAATAAGCAGACTTAGAAGTTAGGGGAAATTTGAGAGATCCTAACAGTCTCAACAAGGAGTGCAGGTTCAATAATTGTTCACTCGCAGGCAGAGGACCAGAAGGCTTTACCTGTCTTACAATTAGGGAAAGTAGAGTTAAAATGCTGGCCAATACTAAAATGTAAATATGACAGGAAAATAACATATTTTAGCCTTAAAAGTCATTAGCACATTATTGGGCAAAGACACATGCTTCTTAACTGGACACAATTAGAGGTATCACAGTCTTGTTAAGAGAAACTCCACTTTTTGATGAAGCAAGTAGGAGCCTTTTGATGTTATCTTTTAAACTCAGAGGGCAACTGAAACATTGAAAAGACAGATCTTGAAGAGAAACCTGAACATGCTGTTTCTAGCAAAGGCAGGGGGACCATATTGAGATCCATGAATGGGCATCTGGTTGGAGATCACTCTGAGCCTAGACGCAATAATGCATCATGTACAAGGAAGGGCACTTTATAAAATCTCATTAATACTCACAACCACCAGTGCAGTGGAATCCATAAACCTTATTTTAGAGGTTGAGGCAAATAAGACCCAAGGAGGTTAAGGGCTTGCTAAGAACACACAGAATAATATATACTTATTATGTACTGACAATGTAGGTTTCTTTTCTTAAACTGTACTTGATTTCTTAAGAAGGACAGTTACAGAGGAGGAGAAATCCACTATGAGAAGTTGTAGTCTCCTCATAAATTACTAAATTGATTTTTTAATACAAATAAGTGACCCTGGGTACATCTGGCAGTTCTTTAAAGGCCTGTTCACCCTGAACAACTGATTCTAACTTTGAACAAGCCACAGAGGAGACTTGAGCGTGTAAATTTGACAAGGTGCCAGAGGGATGGATGTGGATTAAGGCAGAGTTAAGGAGAACAAGAGGAGCACAGCTTGGGGAGGAACAAGGAAGGAGGAAAAATGGTCCAAAAGACTGGGAAAACACAAAATCCAGTAACCAAACACAATTTTTTTTAGACTGCTTCATGCTACTCACTCCTTAGCAGACCAGACAGCCCATGCTCCTTCTGCTTTCCCAAGGAGCCATTTTATGGAGGTAACCAAAGAATTCCCAAAGAATTCCAGTAGTCATGGCAATTTTTGGCACGGCTTTCATTTCAACTTCACGTTTCACAAGGCCTTTTTTAATACATATACATTCTGATGATCCCCAATGAAGTCTTTGAAAAATGAAATTCAAATGTACAGGAAATTCATTAAGAATAAATTAATATGAAAAATGCCAAGAACTGCATTCATTTCAAATTTCCAGGGAAAGAAAACATACATACACAAACACGCAGACACATGTAGGTTATTCAGCTTGGTGAATGAACTTCCATAAAACCAACGAGCAGATTTTGCCCCACTTCGCCATCACAGGGCATCCTCACATGTGAGACAGGTTTGGAGCTTAGAGGACTAAACTCAAAAGTAAAGAGGTGTTGGCTAGAGTGAGAGTTCTGATTCACAGCACAGTTTGTGAAATGCAAATTATATATTTTATTTGACAGTTTCTATTATTAACAGTCATAAGAGACATTTTCAAAATCATGGTTTTGGGAGATTTAAAGTTACATTATTAATAAGTGTAAAATTATAAAACCATTGCAGTCTGTCAGAGGTCTAGTGTCTGTTGAAGCAAGTGTACTATATTCATCACTTGGAAGAAGAAACTATTAAAATGCAGTTCCAAGATAAATTTTTTAAAAGTAACTAATAAAAGTTGGGCTCTTGGCCAACCTAGACCACCAAAGGTAAGCTGTTCTAGAAGAGAAGGAAATCTGGCTTTACAACATACTATAGCTTCATGATTGAAAAGCATTGTCAGAAATGCTGAGATACATTTAAAATTTCTAATTGATATTGAAACTGAGGAAGCAACTTTAATAGTTAATGAGAAAAATGACACAGATATCGCTTGGGAAAAAAATTTCCCTCTCACAATAGGCCACCAGATTTCCTAGGGACAACAAAGAATCTTCAGGATTCACTTTCTGTGGTAAAAAGCTTTATGGCCATAAAACCATCCGGCCAACCTTCCACAAAGGTTCAGACGCTCAACTTACACCTTAAGGACTAAAAAAAATATATGTGTAGAATTCTCATCCTTTGATTTTAGAACAAGGAAAGATCTTAAGAGATCATCCGGTTTAAAATTTCCCAAAGTGGGTTCCACAAAATATTATTTTCCCAAAATGTTCTGAATAATGGCAGGGTTTGGGAGCACTCTTGAGAGTCATAATGCACATTAGGCATTAGCAGAGTTGAGATGCCTACAGAAAAGAAATGGTTAAGTTAAAAAAGAAAACAATTTTTATCAAATCTATTTGAGCACGGAACCCTTTTTGCAGTAAGTATTTATTAAAATCCTGTAAAAATTGTTTTAGAAAACCTCTTGTCTTATATATGAGGAAAGTGAAGTCCAGACAGGCTAGGGGATTGCCCTAAGGCCATACAGTTAGCAGATAAGCAAAAAACAGATCTCTCCTCTCTCGATCCCACTCCAGTGCTCTTTCTCAAGCTGTTTGCTCTCCTACAAAACCTGCACTCCCTGAAGGATCAGACTATATAAACCAGACCATGGATGCCATCTAGTCCAAAGCCCTCCTATTTAAAGGTGGGAAACACAGTCTCAGAGAAGTGAAAAAGCTTGCCCAAAGTGACACAGAAAAATCAATGCCTGTAGTAGAACCTAGCTCTTCATTCCAATGCTACTATCCCTTCCACAACAGCATACTAGCTCCCGCAAAGCCAACACTTTTTGCCTCTGAGGAAAAGCAGTGATGGACAAGAGGGGATTTAGCTATTTAGGACCCAGTAAAATATTTACTAAACCATGCTTGTGTCAGTAGGTATTTTAAATCAGTTAAACATGATTGTCTTTACTTACAAATGTCATCCACTGTGACAGGGAATCAATGTTTCAAGCTGTTGAACAGGTCATCATCCCTGTCCTGTTGGATGACACCTGTAAATAAAATAAATCTAGTTTTGAGTGAGTAGATTTTAAGCCAACTGGATTTAAGATGCATGCAGTTTAAAGCTAAGAGTAGTTTCTAAGACATGATTCTTAATCCAGGCTTGCTGAAGAGAAACACTTTCCAGGGCCAGCTATTTCACTCTACGTCACTGGCCTTCAGCACAAAAAAATCCAGGTAATGTAACAGGTAACATTGCCAGAATACATAGCGTATTGTGGATCCTAGAGCTAAAAGCATCCTCTAGGCACTAGCTACCTCAGTCTCTTGCCTCTGTGAATATTACTTTCACCTTGTAGGAGGGACAACCAAGGCCCTGTGAGGTTAAATGACTAGCCCAATGTTAAATAGCTAAGTGTCTTTAGCTTGAGTCCCTTAATGTAGAAAAAGGTATACAGAACACATTAGCAAAGGTTATCATTAGGCTGATCAAATTTGAAAGACTCACAGGTACATATTTAAAAAATATTTCACAGATGTTAACTTAGAATATTCAAGGCACATCTTCATAACATATAATATCAGTATTAGATATCTGAATACAAGCATTACTGAAAATGCCATGAATGAAAAATAACCAAAAGTGAGAAAATGGGAACTAGAGTGAAAAGAACAGTATTAAATACAGCATGCATTTAGGACTGTAAATTCTGGTTACTTCCAAAAAAGATTTGTAGTTCCTAACAAATTTAAGTATATGAAAAACCATTTGCTACAGTCTATAATTTAAAATGTTGGCTTCTCTGTAGCCACAAAATGCCATTCTAAGTAAGATCTTCCAGAAACTAAAAGTTGAACTGGACAGTGAACATCTGAAATTTCCATTCTGTACCTAAATACTCCAAGATAATGGGAGGAATTTTAGGATGCTTCCTTGAGGTAATATGACTCTCATAGTAGCATTAACACCAAACTCATATTGAGCGCTTACTTTGTGCCAAACCCTGTTTGATTATTTTATACATACTATCTCATTCGGTCAATCCTAGCAAGCTGATTACTATTACAATTTTACATTAAAGCACAGAGAATTTAAGTAACTTGTTCGCTCAACTGGTAAAATGAGAGAATTTTCATACAAATATATTTGGTGACAGAATCAAGCTCAAATTGCTATATAATACTACATTTCTTTAATATGGCAACTTAGGATACTCAAAAATATAAGAATTAACTAACACAATCACAATTAGAATACATAAAATTCTCCCAACTAAATCCCACACAATATAAAACGAGGAAATTCTCACTCTTTTTCCTAGGGGATGAAAGGGAGGACAATTTTCAACGTAAAATTCTCTTAATGCCAAGGAATTAAAACTTCTGATGTTAACCTTAACTATATTACAATTAAAACATGACAAATCAAAAACTCAAATTATCTTTCATAATTAAAGAAAAGTATACCTTCCTAATTCAGTTACTTCATAAGCCCATAAAGAGATAAATTCTCCTGTTACTCAAGACTGACTCTCAAAATAGTATAACAGTTATTGATAGACTGAATTTAATCATGTGTATTTAAAAATATAGATTATCTATCAATTTGCTAAAGAACAGAACTATTTGTAAAGCAAATTATCTTTAAGGGAAACAATGTAAATTTGATAGACAATATGACCCCCTTAATTTTTTATGTAATACAGCTAGTGTAAGTTATGCTTCTGACCAAAACCCCTGAACTTCTTTACTAGGGGTCATTTTTCCAACAAATTTTTAAGACTGTGAAACTGATAAAATAGGAGATAATCAGGAGTACAAAAATAAACCTGACATATTTTAAATGAACAAGAATTAGATATATGCAAAGCTCAGCATCACAGAGACTAGACATTAAGGAAAATGCATATCCCTTACAAAGCACTGTGGAGAAGTCAATCTCTTCTGGCAATAATGGTTTTCTTATAAGAACCCGAAACAGAAGAAGATAAAGTGTGGTTTCATGGTAGCTTACCCTTTTCTCTGATACCCCATCCTGGCCTGTAGAATCTTTCTCATCAAGTGTCTCTTTCAGGACTGGCATATGTTTTTGGTATGCTTGCTCTCTGTTTAAGGTTGTGTATCCTATGTGCTCATAAATTGGGTTTATCGTCATCTTGGCAATGTATTCTGCTGCCTTGGTTTCAACATAGAGAGTAATCAATCCATCAGTCACCAGATCGTGGATGGACTCAAAGCGCTTCTCCCCAACAAAGTGCTTTCCATCGTAGTAGAGCCTGAAGTTTCTGGTTTGACTTCCAAATCTGCCTCAATGAAATGGGAAAGATGTTTTTAAGAAAAGTAAGCAAATGAATTCTTTCTGAAAAAAATTTTTTAAACTATTGCTTTGTGTGTGTCTTCTCTGTTTAAATAAACTGTGGCTAATCTCTATGAATCGTCTGGAATATGGAAAATTAAACTTTTGAACACAAAGAACGAATCTGCAACAATGAGGGATAAATAGCCAAAAGCATGCCTACCCTAGAAGGAAAACTTTGTTCTTATTTATCTCTTTAAGCCACTTCATTATGCCTGTAGGAAAAACAGGGGAAAATAAACCTCATATCCTATTAGAACACATTCAATAATCAACTGATCAACTATATAATGTATGAAATTTTTATATTAGCACGTTCTCTCCAAGTTGATCAATAAAAGTATTCAAAGTATTTCAGACCGCAGCATTCATGTCTTTTAATGGGAAAGCTCAACTTAGGACTCACCAGAGTGTGATGCTAGCAATCATTTAAAGTAGAGCTGATTCCAGAACCTGAGTCATACGGTAGGGCAGGATGGCACAGAAACACACCTTCACTATTTCTAGCCATGGGTCAAGGACTTGCTCTTCCCTTTTACATAGTCACTCTTCTGTCTGCTTGTTGAGTTTGGGCGAGAAATGCTTGCAATATATATAGGGCATATAAGTCATCAACTATTAGACTCTAGAAATTTTGTTCTCACTTTTATGTTTCAGTGCCATTTTTAAAACACTGAAGAATGGTTTGCTTTTATGATAATTTCAGTATTTTGCTTCCTGTGGCAAACCTCGGAAATGGATCCAAGTTGGCACGATTAGCGTAAGTGTCCTTCCAAGATGACAAAGACAAGAACACACACTGACTTTAATAAAAGCTGATGCCAAAAGGCATCAAGGGCCATGTCACAGTCTCTGGAAGGTAGCCCTGAGTGAGCCTAATTTAAAACTAAACAAATCAGAAAGGAAAAATTTAATTTCACTGTTAAGAATACACAGAACAGAGAAGAACTAAAATACTAAATTAATAACTGTTTGAGTAAAAGTGTTTAAATAAAACTGCAAACTTATGCAATAATACTAATTCTGGTATAGGTTATGTTTCAGGAGGACAGGAGTTATAAACTTCTTAAGATTTCACTTTAAATGTGCCCTAAAAAAGGAAACAAAATATTTTTTATAATGGCCTGAGGTATCTCTGTTTTTGTCGTTCATACTAGACTTTAATAATTATTTAACCTAGAACCCAATATTCTATCCATGCTGGTCCTGTTTCTAAAATAAAATTGATCTACCTTTTGGTTCTTACAAGCAATTAAATTCTGATTTATGTTCAAGTGAATGATCCATACAATTCCACTTTCCCATTCTCATTTTCCTCTAATGTTAGAGGCATTTCTCCCAAGTACATTTTCATTATAATGTAGGTCTAAAAAGTTGGAAGGTAAAATTTCTACACTAAAGTTAAATATAAACTTTTTTCAGTTTAACATACTGCTTTTATTATTTCCTTTTCACTAATATTCATCATCTGTTACTGAGAAATAAAAATAGAGAGCCACTTTATAAATTTTGTAAGGTTTATACAGCAATAAACATAGCATTGTTAAACATTAAGTTCCTTTATATTTCAGTTGTATTCAGAAGCATTTCAATAAGGGATTAGACCATTTTACTCCGCAGCGGCTTAAGATTTTACAATAAGCAGTTTCACAATGGGCACAGCGCTTAAAATAAAGACTATCTAAGCAATGGTGGCAGGCATTTGTCACTCAACTGTCTTCTGAAATCTGAGAAGTCTGGGAGCAGAAGGGAAGATGGCTGAACTGGCCTCATGGGGGCTGGGATGGTTAATCAGAAGAGTGGAAATCTGAGGTTAGATTTCTTGGCACTTCAAAATGGAGCTGTTTCTAAGCCATCCAAGGAGAGGGTTTCCTGGCTACCTCCTCTTCGTTACTGGGCAAAAAAGTCTAAGTTAGTTTGTCCGTTTCTCTTTCTCAACTCAGTGACTTTAAGAGATCCTATGCTCGACTCCCAATTCCTCCTCAGGCTGTACTTGAGCGCTAGACTTCCAGTCCAACCAAGCTTCCAGCCTTAAGGGAGCCAATCATAACTAAAATAATTCATAGTATGGGTTGATTAAAACTTAATATCAAAGGACAAGAAACTGAATTTCTGTTTTGGAACTATGATAACTATGATTGAATTTTTAAGAAAAATTGCATTATTTTTACTAAAGGAACTATAAGCTTTTGTATGCCTACTCTGAATATCCCTCTCTTTTATTTTGGAAGCTACATAAACAACAGCATCGCCCTACAGACTGACGGAGAGACTTCACCCCTTCCATGATCTGAAAGCCATGACAGAGAATCTTTGAGCAAGGTGGGGAGTGAGTGTGTCTATTCTACAAAAAAGAGCCATAAAAAAGGAGATGCCAAAGCTAAAGGCAAATAAGGAATCCTTCCTTATAAAAATTTATCACTCACAGACTGTCATTTATACAACAAACATTTAAGAAGACACCCAGGAAGTCTTAAGTATTAGTAGTTCATAATGAAGTTCCTGTTTCCTTGATAACCTCAATGGGAAGTAAATAAACATAAAAACAAGTCAATACAAAGACAAGATGAAATCCTGAGTTTTAAAAAGTTCATCTTTAGAATGATTTCTAAAAAATGATTATAATAATGTGTGTACAACCTTGTTCATAAACAGAAAAGTTACATTTCTCTGCAGCGATACATGAAACCAAGTAAATCCAGTATCTCCCTCACTCTATGAAAATCAAGAAACTCACTTTCTAATAAGATCTGACATATACACTCAGAGCTACTGCTTACATCCCAGTACAAAAGGCCTTTGCAGTCATGAAATAGGGTTTGGACAGGGGCAGGCAAGTCCTGGGTCCTTTGTGTTTAACAGAAAACTTTAGGCTTTTGGCATCAGACAAATTAAGTTTAAATCCTGGATCCGCCACTCAGCTGTGTGATTTTAGGAAAATCATGCTTCAGATTCTGCATCTAGAAAACAGGAATAACATTACCCTATACAGTAATAACAATACATGGCTGTGAGCATTACATAAGAATATTTAAGTTAAGGCTAAATCCAGTTGACCCTTGAACAGCACAGCTTTCAACTGCGCTGGTCCACTTAGAGACATGGGTTTTTTCAACAGCAAATCTTACAGCACTACACTATCTGCGGCTGGTTAAGTCCATGGATCCAGCAGAAGGCCAACCATAAGTCATACGTGGATTTTCCACTGTGCAGACAGTAGGTGAGCCAACCACCACACTGTTCAAGGGTCAACTGTACATAATAGGTTCAAAAGCAGTCCCCTTTCTTCTCTGTTAGCTAAGACCTACCTCTGCAGAGAAAGACAGAATGATTACCAAACAATAAAGTAAAACAAAAGATATTCGATAAATATGCACTGAAGACAGCTGAATAAATAATTGGTAACACTGGTTGTATAGGAACATCTCTGCCCAGGATGACTTTAAAGTCAATGAAAGGCAAGAAGGAGTTCTTTGTGAGCTTTTTACTCAGGATACCCCTGAGTATGTTTATACTATGTGGTTAACTGAGTGGAAATACAACAGTGTAAAGAGGAGAGGAGAGAAGCTGGAAGAGTCCTTCCACATGGGCTTGGGAGTTAGGTTTCTGATTTCAAAGGAGAAAGGTCAGTAAATACACATGTACTGAAAGTAGGACATATTAAATGGATCTAGTGACAACTACTGAACTCTTGAAGGCAGAGTACTGATTTGTAACAATTGTTAATGCTAAACTATTTTCCCTTCATTTTTATAGGAAAATATTCTTTCCATCTTTTTCTTATATTTATTTCCTACTTCTGCCTTTGCTTTTACAATAGCTGTTCATTTTTTGATGAATATGGCTGAAACTCGATCTAGGTCCAATCCTCACCTAGGTAGAGTTCAACAAGATGAAAATTCATTTTCTCCAAAGCGGTACTCTAGCTAACAAATAGAAAGACTGGGATAATCTGCTCTGAACTGTTGTACATAATTACCACTTTCTAGAAAGAATGTCTTTTTCTCCAGTGATTCCAGGTTTTGGTTTTCATGTTTTGAAAAACTGTTTAATGCTGTGCCCAGTTGCATTCAGATGAAGTTCAAAATACATAATTCTAACAGCTAGATTTAAAAAGCGAACAAAACCCTTAATACCATCCTTTCTATTTTTTAGCAAGTAAATCGCACTCATAAAAAACTCAGTCTAGAGGTACAACGTGATGAAAACATATACAAAGAATAACCTTTGGGATCTTACTTTAGTTTTTCTAAAACCAAGAATTAGTTCTGATATGAGGCCAAAGTATTTGGAAGTATCTCTTCAAAGGAAAGCTCCAAGCTAACAGATGTTTTCTGTTAACAAACAGAAAACAAAACGTACACAACACATTTGTCTAAGTTAACAATCAAATGTTCGAACTATTTCCAGAAACCAACATACAAAAACAATTTTATTTACCATAAGGAACGGATATGGAAGAACAGTTGAAAGAAGCCTGTTTAAGAAACAGTTAGACATCCCCCTACACTCCCCAATCCTGTCCCCAGTGCAACCCCCTCCCCACTCTGGTAGAAGACTTAAGCTCTGTTCTCTGGATAGGAAATCAAGGAGATTTTGAACTGAGAAACAGCGGACAGAGTTGAAGGCAGAGCTGCCATCCTGAAAACTAAGTTAAAGTTTTAAATACTGAAGATTTAGACTTCATCTCTCTTCACCACCAGGTTCTCAGAAGGCTTGTAGCTTTCCTTATGAGAAGACTGGAAAATTCTTCTCTGGGAAATCCTGTCAGCTCAACTGAACAGACTTAAGAACAGAGACATCACTCTATATTGGGAGGCTTCTCTCACGCTCTTAGAACTACCAGTCAGCTTTTCAGTTTTTATTTGCCTCAACAAATTTTCTAATTTCCCTTGTGACTTCTTCTTTCATCCATTGGTTATTCAAGAATGTGGTATTTAATGTATACATTCTGTGAATTTTCCAGTTTTCCTACTGCTCTTGACTTCTAATTTGATATCATTGTGATTGGTAAAGATATTTGATATGATTCAATCTTCTTAAATATGTTAAGACTTGTTTTGTGACCAACATGTGATATATGAATGTTCTCTATGTCCTTGAGAAGAATGTGTATTCTGCTGCTGTTGGGTAAGTGTTCTGTTTGTGTCAGGTCCAATGGATGTATAGTGTTGTTCGAGTCCTTCCTTTTCTTATTGATCTGTCTAGTTCTATGCCTTTAGTGCCAAATAAACTTAAATATGAGCAGTCAGCTAAAGACCACCTGACATCTGAGGAGAATCTATCTCACGAAGGACAAAGATAGATAAACTAACAGAATCAAAGCAAGCTGAAGGAAACAAACCATGCAAAGAAATGACAATATTTTTTAAATTATCAATATGCTCAAAGAAACAAAAGTAAGATGTTTCCTATTTCTATTCCTGAATAGGATTCAGCAAGAAATATTAGGATGCTATAGAAAAGGAATAAACATAGGATACATAGAAAAAAATAGAAAAAGGAAATAGAACATAAATGAAAACTTTAAAGAAGAAATGAAAGAAAGTTGAGAAAATATTTAAGAAGAGCAAAAAAAGACAAAAAGATGAAAAACAGAGAAAAAAATAAGATAGAGAATCAATCCAGAAAGTCCAACATCTAGATAATAGGAGGTCTGGAAAGAGAACAGAGAAAATAGAAGGGGGAGAAATCTAAAAGGTAATTCAAGAAAACTGATCACAATTTAGACTATACACAATGGACAAAAATAGGTCCACACCAAAAGGGTAACCATCAAAAGATGTTCAAAGAGTAGTCCAGTAAATACAAATTAAATCTTCAGAATGATGAAATTTTACAGATCTAACAATACCAAGCACTGGCAACGATATACAGCAGCTAATATAACCAACACCAGGCATACTGTTTAACAAAATGGTTTTAAATTATCTAGTAAAGTTGAATATGTACACACCTATGACATAGCAATCCTATTCCAAGGTAGTATTCCAGACAATATGGGTGATTATGTGCACCAGGATAGAAACACACACACACACACAGCAGGAACAGTGTTCAAAATGCCTAAACCTAGAAACCAAACAAATTCCCAGTGAAACAAACAAACAAAAACAACTGTGGTACACACACTGAGGTGGTTAGTTTTCTACATCCATTGGAAGGGTGTTTTAAGATGAGATTAACATTTAAATGAGCAAACTTTGAGTAGAACAGACTGCTCTCCATAATTTGGTGGGTCTTATTCAGTCAGTTGAAGGCCTGAACAGAACAAGATGACTGGCCTTCCTGAGCAAAAGGGAATTCCCAGTAGACTGCCTGTGGACTTTGCACCATTGGCTCTCCTGGGTCTCAGGCCCACAAGCCCTCAGTGCAGATTTAGACTTGCCAGCGTCCACAATCACATGATCTGATTCCTTGTAATAAATCTCTTTCCATATATATACACATCCTATTGGTTCTGTTTCTCTGGAGAACCCTAATACAATAAAATACTATACAGCAAGGAAAACAGATACATGCAACAACATGGATAAATTTTAAAAATATGTTGGGAAAAGAGAACAAGTCACAAAAGAGTACATACAGTGTGGCTCAATTATATAAAGTCCAAAGGCAGGCAAAATCCAACTGCATTATATTGGAATGTGTATATGGATGGTAAGACTATAAACAAAAGCATGAAAAAGAGAACTATGAAGTGAGGAGACAGAGATAATAATAAGAAAGGGAAAATGCAAACCTTCTGGACTACCATGAAAATATCATATCTTGATGTAGGAGGGATTATATAAATTACATATATTTAAATGTAATCTATTTTAAAACTGTACACCTAAGTTTTATATACTTTTCTGTATGTTTTATTTTATAATAAATTTTTTTAAAGAATAAAAGCAAAGAATATAGCATCCAAATGACAGTCAAAGACCTTACCCTGGAGGAAGAAGCAATCAGAAACAGATTCTTTATAAGTGCTTTACATGGAATCTAAGAATATAAATTTAATAACAGAATTCAATGTTGAGTTTTTAAAATAATGACATGAAAAGGGAGATTACAGAGCTAAGAAAAACAAATTGAGTATTAAAATAATATTACTATAAATCTAATAAATAACTAGAAATGGTAGGGAATAGGATCAACAAGACTGAAAAACAAATTGGTGGCATGGAGGTAAGGCTTGATTAAACATACTGAATGCAGAGGAAAAATAAAAGAGTAAATTAATTACAGGGTAGATAACAAACAAGACAAAAACAAAAGAACATAAAAAAATGCCCCTGAAGTTCAGATGCCAACAAATGGAACTGAAAAATTACTCAGAAATATAATTTGGGAAATACTGCACAAAGAAAAGAAAGAACTAAATCTCAAGAATGAAAGAACACCCTGTTTGATGGATAAGTTTGTTAAAGAACTATCAACATTAAAACGTATTCTAGTTTGTTACTAAATTTGAAGAATAAACAAAAAATTTTTCAGATAAGTAGGCAAGAAAGACTTTATATGGGGAGACAAGCAAGACTGTTCTTAAATTTCTCTACAGTAAAAATAAATTTCAAAAACAATGTTGTGATAACCATAGTGTTGAGGGTAAGAAAAAGTACAGTGAAAGATACTCCAGCCAGACAAGCTGTTGTTTAAATTAAAGGCAACAGGAAAACATTCTTGATATATGTTATACCTTCTTTTCAAAAAGTCTTTAGAAGTCAAGGAATGATAACATTAACTTGGAGTATTTTCATTTTTGTTTTGCTTTGTTTTTATAAATACTGCATTTAGTAGTAGCAATTTAACATTTTAAAATATACCTTTAAGAAATGACTAGAATTTTACTCATGTTAATAAATAATCATCCCTCCCAATAGAACTATATGTATTAGAATTTCACTTTCATGAAATCCAGTGAACCTTTCTTAATTATGAATTGGTGGATGAGTTACTTTATGTCTTTAGGATACTAGTTAACAGAACTATTGTCATGAAGCCAAATCCAAGCAAAGACTTCATAAGTAGGATTAGTCTTGATGACCTGTTCAAGAGACCCCCAAAATCCCTTAAATGCAGGGAGAAGTTTATTCCCTGGTAAAATCTCTTCTGTAAACAATTTTAGTGATAGTATCTTGCATCTTTAAATTTGTAAAATATCTTTCCTACTCATCTCTTCTTCCTGTACCTATTCATTCTTCACAACCCCCAACTCTCTCATTTCTACTGTAATCTCTCATTAACCAATGATCGTTATACAGAATGTCAAGGGTAAGGCAATGGATGTCACAGTCAAAAACATGCACAAATAAACGCTTACTGTGTAACACAGTCAGTGAGTCCATGTTTTATACTAACTAGTGATTGAGTAAGGCTGGGAAAGGTAATTTACTGAAGCAAGTATATGTCAATATTATTCCAGAAAAGAAGGTATGTGTACCATACAAATTTATACTATCACAGAAACACGCCTCATATTTCAGTCAACTGTTTATCTTGATAACTAATTAAATTATAATGAAATATTTAAAAGATGAGAACATGTGAAGATAATTAAATGTACATGACCCAGCCAAACATATATGGAAGAACAGAAAATTTAATTTTCTGGAAATATAATGCCTGGCAAAGCTATTAATTAATAATGTGTTCTGTAGAGCATTCCCTATAGCTACTGGTTCACCTGACAATCATGAAATACAAATGAATGTTGAATGAGTAAAATATAAGAATTCCAGCTTCTGCTACTTTACAAAAATCTTAACTCTGAAAGATGAGACTGTGGAAATAGAAGAAACCTCTGTGATTGTCTAATCCTTTGTTAATATTTGTTGGAAGGCCCCCAAGTCCTATTCCTAGACCTTCAGATTCAGAATCTGCATTTTTAAGATCCTGAGGTGATTCTTAGGTGGATTAAAGTTATAGAAACATCAGTCTAACCCAACTCCCTCACATTATAGATGAAACAACTAAGAGATCCGAGCTCCTAAAACAGTAAAATAGGCAGGCTAATAAAGACAAACCAAAAACCCCAAACAAAACAAAAATTTTAAAAACCTAATCCATTGTTTAAAGTAAAATGGTTCTTTTTCTCCACCAGTAAGGACTGCTTTACAGTCTCCCTGGAAGGCCTCCTAGCCCAATCTGATTTCATGTACACCATTCTCCCCAAGCATCTCTAAGCACAGCCAAATCAACAGGTCCCCCAACAAACTTACCAGCTCTCTCATCTCTTGTGCCCCTTCAGAAAGCCATTCCTACTCCAATATCCCTAAAAAGAACCACAAACCCACCCAGTCAACCCGGCGAAAACTTTCATAATTATCTGAGATTCTTCAATCTCCCTCTTTATTTAAAATTGATTGACCTTTTTGAATCTATGCAAACTCCACATATCTGCCTACAGCTACCAGAGTTTATCCTAAGACAGATTTTCTATCTTGGAAATTGTTAATGGTTCATTACTGTTGAACAGAATTAGTAAAGACTTCATTAATACTTTCCCCTAAGTTGGCCAGCTAAACGTAACAATAAAAGTATTCTAAAAATACTTGTGGGTAACACAGAACTGCCAAATATAAGCAAATTATTAGTTTTGTTGGGTGTAATTTTCATGATATATTGCTTGTCATTTAAAGAGCTGTAATGCTTTGGATAACATATTGACAATTGGAAGTAATAAATGAAAAATAACCTTTCTAATGCAGTGAACCAATTATAATAACTTCTGCTACCCTTTGTTCTCATTTTACTATTAAATCAGAGAAACACTGTTAAGTATTACATCCAGCCAGTAAGTAAATGTATATGTTTACTTACAGAAAAGTATTGCATACATAGTATAATCTTGCTAAAACCAGGGTAGGCCCAAAATCAATGTATTTGTATAGTGACAATAGATTTGGCTTACTCAAGAGGTGGTGATCAGTCCCACTAAAAGCTTATTAAAATCTTGTTTTCATGAGTCTATTACTTCAACATTAAGTCACACTACTACAGAAGTTTACAAAAGCATGGAGTTATTTATGTGTGTGAGTACTTGTAGAGTTCTATACATGTGTATAAGTGTGCAGGGGGTACAAACACAAAACCACATGTTCATATATATTTTCCATATTCCTACTATTTAATTCCTTTAAACAACAAAATGCTTTTATTTAATCATTTCTGTATAAACTACACAATTCCAAGTACCATATACAGACTATGATTTAATATTTTTCTTGAAGGCTCAGGTTCATCATGAATGTATTACTAAAATTTTAGTGTCTAAATACAGAAATATCCCAGAGGCTACTGTACTGTATTGAGTTGCCTTACCCTGATCTACACTGCCCCTAATATTGAACTCATAGTTCTTGAATCTAGTTTTACATTTTAAAAAAATCTTCTTTGCAGGTTATCACCTATGTTCATCTTTTAATTTACTACTTTTAACCTGCAGTAAGCCCGGAAAAAAGACAAAAGGATTTATTAATATTTTATATAAAGCTGTATTAAATAGACTGCAGTGGGGATTCCTGTGTATTCCTTTGCTGTAAACACACGGGCTCTGTGGCAGCTACGTAGCCACTCAAACGCATTTCCCAGCCTCTTGGCCATAGTCTAGAGACCCAAGGTTGCCAACAGTCTGATCTCCAGATAAGCAGGATGTTACTGTAGATGAGCAGAGGCAGGCCTAAATTTGGTTATAGCTTTAAGTTTATTATCTAGTGATCAGTAACAATCAGCAAATTACTACATTAAATGCATCATAAAATGCCTCACTTTAAAAATCAATTTATGAGTGTATAATTTACATACAATAAACTATATCCATTTAAAGTGGACAACTCAAAGAGTTCTGACAGATGCCACTATCACAGTCAAGAGTCAGAACATTTTCAACACCCCCTAAAGTACCGTCATGTACTTTTGCAGCCTATACCTCTACTCCCTTGTCCTATTCAACCCCTTATCTGCTTTCTGTCACTATAAATTTCTAATATTTTATGTAAATGGAATCATACAGCATATATTCTTTTCTGTTTGGATGTCTTAGTTTCTAACAAAAAGATTTACTTTAAACTGATGGATATTGTTCTCATCAGATTTTAAATACAACTAGACTAGGATTTAAGGTTACGGGAAAGCAATAAAACAAATCTGTAATTGCTACTTTGTTTCTGAAGTTGTTCTTAAATACACTCTTATCTCTAATGATGTTTGGCATCAGATATAATCAACCTGTTAGGTGGAAAATAAAGAATCATCAACACAGCCATGGTCACCACTTGTTGACTTTTAATGGCTAAAAAAGTAAAAGCTTAAAGTGTAATATACAATGTATCTCTGGGTGTGTTTATTTTAATAACACTATTTAATATTTTTAGAGTGTTATGTGCTATGCACTATGCATGTATTATCCCAAATAATCCTTCCAATACATATGAGGGATTACTATTACATCTCATTCTATAGATAAGGAAACTGAGATTTAGGGAGATAAGCAATTTGCCCAAAGCCATACAGAAAATGCTGGAACCACAGTTTGAATCAGGACTGTCTGACAGCAAAACCATGTTCTGAACCACTGACCATATATACTGATTTAAAATCACAGGTCTAAAAGGTTCATCAAAAGCCCAATAATTGGGTTATGTATCTCTAAGAGCAATACGGCAAAGGAATCATGAGTGTCAGCTTAAGAGAACCTTAGACAAAAGCAATAATAGAATGAAAAATGGATTTCTTCAGTTCCTTATTCGTGTAAATAAACAGGGAAGTATTTTGACAATCATCCAATGCAATTTTATTAAATTAAATAAATTAAATAAAAATTTGAGGAAACCAAGATGAATAAGACTTAATTTCTGCCCTGGATACAGTGTTACTTTAGGTGGTACCTTGTTCCTTGGTATACTCAAGGAATACATGAAGATCTTTTCAAATAAACTAATAACCATGTGATCAACAGTATCAGGTATCAGTGTATTCAGCAGAGACTGAAATATAGTTTTGCATATTAGGTACCATTCATAAAAATAAAAACACCTCAGCCATAAATAGATTTCTGAGCGACCCTAAAAACCTGGCAGCAAACATCTACTGGAACCCTTAGGGAAAATTCTGAAAGACCTAGCAGGAGGAGTCAATCTGTGGCTTGGAGAATGACCACAATTGACAGCAGGAGCAGAGCCAAAAGCTAACACAATTGTCTGAAACGAGCAGATGGGGAGCAGGAGGAGGGAGCAATACTCACTCAGAACGATGACGAGAGCCATAGGGCAGCTACTCTAGTCTGGGGATAACATGAGATATTCATAGGAGATCTGTTCTACCAGGCTCAGGGAAAACAGGACAATGTAAAAAGGGTGGGTAGGTAGGATGACTAACTAGAAGAAACATTTAACATATTTAATGAGATAAGGGTCCTGTGTAGAAAGGATATATAAGAGGAAGACGGAGGAACCGCCCACATTCCCGCACAGAGACACCTAATGAACAATTTATGGACCTAAATTCTTTCATAAGAACTCTTAAAACTGTTTAAGAAATTGCAATACCCCAAATGAATGCAAAGTCAAGAAGAGCTGCACTGAAACAGGTAAGAAGAGATGTTTCACATTATCCATGATAGCCCCTTCCCCAAGTCAGCACAGCTCAGCTTGGCTTGTGGCTTCTCCCTAGGTGTAGTGGTGGTGGAGGGGTAAGGGGTAGACAAGAGTGGATCGTGAGTCTAATATTCTGCTTTTCAGAGGGCTGCCCAAGGGATGGGCTACTGTCTCACCTGATTCAGAGTGCTAATGGAACTGACATAGTTTGGATGCCTGGGGGTGGTGCTGAAAGCAAGGGAGAGTGAGAGCAGCTTGCTGAAACATCAGAGGCCCTGTGGTTCCCAGACGGATGCTGGCATAGCTTGGTGCAATGAAGAGTAGGTGCCCAACTTGTTGCCTCTCCCTCAGGAGGGAGAGAGAAGAGTGGGGCAAGTGTCCAGTGCTCCAGCTTTACAGATAGCCACCCAGAGGACTGGTATTTGTCTTGCCTGATTCAGGGAATGTAAAGGGAGCTGGCATACTTTGGATGCCAAGGGGATACTGAAAACAAAGAGAGCAGGACAGCTTGCTCCTGTAATACCAGAGAATGTGCAGTATCTAGACAGACACCAGATAGCACAAGAGATTACAAGGCCCCGAAAAATAAACTGACAAACCTCTTCATTTGAGAAATTACATACACAAGCCCAGAGAAGTCACATCTCCCCTCAAAAGGTGTCAGAGGCCCCCAAAACCTCTACCTGGGTTGACTGGTGAAGGGCTTCCTTTGCATGAAGCTAGTTTCAAGTCTGGGAGAAGTGGCTGTTTTACAAATGCATAAAACTCAGAAAGAAAATCACAAATTACATGAAGAATCCAGGAAACATGGGCCAATCAACAAAAATAAATCCCCAGAAACCAACGCCAAAGAAATACAAATCTATTAATTACCTGATAAAGAATTCAAACTACCTATCTTAAAGAGGCTCAATGATCTATAAAAGAGAATACAGAAAAGTAAATGAAATGAGATCAGGAAATGATGCATGAACAAAATGAGAAGATCAAAAAAGAGACAAAGACTATTAAAAAGAACCAAACAAAAATTTTGGTACTAAAGAATAGAATAATTAGAAAGGTTCAACATCAGACTTGATCGAGCAGAAGAATCAGAAAACTTGAAGTGATGTGAAATCGAGACAGAGTAGCAAAAAGAAAAAAAAATGAAGAAAAAGATGTTCTAAGGGACTTATGCTACATCATTAAGTGGCCCAATATATGTATCACAAGAGTATCAGAAGGAGAGAGAAAGAAGAAAGCACAGAGAACTTATTTGAAAAAACAATGGCTGAAAACTTCCTAAATCACAGGAAGGAAATGGACATCCAGATTCAAGAATCTCAAAGAAATCCAACCAGGATGAACTGAAAGAGGTCCACGTATTATAATCAAATGTCAACAGTCAAAGACAAAGATAAAATCTTGAAAGTCGCATGAAAAAATGACTCATCATGTATTTACGTGGGAGCTCCAATAATATTATCAGCGCCTTTTACAGCAGAAGGGAGTTGGACGATATATTCAAACTGCTAAAAGAAAAAAATATTACCAACCAAAAATATTACATCTGGCAAAAATGTCCTTCAAAAATGAAGGAGAAATAAAGACTCCCAGATAAACAAAATCTAAGAGAGTTCATCATCACTGGAACTACTTTATAAGAAATGCTAAAAGAAGATTTCAAGTTGAAACGAAAGGACACTAGGCAGCAACATGCAAACATATAAAAATATAAAGCTTGCTGGTAAATGTTAACTACAAAGACAAATACAGAATACTGTAATAGTGCGCAGTGGTACATAAAGAAATTTTAATTCTGGTACAGAATTTAAAAAACAAAAGCATAAAAATATGTATAACAGTATGCGAAAGAATGCACAATACATAAAGAGGTAATTTGTGAAATCAATAACATAAGTGGAGATGGCAAGATACAGGTGTTTTTGTATACAACTGAAGTTAGGTTTTATCAGCTTAAAATAGAGTGTTATAGCTATAAGATGTTTTGTGAAAGCCTCATTGAAACCACAAAGAAAGTATCAATAGAAGATACACAAAAGAAAATAAGGAAGGAATCAAAGCATGTCAATACAAACAAACAAAGTCAACAAAACACAAGGGAAGGTAGAAGGAAAGAGGGACAAAACAGATATAAGACAAGACAGAAAATAATTAACAACATGGTAACAGTAAGTCTTTCCCTATCAGGAATTACTTAAAATATAAATGTGTTAACCCCCCACCCCCCCCAATCAAAAGACAATGAGTGACTGAACGCATTAAAAACAGATTCAACTATATGCCGTCAACAAGAACTTACTTTAGATGTAAAGACCAACAGAGGCTAAAAGTAAAAGGATGAAAATGCAAATGGTAACCAAAAGAGAACAGAGGTGGCTGTATCAGACAAAATAATCTTTAAGTCAAAAGCAGTCACAAGAGACAAAGAAAGACATTATATAATGATAAAGGGTCAATGATTCAAATAAATGGAAACATAACCCATGCTCTTGGATTGGAAGAATTAATATTGTTAAAATAGCCACACTACCCAAAGCAATCTACAGATTTAATGCGATCCCTAGCAAATTACCCATGAAATTTTCCACAGAACTAGAACAAATAATCCTAAAATTTATATGGAACCATAAAAGTCCCAGAATTACCAAAACAATCCTGAGGAAAAAGAACAAAGCTAGAGGCATAACCCTCCCAGACTTCAGATAATATTACAAAGCTACAGTAATCAAATAGCATGGCACTGGCACAAAAACAGACATATGGATCAATGGAACAGAATAGAGAGCCCTCAAATAAACCTGCACACCTAAGGTCAATTAATCTTCAACAAAGGAGGCAAGAACATACAATGGAGAAAAGACAGTCTCTTCAGCATGTGATGGTGGGAAGGCTGGGGCAGCCATGTGTAAATCAATGAGGTTACAACATACCCTCACACCATACACAAAAATAAACTGAAAATGGCTTAAAAGACTTAAATATACTACATGACACCACAGAACTCCTAGAAGAGAACATAAGCAAAACATTCTCTGACAAATTGTACCAATGTTTTCTTAGGTCAGACTCCCAAGGCAATAAAAATAAAAACAAAAATAAACAAATGGGACCCAATCAAACTTATAAGCTTTTGCACAGCAAAAGAAACCCATAAACAAAGCAAAAAGACAACCTACAGAAAAGGAGAAAATATGTGCAAATGATGCAACCAACAAGGGATTAATTTCCAAAATATACAAATAGCTCATACAACTCAATAACAAAAACAAAACGAAACAAAAAAACCCTACAAACAACTCAATCAGAAAATGGGCAGAAGACCTAAATAGACATTTTTCCAAAGAAGATATACACATGGCCAACAGGCACATGAAAAGATGCTCAACACTGCTAATTATTAGAGAAATGTAAATCAAAACTACAATGAGGTACACCACACACCAGTCAGAATGGCCATCATTAAAAATTCTACAAATAACAAATGCTGGAGAGGATGTAGAGAAAAGGGAACTCTCCTACACTGTTGATGGGAATGTAAATTGGTACAGTCACTATGGAGAATAGTATGGTGGTTCCTTAAAAAAACTAAAAATGGAGTTTCCATATGATCCAGCAATCCTACTCCTGGGCATATATCTGAAGAAAATTCTAATTCAAAAAGATACATGCACCCCAGTTTTCATAGCAGCACTGTTTACAATAGGCAAGACAAGGAAGCAACCCAAATGTCTATCGACAGATGAATGGATAAAGAAGATGTGGTATATACACACACTGGAATATTACTCAGCCATAAAAAAGAATGAAATAATGCCATTTGCAGCAACATGGATGGACCTAGAGATTATCATACTAAGTGAAGTAAGCAAGACAGAAAATTATCATATGATATCACTTTTATGTGGAATCTAAAATTTGACACAAGTGAACACACTTATGAAACAGAAACAGACTCAAAGACATAGAAAACAAACTTATGGTTACCAAAGGGGAAAGGGGGTGGGGGAGAATAGATTAGGAGTTTGCGATTAGCAGATACAAATTATTGTATATAAATAAAATAGATAAATGCAAGGTCCTACTGTATAGCACAGGGTACTAGATTCAATATCCTGATTCAGTTATATATATTATATAATATTATATATATTATATATATATACATATAAAACTTTTCTTTTTCACATTCTTTTCCCATATAGGTTATTACAAAATATTGAGCATGCTCAAATGATCTTTGACAAGGGTGCCAAGGCTACACATTGGGAAAAGGATAGTCTCTTAAACAAATGGTGCTGGGAAAAGTGGATATTCAAATAAAAGAGAATGAAGATGGACCTTTACCTTATACCACATACAAAAATTGACTCAAAATCTATTACAGACCTACATGTAAGACCTGAAACTATAATAGTCCTAGAAGAAAACAGGAGAAAAGCTTCAGGACACAAAAGGGCAAGTAACAAAAACAGACAAATGTGACTACATCATACTTGAAAACTTCTGTACAGCAAAGGAAGCAAACAACAGAGTGAAAAGGTAGCCTACAGAATGGGAGAAAACATTTACAAACCAATATCAGATAAGGAGTTAACATCTACGATATAAGAAGAACTCATACAAGTCAAAAAAAAATTTTTACAAATGGGCAAAGGACTTGAACAAACAGTTCTCCAAAGAAAATATACAAATGGCCAATAAGCATATGAAAAGATGCTCGACATCACTAATCATCAGGGAGACACAAATCACAACCACAAGGAGGTATTGCCTCATCCCCAACAGGATGGCCACTCTCAAAAAGAAAAAATAACAAGGGTTGGAGAAGATGTGGAGAAACTGGAACACTTGTTTACTATTGGTGGGACTGTGAATGGGGTAGCCACTATGGTAAACAGAATGGACTTCCCTCAAAAAATTAAAAACAGAACTACCATATGACCCAGCAATTCCACTTTAGGGTATATATTAGAAAGAACTGAAAATGGACCTCGAAGAGATATTTGCACATCCATGTACACTGCAGCATTATTCACAACAGGCAAGATGTGGAAGCAACCTCAATGTCCACTGAAGGATGAATGGATAAAGAAAATGGGAGCCAATTACAAAAAAGCTAAATATCACATAACTCTACTTACATGAGGTATGAAAGTAATCAAACTCATAGAAACAGAAAGGAGAATGGTGGTTGCCAGGGGTTGGGGGAAGGAGAAAAGGGAGAGTTGTTGTTCAATGGCTACAGAGTTTCAGCCATGCAAGATGAAAAAGTTCTAGAGATCTGCTGTATCAATACAACAATGTGAATAAAGTAAGCAATACTATAATCTGCACTTAAAAATTAAGTGGGTAAAAAGATATACATATATATGTATATGTATATATGTAGTTCAAAAAATGAGGGTACAGATTAGGAATACAGATACTCCACTGAGACAAATGAATAGCTGCTTTTCCCCCAGCAAATCCAAGTTCATCTCTTCACACAACAAAAGCGAAGTTACCCCATACATTGTCCATGAGGCTATTTGAAACATTATCCCTATCCATGGCAGAGGAGGATTCTGAAAGATTTTATTATATTTATTAATTATATATATGCAAAGTTTCTACTTTCCCCTCAGCCCAACTCACAGGAATTGTTCATTTTTATTGATGGAGGAGAGCTGAAGGTTTATTAATATTTTCAGTCAGTAGAGGACAGACATAAATGTGATTGAAATCTAGACACTGAAACATTTCTGGTGTAAGGAAAACAATGAAAGGCTTCACCAATTAACTAAGGACAACACCAATACTGAACTCTAAAGTCACATCTGTGAATACTTATATGACATTTATAAAGTCCTTGACTATTTTTGGCTTCAATATTTTTTACTCATATAAGCTGAAAAACGATGTCGTGAAGGTTAACTCTAAAATTTGAAAAACCACCTTCTTCATATATGAGATCTGCATATACTCATTATAGAGTATAAGGAGCCAGTTTATATTCCTGAGATAGAACTGGACCCTGCTACATAATTCATTACCTTCACTATTTACTGGGTAAGACAAAGGTTAAGTTTGTAAAAGAGAAAACCACAAACCTCTTTTCTTCACAGCTTTATCTGTGATCTCTTCCCAATCTTAAGTACATACTTGATTTCCTTCTGTTTTCAAGATATAATGTCACCTACCTGTCACCTCTTCCTAATCTTTGTTAGTTCTTTAAAAACTAAATACAATTAAGTCACAGTTTTCTAAAAAGTATGTGGTGACATTTGGCTGGGACAGGCAGGACAGTCTAATTAGGTAGGTGCATGAATAATATAATATCTATCTGTTTCCAACATCACCGTACTTAATTCAGCTTAACAATAAATCTTCAAAATTTGTATTTGTTGGTCAAATGCCAGACTCAGCTAGTTAAATCTTAATGTGTATCACCAACCATACATATAATAATATGCACCTATCATATACTGTATAAATAATACTTTCATCTACACTATAAATGTCATATCAACATTCAAATCATATATGCTTTAGTGAAATGGCTTATAAATATGAAAAAACAGGGAAGGAGAGAAGCAAGAAAAGAGTTGTTTTTCCCAATTTCTATAGATATATTCTGGCAAATTCTAAAATGGTTGTATCCTGAAATCTGTTTGTTCCGGCAAAATGTAACTAGAAAAAAGTTGGTTAATTATTTGGGACCTCATGCTTTTTCTTACTCAAAATGGGTGTTCCACTTTGTGAAATCCACTGAAATTTAGAGAATGGAAAGATGATTTTACCCAAAATAAGCAAAATCTGAATCACTCTGTATACTTACTACATTTTTATTATTTTGTACATTATAATCTGAGAGACAATGCATGCATTCTTTTATATTTTGACAGGGAAGAAGTCTATCCTCAAACAGATGGCAGCATAAATGACAAAAGATCAATATTTGCCTTAGGGCCACGGCAAAACTATCTTCAAAGAAATCTGTGTGTGTGTACGAATGTGTGTGTGTGTGTGTGTGTGTGTGTGTGTGTGTGTGTATGAGAGCTATAAATACAGATATACATAAATATATTTCATCCATTTCTGGACTTCTTAGGTGGCACAGTGTGTAAGAATCTGCCTGCCAATGCAGGGGACACGGGTTCTAGCCCAGCCCCAGAAAGATACCACATGCTGCGGAGCAACTAAGCCCGTGCACCACAACTACTGAGCCTGTGCTCTAGAGCCTGTGAGCCACAACTATTGAGCCTATGTGCCACAACTACTGAAACCCATGTGCCTAGAGCCCGTGCTCTGCAACGAGAGGCCACTGCAATGAGAAGCCCGTGCACCACAATGAAGAGTAGCCCCCGCTTGACGCAACTAGAGAAAGCCGGTGGGCAGCAATGAAGACTGAACATAGCCAATAAAATAAATAAATAAATAAATAAAATAAATTAAAAAAAGATTAAGAAAATTATTTTAAAAAATGTATTTCAGACATTTCTAAAATACATTAGCTCTACTGTTAGGATAATTTAAAAAAATTACAACACTCCAAAACTCAGCTGCACAGAATAAAAAGTATTCCTCTTAGTTCATAAAAACAATACAAAGTTTCATCAACCTATCTAGTGATTAGCTGAGCTACATATGTATCTATGTACTTTTATTTTGGAAACAAAGAAACACATAATGATTTAAAAAAACACAAAAATAATTACAATGGAACTGGAAAGCTTGCTAAACCAGAGAGCTCTGATAACCCTAGAGAGACTAGGCTCCCCTGAACTGCTCAGTCTGTTCTCTCCTGGGATTATCAACAAAAAGAGGTGTATGGTGAAAAAGGGGGGAAAACAAAAAGGAAAAAAGCAGCAGCTTTTAGTATTTCCCAAAATGAATGACCTGCCTGTGAATAAGATAAAGTCTGACAGAAACCTGTCATTTACTTTTGCATCAGAAACTGTTGACAGTCTCCCAATATCTATTCCCCTCTTCTTCCTCCACAAAAAACCCCTGATTTTCTGGTGTGAATATGGCTCCCTAAACAGAAGACTATGTTTCTCAGCTTGCCATGCCTTGCTGTGAGGAGGAGCCAATGACAGCTAAGTGGAAGTGATAGGGATCTTCACCGCTTCTGTCTCTTATTAGCTGGAATGTGGACACAGTCTGGTGTTCCAGCAGCCACCTGGGATAAACCTGAAAGCCACACACAGGAAAACAACAAGATGGGACCAGTCTGGATCTACTACCTTGCAGAGGGCCACACTGGCCTTCAAATACCTCCAGATTTCTCAAATGTGGGAGAAAAATAAACAACTATTTTGTATTAGGAACTGACACAACCCAGTTACTTTTAATCAAACCTAATCCCAATTTTTATTCCTTACTGCAAAAGATAGTCCACTTTTGTTTCTGTTACTGGGGGATTTTCCTTTATGAGGTCATGTCTTTCTGTATAATATAAAAATTAATATAATAAAATAATATAAAAATGTGATATATAAAATACTTTATATAAAATATAAAAGTATAATTAAAAATTTTTTTAAAGTAACTATGAACAACTTGCTGCTACCAGTTGCTACCAGCTACCATAAGACTTCTATAACAGTAACAAAATAAGAGAGTTAAAAAATGTGCAAACAGAAAGGCTCTAAATTATTCTCCACTATGTAGATATTGCCACCCCAAAAGATGCTTTTATTTTCTGTTATAATGATATAATGGAAATCAAAAGTAGAATTTAAGTTTGATGGCAACTGGACTTGCTTGGAAAATTCCCAGAAAAATCCAGAGCTCTAAACTTCTCAGTCTGCCGGTGAGACAGGCTCCATTGTTTCCAAAGCTCCCACATGGCACTGCTACTTTTCTCGTTTCCTTTTAAATGTGCATTTGAGCCAGTAGAACCTTTTTTAATGAAACAAGAATAAAAAATAGCAGGAAAAGGTTTGGAAATTGAAAAGGTAAGGGCCCTTAGGAGAGGACAGACATGGCAAATACAAATTAGAAAGAGTCATCATGGTATAGATAAGTTTAAAAATCACTGATTAAAAAAACAGGAATTATATGTGAACAACGAAAGCAAATGAAGTTGTAAAAAATCCTGTAAATATCTTCTTTTCCTTGAGGCTAAGACCCAGCGATACATGTCGACTCTAGAATGAAGGAGGTGAAAGATCTCCCCAATGTAGTAGCAGGAACAGATAGTGCCCTACATCAGGGACTGGCAAACCATAGCCACTATCTCTTTTTGAAAGGCCAACGAAATAAAAATGGATTTTATATTTTTCAATGGTTACATTTTAAATAGCTATATAAGTACCTGCGTAACATAGTATTCTCAATTGGCTTGCAAAGCCTTCAATAATTACTATTGGAATTTTTACAGAAAAAGTAAAAACCTGATCTACATGAATAACCATGTCTTTTTAACTAAGGTTTAAAGAAAGGAAAAATAAATATAATTTAAATTTTGAGAAGCTCGGCAAAGTTCACAGTATAGTTGATAGCAGTATGATCTTAAGAATAATCCCTAACAATTGGGAAAGACAGGACTACTTGGAATTTGAACCACTGGTTAGCAATTAGCAGATAAATCTACTTGGAATTATGTCTTAGGGTATGAGGTATTAATAAGCACTATGTATAGTCAAAAATTTAGGGAAATACTTATAGAAAGTAGAACAAATTACTATTTTTTTATGTGTATGTGTGTGTTTGTCTTGTTCTACTGTAAGACTCTCAAGAGTCTTTAAAAAAAAAAAAAACCTCCAGAACCAGATATAGTATGCACGAATTCCAAAATTCATTTTACCTTACTTCTGTGACAGTGATTACTATCTAGAAGAAAGTATCCCAAATAATACAGTTGGGGAAATATTTACCTTATATGACATCAAAATAAATTAGTGGGGGATTAAAAAGTTAAGTGTATAAAATATGTCATAAAAATCTAGAAGAGAACCAATTTAACTATCAAATCTCTTGTGGAGGTGGTGCTTTCTGGCCTAAAGAAGAATGGAATAGATCATTAAGAAAAAGATTCACTGAAAATGCAGCCACACAAAATTAAAATATTTTTATGTTAAAACCAACAAAAAAGAAAAGGCATGCACAGTAAATATGATAAAAGGTTGCATACCTAATATGTAAGGAATTTAGCAGGCAATGGATATGAACAGGTCACTAAAGAGGAAATCTAACAAGTAACTTTGTGTGTTCACTATAGCCCTCCTTTTGTTGTTTTTCCTACTGAATCCAAAAAAGAAATTCAAACTTGGGTCAAATCACAGCCCAGCTTAAAACTTGGCCATGGTTCCCTCAAGAGCAAAATCCTTAACACGGCCCACAGGAGGCAGATGGCACACCTCATCCCTTCATTCTCCAGCTCACTGTCTGCACCCACCCACCCCCAGCCACATCCTGCTTTCAGCGTCTTTCAGCTTTGCACAAGGCTGCTTCAGCATTACAGCCCTTGCACATGCTGGTCCTTTTGCCTGGGTCGCTCTCTCCCTCACCCTCTTTCACTCTCACCCTCTTCCCTCAGTTTATTTTTTTATTATTATGATTAATTTTTATTGGCGTATAGTTGCTTTACAATGTTGTGCTAGTTTCTGCTGTACAGCAAAGTGAATCAGTTATACATATACATAAATCCATTCTTTTTTAGATTTCCTTCCCACTCAGGTCACCACAGATCAGTAGGTTCCCATTAGTTATCTATTTCATACATAGTAGTGTATATATGTCAATTCTAATCTCCCAAATTGTCCAACCACCCCCCTTCCCCTTTGGTAACCATAAGTTTGTTCTCTATATCTGTGACTCTATTTCTGCTTTACAAATAAGTTCATCTGCACCATTCTTCTAGATTCTACATGTAAGTGATATTATATAAATATCTGTTTTTCTCTTTCTGACTTACTTCACTCTGCATGACAATCTTTAGGTCCATCCACATCTCTGCAAATGGCATATTTCATTCCTTTTTATGGCTGAGTAATATTCCATTGTATATATGTACCACCTATTCTTCATCCATTCCTCTGTTGATGGACATTTAGGTTGCTTCCATGTCCTGGCTATTGTAAATACTGCTGCAATGAACATCAGGGTGCATGCATCTTTCTGAGTTACAGTTTTCTCCAGATATATGCCTGGAAATGGGATTGCTGGGTCATATGGTAGCTCTATTTTTAGGAAATCAACAGTAACACAATAATAGTGGGGGGACTTTTAATACCCCACTTACACCAATGGATACATCAACCAAACAGAAAATTAATAAGGAAACACAATCCTTAAATGACACATTAGACCAGATAGACTTAATTGATATTGACAGGACATTCCATCCAAAAGCAGCAGAATACACTTTCTTCTCAAGTGCACACAGAACACTCTCCAGGATAGATCACATCTTGGGTCACAAATCAAGCCTTGGTAAATTTAAGAAAACTGAAATCATATTAAGCATCATTTCCGACCACAACGCTATCACATTCGAAATCAATTACAGGAAAAAAACACTGCAAAAAACCATAAACACATTGAGGCTAAACAACATGTTACTAAATAATCAATGGATCACTGAAGAAATCAAAGAGGAAATCAAAAAATACTTAGAGACAAATGACAATGAAAACACGACAATCCAAAATCTATGGGTCACAGCAAAAGCAGTTCTAAGAGGGAAGTTTATAGCAATATGACCCTACCTCAAGAAACAAGAAAAAATCTCAAATAAACAATCTATCCTTACACCTAAAGCAACCAGAGAAAAAAGAACAAACAAAACCCTCAGGTTCACTTTCAGACATCCTTCAGTTTCCAAATCAGACTTTATTTTTTCAGAATAGCCTTCCCTGACTGTGATTCCTTGGATTTAGATCACATTTTCCTTCATACAGTGAAAGCACTTTTGCTTTCCCTCCACAGCGCTTGCCTCAGGTTTTAATTCTATATTTGTGGGACAATTTCATTAAAGTCTAACCCTCTCACTATCTGACGGACTTCTTAAGGCCAGGGATCTCGATTGTCCTATTCATTCTTGTATTCCCAGCACCCAGAAGAGTATCATTACAATTTTTCTGGAAATAAAGCAATAACAAAATACTTTTTTAATATGCCAAAAATGTTATTTATTTTGGGGGCAGTGAAACTATAGTTAATATTTTTCTTTTCCTACTGTTCTGCAATTTTACATATTTTCTATAGTGTACATGTTAATAAAAAAAGTTTACCATGGGCCTAAATTTAAATAAATAAATATAGCAAGTGAAAACCAGAATTTTAAAAAACTGGATGGTGAAACCAGACCTTATGAATAATTAATTCAAGCAACAAACTTCTCACATATTTATTGACATGGAAAATGTTCATGATATACAGCTAATTGAAAATGTATGCCATAAAACAGTGTAATTGGTATGAAACCATTCTATCCAATGCAGGAAAGTACTAGAATTTCATACACTATAATTTTAACACTGATTATCTCTGACTAGTGGGATTAGAGGTGATTTTTTGCTTTATGCTCTTCTACTATTTTCTCCCAAATATTGTTTTCTGTATTTTATATATATGTTAGGAAAAAACTAATCTCTTTAAACAGTTATGTACTCTTATGGATTTACAATACAGTTCAATTTGCAACTGATTTTTAGTAATACATCTATTTTTTTCAAGTAAGGGATGCTTTATATTAAACTACCCATTTCCTACTGTGGCATATCAATTACTTTATATAGTTTGTTTCATTAAAGCATACATGACCAGAGGGTCCTTGATAAGAATTATTACACCAATATTTTTTAAAGCTTACAGTACTGACAAAATAGTATTACATTTTAAAGTAAATTACGCTATTATTTTTATCCATTTTAATTTTCTGACATTGCAGAATTACTAAATTCTATTATTGTCATGTGTTTTTATCACCTACTCTTACATGCAGAAAATTTCCCAAAGAGTGATTCATAAGCTTAACTAAGAAAAGCAGAAAAACATTTTTAAAAAATTATTCTGCAGAACACTATTTTCCACTTATTCCAAAAAGCACAACAAGGAGGTTTGCAGGAAATGAAATGAAACCATGGTAACCAACTAAACCTATCATGAGCTATCAGATCAAGAGAACACATAGTACATTACACATCAACGCCTACCAGCAGCATAATCCTTCCCTGGTTCCTTTTGATCTTTCTCCCTAAACATGAAAAAAGCTTTCAACCAATTTTCATTTTTTTAAAACGTGAAAGCCCCTGTACCAATGACTTTACCCAGGAACTCTTTGGCTGGGTTCACTTTAAAAGTCAACCTAATGACCTGAGATTTAATTGGAAATTGTTTTTTTCATTCGTTAGCAAAATTATGTTTTTTATTTCAATGCATTTTATCATTTTCTAATACAGTAGCAATATTTTCTTCATACTAAATCTGAGAGTTGTAAAGATTAAGTAACATTGTCTCAGGAATTCCTTCCTTAACAGACTCTTACCAGCATTCAAACTCAAAGCCACAATAAATTAAGCCACAAATGCATTTACATAATAGAGAGGAGCCCATTTTATCATCTTGCTGCCCATTCTGCTACCAATCATCAACCCCTATCACAGGAACTGAAGCAAAACTCACAGGATCTAGCTAAACATGTTCTTAAACTAGCAACCATCAGCTAAGACTAAATAAACAAGGTATTGATAGCTTTTTAAAGGCATAAACTCTTATTACATAACTACACAGCCAGGCAGACAACAGGGCAAATGTGTGGAAAGACTAGAGATGATCGTTGCTGCTATGGTTAGCCACTACCAAATAAATGATCACTTATAATAAAATACAATGAACATACATGCCATAAATATATATGTATATTTTATGTGTGACCAATTTCTGGAAGGATAGACAAATAACTGAGAATAGCATTATCTCTATGGAGTGGAACTCGAAGTATGTGGAAGAAAAGTAATGTAATTTATCATTATATACAATTCTCTTATTTGAAAAAAATTTTTTTACCACAGCTATGTGTTGTTTTCATAATCATAACAGAGAAGTGATAAATGACATGAATGCAAGTATACTATTATTTTTACAATTATATCCAAACTCACTACAAAATTAATTTTACACATAAAGCACGTATGATCACCAAATGATTTTATAATGGAATTTTAGCTTAAATAATTAAACTTTATATATACTTACTTTGGCTTTTCTCTTTTGGGGGGAGACGGGTGGAAAGTCAACCCTTGAGAATTAGTTGGAGTAAATCTCATCCTTAAAGGCTTTCAACTAAGGTTTATCTGCTTTATAAAATGGTACTGTATTGATAACTTAAAAATATTTATAAAAAACTTGACTTAAAAGCTAAGGGTTTACTCTTGTGCCACACCCCTTTTTCAACCTACATAGTGCTACGTTTTATTATTATTTTGGATGTTGTTTTTAATAAGTTACATTTTCTGTTTCTTAGCTTTTTGTTCTTGAGCAAGTTAAGCCTCAGTTTTCTTACCTGTAAAACGCAGAAAATATAGTATCTACCCCATGGGCTTATTTTGTAGATAAGACTGAGTTTTCCAACCTATATGTCAGGAATAGAGGTTAGAGGCTACAAGGTATCAAATCTGTTAGCCCTTTCAGAAGCCGGGAAGGTCTGATGCAGCTCAAGTCCTTGGGCTGGTCACATTTGGCCATAGTCAGCCTCCTGCATTTATTCTCAGTGTACCATATAACAGCATACTTTGCAACGGGTGCCACAACATGAAAAAGTATTAGAAAATACTGAAAGATAATTCACATAAGGTATTTACCATAGTGCCTGACACAGTAAATATTCAGTAAACATTAACTATCATCATATGTATAAAGCCAGTAGGCCCATTAATAAAATACTTGGGTATGCAAATCATTCACAGGAAAGGAGTCACATTATCAACACATTTTGGAGCTGTCTCTGGTTACCGAGAAACGTCTTAAATTAAAAGAACCTGGTATGTTTCCTACTGCACCTTAAAGCAGATATACAAGTCAGATTCCAGTTTCACTTTCAGAGTAGACAGCCAGAGAGTTGGAATTCTCTCTCCTATATAAAAGTTCCTGCTGATTACAGAAAATGTACTTGAAACTCAATTTCACCCTAAAAGAATTGCTCAGTGGAATCTGCCTTATGCTGTGCCTTAAAAATACAAAACCCAAAAATATCTTGAAATCCGCTTTGCTGATTTCTCTACCTTCTGCTTTAAACCCATTGCTATGGATGTATACTTCTGAGAGGGAACTGAAGTTTGAATAGATAGAACATTAGTGAATAAAAACCATGCTGTGCATAAAATCTGAAAAATGAAGTACCATTCAAGAGTAAAGTGCAAATCAAAACCACAATGAGACACCACTTCACACCCATTAGGATGTCACACCCACTGTTTAAATCAAAGATATAATAGCAGATATTGAGGAGGAGTGGAGAAATTAGAACGCTGACACATTGCTGGTGGGATTATAAAATGGTAAAACCACTTTGGAAAAAAATTTTGCAGTTCTTCAAAATGTTAAATATACAGTAACAACATGATCTAGCAATTTCACTCCGAGGTATATACCCAAGAGAAATAAAAACATATGTCCACACAAAGCCTTGTATACAGCATTATTCATAGTAGCATTATTCATAACAGCCAAAAAGTGGAAACAACTCAAACGTCCATCAATTGATGAACAGGTAAGCAAAATATGGTATATATCCAAACGTGGATCGGTATTCAATTATTTATTAATAAAAAGAAATAAAGTAGTGATACGTGCAAAACATGGATGAACTCTGGAAATATGCTAAGGGAAAGCAGTCACCAAAGAATACATATTGTACACAATTGCACCTTTATGAAACATCCAGGATGTATAAATCTACAGAGACAAAAAAGTAGGTTAATGGTTCCCTGGGGCTGGGAGGGTGGGGGAGAAATGGGAAGTGACTGCAAATGGGTATGGAGTTTCTTTTTAGGGTGATTAAATGTTCTAAAATTGATTATGTTGCATAACTTTGTGAATGCACTAAAAACTACTGAATTGTACACTTTCAATGGGTGAATTAGTATGTTATTTACAGCTAAAAGAAGGAAAAAGTTTAAAAAAAAAAAAAAGACTGAGATACAATACATGCAAAAGCCAAGCCTGGGAATAAAGTTAGAAAAACAGAAAAAGGCTGCATTTTTTTAAAACATAGAAACAGTGCTTGGTTGCCATTTAAGTACATGTTTCAGAATGCTCTTAGGATAGGAGGTAAATCTTTTTTGGTCCAGAGAAAAAAATCAGAAAACAGAAAGAAAAAGAACCAGTGATGTAATTAGTTCTTAAAATTTTTTTCCTCTATCACTTAACACTTTAACAAGTTTTTTAGGTTCATTTATCAAAAAGGGGTGTGAAAAAAAGAGAAAAAATAATGGGGAAGGTGTCTATCTGACTTACCAAACAGAAGAAACCTGGTAAATTTTTTCTTTCTTTTCTCCCCTTTACTCCCAACATTTAATTCTAATTTATTAATTGAAAATGAGAAAAAGTTCAAAGGCTCTTAATAGTCAGCCTATACATTCTAAGTTTTTTCTCCCTGAAGATGAACCATGTTGGAAGCCATTAATCAGAAAGTTACATTCTACAAGGCCACCATCACTCTGATACCAAAACCAGAAAAGGATACCACAAAAAGAGAAAATCTGAGGCCAGCATCACTGATGAATGTAGATGTAAAAATCCACAACAAAATACTAGCAAACCAACTCCAACAATACATTAAAAGGACCATGATCAAGTGGGAGTTATCCCAGGGATGCAAGGATTCTTCAATATCCACAAATCAATCAATGTGATACACCACATCAACAAACTGAAGAATAAAAACCGTATGATCAAGACTTCCCTGGTGGTCCAGTGGTAAAGAATCTGCCTTGCAATGCAAGGGACATGGGTTCGACCCTGGTCAGGGAACTAAGATTCCACATGCTGAGGGGTAACTAAGCCTGCGTGCCACAACTATTGAGCCCATGTGCCTCAACTAGAGAGCCTGCGTGCCACAAACTACAGAGCCCACATGCTCTGGAGCTCACATGCCACAACTAGAGAGAGAAAACCCACAGGCCACAACTAGAGAGAAGCCCATGTGCTGCAATGAAGAGCCTGCCCGCACACTGCAATGAAAGACTCCGCATGCTACAACTAAGACACAACAGAGCCAAAAACAAATTAATTAGCTTTTAAAAACCATATGATCACCTCAATAGATGAGAAAAAGATTTTAATAAAATTCAACATCCATTTATGACCAAAAAAACTCTTCAGAAAGTGTGCACAGAGGGAACACACCTCAACATAATAAAGGCCATATATGACAAACCTACAGCTAACATCATATTCAACAGTGAAAAGCTGAAAGCATTTCCTCTAAAATCAGGAACAAGATAAAGAGGCCCACTCTTGCCACTTTTATTCAACATAGTTTTGGAAGTCCTAGCCACAGCAATCAGAGAAGAAAAAGAAATAAAAGGAATCCAAATTGGAAAAGAAGAAGTCCAACTGTCACTGTTCACAGATAACTTGATGCTATACACAGAAAATCCTACAGATGCTACCAGAAAACTACTAGAGCTCATCAATGAATTTGGTAAAGTTGCTGGACACAAAATTAATACACAGAAGTCTTGCATCTATACACTAATGACAAAATATGAGAAAGAGAAATTAACCACTGCACCAAAAGGAATAAAATACCTAGGAAAAAAAACCTACTTAAGGAAGCAAAAGACCTCTACTCTGAAAACTGTAAGATACAGTGAAAGAAATCTAAGATGACACAAACAGACAGAAAGGTATACTGTGTTCTTGGATTGGAAGAATCAACATTGTTAAAATGACCCTACTACCCAAGGCAATCTACAGATTCAATACAATCTCTATCAAATTACCAATAGCATTTGTCACAGAACTAGAACAAAAAATTTTAAAATTTGTACAGAAACAAAAAAGACCCCAAATAGCCAAAACAATCTTGAGAAAGAAGGGAGCTGGAGGAATCAGGCTCCCTGACTTCAGACTATACTACAAAGCTACAGTAATCAAAACAGTATGGTACTGGAGCAAAACCACACATATAGATAATGCAACAGGAGAGATTTGAAGTAAATCAAACAGAAGAAGACTAATATCACATGATAGCACTTATATATGGAATCTAAAAAAAATGATACAAAAGACATTTCTGTGTCTCACAGAAACAGAAAACAAATTTATGGTTACCAAAAGGGATAGCAGGGGCTATGGGGGGGGCAGGGAGAGGGGGGAGATAAATCAGGAGTTTGGGATTAACATATACACACTACTATCCATAAAACAGATAAACAACAAGGACCTACTGTATAGCACAGGGAACTATACTCAGTATTTTGTAATAACTTATAATGGAAAAGAACCTGAAAAAAATATATGTGTATATATAAAATGGACTGACTGTGCTGTACATCTGAAACTAACACAACATTGTAAATTAACTATACTTCAATTTAAAAACTGGTTAAAAAAAAAAAAACCTAAAAAAAAAAAGTTATTTGGTGAACATGGAATCCAGAGCAGGAGGAACTGAGCGAATCAAATGTTTAATAAACTACTTCTCAAAGTGTGTTTCACAGAGAGATTCCACAAAAAGAGGGTCTCATGATCAAATGATTTTGGGAAATGCAGTATAATTCTATTAACAATGTTCACAGGCTCTGAAGAACACTGCATCAAAGAAACCCAACTGATAATATTTAATGGCAGGGAGACTCACACAGTTCCTTCATGAGCCTCTCCATACTAGAGAAAGCACTGCCAATGTTGGCCAAGACATCCCTCTCCCATAGACCCTGGACTCTAGAACACACCTCTGTGACTTCCTTATTTGTCACCCCCAAGGCTGTCCTTCTGTTTCTGATCAATGACTTAAAGTGACACATTTCACTTAAGAGTCACATCTTCAAAGATGAGGTACTATCTTCCACTTTGACCCAAGGATGCAGCTAGTGCCTTCAATTTTTCTCAAAATGAAAATAACCCTAATTGATTTTTTTGTCTGATTGTAAAAATGATACACATGGCATTGCTTAAAAAAAATCAGGCAACTCAGAAAGGTACAGAAAAGTAAAAATCACCTTTAAGTTCATTACTCAGAAATAACACTATGAACACTGGCAATCAGTCTTTTAGACAGCTGTCTACTTACATATATATCCTATACAGACAAACACACACACACACACAAACTAAGTAGTATGATACTATACATACTATACATACTGTCCTGTATAGTGAATTTTATTTTTTGATTAACACAGGGTATGCTTCAGAACGTATCAAATAAGAAATATTATTTTAAAAATATATAATAAATATGTCCAAACATCATGCTTTCTCAGTTTTTTAATTCTCATTTGTTTTCCAGTATCTACAATTTTTCTAAATAATTCTTATCTTCATGGTCAGCATAAAATCAACAGGAAGTGCCAAGCACTGTGGGTATATAACATTCTCTGGAATATTCCCAAAAATCTGTTCTGGAGTATCTAGACATGAGATTTGGGGATTATCAAGACTCTTGCATGTGTGTCACCTTGCTCTTCTCACAGTTTAGAGAAGCTAAAATGAGTCAGACTCAACAGAAATGTCTCTGGAGTTGCCAAATCTGGAGTTAACATTTCTCCTCAAACGGAACCCTTTAAAATCTATAAAGTATTTAGAAACTCTTTTAAAGATCAGTTTTCCAATGCCCAAGGAAAACCACTTACTAAATTAATTATCGAATAATTCTGGTAAAACTTAATACCCACTACCCTATCCACTTATTTATTTTTATTGCTCCCACAATGATCTTTTAAAATTACAAACGTTTAACCATTACTCTCTTCTATTAAAAGTCTTCAGTGACTCGAATTTCCTATAGACAAAGTCCAAATTCTTAGGCATGAAATACCAGCCTTTCCTGGCATACTTATTGCTAAAACTTTCTGCACCCCCGAGTCCCAGCAGCATGCCATACACCAAATGTTCCATGCTGTTCTAAATATTCCTTCCTTGGCTTTTTCTTCTTCCCAAAATGCTCATTTTTTAAAAATCATATCCTATTCTTTTACCTGGCAAACTTATAGTCTACCTTTAAGAGGCAGCTTAGATGTCTTCCTTTTTGACCCACTGGATAATATATGTCAGAATCCAAAAGCCCAGTAGAAGCCCCTTAATCATATGTAATATTATTTTTCTTTTTTTATAAATTTATTTATTTATTTTATTGGCTGTGCTGGGTCTCTTGTTGCTGTGCGTGGGCTTTCTTTAGTTGCGGTGAGTGGGGCTACTCTTCATTGCGGTGTGCGGGCTCCTCATTGCTGTGGCTTCTCTTGTGGCAAAGCATGGGCTCTAGGCGCGTGGGCTTCAGTAGCTGCAGTACATGGGCTCAACAGTTGTGGCTCACGGGCTCTACAGCGCAGGCTCAATAGTTGTGGTGCACGGGCTGAGTTGCTCCGCAGCATGTGGGATCTTCCTGGAGCAGGGATTGAACCCATGTCTCCCGCACTGGCAGGCGGATTCTTAACCACTGCGCCACCTGGGAAGCCCCTATAATATTATTTCTAACTGATGTTTGCAAACTGTACAGGTTCTCTTTTATAACATTATTTGATTTTGCTACAGTTTCTACCATGTTAAGAAAATTCCTGTTTTCACAATTACAAAGTAAATATTTGGGGATGATGTGCTGCTGTTTTTGATGATGTAGTTATCTGGAAAATTATGTTAATTACCCAATTTAACAATGAAACTAAGCCCTTAATTTCCATGAAAGGCCTTGACACATATTAGTGACATCCCAGGGCTAAATATTTTAGGTATATATTAGTCAAAGGTACTATGAACTTCACTGTCCTAAAAATTAACATAATCAGGTTTTTGATATCATCTTTAAAATATTAAATTATTTTAAAGTCAGTTTGGAAAATACTTTAAATCAAGTTTTGAAAATATTACAGCAAAAGAACATCATCAAAAATAGAATTTACATAACTTTGGTGCCTGGCCTTGTCTAAAACTTTCTTTGGAACTCATACCAGATTTTCCTACTACTTATCAAAGCTAAAACTGGATACAGTACTTTAATAAGAAGTTGATCATAACTAAAAGATATGAAGGATTACATCATGGATTGATCCTCACTATCTAATAAGGAACTGACTTTAATGAATACCTACTGTGCTATGCTGTGTAACTGTTATCCATTCCTCCTCCTCACTCCAACCTTCTTCCTTCTTTTAAAACGGGAAAAGAAAACCAGATTTTTATCTGAGGAGAACCAGATTCTTTTCTGGTACGGTGTTAGCAATGAGAAAATAGATACCAAATATTTAAAAGGTCATTTCACGTGATCACTTATACTAGCTGTTCACTAGTCTTTTCACCTTATTTCACTATTTCCAAGAATTCATGGTACAGTGCTTATGTAGTGCTAACAGTTACTTATAGCAAACAAACTGTTTTGATAGGTTATTATTCAAGAATATACAGGAACAGATGGAGAAAATGCAGGAAAAGATTTCATCAGAGGATTAGAATCTTAGGGGAAAAAAAAGCAAATGGCAATTCTGAAACTAAATAACACAGTACAGTATATGAAATTAGGAACTTGAATGGATTTACAGCCAATCAAAAAGAGCAGAATAAAGGACTAGTGGACTGGAAGACAGGTAATAGAAAATATCCAAATTGAAGTTCAGAGAGATGAAAGTCAGAAATTGAGAAGTTCAGAGGAAAAAGAATTTAGAAGTCAGGAAATAATTTATGATGAATAAAACTACAGTTATAGTATCACGGTATTTAATAATTTTATGTTGCTTATAAGTATTCTTTTGTATATACTTAACATTAAATAAAAAGGATAATACAAATCATGTACAGTCCTTTTTCACTTGGCACTCCATATGTACAACACTGAACTCAACAATTTTTCCTTCTAGTGAGAAAAATTATAGAATGACAAAATTTTTTTTAAAAGAATTAGTTCTAAAACTATGAAAATCATATAAAGAAAAATGTTTTCAACAAAACTCCTTAAATTATTTTAGGTTACTTGCAGTTGATAAGTGCCATGATACCTCTTTAAACTGTAACTAATACAAATGTTGTCAAAATCAACATACAGAAAATCCCGAAGTCACAGGAAACACCTCACGCTTCATGAGGTATAATCCAGTGCCTGGGAGAGCATCTTATCTTCAACTGCACACTCCAACTATGTGGATGTCTGTCTAGTGCTTCACTGTACAAAAGACTCTGAGCAACAATCACTTTTCCTGAACCAATGGGTCCACATGAGCAAAGGCAGAAAAGCAGGACAATGACTGGCCAGAAATTCAGGCTGAGATAGGGTGTAAGAGAAGATGACGGTCAAGAGGAAAAGTGAGATGTCAACCATGGACGACCTTCCATGCCAGGCAATAAGAATCTCTTTCCTTACTGCAAAAAATTGATACTATGACAGCACATACACAATATATCCTCCCTGAACTGACACCTCACGTTATACACAAAGATTATCAGTAAAGGTTAGGCTCCCCTACGTATGGGGGAGATGACAATGATGGAGGAAGGTGTGGCCTTTGGAACCTTGTGTCCTACTCAACATCACAATTTTGCTGATCAATGGGTCAGATTTTAAGATTGATCACTCAAGATACCATAGAAGATACATTAAAGGGGATAAGGTTGGATACGGGGAAATTTCTCATGGAACTAATCCAGGAGGTGGCTTGATTGAAAAGGACGGGAAATTCTGAGAAATACTTAAGAAATAAAAGATTGTTGAGTCTGGCTGTGTGTGATGAGCAAGAAGAGAAAGTTCTTCTAACACTAGATAACGTAAGCACAGTTAGTACCTTGGGCTTTCCAGAGTCTATGAAAAGGCATAAAATATGAACAAAAAGGTGGGGCTCCAAAACATAAAAATTACAAAACTAAAGTTAATTTCAAAAGCAATTTATATTTTAAAAAACAAACAACAGCAAAAAATATATATTTGTTATGGGATACAGTGTTCAATATGGTGTTAAGATGGAGGCCTCTAAATGAACAAGGCCAGGGCTACAAACATATTAAAACGGAACTAAGAGAAAAGAAAAATGGTATCTTGCTTTTGGTCTTGTGAACTGTCTAAATAACAGTGTCACCAGCTATTAAAGGGAACAGGCGTTACGCCACACTTGGGAGGAAAACTGGTGAGCTCAGTTTTGGACATATTGAGGTTGAGGTGCTTATGGAACAACTTGAAATCAAGGACTTATTCCTAATTTTAGGGCACTTGTTTAACACAGTAAATGCATAATAAACACTGATGGTTATAAATTCAAACTGCCCTCCTAACCCAGTGGATCATGCATTCTGTTAAAACAAAACAAACTGATATTAGTTGGGAAAATATTAGTTGAAATGGGGACTACCAGATAAGATTAAGAGATGTATCAATACAACTTCTACTTCACATTCTGTTTAACATTTCCCTGCCACACATCTAGTTCAAAACAAAGAAAATCATATTCAGCATGTAAATTACTCACAATGCATGTTCACAAATTCCCCACCTCTACTACAAACCCTTTCATTCACTATTTCTTTCCCATGTAAAAACTTTATGATGATTTTCAATAACAAAAGGAAAGCTGCATGTTACCCCAGACCTATACATTAAAAGCATGCTCATCAATCTCATGTTCCTCTCTCCTTCAATCCAATTCTAGGATTTCCTGGGCAAAAGTGGACGATGAGTGATTAGAAAGTCATGAGCAGCATGAGAGAGGGTGAGAGGGTAGGAATAAGGAAGAGCTTGGAAGATTTGGGTGCTACTTTTCTCGAAATTGAATCCTTGGCCCCAGGGCGTTTGCTGGTGTTGTTCAGTAAACACAGGGTGATGACCACATTATGAGAGGCAATGCAGTATAATGGAAAGTACCTGAACTTTGCAATGAGGCGAAACTGAGTTCAAATTCCAGTGATCTCAGAAGAAGGTGGGGACACGGCAATAAGGGCAAAAAGGAAGAGAGTGTACAGATTGCTTTCTTTCCTCTCACCCCACCTCCTTCTTCCTTATTTTGGCTCCGTAGCCAGTACATCAAGGCTTATCTACCCCAGGCACTCAAATGACCATCTAATTGGATATGTGGTGTTGGAGAATCCTAGAATTATAAAATGTTAGGAGTAGGAAGATGAAGAAGCTGGCTTCAAGAATATCTGTTGATTTGTTCCAAATCAGTTGTCTAGCTCATTCAGTGGCAAAATGAATAGGTATTTTAATTCTCAGCCCAGATTTTTTCCCCCTATATACCAAAATTTAAACCTGAAAAAACAATATAATTAATTGAAGGAGAGTTTACACTTTATAATTTTCCATAAAAAGCAAATTTCCATGAACTCCTGTTAACAAGCTCTATTCTCCAAGTATGCCACTGATTCAGAATTCAGCATGAATACTGAATTAGATCATTCCTTTGCCAGAAAGATCAATAAGTCTGGTGGCTGGGAGTAACAACAGTCCCTGCTCACTCACCTAGGCATACGTGACTGGAGAAGGAGCCGGACATGGTCATATCAGAGTCCTAAGCAATAATATTACCTTTCTATTCTCTCTGTGTGGCTACCAAAAGAAATGTTATTTCTTTGACCTCTTTCTTACGAATTTTCTACATTTAAATCTTTTCCTAACAATGCATCAATGAATGCACAGATGAACAAATGAAGCAATGAACAAAGACAATGGATAATTACTTCAAGCCTCTGGAGTGGCAGCAATGTAGAGTGATTAAGAGCATAGACTCTGAAGCCAAATTGTCTGGGTTCAAATAGCAGCTACATGACTTATTAAATGTATGACCTTGGCCAAGTTACTCAACCACTAGGTCCTCTGTTTCCTTATCTGTAAAGTGGAGATAGTAATTGTGCATACATCCTAGACCTGCTGTGAAGATTAAATGAGGTTAGAGGCCTGGCAGGAGGTAAGTCCAATGGAGAAGCGTGCTATTGTATTATTATGTATTATTATTATTGTGTTATTATTGCAGGGTTAATGGAAATATTTGTTTCTGGCCACTGTGCTGTAAGCTAAGAACAGCCAAAATGTTAGGCAAAGTTCAGCAGATAGGAAAGAGCCAACAGTTCCCAAGGAAAGTTGCTTGAACCAAAAGCCAACTCAAGAGAAATGACATCGGCTTTAATTTTACAAGTTACAAAGATCTTTTCTCTTTAGTTCCTTTCCCTATTCAAGAAATAGATGGGAGCTGACACAGCAGGACAGATAGGAGGGAACGGGTAAGATGAAATAGAAGAAAGCAGCTACAACAAAAATGCTTTAAAAGTTTTTCAGTTTTTAATTACCGAGTGCTACCATTCATGAGGAATTTTTTAAGTCTCAAAGCTATTAAAATGGTAATTAGGTCCCAAGAAAACAAGAACCAATTCAATTACATGCTGGATGCTTTTAAAATTTAAAGCCCCCTATTAAGAGGGTTTTAAATGAGGCACAGTTATAATTACAGGTCCATGACCAACCTTAAAGCCAAAGTGTAGGTTCCTGGCTGACGCTGGCTTTCCCGAATGAGGTAGCTCCCCTCAGCTACACTCAGGAGCTGGTCCGCTGCTTCTCGGGAGATCATGCCATGAAACCTAAAAAGCAAAGTCAATTCAGAAACTGCATGCTTTCCAGCTTTTTCAATAAAACAAGATAAAACAAAACCTCCCACCTTCTCCTGTTGTTTTTTAGACAAAGTCCTGCCATATAACTGAAGGGAAGCAGTTGGGTTTAACTATGCTTGTGTTTCTCTGGGCCTGGCCCTGGGCCAGCTTCTCTGGGGTGACAAGAACAGCACCGAAGTAGCTCTCCAATCCATTTAACAATCACGGAATCAAAATTCACATCCATCTACTGGAAGATCAACCACCTCTCTCAAGAGGACAATTTCCTTCTTATGTGGCTGCCTGACCATATGGACATGCTAAAAAATACACAGAAATGTGTCCCACTTCCTTTCTTCACACCAGTGGCATTGCTCCAAAATTTTGGCTCAGGGTCTATTTTGGCAATTTTCCAGGTACCCTGGGTTGCCCTTAATTGGCATGATTGCCCAATAATGTACATAATCTGCATCAGTGCAGATTCAAGCCAAGAGCAAGCAACTGTAATGCTTGCTTTCACTCCCTGCTAAAACCCTATTTTTGATTAACAGAGAAAAAGGGAGGAAGGAGAGTAAAGATAAATAACCTACTCCTTACACAAACACAGTAGATTCACCTATAGCATTCTGACATAAAACACTGAAAAATTAAAAAGTCAATGGTAACATGATTAATGTTAAAAATATAAAACCATCATATTCATATGGTGATAAACAGTTTACAAAGAACTTACACATACATTATGTCCTTTTATTAACTCAAAGAAAACTGAATTGAGTAACTGCTCACACGAGACTGTAGCTTTTAAAGGTACAAAGACCCCAACAGTTCCTTGAATTTGGAATGATATATTGAAAAGACCCTAAAATGGCACTTCAATAATTTAAGAACTTTATAAGGGTTCAAGTAGCAACTTTTTTGGAATTTTTCTCATGGGAAAGCTTCAGTCCTTCTCAATTTAAGTCTTAAAGTAGTTTGTGGTAGGTATGATCAAATTATGACAATCAGAACGAAGTTTAACAATGCACTCCTGGAATTTCTTATCCATAAATTCCTCAATCTTTCAGAACCAGGTCCAGTCTTATTCTGTTGGAGCAAGAAGATGGTAACCTATCCCTGGTAATAACATATATATTAGATTAGCATACTGGTATATTATTTTAAGTTTACATGACATCAATTAAGAAAATTAGTAAAATTTAATATTTCCTTGCTTTTAAAAACCCAATTAACTTAAAAGAGAATCTCATTCGAGGAAACAAATTTTGGAACAAAACTTGATGGTGGTATTTAAAGACTCTTAAAACTACTCATACCAGTTGACCCAAAATTTCCACCCCAGAAAAAGCTTTATGCAGTAAGATATTTCTTATGGTGTTACTTCTAATACTATCATTTAAAATCAACCTATATGCCCAAAGCAGAGAAATGACTAAATTATGGTATAACCATAAAGAACATCAGTGGCTCCCCCCAACTCATGAGTGCCTAGGTTCTACCCATAAGAGTCTTGAAAACTTAAACAGAATTTTATATAATTTAAAAATATTTATTATATACACTTTTGTTTATCTGATACGATCTCCAGCCATGAAAAACAAATGACTTTATTTGGGGAATGATGGGTGATTTTTATTCTTTTCCCCAAAGGGCTATATTTAAATTTTTTTTAATAATCAGAAGAATTAAGGACTTTAAAAATGACTACATTTTTCATAAAATAGAAAAATGCTCATTATTAATATTAAATGGAAAAATGAGGCTACAAAAATCATATGTATACTACCTCAACTTTGTAAACACCATTAAGAAAACAGATCTTCAGAAGATAACACTTCAAACTGTTACCATTAGTTATTTCTGGGTAGCATGCATTCGCTTACAGAAAATTTGGAAAACAAAAGTATAAAAGTAGAATAAACCACCTAAACCTTACTACATGCATACATGTATGTACATGTATCTATATGCTTAGTATATACATACATACAAATATATACTTTTCCTCATGACATCTAGCATTATTTATTTACTTATAAGGCCTGCATCTTTATTTTAACATTATCACATATACATTTTCCCATGCTATTTTCTTCTCTATACTTATCTTTATTTTCTATATTTTCACCAACTACAATTACATTTATAACCAGAAAAATAATTCAACTCATTCAAAGTTGAATACCTCCTTCCTCTTGCTTTTACTTTTCACTAAAAGCATCCATTTGCCTGTCTGTCTCTCGTATCCCAATCTATAAAATATTTCCTGATAACCCATACTTACTCTCTTCCGTAATACTTTGGTCTATTTTCTACCTATTGGAAAAGAGAAAAAAGGATATTTGTGAAAATAGAAATGTTCAGAACATAGCATTTTGAATATGTGACAAACTATAGCATATATTAAGAAAAAGAATTAGCATAACATGAGAAAAATCAGTCTGGAGTCCCAGTCCTATCAGCAGATTGACTGTGCCATTTGGACTGGTCACTTCATCTCTCAGACCTTTTATCTATAAAATACTGTGCGTGTAAAAAGAATCTGACTAAATGATCTTTCATTTCTAGGATTTTATGAATCTGAGAAAATATTTATATCACTTTATCCAAAAGGTAAAATAAAACATCCAAAAACTTAATGCCACGATTGTGTCAGAACAGACTGCAGCTTTCTCTCCCATCCTCTCCCTTCCTGTTACACCATGTTCTCCATTTTGTTAACAGAGCCATATAATCTGGCCCTTCTGTTCTCCCATCAGCTCTTCCCTTACCACAGTTTGTCTGCCTAGCTTTTCATGGCAGCTGTGCTCACTGTATCTAAAGAAAGGCCCAGTAAAATAGATCCTAAGGAATTTTTACTAGGGTACACTTAGAATATTTGCCCTGTTCATTCAAGAAACATTTATTTAGTGGCAAATAAGTGACTGGGATTGTCCTACCTGTAGTATGACAAAAATAGTCATTACTCTTTGGAGACTTACATTTTAATGATGAGAGACGGACATAAATAAGTTTAAAGAAATAAAACAAGAAAATAGGAAGTAGTGATAAGTGCTGTAATAAAAATAAGAATGAATAACAGAAAAGTGAGGACTAAGGAGGTATTTAAGTTGGATGGTCAGCAAAGACCTCTTTGAGATGACATTTAAACTGGGTCCTGACAGGAATGGAATAAGCTTTTCTGAAGAGGTACCAGGATGACACCATGGACTACATTTATTGAGTTCATGCTTTGTGCTCTAATTACATTTGGAGGTCATTTAATCCTCACAACGAGATGAATTATTCTTCTGCATCCTCATAAGGTAGTATTATCATTCTCATTTTGTTGATGAAGAAAACTGTGAATCAGAGAGGTGAGAGAACTTGTTCAAGGTTACTTGGTAGAGCCTAAGGTAAAACTGGGGTTCTTACTCAGGAATAGCAAGAAGGGCCCAAACCCTTTGTCTATTTGATACTGACTCATCTAAGTTCGTTAAAAATGGCAGTTCGCAAAGCTAAACTCAAAGTCTATCCTTCACCTCTACACAGAGCCTGACTACCAAGTCAAGGTTACCTAACCACAGGTCATGAAGGTCTCCTACTGTTTTCTTGGATAAAAAAATTTTGAATTTCAATGAAATGCATGATTTACAGCATACACTGCTGGCTTATCCAGCCCAGATCACTGTCTTTGAGCTATTTTGGAACTCTCTAAGATGTAGGTAACTGATAGATAGACACACACACACTTTTCCTGTGTGGTAGTGATTTAACTGACTTCTTCCTTACCCCTTCTCGGGGGAAAAACAGGTTTTGTCTTTTTTTTTTTTTTGATCTTTGAGTATTTTTTTTTTAATTTTATTTATTTATTTATTATTTTTTGGGGGGTACACCAAGTTCAATCATCTGTTTTTATACACATATCACCGTATTCCCTCCCTTCCTTGGCTCCCCCCAGGTTTTGTCTTTAATTGCAATTCATCTCAACATTCCTTGAATCCCTATAAATATCTGCTATTTTGACTTTTCCTCTGAACTGCTCATTAACATCCGCCTGGTTTCCTCATATCATATGAGAAAATACATTTTTAACACATGTTCATCTTCATTTCTGTAGGAGAGACAATTTTACCTCTTCCTGAAAATTATATTTAAATAATACTTTAACCTTTAAGAATCTTCTGTTGTCTGCTGAGGTTGTAGTCAGGTTATTTATATTCTCAAAGTAAATTCCACCTGATTTGGTCTTGTTGCATAAAACTCAGTATACTAAAAATATGCCAGTTGGTCCCTACAGCTACAGAAGATGGCTATTCTATTTTTAGGTACAGAGTTTATTAGAGTAGGGTCAGGCATCTACTTTTGTTTGAAAGCAAACCTTTGCTTTTGAGAAAAAAATTCAATGTTTGGGTCTTAACAAATAATTAATTTAGGCTCTACAGTATTATATGATGAAATGTTATCCAGAAGAACAATTGTGCAGTGTCTATTCAAACTGAAAACGTGCAAACCCTCGGTATTTACAGAGGAACACTCGCACGTGTACACATGAAGACATGTATAAGAATGTTCACTCAAGCACTGTTCACAGTCATTTTAAAAATGGAAATAGGACTTCCTAGGTGGTGCAGGGGTAAAGAATCCGCCTGCCAATGCAGGGGACACAGGTTCGAGCCCTGCCTTGGGAACATTCCACATGCCACAGAGCAACTAAGCCCGTGTGCCACAACTATTGAGCCTGTGCTCTAGAGCCTGTGAGCCAAAACTACTGAGCCCGTGTGCCATAACTATTGAAGCCCACATGTGTAGAGCCCATGCTCTGCAACAAGAGAAGACACTACAGTGAGGAGCCTGCACACCGCAATGAAGATAGCCCCCGCTCGCAGCAACTAGAGAAAGCCTGTGTGCAGCAACGAAGACCCAATGCAGCCAATAAATAAATAAATAAATAAATAAGTTTTTAAAAAATAAAAAAATAAAAATAAAAATGGAAATAAATATACACCAATAGGGGAATAACTAAACTGCTTTATAGCATAAACAATTGCATGGTTTTAAGGAATGATGTGGATCTACACGAACTAACATGAAAAGGTCACCAAGACAAACTACTGAATACAAACATAAGCTATAAAACAATAAAACAGTATGATATCACTTAGGAAAAGCACATGCACATGCAATAATATATATTCATAGCATAGAGAGAGATCTGGAAAAATATATACCAAATTCAAATGGTACCTCTAGGAAGCTGGGAGATAACTGAACTGAGGGGCTCAAGGGAAAGGTAAAAAAGGGACTTCAGTATTGTCAAAGTAATTTTTTTAGTAAAGAATATCATCTTTAAAAAAACAGAAATCAAGGTTGACTTTTGTACATCCTAACCGTGGACTCTCAGCCACTTTAGAAGGGGTCCCCCAATATTTGGAGAAGAGGAGATCATGGCCTTTCCCTCAAATCATGAGATCTTTGGAGGTAAAATACTTTATCAGGCCTATGTGACTGAGGTAAAAAGAGAGGAAAGTTCTTGATGAAAATCCTGAGCAAGTACAAATAAGCAGTAGTGAAGGCTGAGGGGCTGGTGGCCCCAACGGCAGTCCGATGGTGCTGAAACTGAGCAGGACCCTCCCGGGTACAGAAGCCTCTTCTCCACGTTCCCCATTACCTGTTTGCAGAAAAAGGCTTTAGTCTGCCAGGCCTTTTCCTGAGTTCCAAGGAACAGACTCCACCCGTTACTAATTAGGGATGTGAAGGAATGCGGAAACAAAGGAAAAGCAGTCAAGGAACACAGTTCAGCGATAATAAAATAGAGCCCTGGTTTCTCCTCAAGGGATATATACAACAACCTGACACATAGTTTTGAGTTGTTCTGCAGGAACTAAGACTCATACCCAGATGGAGGATGGTGGCTATGTGCTGACCACAAGCACGTAGACCCTAGACAGGCTGGAACCAGAGGGTTGATGATTAAGATTCTTGAAACACCACCCCATGATCGTACCACCAACCGATCAGAAGAAAACCATGCACCCTGTAGCCCTCACCCCAAATGTTGCCTTTAAAAACCCTTCCTTAGAAGCCATCGGTGAGTTCGGTTCTTCTGATCAGAAGCCACCTGTTCCCTTTGCTTAGCCATGCAATAAATGTTGTACTGCCCTTCACCTCAACTCAGTGTCAGGAAGTTGGCTTTGCTATGCGGCAGGTAAGTGGACCCAACTTTGGTTCAGTAACAGTGTTACAACCCAAGACAAATATTGATTATTTATTTGATAGTCCTGCATTAGTCCACAATATGCTTCCACTGATTGCCTAAGTAATCATCTTCATAACATAATTGATTTTGGCCTTATATTGCTGAATAATTATTTTCCTTCACCCAAAAGAATCTTGAATGAAAAGAAATAGGTAAACACTGTTGATTAATACAGTACTGTTACAATAAGCAGTAAGTCCAAAATAAAATTCACACACCAGTTACATCTTTTCTGCATTTTTATATGGAAATGTCAAATAAAACTTAAATTTAAAATAATTCTTTTCTTCTCTCATCTAGATTGTGAAGGGGATCAGAACATGCCACCCCAAAATATGCCACTGTAGTATAAGGATTATTTTGAGCTGAAGGCAATTAAGAAAGAGCAAACACAGGGGAACAATCTGCCCTCCCCCTTTCTGCCTAAAAGTAGCGCATAGATTTAATTTTCCTTTGTAAAGGTGTCCTCCTCTCCCAAAACAGGAGAACAGAAACACTTCAGAGACAACTTTTACCACCCAAGATGACTTGAATCTGCATAATAACCCTTACTAAACAACCCTTATTTACTGTACATTTCCTAATCACCTTCCCACAACTTACCACATTCCTCAAAAGCCCAGACTCCCCTTTCCTTTGTCTTTTTTTGCACTTTAACACCCTTTATTAAAATGGCATAGTGACCCCTCCTCACCCATGTGTGTATGAAATAATTCTTTTCACCTGTTAATCTCTGTTCTGTAAGTTTAATTTGTAGGCCCCAGATACTGAACTTAAGAGGACAGAGAAGTTTTTTCTCCCCTACAACATCATTTAGGTGTCTAAGATATCATTATTCAAGCAGTGACTTGGAACAGTCTTTTCAAACTCACAGACAGTACAGCATTACCCTGATAATCAAATTAAACGATTAGTCAATAATATAACCACCTTACAATCAATTTGAAATTAATTCAATTCAAATCATACAAATAATGATTATGAAGGATCACAAACTAGTTTACTTGCAAACAGATCAAACTAATAATTTAAACGTTATATGCAATAATAAAAATATATTCATGTGTATATAAACATTAATATGCTTATTTCTAAGTTTTTAAAGTTCATAATAATAGTCAATGAACTTTTTTCAGACTAAAACTGGCTTAAGTCAATATGACTAAGTAAGACATGATTTTAAATTAGTGTTTGTGCTGAATTATATGCTTTTGCTTTCTCTCATTTTCTATGTTTAGTAGGCAACTTTTTTTTATGATAGCATATCACGGGTAGAAAAAAATGGGAAATGAGGAGAACAAAAAATTCCTAACTAAAAATAAAAGGTGCTCATAAAAAGTTTTGAAGCTTGGTTTACACAAATATTGTATGTCCTACCACCAGAGAAAGAAAACTTTAAATTAATCCACCATTATTGAATATGACCTAAAGTGCATAGCATAGGAATTTGATAACTAAACAGATGTCATTTTACAATATTTTAAATGTCAATGGAATCCATTAAATTAACATTTATTGTAGAGTTCTGAAAGTAATGACCCATTTTCTTCATACATAAAAAATTTTAATCAAATTCACCAAACCATACTCTTTCAAATTAAAGTCTTAATTCTTTTATTTTCCACAAAAACAAAAAGAGCTTGTTTCATATTTTGCTCTCCACAGGAAATGTGAAAACAGCAGAAATAAGCAATAAAAGTATTATAAATGTTAATTCCTTTCCCTCCTCCCCTACAATATAGGTTCACGTTTCAGATGATTTAACTAACGAAACCCTGTTCCATGACTCTATCGCAAAACAGCAGTTCTAAAAAATATTTTTTCTAATTTAAATCTGATTTTAAAGAATATATACTTCTGAAGTCAATACCACTAGAACAATGAACTAGACCATTTCCACAATGTTCAATCCTGCTCTTTCCTAACACTGGTACTGACCCGTTCAGAAGTCATGAGAAATCACTGCCTCCTTATTGTTTACATAGTGAGCGATGGTACATAGAGCAGGCACTTTAAACCTAGTCTGGAATTCTATAGGATGCTTCTTGAAAGTTAGGGTATACATATATGAAATGTTAAGAAATGATACGACCTTGGTCAAATATTACTAATTTTTCAGGCAGCAATCTACAGTATGTATACAAAGCCTATACACAAAAATAAAAACACTTTCAATTGTCAAGATTTTGTTTGCATTGTTTTTCAAAATGGCTCAGCTGTTTGGAAGCATAAAAGAGGGAAAGGGGAGAAAAATACACGTTTGGTGTTTGCTTCCTACAATGGTTGATTCTGAATTGAAGGCTTTAAGTCAGTCAATATTCAAATCTAGCTTTGGATCTATTTTTATTTCCTATCTTAAAGGGGGGGAAGAGAGGAAGAGAGGGAGTAGGGACAGGACTGGAAGGGGAGGAAGAGGAGAAGGACCAAGAGAAAGGAGGAGGAAGACAAGGAAGAGGAGGAGGAGTTAATTTAAAAGTTAATTTTTAATTTAATTTAAATTAAATTAATTTTAAATTTAAAAAGTTAATTTAAAACTTTCAAAGACAGTGAAAGACCAGAATCAGATAATGTGGAAGGATGTGCAGCATATAGACAATATAGTTCTCCACTGAAGCCCACATTTTTCACTACATTCTCCAAATTACTGTTTCTTCTCATTGCATTTTACACCACAGAAAATATCAATGTGGATAATAGTTAAACTTCAACAATCAAAAAACTCAACTTATGAAAATCTCAAGAAAAAGCAGTGCCAGCACAGTGGAGGAGTGGGTACTTGTCAAAGAACTACATATTGGCAAATGACCTGTAGGAAAAGGTGACAAAAATGAGATCACAAGTGTCACGGAACTTACAAAGATTGTTTAACTTTTTTATCCTCCATTAAGAGTAAGATAAACTTCTAGGTACCTCCCTTCCCCCTCAATTCTGGAACACTGCTGGTGGTACTATAACTGAACAAGGGCTTGTATGCCCGCAGCGCAGAAAGCCAAACTCTGACAGAGGGTGTGTGCAGCAAAGTAAGGGTTTATGTCAGGGCTCTACGCAATGCAGTGGGAGACAAGCCTCGGATCCACTCCCACTTGGTATTTGAGTTAGTGCTTTTTTTAAAAATAGGGTAAGAACAAAAGCTACCTTGTGACATTTCTTAATCACAGTTTCAGGAGTCAAGATGTCTCTGGTTTAAGATTCTCTGGTGTGGTGGTCCATGGCTCAGGGGTCTGTTAGCTGACCTTGCCCTGGAGAAACAACCTGAGTTTGTACATTAATGATGATATCTATAATAGCAACTTTAGGACATTAATGATATTATCAGCATCAGCAATTTTAGTCATCTGACTCTGGCTGATTAATGTTCAGTTAGTACAGGTCAGAGGGGACAAGAAAGGAAATAAAGAACTTCGTTTCAGGGGGCACTGCATTTCAGTATTTAGACCAAAGTTTGAAGTATTAAGAATAGAGCTTGCTTTCCATTGTATTTTAGACTTACCCAAGAAAACCATTAACCTTTTAGCATGCCAAATAGGGTAGCCCTCTATCTGCTGCTAGATTTTACAAATTCAATAAAGAATATTTATATTTTTTAAAGCTCTGCAATTATTGTATATTGACTTGCTGAAAGGGCAGTTATTCAGCTTTTTTATATAAATTTATTTATTTAGTTAGTTAGTTTATTTATTGGCTGCGTTGGGTCTTCATTGCTGCACACGGGCTTCCTCTGGTTGCTGCGAGCACGGGCTACTCTTCATTGTGGTGCGCAGGCTCCTCATTGTAGTGGCTTCTCTTGCTGCGGAGCACGGGCTCTACACGTGTGTGCTTCAATAGTTATGACACATGGGCTCAATAGTTGTGATTCACAGGCTCTAGAGCACAGGCTCAACAGTTGTGGTTCACGGGCTTAGTTGCTCCGTGGCATGTGGAATCTTCCCAGAGCAGGGCTCAAACCCATGTCCCCTACATTGGCAGGTGGATTCTTAAAAACTGCGCTGCCTAGGAAGTCTTCAGCTTCTTGATATTAGTTATTTTTTTATTAGTAGGCTACATTAGAAAGGCAAATAGATAAATTTTAAAAAGCAAACTTTTTTCCCCACTATTTTCCCAACTTAGATTCAAGTAAATTCTGGGTAGCAGGGGTAGAGAGGCAGAAACTATCAACGTGTTTATGTAACAGTTAACCTGTAAAGGAATTTTTTTCTGGAATTGTAGCTGTGATCTCCAACTTTATAAATGTACTTCTACATCAAGGTATCATAGATTTTTGACACCAAAGCACATCCTACTACCCAAAGCTTATGAACACTGAATTTTAAAACATGAGCAAGAGATGACACTTAAAAAACATTTCAAAAGTAAAATAAGGTGAAAGCAGGCTTTTGAGTGGATAGGCTGATTTTTAAATGGTTATTTTTAATAACTCAATACTACTACTCAACATTCATAGAAAATGCTTTCCAGCTACAGCAAAACTTATAAGTGGTAAGTAAGGGACCATCACAACACTCAAGAGATGTATGAACATGATAATCTTTATTTTTATAGAATCCAAAGTTGAGCTGTAGGCTCTGTCAGCACATACAGGCAATCAGCAGTGATTTCAATTTCAATTTCAATTTAATTAAAGTCCTTTCCTCCCACTCCTTTACCAAGTTCTATGTTCCCATCTAGCAGAACATGTCCTCTGAAACAGAATAAATGTTAAACAATTGCCTTGTACCTCCCATTCATTCTCTTAACAAGTCTCTGTTAAGCACCTACTTATGTGTCAAGCACTGTTCAAGGCACCTGGGAAATACTGATGAATAAAACACACCAAGATGTCTACCCTCGTGCAGCTTATATTCGAGGAAGGGAAGAGAGCAATAAACAAGAAACATAATAGATGAGGAAATTATATAGTATGTTACAGAACGAAAAGTGTTGTGGAAACAAAGAATAGGTAAGGACCGGAAATGCTGGGGGTGATAAAGTATAATTTTAAATATGGTGGTCAGGATGGGCCTCATGAGAAGAGAAGACTTGAGAAGACTTCAAGGATATGAAAAAATGAGCCATATGGATATTGGAGAAAACATTCCAGGAAAAGGAGCCAGTGCAAGGGCTTAGAGAAGCACAGCTGGAGTATTTGAGGAACAACACGGAGGCTGGTGTGGCTGAAGCAGGACAGGGGAGAGAGGGAGGGACAGGGAAACAGCAGGAGATGAGCACAGCAAAACAAAGCTGACGGGTGATTGTGTAGGGCCTTACAAGCCATGGTAAGGACTCGGCTTTCATTCTAAGTGAAACAGGAAATCGATGCACAGTCTAGAGGAGAAGAGTGACACGATCCGACTAAAGTTTTAAAAGGAACATTCTATGATGAGAATACACCATGAGGGGAAAGATCAGTTAAGAACTATGTCAGTTACACAACTAAGAGGGTAGAATAATTTAGTATGACAAATCGACTTAAATATAACTAGACACAATAGAAGTTTCTTTCTTGCTTATGTAGGCAGACCTCAGAGATAGTGTGAGTTTGGTTCCAGAACACCATAATAATGCAAATATCTCAAAAAAGTGAGTCACACAAATTTTTTGGTTTCCCAGTACATATGTTTTATTTACATGCTACTGTGTAATAGCATTATGACTAAAAAATAATATACATACCTTAATTTTAAAATATTTTATTGCTAAAAAATGCTAACCATCATCTGAGCCTTTGGCGAGGCGCACTTTTTGCTGGTGGAGGGTCTTGCCCCCATGCTGATGCTGCTGACGGATCAGGGTGGTGGCTGCTGAAGGCTGGGATGGCTGTGGCCGTTTCTTAGAATAAGACAACAGTGAAGTCTCACGGACTCTGCCTTTCACGAATGATTGCTCTAGAGTATGACATGCTGTTTGGTAGCATTTTACCCACAGTAGAACTTCTTTCAAAACTGGAGCCAATCCTCTCAAACCCTGTTTTATCAACTAGGTTTATATCATATTCTCAATCCTTTGCTCTCATTTCAACAGTCTTCACAGCATCTTCCCCAGGAGTTGACGCCATCTCAAGAAACCCCTTTCTTTGCTTGTCCATAAGTAGCAACTCCTCATCCATTACAGTTTTCTCGTGAGATTGCCGCAAGTCAGCCATATCTTCAGGCTTCACTTCTAATCCTAGTTCTCTTGCTATTTCCACCACATCTGCAGTTACTTCCTCCAAATGAAGTCATGAATCCCTCAAAGTCATCCATGAGGGTTGGAATCAACTTCTTCCAAACTCCTGTTAATGTTGATATTTTGACCTCTTCCCATGAACCATGAATTTTCTTCATGGCATATAGAATGGTGAATCCTTTCCAGAAGCTTTTCAATTGACTTTGCTCAGATCCATCAGAGGAATCACTATTTACAGCAGCTATAGCCTTGTGAAATACATTTCTTAAATAATAAGACTTGGAAGTCAAAGTTACTCCTTGATCCACGATGCAGAATGGATGCTGTGCTAGCAGGCATGAAAACAACATGAATCTCATACATCTCCATCAGAGCTCCTGGGTGACCAGGTGCATTGTTAATGAGCAATCATCTTTGGAAAGGTATCTTTTTTGCCTGAGCAGTAGGTCTCAACAGTGGGCTTAAAATATTCAGTAACCCATGTTGTAAACAGATGTACTGTCATTCAGGTTTTGTTGTTCCATTTATAGAGCAGAGGCAGAGTAGACTTAGCGTAATTCTTAAGAGCCCTAGAATTTTCCGAACGGTAAATGAGCACTGGCTTCAACTTAAAGTTACCATCTGCATTAGCCCCTTACAAGAGGTCCCCTAATCCTATCCTTTCAAGCTTTGAGGCCAGGCATTGAGTTCTCTCAAGCAAAGTCCTGGATGGTATCTTCTTCCAATGTAAAACTATCAATTTCAATTTCATTCACACTGAAAATCTGTTGTTTTGTGTAACCACCTTCATGAATTATCTTAGCTGGATATTCTGGATAACTTGCTGCAGTTTCTACATCAGTACCTGCTGCTTCACCCTGCACTTTGATGTTATGGAGATGGCTTCTTTCCTTAAGCCTCATGAACCAACCTCTGCTAGCTTCAAACTTTTCTTCTACAGCTTCCTCACCTCTCTCAGCCCTCACAGAATTGAAGAGAGTTAGGGCCTTGCTCTGAAATAGTCTTTGGCTTAAGGGAATGTTGTGGCTGGTTTGATCTATCCAGACCATGGAAACTTTCTTCACATCAGCAATAAACTATTTCACTTTCTTATCATTCATGTGTTCATTAGAGTAGCATGTTTAAGTTCCTTCAAGAACTTGTCCTTCACAACCTGGCTACCTGTCTGGCACAAGAGGCTTAGCTTTTGGCCTAACTCAGCTTTCAATATGCCTTCCTCACTAAGCTTAATCATTTCTAGCTTTCAATTTAAAGTGAGAGATGTGCAACTCTTCCTTTCACATAAACACTCAGAGGCTACAGTAGGGATTGTTAATTGGCTTAATTTCAATACTGTTGTGTCTCAGGGAACAGGGAGGCCTGAGGAGAGGGCGAGAGATGGGGGGATGGCCAGTCAGTGGAACAGTCAGAACACACACTTTACTGATTAAGTTTGCCATCTTACGTGGATGTGGTTCACAGCATCCCAAAACAATTACAACAGTAACATCAAAGATCACTGATCACAGATAACCAGAATGAAATGATAACAATGAAAAAGTCTGAAATATTGTGAGAATTATCAAAATGTGGCAAAGAGACACAAAGTGAGCAAACTCTGATGGAAAAATGGCGCTGACAGATTTGCTTGATGCAGGGTTATGACAAACCTTCAATTTGTTAAACAACATAACATCTGCAAAGCACAATAAAACTACGTATGCCTGTATACCATTCACAGATAAACATTCAGGTCAGGAAGACAAGTATACTACATCCAGATATCTTCCATCTTGTAGCTCTACCATCTCCTTGTTAAGAGCCCCTTGTTTCTATATGAATCCAAACAGAAGGTAAAGTAATACAGGACTTAGATGGAAAGCTTTAATGGACCCTGTGTTAAAGTTCACTTCTATTCCACAAGAGAAAACTGTCACATGGACATAACTATCCAAAAAAAAAAAAGCTGGGGAAATTTAGTGTAACCATATTTCCAAAGGGAAAAAAGAATGGATTTGGGTGGGAATCTAGCAGTTCCCACAGTACATACCTGAATAGTAGCTACGGAGATAGTTAAGAAGTGGTAGAATTCTAGACATATTCTGCACATATTCTGAAAACAGACCCAACAGGACTTTCTGATGGATAAATTGTGGGGTGGTGAGAGAGAAAAAAAAGAAAAAGAAATCAAGGATGATGCACAGTTTTTAATCGGGACAACTGGAAATAAGGAGCTGCCATTAACTGAGATGTGGAAGGCTCTGGTAAAGCAGGTTTGGGGAGGCAGGTAAAGGTCAGTTCTATTTTGGGTGTGTTATATCTGAGACGTCCATTAGACATCTGAAGGAGGATGCAGAGTACACAACTGGGTATAAGGACTGGAATTTGGGGAGAGTGGCCTGGACTTGAAATTATAAGTTGTATTAAAACCCGAAACTGGTAAGATTATCAGGGAGTAAATACAAGTAATACAGAGAAGAAATAAGGATCAAATACCGAGCCCGAGGCCCTCCAACACGAAGGGGTCAGGGAGAATAAGAACCGACAGAGGACACTGTGGAGGCAGGAGTAAAACCAGAAGAGTGTAATGTCCTGGTAAGAAGTGAGGAAAGTGTACCGAGGAGGAGAGAGTCATCACTTGTGCCAGTGTTGCCAACAGGATAGGCATGAGAAGAACCAAGCACTAGGTTTTAGCAAGTCACTGGTGACCATGCCTAAGCAGTTCTGGTGGAGTGAGGGGGGTGGGGGTGGGACGCCTTGCTGGACTGGGGTGGGTTTAAGAGAAAATGGGAGGAGCGTGACTGGAAGCAGCAAATACAAACAACACTTTCAACTGCTTGCTACAAAGGGGAGCAAAGAAATCGGGCAGAGTGACTGGAAAAAGCAAGGTCAAGAAAACTGTTTAAGATGAGAGAAATAATAGGATGTTTGTGGGCTGATGCAAATGATTTTGCAGAAAAACTGTTAATGGTGGAGGAGAGAGGTGAACTGGCAGGATTATGTCCTTGAGCACATGACAGGAAATGGGACTCAGTACAGCAGAGAGCTGGCCATTATCTATGACAGCAAGCAAGAATGCAGAGCACGTGGGCCCCAATGCGGACGGTGATGGCTGAAGTCCGTGGGAGTTCTCTTCTGATGGATTCACTCAGGAGTCAAGTAGGCTACAAGATTACGATCTGAGATGAGGAGAGGTTTGAGGGGAAAAGAAAAGGGTGAAATGGATTAGAGAAGCACAGAATGACTACCAGGGAGCATTAAATACTGACTCGTGGTTCATAAATTTAATGTGAAGCCTGGTCAGAACTTGGTTTTTCTCCAGCCATATTCAGTTTCTTGGGTGCATGTGCAGAGTGGGCAGAGGTAGATTTAAACAGGGCTGTGGTTTTGCCAAGCAAGTATGACCTGAGAGAAGATCAAGGGAGGAGGGCTTCCTAGGTGGCGCAGTGGTTGAGAATCTGCCTGCCAGTGCAGGGGACACAGGTTCAATCCCTGCTCCAGGAAGATCCCACATGCCGCGGAGCAAGTAAGCCCGTGAGCCACAACTATTGAGCCTGCACTTTAGAGCCCATGAGCCACAACTATTGAGCCCATGTGCTGCAACTACTGAAGCCCACGCGCCTAGAGTCCATGCTCTGCAACAAGAGAAGCCATGGCAATGAGGAGCCGCATACCACAGCGAAGAGTAGCCCCCACTCACCACAACTAAAAAGAAAGCCTGCACACAGCAAAAAAGACCCAACACAGCCCATAAAATACATAAATAAATAAATTTATAAAAAAAAAAAAAAGATCAAGGGAGGGAAGCTGACGGGCTCCCCAACATCCACTAGACTCGCCTCTTATTCCCTCCCACGACGATTCAGTCACCAAGGCCTGCGGAGCCCACTGCTTGACGTATTCTCGTTTCCCGCCCCTCTTGGCAATTTCCAGAACCAGGGTCTCATTGTATGCCTTTATCACTTGTCACTACGATTACTGTAATCTCTCATAAACCAGTCTTTTTGTCTCTACAATGTCCATCCTCCTCCCTGGTCTATGTTCCACAGTACAGCCACAATGTGCTTTCTAAGCCTAAATCTGACTGTGTTTTTCTCCAGCTTAAAACACTTTCAAGTCCTATAGCTATCAAGATAAAGCCCACACTTCTAAGCTTAGAACATGGACATTTGTATCAGTGAGGCGTGCTTAGCGCTCCGCTCTCATCTGTCACTCTCCTACAAGGACTTGCCCACAGGACCTGGACACACATACAAAGGTAACTGCCACAATCCTGCAGAAATGGTTGATCTACTACTCCATTCCCCACCAAGACAGTAAGCTATGTGGGGGGGGCGGGGGGGGGTCTTGTTTTATTTGACTTGAATCCTGAGAACTTGCAATACTGGTGGAATGAATAAATGCACACATGTCACAGAAAGAACTGGAGCCTAAGAGATATAAAACACATGCTTTTGTAAACCACATTATAAGAGCACTGTGTTGAAAAATAAATTACACAAAGGTAGCTCATTCATTCACTTTATAAACATTTAACAATCTTTATTATACACCGGTCACTATAGCCAGTTATAGCTGGAAATAATCTACTAGAGTGAGACAGGTAAGAAAAGAAATAACTACAGTCAAGTCTCTGCTTCTATAACTAGGTTTGAAGAGAAACTTTTAAAAACCTGTGCCAGCAACAACATATCTAATACACATCTCCCTGGTATTGTGACTAGAAGTAGAATACAATGTCAAATGTGTCACTTACTCTACTTTTTTCATTACATTAACAGTACTGACTTGAATTTGGTGCATTTTGTCCAATCTCAGTCTGTTTTACCTAGGTAGCCTCGAAAAACACAACTGCAGTTGTTACAATAATGAGGAGCTGTATTTAAAAATGCTATCAACTTCCCAACTCCAAAAATGCGTCACAGAGAGTAGAGGTTTGGCTTTCTGAGTTTAAGAGTTCTAACTACATTCCCATTGTTTGGCTGCCAGGAAAAAAAAAGAAAATATAAGTGTGTCCAATTTAAGGCTCCATGTTTAAGGCTTGTTGAATACCAAACTGGTTCGATTTATATCATATTAGCATGAGTCACCTAAAGATGTGGAACATCTTTGACATCTCTGTCTAAATACATATGTATATTTCATATATCCATGTAATTTATACTTGCGTCTGTCTCTACACATACACAGTAGTTTCCCCTTATCTATGGGTTTGCTTTCCTCAGTTTCAGTTACCTATAGTCAACCACAGTCCAAAAATAGTAAATTAAAAATTCCAGAAATAAACAGTTCATAAGTTTTAAACTGCACACCTTCCTAAGCAGTATGGTGAAATCTCACGCCCTTCCACCACATCCCTTTATCCCACCTATTAGCCCCTTAGCAGCCATCTAGGTTATCAGGTCAACTGTCATTGTATCAAGTGCTTATGTTCAAGGCACCCTTACTTTACTTACTAATGGCCTCAAAGGGCCAGAGTAGCAATGCTGATAACTTGGATACACCAAAGAGAAGCTGCAGTGCTTCCTTTAAGTGAAAAGATGAAAGATCACAACTTTTTAATAAAGGAAAAAAAATTGTATGCCAAGGTTACTAAGATCAATGGTAAGAATGAAACTTCTATCTGTGAAATTATGAAAGAAAAGGAAATTCGTGTTAGTTTTGCTGTCTCACCTCAAAGTGCGAGTTACGTCCACAGTGCGTGGTAAGTGCTTAGTTAAGACTGAAAAGGCATTGTATTCCTGATTTACTCTGCTGTACAGCAGAAACTAATACAACATTGTAAATCAACTATATTACAATAAAAATTAATTTTAAAAAAGACTGAAAAGGCATTAAATTGGTACAATAAGCTATTTTGAAAGAGACCACATTTACATAACTTTTATTAGCATATAGTTATAATTATCCTGTTTTTATTATTGTTAATCTCTTACTGTGCCTAATTTATAAACTAAGCTTTTAATAGATATGTATATATAGGAAAAAAACATAGTATACATTGGGGTCAGTACTAGTCATGGTTTCAGGCATCCAGTGGGAGTCATGGGATGTATGCCCCCTGGATAAGGAGTGACTAGCGTGTGTGTAATATTTCTCAATAAAGACAGTTGTGTTACTAATGCTTTGGGACTTTTCACAGGAACAACTGCCAATATCTCACTTTCAGTTAAAAGTTTAAAAACTTGTGTCTGGAACATTTTATTAAACAGCATCTTAAAAAAATTCTCACTACACATAAAATTATTTTATCCTTGATCACAGCACAATAGCAAGGAAATGCACCACATACTCACCAAGCACCACATACTCATTCCACACATACATATATGCAGACTGGACATCTACATATATTTAAATTGCAACACGACAGTTAAAAGATAATCTCATGAAATTCCTGCCTAATTTTGTAAGTTGGTTCTCTTTGTGACTAACTATATACTTTCAGAGTTATTCCATTTTTTTTAAACCAGATGTCACAGTAACAAAATCCATTTCAACATTTTCTAAACAAAGAAGCAATTCTTTTCAATAGAATATTATCTAAGTTATCATGATTCCATATTACCTAATATATAGTCCACATTCAAAATTTCTCCAATTGTACCCAAAATGTGTAGCTTTAAGTATATATTTTGTACATATAGATATATATATATCTATACATATCTATATGTATCTATCAAGATGCATGCATTACATTTGGTTGGCATGTCTCTTTAGTCTCCTTTACTTTACAATGGTCCTACAACTGTTATTTCTTTTATGAAAATGACATTATTTAAAAGCCCAGGACAGGTGTCTTATAGTGTACGCATTCTGGATTGGTCTGACTTATACTTCACAAACAGATTTAAGTTAAACATTTTTGGCAGAAATACTGCATAAATGATGCTGTACATGTCTCACTGCATCACTTCAAGAGACACATGCAGGTAATGTTAAATTTGATCATCTGACTAAGGATGTGATTGCTAGACCTCTCCACTATAAAGATGTATTTTTCTCTTTGCAATTCATAAATAATCAAGACCATGTGATTATTCTGTTTACCTACAACCTTATATTCAATGTTTTAATGTCCAGTGATGACCCTTGCTTCACTCAATTATTAGTGCAAATCATTATCATTCTTCTACATTTTTACCTAATAATCTGATGGAAAGAACAATTTTCTCTCCTTTCTTTTCCTCTTTGTATTGGGGTAGGTTTTTTTTTTTAAAGTATCATTATAGACTTGCAAATTTCCTTTCATTCAATATGTTATAATTCATTACTATCATTATTCTTTCTGATGTCAAATTGTCCCAAATTTTGCTTGTGGGAACTCTTCAAGTATGCTCCTATGTGTTTTTGACACATCCTCATCCATTTTTGAGCCCTTCTTGCTTTCTGACATAAGATGTTCCTGGACCTCTCTGCCCCACATTCTAGAATCAGGAATTTCTCTAAGGAGCACTGGTTCCTTTTAGAAGGAAACAGTATTTGGAAACTAAAATTTGGGCACTGGGTTTATTCATTCTTATTGGGGCATCACTGCTTCTAAGCCCTTTCCATAAACTGAGATGGAGAGTATATTTTTAAAAACCTGTGATGTCATATTGATACCTCCAATTCAAATTCATTACCACAGTGTACTTCTCAATTTCCCCTCATTCCATATTTATATCTCCTAAAAACCCTGGTTCCCCAAAGTCCAATATAATTACTCATTTGCTCTATCCTATATTACAATAAAATAACTGCAGAATTTCTAAACAAGTACCACTAACAACAGCAAATCTAATAACTACAGTTTAAAGATTTTTTTGTAGGTTACAGATCTTAGAATATTTCCCTCTATCTTTGTATAGCCAAAATAATATGTTTAAAAGCTACTTTAATTTTGGGTGATTAGTTATGAATTTGTTAGGTTCATTTGTCTCTATCTGTATTCAACTTTAGCATTTTTTAAATCATTTTAATTTAATTTGGTTATTTGAATATGTGAAATATTTGCATAGTTCAGAAGTCAAAACTATATAAAAACACACCCCCAGAGAAATCTCACTTCAGTCCTTATCCCCTTTACGCTGCTCCTCACCCACTCCTTACGGAAAACTATTTCACCGGTATCCGGGTTAACCTTCCTGTGTTTCTCTTTTACAAAAATAACCTTTATTTTTCTCTTATTTTCCCTTCTTTATTACTAAAAAGAGACCATAATTACTATATATACATTTTGTATACAGAAATCATTCCATATCAGCTTGTAGAAATCTTCTTTATTCTTTTTAGTATTATAATTTATTCAGTCACCTATGAACATTTAGATTTTTTCCAATTTTTGCATTACAAATAATGCTAAAATGAAAAACTTTGAGCATATGCTATTTCATATTTGTACATGCAATTCATCAGAGTAAATCTCTAGAATTTGGACTGACAGGTCAAAGGGTAAATGCAGATGTTAGATATTACAAAACTCTCAAAGTTGTAGCATTTCACTTTCCCATCAGCAGTATATGAATGCCTATTTCCTCACAGGTTTACCAGCTAAGGAGTATATTCTAAGCTTTTGAACTTCTGCCAATTTGAAAAGTGAAAACTTTCACTGAGTATTTTAATTTGCATTTCTCTTATTATTAATGAAGTTAAACATCTTTTCATATATTGTCATGTCATATATGTCAGATCTCTTTTGGTGAACTGAACTGTCCATGACTTTTGCATTTGACTTTTGCGTTTTAAAATCATGATTTAAATCTTTTTTTAACAGAAAAATTACTTCAATGATGCTACAATGATGCCTTCAAACTTTGTTTCAAAAAGTGAAGAATAAAACACTAAAAAAACGGAAGAATGTACAAATTCACTGAAAAGAATACTAACGTCACTTAAAACTATACTCTTATTCTATCCTGTGTTCCAAACAGTCCATTAAAAAGTGGTAGTTATTTCAAGTGAGAAGAATGTTAAGAAAAATGCATTCAAGTTATAATTTTATGATGCTAAGTAGCATCAACAGTTAATCCCACAAATAACCAAGCCACTCAGGAAGGTCAAAGTTTGGAAAACCAATGATTGTGAGACATTTTGTTGTAATGGTTTCATTACACCCACCTCATTAGTACAGGTAATTCTCCGAGGATGAGGGGCTTCTTGTTGCAGTTGATATACTGGGAAGTTAGAAAATAAAAGATGTCAGTTTCCCTTACATAGAACATCTGAATATATCAGGAATCAAAACCTGCCTGCTTTTTTATGTTCATAAGCAAACTGTATTACAGTTCTACTTGTTATTAAATTTTGTTATGAAGAAAGCAAAGAAGTAAGCCAAACTAAATATAGTGAAAGCCCAAGGAGGAAACACAAATTAAAAAAATCATAATCCACAGAAGTGTTACAACAAATCAGTATTGGATATTTGGCTCTGTTCTCCATAATCTGGTCATTTATTTTCCCCAATTTTTGTGGATATGTTACACAAAGCATGCCTCTGCTATAAATGAATAATAGTTGTATATTTTAAAAGCACATTATTAAGTGTCAAACTTGAAGCTAAAATTAGAATTTATAGGCTACATGTAACACATATGCTGTTTTCTCCCCTATTTATATTGTGAACATCTATCTTCAAAGATAACCTCCCCTAGAAACAAGATTTCTGAACCAAAATTACCACCACTTACTCAACCAGAGTAAATGCAGCAAAAGACAGAATTCAGACACTTAAATAGCTTGCCAGAGGATAATTTTTAGGGTATCTGAAAATGAACTGGTGAAAATTATACCAATACCATGTCCTTCTAAGCCTCACTTCAGGCTTTTGGATTTAAAATAAAGAAAAAAATGAGTAGAATGTGTGGTTATCAGAGAAAGTGTGTTTATGTAGTTCTAAGTTTATCTCTTGAGAAAATTTGTTTTCTATTTCTACACATACAGTCACATACAACTGAATTTAATACAGTATTTATATATGTAGACATTTGACCAATATAACATTAAACTACCTAGCATCTGGGATTGTCAGATGATGTATGGCTGTCATTTCAACTGGATAGCATTATACAGACTCCACCTCTGATCATACTCATTCATATATAGTACAGGGACATACATATATACAATTAGACCATGTATATATATGTCTGTGTGTGTATACATACAATAAACATACGGAGAACACACACCCATCACTGTTCTGTATTGCTATGTAAAGGCAACAGAGTATTGCAGTTGCAAATCTGAACTCCTAAACCAGACCACCTGGAGTTTGAACGCTGGGGCTTACCTCTGACAATGCATACTGAGCCTCAGTTTTCCATCATTTGAAAATGGGGATAATAATAGTTTCTACTTCATAGATCACTAAAAGGATTAAATACTACATGTGAAAGATTTAAAATAGTCCCTGGCAATGGTAAAAGGGAGGGCCTTTGGATACTGCATAACTGAATGTAACATACGAATTCAGGGAACACCCATCAAAAGGATGATTAAAAAATCATGCACTGCAATAAAGAGTAATTAATTCAGGCCCTTCTCAATTTAGAGTTTTTTTTAATTTACACCAGAACTCAGCTGAAATTTAAATTGCACAATCATTAAATGACTCACCAAAAATTAATAGCTAAAGTCACGACGAGAAGATACATAATTAAGGTACTTAACATTTTTCAATCACCTTAGAAAGTATCAATGTATCTTGAGGTCAAAACCGGCTCAGGTATTCGGTTTGCTGTTTTCCAAATTTAAATTTGTTTTTAACATTTAAAAATTAAGAGATTTAACAACAACAACAACAACAGCAAAAGAGAATTCTAGCTTCTCTTGAAAACTTAGAAGAAGTGACAATACTGGACCCAGAGTGTTAGATGCCCCCAGTAAAGGGGAGCTAATTATGAGCTACTCTACTCCCTACAGACGCAACCTCACGCGGCTTTCTCACAGTCCCCAGCTGCCTCGCTTGCCTCATTTATTACATGTTAGGTCCCTGGTTTAATTCAAGCAATACATATTCAAAAGCAACAAAACTATATTTGTTTTAAAAGAGTTCTCAACTTAGAATCTTACTAATTCTATTTAATTATTGGTTTCAACTGGTAAGGTTTTAGAATTATGTTTTCACAAGCTCAACTAAACCAAAATCAGAAAGCACAAGAGAGGCATGGATAAAATAAGTTTCTTATAGAATCACAGTGAAAGTAAGTTTCTTATAATCACACTGTGAAAGCTATTCAGACCCCACCAAGTTAAAGACAGAAAAAAAAAATCCTTAACATGCTGCAACCTTTGACATGAAAAATTAACTGTCCCCTTTAGTTTTACAGATGTAGTACAGAAGTAAACAATGAGAACATTTTGAATAACTTTCACTCTGCTTGTATCTCCTTATGTGGACTGACATACCTGATTTTTTTAAAATCTCAATTTAGATTTCATCACCATTTTGAGAATTATTTTAATTACAAAAATTTAAGTCACAATACAGAGAAGATGACAAATGCATTATGGTTTGTCAGTCCCAAAGACGATCAAACAGAGTTTGTTAATTATCAACTCTGATCAAGGCACATACAGGAATTAAACAAAATGTCATGGCTCAGTTATTGAGGGTACAGGGCAGGGCCTACTATCCCAGTAACTTAAAATTTCAGTCACTATTAATGAAATAAGGGTGTCACAGGCTTGTCAGTTTTTAATTTTTTTCCTATTAAAATGCACAGACTCTGGGACAGATGAACTTCTGATATTATTAATAAATACATTATTGAAGATTATTTACAGCTAGCTGGACATAAAACTATAAAACTGACTGAGTGGCAAAGGCAAAACAAACAAAAAGAAAACAAAACAATTCCACCTATATCCCAATTTTTTCTAGGACCAGAATTTTGACAAACACATTTAACAATCTAAATGATTGTCGTAACACTTCTACGTGAGAATGTAACTTTTACATATTTTCTCATTAGGAAAAATCTGTACATATACAAATTCTTAGAATACATCATGATTTGATGAGGAAATTTCACATGACCAGTTTTAAATATGGGCCCTTCCACTCGGCTTTAACACAGTTTAATCATAAAATCTCCTTCAACTGGAAGTTTTTGTATTTGATGGTCAGAAAATAAAGTCTATTCTAATAATTTCCTCCCTGTTTCTACTCTTAAAATGATGGGGGGGGGGCAGTGTTCTTCAGGCACTGAAGTACTAAAAAGAATCTATAAACTCAGTATTATCACCAAAAAAAGAAAGAAATGTGCCATTTTTAAGACAAATGGTAACTTCTATAAGACATATGAAGATACAGAAAATACAAATTGCATATACCACATTTAGTAATCAATATTCTTCAGGGGGAAAAATCACCACCATGATTCAATAACAGTCTGAGGTTTTATAAACGCTCTTACATTGAAATGCACAAGGCACAAGTCAGAGCAAAGGGAATAAAGATAAACTGAAAACCAGAAAATACAGAGAAGAATTTTAAATAGGCGTGCTGCCAATGAGATTATGAGACAAAATCTTTGAGAGGTAAAGAACATTAGTCATTTTTATACAGTCTTTGAACTATACTCCCCCAAAACAAAAAGGAAGCAGCAGGGGTGGGGGAAAATGCATCTACGGCAATATTTTCAGAGACTGTTCATATTTTGCTTACTATAATTAGCCCAAAGTGGCAACCTATTACATTAAACTATCTGTTGTTCTGGGAACATAAAACCAATAAGAATCTGAATTGCTGCGCATTCAGTCAGCAAATTTTAGCAACTTAAAATATCAAAATATAGAATAACAACATTTACAAAGATGCTGACAATCTATATTTAAAGTACAGGGTTTTTAGGCTGCTTATTTGACTCTACAGACAACAAACAAAAGTTTACAGCACTGGTTTCTGCAATAGTGCATTCATGAAGTTTAAAAAAAAAAACAACGTTACTTATACTAACCCTATTCCCATTTTTTAAAAAAATCTAAAATAGCTTTTACTTGACACAGTAATACTCTCTAGACAACAAGGAAGGAAAAATAAAGGACTAAGAACCTAGACTCTTCAGAAAAAATTTATATTCTAACGCAAAGTTTAAAGAACAATATAGATTTAAATCTCTTTTATATTTGAGAAGGCAATTCCTAAAAAAGACCACTTTTCTTTTGCCTCTTTTTACTCAATCTTTCTAGCAAGACAGCCTCCTGACTTATCATCATCATTTAGTTATTCCTTTTTTATATAAAGAACCAGGATCTAAGAATAATTAGATTCCTTGAATTCTTAGCCTCTCCTTGCATTAGTTTTATCAGCCACTGTCAACATATATATGACATTCTACACAAGCTCAGAGGGATGAGATGCATTCCTGACATGCAAACCATGTACAGACTTTGTGGAAACACTCCTATTTCTCCACAATTTCTTTTTCTGTGCTAGTCACAAATTCTGTTGTGAATTAATTTTTCAGTGGACACAAAATAAAATGAATCTTCATATCTAATGATCCTAATATTTTTATATTACTTATAAGGCACTATAACCCACCCAATTTAAATTATTTGTATACTTACAGTAAGATTTCCAAACAGGAGGTCTATATTCATCTGTATCTGAAAGAATAAGCATAAAATTAACATTATTGAATATTTATATTTTAAATGAGATATTTTAATCATTAATTCATTTAAGATATATTTGTTGATGTTGTTCTAAGCATTGTGCTAGGCACTAAAGGGCATTCAAAGGTTTTTTAGTCTTGGTCCTCCCTTCCTTGGAGTACAATTTCACAAAGATGTTAAGAGAAAGTTACTGTATTTATTCAACTGCTTATCACATTAAAACATCAAGCTTAATTTTTACTGCTTTTATAGTCACTGAGGTAATAGTCAATAATGTCTTTGGGCTAATTCTATGATCATTCCAATGAAAGATCCCTGAAATCATTGGAATTTTCCTATATTTCCCTCCACCACATTTGGGGAATTCCAGCGAAAGTGGTTTTACTAACATCAGGAGAGAAGAACAGCAAGGTACAGACCTTAGTCCTCACACATCCTGGACAATCAAAACCAGGAAATGAGAAACACTTCAATGGAGGAGAGTGTATCTAGGGAGCCACAAAGAACACGAGGCGAACATGTGCTCTCCAGGTCCATTTCCCCTCACTCTGCTTGAATGTGGATTAGAAGACAGTGTGAAGAGGCAGCGGAAAGAGATGGAAATACAAACACATGAGGGAGACGGGGGAATTAGAGAAAGGAGAGGGCATAGTGTGGTCTGGCTTCTCATCTGAAAAGCACAGCTGAGGAATAATCTTGCCAGCACAAAGCCCTGCCTGCAAGGCCATGTAGCCAAACCAGCAGACACAGCATTTTGGTGTGCGGAGGTATGGCCAGACACATCACCTGGCTCTGCTGGCATCCCACTGAGGAATCTGACCCTAAAAATCACGGTCTCCAAGGAGGCAAGAAAATTCCTGAGAAGTTTATTGAGAAGGGTGATTCTTGAATACGCAGCTCACATTAAAATGGTCGCAGGCTAGAAACATTCAGCTCCCAACTCCCAACTTTTAAAATGCAATCTCACACTTCATTTATGATGTGTTATCACAAACCACACAGACGAGCTGAGTCAGAGGCTACGTAAAACTACCAATGATGGACAAAAGAACATAAAAGAGAAAATTCTAAGCCATGTAGAAACTGCTTGGCACCCAGGACAAGTTTTCATCTATGTTTTCTTAACGAATGAATAAAAGATTACATGAATAAATGAGTGAAGTAATGCAGCAAATACAGTTGACTCTCATTATTCACAGTAGTTATATTCTACAAGGTCACCGTAAACACTGAATTTACCAATGCTCCTGAGGAAACACAAGTTAGGTTCCTGTGAGCCTCTGGTCACACCATTTTCATCAACCAGTCAATACATAACCTTGTTTTCTGTATATTTCTGTTTAAAGACACCTTATTTAGTATATATTGTTGATTCATAAACAACGAACTCACAGCCAACTGCACTATAACTCATGCCTCAATGAAGCTTATCTGACGTGTGTATTTTCTCCGTAAGATATATCACTGCCTTCTTGCACTTAGGAGCACCAGACAGAATTTTGACACTATGCTTAGGGGCCATTTTAAAAAGTAAAATCATCAATAAAAATCCACAAAAATGCAAAAAATTGGGCACTAAATAGGCTATGAAAAGAACACTTGTTTACAGTATGAGAGCTGAAACAAAGAAGGCAGAGTTGCCTTGCTCAATCTCAGCTGGGAACATACAGGTCATGCAACTCAATTTGGGGCTCTATAAATGTTGGCAAATGACCAAGAAAGTGTTACAGGTATTTATTTTAAAAGTGTTACAAATAAATGCTAGCAAGTAAGCAAATTTGCAAATACAGAATCAAGAATAATGAGGACTGTCTGTATATGAATGAGCAATTATTTAGGAAAACTACCAATTCAGGTAAACTCACTGGGGAATGATATAACATTAGGATGAACTCTGACCTTAGCACAGTGATATACAGAAATTTACATATTTACTTTGCTAGGGTGTGTGTGTGGGGGGGTGGGTATACTTTGCTAGGGTGTGTGTGTGGGGGGGTGAGAGGGTTAATTATACTGATGTTTGTCTTAATAAGTAAATCACAATTAATTGAATTATATATTTTTTAATATGAGGAAAAACTTGCCTCTAAGAATTCAAGTCTTTTAATGATTTCACTGATGCCATATGGATGCTGTTATATTGCCATTCAATCCTAAGCCAGTTCCGGGTTTAAAAGGAGAGTGGACGTTCACTGTCCTGGCACTTGGCCTCCTTGACAGTGTCCAAACAGCGTAAGCTGCAGTGACCAGGCACCTCCCGACCCACTGCGTGGAAGATAGCACACATGGCCAGGAAGAGGAAGGGCACTCAATAAGGCTGGGACCTCATGCCACAACTACCAAGCCTGCCTTCTAGAGCCCACGAGCCACAACTACTGAACCCCACGTGCCTAGAGGCTGTGCTCCACAACAAGAGAAGCCACCACAATGAGAAGCCCATGCACCACAACGGAAAGGTAGCCCCCGCTCACAGCAACTAGAGGAAGCCCGCCCACAGCAAGGAGGACCCAACGCAGCCAATAAACAAACAAACAAACACACACAGTGATACTACCATATTTGCCTCAGGGCATTGTCAATGATTTCACCTATGCATTCTTTCCTTTTGTTCTTCCCTGTATACCTACGCTATTACAGAAGACATTATTCAAGGTGTCACAGATCACAATTCTGTGGCCAAACAAAATGAGTATTTGGCAAATAACCAAGAAATACTGGGATTTAAGTTTGTGTTTCCTTTAATATTAAAACAATTCTAATTATTCATGACATTTAAGAACACAGTCTGGGTTTTAAGTCTTTTCCTAGAAATCGATTGTCTTCAGGTGGAAGTGTAAACTGGTGCAACCTCGTTAGAGAACAAGTGGCAATACGTATCATAAGCCTTAGATGTGTGTAACAGGCAACTGTTCAGGCAGAGATTAAATGAGATGCTCTTTAAAAGGCAATCTTTTAAAATTATGTCAGTCTATATGTTTAGGGGTGGAGACCCAAGGTCACCCTCACATGGACTATTTTGTTGAACAAGTTAGGCAAAGGGTAGGCACCACGGCCCTCAGGAAAAAGGGGCTCACTGGGAGGGGAAGTTGCATGGCCTAGAGAAACATATCTTAGACTCTTGATGTGCAAAAGTAATTGCTAGAGTTGCTGAGACCAACTTTCCAGTACCCTAAATGCTCTGGAAGGGAGGAAATATTACCCCAATCTTTGATTCCTCAGATTCAAATTTAAGAAGTTCTGTCACAGAAGAAACTTACAGCCCAAACCAAGTTCCACTGGCAAGAAATGGCAGAAACACTCCTGAAAGAAAATGACTTTGAAAATGAATTAATTGAAACAGGTGATCTAGGGTCACACAGAGGGCTTATGGGTTTATTAGGAAGGATAGATTCTGGCCCAGCATGAGGCAGAGGCCAGATGTGTCTCTGATATCAGCCTCCCTGGCGCATGGAATCGTTGAGTATAAGAGTGTGAACTAATAAACTGCAATCTTGACCTCCAACTGGGGTCATTAGTTTGACCTGGGCCAGGTCTGACCAAAACGGGCATCCTAGTCGCAGTTAGACAAGCAACTATCGACAAAGGGCTGGTCTTCAACACTAACAGAAAGTAATAAAGAGAAGGAAGATAAACAGTGTACAATTATACTTACTACACTTTTCTTCAGGCATTTGTAAGAGAACAGGACCACTCTGGACTGAATAAGCCTCCTGAAGTTCAAACTTGGAGGAAGAGACGGTCTAAAGAGGAAGATATTAAACTTCCTGCTAACTAGGGCAATGATTAAGGGGAAAAAATATGGTAGCATATTTGGTTCCTGCATTTACATAACAGGTCATTTCAGTTCCTTTTGACCCCGCAGTTCTATTTCTGGGAATTTACTGTAAAATAATTAAGGATGTTAGAAAAATACTAGTATAGAATACCACTGAAATATTTCTTTTAAAACTAAAAAGCTGGATTCAACCTAAAGGCCTAACAATTAGAAACTGATAGAATCAATGATGATAGATTCTAGTTTGAAGACACCTTGACCACAGCAAAAACATGTCACCTTTTAATCTGTTAGAAAGTCTGACAGATATTTTAAATATTTTTAATCTTTTAAACCAGTGGCTCTCAAACTTTTTGGTTTCAAAAATGTGGGGGGAGTCAAGGAAGGGAGGGAATACAGGGATATGTGTATAAAAACAGTTGACTGAACTTGGTGTACCCCCAAAAAAATAATAAATAAATAAAAATTTTAAAAAAATGTGGATTCTAAGGAGCTTTTAATATCTATTGATATTAGAAGTTAAAACATAAATTTTAATAGTATGTATCTGCTAATTTATTAAAAATAATAAACCAATTATCTTAACACTTCTATGAAAAAAATAACAAGTTTTCAAAACAAGAAATGTGTTTTACGTTTTGCTCATCTCCCCAGTGTCTGGTGAAGGGGAGACAGCTAGGTACTCCTGTCCACTCTGCACTCAGTCTGCTGTGATATCACACGCCACGTACAGCCCGCAAGATCCAACCAGCCACTTGTGAGAGGATGAGAGCAAAAAGGGCAAATAATGTCATTACTATTATTTCAAATAGTTCTGACTTTGTGGAAACTCTGAGAAAACTTGGAGACTTCCAAGAGTCCTTAGAACATGCGTTGAGAACAACTGCTTCAAACCATGATGTCCTTGGCATATTTAGGATACGGGGTGAGGTGGGATAAGATACATTTCATCGAACAGAAGAAATACAAAAGTTAACTAAGACAGGAAAAGAGAGGAGATCATGAATCCCTTTGCACATCAAAGTCCTTCCAGCCTGTTCAAAGGAAGTTATCAAGGGCCTTCAGCTAGAGGTCTCAAGGACTCCCATCACCTCTTTTTGATTCTGTCAGAAAACCCACCCAGACCAAGCATATAAATATGACAGACTTCCATCTCTAGAGCATGACTGAGAATGACAGCCAGACAACCTATGACTCAGTGACAGCTAATTTTAAAACTACCTTAAAAAATTCAGGGACAGCTGCTTAAAATAATCTTAGATGGTATAACTGCTTAAATTAAGTACATACCCACAAAATCCATTTTCTCCATTGCCTTTATGTGTCAGTAACACTTTTCATTCACTACACGAAAGATAATTTTATATAAATATCAAAATTATGCTGCCATACAGAAATGTTAAAATAATTAGAAAGTTTCATTCATTCAATAAATACGTATTAAACACCCCCTATGGGTAAGAATGTCAGTTACAAGGTGGGTCCAGATGTCGTTTACACCTTTTAGGGCAGTAAGAAAAATAAGATGGATATGATTACTTACTAACAAGGTAATATAATAAGAGTAATATATAAGAGTGTAAGAAGAGTAATATATAATACTCTTATACAAAATGAGAGCTTCATAAACCATCATCTTGTCAAAATCCTTGACAAGAATAGGTCCCCAATGAGTACTTGCTGAGCTCATGAAAGAACAGAAGGGAAGAAGGAATCACTTTTGGCCAGAGTGTCAAGAAAGACAAATCAGAGGTGGTATCATCTGACAACGTCTCTGAAGGATGGATGATTTTTAAAGTACAGGGGCCAAGGGAAGGAGACTGGAAAGAAAAGAGAGAACAATATTCTAAACAGAGCAGTGAACAGGCACAGAAACAAGAAAATTTGGAAAGTGTCTGAGGAACTGCAAAAATGCAGAGTGGGTGAAATAAAAGACATGTTGAGGAAAGCTTGAGACCAGGTCCTGGAGGGAACCTGGGCTGTGCTGTTCTGGAGGCATCCATAGGTAATGCACTGTGTGTTTTCCTCTGCTTTGTGTACTAAATACTCAGATGTATGAGAGGAATACCATGGTTAGGCACAGGTCAATTCTCATGAGTCAGAGAAAACAAGCCAAGCAGGAGGAAGGCCAAAGGTAGGAGAAACAGCAAGCAAAACTGATGGAGCAAAGACCTGGAGGAGGAGAAAGTAATGGACTCAAAAATCACAGGTGGTAGACAAGGCCTGGGAAGGTGGAGACACAGCTCTATGTCTAATCAAGTGGGAAAGTAACAAGGCAGGTTCTGTTTGAGACATTCTCCTCTGGGACTCTAAGCAAAAATCTAAAGCAATAATTCAGGAAAACAAAAGAAAAAATGAGATTGTTAAACTATGTGGAAAATAAAGGCAAAGTTGATTAGCACGTACAGTGTATCATTTTTTAAAATAAAAGATAAGATAAAAATGTGTATGTGAATGTGTACACGGGGAGGGGCAGAGAGACAAGGAGAGAGAGCATGAAAGATTCAGAATGACATATGTTAATAGTTTAAGTAACATCAGTAATCTCTAGGTCAGCCCTTCTTACCCAGGCTCCTCACCTAAACCATGGAGGACATAAAATGTTTTGCGTGGTATTTTCTCAGTTCTCCCATGTATGGTAGATAACCAGAGTCTTTATAGAAGCATGAGAGAAGTTAATTTATTATATACAATGGATGTGCTGGGCCACTGAGACATTATCCTCTCCCCAGAGCCAGGAGAAATCTGGCTTGACAGCGATATTTTACTTTTCTTATATATCTGTGTATCTTAAAAAATTATATAATGCATACATTACATTTGTGGTGAGGAAAAATAAAACTACTAAACAGTATAAAAACAATCCAATCAAAAGATGGGCAGAAAACCTAAACAGACTTTTCCAAAGAAGACATACAGATGGCCAACAGACACATGAAAAGATCTTCAACATCACTAATCATCAGAGAAATGCAACTCAAAACTATGAGATACCACCTCACAGCGATCATAATGGCCATCATTAAAAAGTCTACAACAGGCTCTTCAATAAGTGGTGCTGGGAAAATTGGACAGCTACATGTAAAAGAATGAAATTAGAACACTTCCTAACACCATACACAAAAATAAACTCCAAATGGATTAAAGATCTACATGTAAGGCCAGACACTATAAAACTCCTAGTGAAAAACATAGGCAGAACACTCTATGACATACATCAAAGCAAGATCCTTTATTGACCCACCTCCTAGAATCATGGAAATAAAATCAAGAATAAACAAATGGGACCTCATGAAACTGAAAAGCTTTTGCACAGTGAAAGAAACCATAAACAAGACAAGAAGACAACCCTCAGAATGGGAGAAAATACTTGCCAACGAAGCAACGGACGAAGGATTAATCTCCAAAATATACAAGCAGCTCATGCAGCTTCATACCAGAAAAGCAAATAACCCAATCCACAAATGGGCGGAAGACCTATATAGACATTTCTCCAAAGAAGACATACAGATGGCCAACAAACATATGAAAAGATGCTCAACATCACTAATCGTTAGAGAAATGCAAGTCAAAGCCACAATGAGGTATCACCTCACACCAGTCAGAATGGCCATCATCACAAAATCTGGAAACAACAAATGTTGGAGAGGGTGTGGAGAAAAGGGAACTCTCCTGCACTGTTGGTGGGAATGTAAGTTGGTACAGCCACTATGGAAAACAGTTTGGAGCTTCCTTAAAAATCTACAAATAGAACTACCATATGATCCAGTAATCCCACTCCTGGGCATATACCCAGAGAAAACCATAATCCAAAAAGAAACATCAACCGTAATGTTTATTGCAGCACTATTTACGATAGCCAGGCCATGGAAGCAACCTAAATGCCCATCAACAAATGAATGGATAAAGAAGATGTGGCACATATATACAATGGAATATTACTCAGCCATATAAAGGAATGAAATGGAGCTATATGTAATGAGGTGGATAGACCTAGAATCTGTCATACGGAGTGAAGGAAGCCAGAAAGAGAAAAACAAATATTGTATGCTAACTCATATATACGGAATCTAAAAAAAAAAAAAAATGGTACTGATAAACCCAGTGACAAGACAAGAATAAGGAAGCAGATGTAGAGAATGGACTGGAGGACACGAGGTTGGGGGGGCGGGGGGTGAAGGGGAAGCTGGGATGAAGTGAGAGAGTAGCACAGACATATTTACACTACCAACTGTAAAACAGATAGCTAGTGGGAAGTTGCTGTATAACAAAGGGAGATCAACTCGATGATGGGTGATGCCTTAGAGGGCCGGGACGGGGAGGGTGGGGAGTAGTCGCAGGTGGGAGGCAATATGGGAATATGTGTATAAATACAGCTGATTCACTTTGGTGTACCTCAAAAACTGGTACAAGAGTGTAAAGCAATTATATTTCAATAATGAGCTTAAAAAATAAAATAAAAACACATTACCTGAAACTCAAAAAAAAAAACAAAACAAAAAACAGCCATCATCAAAAAATCTAGAAACAATAAATGCTGGAGAGCGTGTGGAGAAAAGGGAACTCTCCTACACTGTTGGTGGGAATGTAAGCTGACAGCCACTATGGAAAACAGTTTGGAAGTTCCTTAAAAAACTGAAAATCGAACTACCATATGATCCAGTAATCCCACTCCTGGGCATATACCCAGAGAAAACCATAATCCAAAAAGAAACATATACCATAATGTTCATTGCAGCACTATTTACAATAGCCAGGCCATGGAAGTAACCTAAATGCCCATCAACAGATGACTGGATAAAGAAGATGTGGCACATATATACAATGGAATATTACTCAGCCATACAAAGGAATGAAATGGAGCTATGTGTAATGAGGTGGATAGACCTAGAATCTGTCATACAGAGTGAAGGAAGCCAGAAAGAGAAAAACAAATATTGTATGCTAACTCATATATACGGAACCTAAAGGAAAAAAAAAAAGGTACTGATGAACCCAGTGACAGGGCAAGAGTAAGGATGCAGATGCAGAGAATGGACTTGGAGGACACGGGGCTGGGGGGAGGGAAGGGCGAAGGGGAAGCTAGGATGAAGTGAGAGAGTAGTACAGACATATATACACTACCAAATGTAAAATAGATAGCTAGTGGGAAGTTGCTGTATAATAAAGGGAGATCAACTCGATGATGGGTGATGCCTTAGAGGGTCAGGACAGGGAGGGTGGGAGGGAGTCGTGGGAGGGAGGGGATACGGGGATATATGTATAAATACAGCTGATTCACTTTGGTGTACCTCAAAAGCTGGTACAAGAGTGTAAAGCAATTATATTTCAATAAAGAGCTTAAAAAAAATCAAATGCTTAAGAGTAAGTGTAAAGAAAAGAAACAAACAAAAAAGTCTACAAATAAAAAATGCAGGAGAGGGTGTGGAGAAAAGGGAACCCTCCTATACTGTTTGTGGGAATGTAAATTGGTGCAGCCACTATGGAAAATAGTATGGAGGTTCCTTAAAAAACTAAAAATAGAACTACCATATGACCCAGCAATCCCACTCCTGGGCATACATCTTTTCCAGATGAAAACTCTAATTCAAAAAGATAACATGCACCCCAGTGTTCATAGTAGCACTATTTACAGCAGCCAAGACATGGAAGCAACCTGAGTGTTCGTCAATTTTATCCATGAATGGATAAAGAAGATGTGGTGCGCGCGCGCCCACACACACACACACACACACACACACACACACACACACACAGGAATATTACTCAGCCATAAAAAAGAATGAAATGTTGCCATTTGCAGCAACATGGATAGACCTAGAGTTTATTAAGTGAAATAAGTCAGACAGAGAAAGACAAACATATGATATCACTTGTATGTAGAATCCTAAAAAATGATACAAATGAACTTATCTACAAAACAGAAACAGACTCACAGACACAGAAAACAAACTGTTACCAAAGGAGAAAGGGAGGGGGGAGGAATAAATTAGGAGTTTGGGATTAAGAGATACACACGACTATACATAAAACAGATAAACCACAAGGACCTACTGTATAGCACAAGGAACTATACTTAGCATCTTGTAATAACCTATAATAGAAAAGAATCTGAAAAAGAATGTGTGTGTGCCGTCTGTGTGCTTGTATAATTGAATCATTTTGCTGTACACCTGAAACTAACACAGTATTGTAAATCAACTATACTTAAATTTTTTTAAAGTATAAGTTAACTATTTGTAAAGAAGAGAAAAATAAGTAAACTGGTTCAGATAGAGAAAAATCATCATTTAACAAACTCCACAGGAAATTATAATTGTTCTGAGTGGGTTCCTGAAATAAACACCCTACAAGAGAAATCACATCCCCAGTCTGAGAGGCTCAGAAATCAACTACAAGCTTTGCGGAAAACATATAAATAACACCACCTCTTCTAAAGCCTTCAAATTCCCCCTGAGAACCTCTGTGCAGGCCTTTATCTACCTCTTCTCCCTGTTCTAAATGAATTTGCTGAATGGAAAAGAGAATTTGCTGAATGGAAAAGCTTCTTTTTTTTTTTTTTTTTTTTTTTTTTAATTTTATTTATTTATTTATTATTTGGGGGGGGGGGGTACACCAAGTTCAATCAACTGTTTTTATACACATATCCCCGTATTCCCTCCCAGAACAGCTTCTTAATTAAACATTTTTCACTCTTGGTTTACTGCTAGAATTATGAGTCAAGAAAATCTTACTTTTACATATTTTATCACATTTATGAAAATTATTTCAATTTTTTCTTGCTTTTTTTAAACTCAAAGATACAGATTTTCAGCATGATTTAGTGTTAAACTTGTTTTTGCCTATAATTTTCCTTTCTGCTTATTTTTCTATAAATACTAATATTTTCAGGACATTCATTTTTCCTTTGAATATTAAAAATTTCAAGATACTTATCTGTACCTTTAGGTAATGACTTTAAAAATCTTAGTAAAATATACCTAGGATAATAGCTTTGATATGATACCTTATAATGTACAATATTAGGGCTATTTGGGAGGTGCTCAAAGCATTCATTTATTGATTCACAAGATTAAATCTGCATATAAATACCCTAATGTTCTGAATTTTTAGATTAACTTAAAACATTGTATGATTGAGTAAATGTTTATGCTCTCTCCAATTAGATCCTATTTAAGTCTAGTCTATCTATGGATGTCACTGAAAACGAATGATCTTTGAAAAGAGAAAAAAAAATATTTCATTCTATTACACAGTTTTGTGTATCACTATATAGTTATATCTTATGAATTCTTTGATTAGAATAATATTCCACTGATGACGTTTAAGTCTGCTTAACTTTTTATTTTAAAAAATAAATATGTCATTCTAGAACAGAGTAGAACATTAAATTTAAGCTGTTTAGGCTCAAAACAAAAAGGCTTTTACAACTTTTTAACAATATGATGTATTTTCTCAAAAAGGACTATGCTGCATTTTAAATGAGATTTAGACTAATGACATAGTCACACTTAAAAACCACTTGATTAATGTTTTAAAGCATGTTTCAGATTACCTTTGGTTTGAAACTTAACAATTTAGAATTCCTTAAAAAAACGACATTTATGGAACAAACTGAAAGAGTAACACTGACATTTACATACTACCAAATGTAAAATAGATGGCAAATGGGAAGCAACTGCCTAACACAGGGAGATCAACTCTATGCTTGGTGATGACCTAGAGGGGTGGGATAGGGAAGGTGGGGGGAGGCTCAAGAGGGAGGGGATATGGGGATATATGTATAAATACAGCTGATTCACTTTGTTGTACAGTGGAAACTGGCACAACAGTGTAAAGCCATCATACTCCAATAAAGATCGGGAAAAAAAAAAGACATTTATTGTAAAGAAAAAGAGCCATTTTTCCCTTAAAATGAAGACTCAACTTTCAACCTACTGGCAAAAGATTCCCTGTCCTGCTTTAGTCAGAAAATACAAGGCATTAATGATCAATCCCCACCTGTTGTGTACCAAATTTTGGCATAACAAAATAATAAGATGCTTGTGACCATAAAACTCTATTTTACTATAAAGTGATCTTTCTAAAAGAACAAGGGCATAAAATCCACAATAAATACCAAACTACTACAGTTAATATTTGCAAGAGTCATAAAGGAAACAATCCAACTTCTCACTCGAAAAGAAATATACTTCTTAGAAAACAAAAATTTACAGTAAAAATTGAAAGGCTCATAACAACATTCATAACCCTAAACTAAGGAGAAACCAAATAGAAAAGAGTTTTGCTAGGTTTCTATGTAACTCATATCCTGACTAAACTTCTTTCCTAGAAGATGCTTCAAAACACAGTGAGTAAGCATTTTAACTAAGATAATTAATATTCACTCTGCAAAGTCATGGCCAAATCAGGTCAAATTCACCCTTAGAACAAACAAAGTCATTTAAAACTGCTCCAAGTTGAAAAGTGATGTGTCATGATACAATTCTGACAGAAATAAACTATTTTTTAAACCAAAGATAATTGTTTTTAATTCTTCAGAGAATAGTGACCCAGAACTGTTAATACATGGGGAAAAAAAAAATTTCTGAGACTGTGCGACTAGCGTGCACACATGGAACCCCATCAAGGATCTCCAAAAACCAAATACTCTACAAGTGCAGTGCTCAGCTCTTCACCATGCACCCACAGTGCGGGCCAACAAAGCCTCCTCAATTAAATGTGAGACAAGTTTTGGAAATCTCTTCTTTTGAAAACTCAAGCTTGGCCTTTAATTAAAGATCTAAGCAATGTTTCCTCTAACCAACTTGGCAGACCTAGCAAACAGACCACACAAACAAAGCCTTCTGCTTACTCAAATCCTTTCACTATACAGTACTCTTGGAACAAAAAGCTATACACAGGAACTGGGTCATTCGGCTCAATTCAAAGGTAAGGGCTGTCATTTTTCCAACATACTGTTTCTCCTTCTAGACAAGCCATATCTCTGAAGTTTTCTCTTTAAAAGATTTGGTCATTTCTGATCGTGTTTACCCTAATATGTTGGCATGTTAACAGAAAGTCCTCAGGCCCACTTAACAGAAAACTTCAAGGAGAGATTTAGCTCCTATCAAGCCTCTCAACATACCCAAACGGCTCCCACTTGGATTCTGTTTAGGAAAGTAAAGAATTCAACTTTACTAACATGATATAGTTCCTAAAACCCTCTACCACAGAAAAAAAAAAAAGAGAGAGAATACACAAAACTCAACGAATGCAATAAAGTATACCATTCTACTTGATTTCTCTACTTTTATCTAAAATTAAACTATCATAAATTGTTTAAGAAATCCTTGTAATTCTACATCCTTAAAAGAGTATACCATATGGTTTATACACTTTACCACACACACAAAAAAGAATACACCTGGGGAACACTTTTTCCAAATCCAACAACTTAGATTTTTAACCACCCAGAGCACTTGAAATTACAGATATTAATGTAACCATGAAAATTCGCAGAATTTTTACTTTTTATAAATACAAGTTCCAGAAAATAACCAACTATAACTACACTTTTCGTGGGGATCTTCTTAGTCAGTTATTTAAGAACTATAACTCAGTTGTCTCAAGTGCCCTCACCTCCTTCAGTATCCTCCTTGTTCTTTTCTTAAAGGAAATGTCGCGAACAATGTTTTTTCTCCTTGTTATTCATCCTTTGGGACAAATTATTTCTAACCCCTACATTTCCCATTGTTACACGGTTTTGTAGCAATGTCTCACTTGGATCCTTGCCCTTGGAAAAGGAATCTATCACAATATTCTCAGGCTTCAGAGGGTACAGTAGAATGTGTTTATTAGAATGTGCATTATTTTTTGACACAAATTCATAGAATAATTAGGATTCCCCAAAGGCAGCAAACAACCTTTCAAAGTCTTGCCTTACATCAGTGTTCCCAAGCTTTGTCAAGAGGACAGCTACTCAGAAAATAGGATATACTAACCCTTAAATTTAACTAACTCTATGGGGAAAAGAGAGACAATGTTCCTATTACTAATACTCTGACATCACAGATAAGTGAGAAGGGGAAAGGTCACAGCATTCCTCATCTTACCAGGATAATTTCCAAATGTGCTTCTTTTAAACTGGACTTCTCTGGGAAAACCAATCAGAGTCTGTCTCTGTCTCTCTGTCGCTGTCTCTCTCTCTCACACACACAAACACGCACACACACGTGGATTCTGAAGAACACGGAAAAGTTTGCTTTAGATTGCCAGATGTGGAGCCAAATGTGGAATAGGGCAGCTCACAGCTGTAGGAAGAAAACAGAGTCAGATATGGAAGTAATATTGTATAAACCACAAATGAGCAGAGCTGGATAATTCTAAGCACATGCTAACTGTCCCAAGGTATAATAAAATGCTCAGCATGTTGTAATTAACTGTGCTTTGACTGTACACATGACAGTATGGGCTGCCAAGATGCAAAAACTCTTTGGAAATGAGAACTTGTGTTCCAAATTGATAGGTTACCTATGTTTCTTCCTTTGAGAGCAGAACCCAGGGCATGAAGGATCTGGGGTTGTTGTCTCTCTTGCCAACAGCTGTATCCAGCAATGCCTAAAATGAACATGTAATGGACTTCTTTGTCCTAAAGAAGTTCCTGCAGGGCGAGGACACAAGGGACAACTAACTGACAGTGTAACAGCAACAAAGACCCACCTTTCTCAATTCTCAAAATCTGAATGCTTTGAAGAGTAGAAGTATTTTTATAACTCATTTGGCCGGAAACTCTAGTCAGACCTGAACCTGAGAGTATTTTTATAGTTCTTTACAACTCATTTCATGGCAAAAACCTCACCTTAATGGATGTGAGAATATTTAGCCCTTATTTATTACATGGAGTGTGACTTCATTTCACTGCAGAAATATTAATGTGTGATTAGAGTGATGTGTCAGCCACTGTGAGGGTGTTATAAATATATATGTATATATGAAATGTATTACCTTTCTAAAGTCTGAAAAATTCTGAATCTGATACCAAGGGTTTTGGATAAAGGATTCCAAACCTGCTACTCTTATTAACATGATGGCTGATTATGTTACAACGTTAAGTCAGAACATGACATTCTCCTGCTAGATTCTCTCCAATGGCTTCCTGTGTCACTCAGAATAAGAGCCAAGCTCTTTACAATAGTCCACAAAATTGCTATTCAAAGAGGACCACAACACTGACATCACCTGGTAATTTGTTTGAAATGTAGAACTGCAGGCCTCGGCTCCCATCTGTGAATCAGAATCCGCAGTTTCACAAGATCCCCAGGTGATGTTGCATGCATCTGATTTTCCAGAAGCACTGACCTCTGAGACCCTAGCTGATCTGTCCTTCTTACCTTGCTGAGTTCGTCTCCTACTTCTCTCTCCCTCACCCACTCTTTGCCAGTCTCTTTGGTTTCCTTGCCATTCATCAGACACACGAGAAACATTCCCACCCAGCTGTTTCCTGGGCCTGGAAAGTTCTCCCCACAAGAATCTCTGTTGACTTGCTCCTTTACCTGCTTCAGTTCTTTACTCAAAAGTCACCTTCTAAGTGAGGCCTTCCCTGTCACCCTAGCTGAAATGCTCAAACCCCCTGACAATTTATACTCTCTACTGTTTTCACTAGTCGTCACTGTGTTCCTTCTCTTTGGTACGTATCACTATCTAAAATACTAACATTTTACCCAACTGTGTTGGTTTTTGTTTGTCTCTCTCCGCTAGGATGTCAACTTCATGAGGGCAAGGATTCTTTTGTCTGTTTTTCACATTGCTGTGTCCCTTGGTGTGGTCTATGAACCTCTGTGGATCACTGAGCCTCTTTCAGGGGGGTACACAAGGTCTAGCCTATTTTCATAATTATACTAAGAAATCTGCGTCTTTCATTTGCACTGACATTTGCTCTGGTAGTGCCAAAGCTCTGGTGGGTGAACCTGCTGGTACTTCAGCACACAACAATGCAGTGGCACCAAACTGTGTTAACTGTCATTAGCCAACATACATTCATAGTTTTTTAAAAAATTCAGGGGCTTCCCTGGTGGCACAGTGGTTAAAAATCCACCTGCCAATGCAGGGGACATGGGTTCGATCCCTGGCTAGGCAAGATCCCACATGCTGAGAAGCAACTAAGCCCATGTGTCACAACTACTGAGCCTGTGCTCTAGAGCCCACAAGCCACAACTATTGAGCCCATGGGCCACAACTACTGAAGCCCGCGTGCACACCTAGAGCCCATGCTCCACAACAAGAGAAGCCACAGCAATGAGAAGCCTGTGCACTGCAACAAAGACCCAACGCAGCCAATAAATAAATAAATAATTTTTTTTAAAAACTTAGAAAAATAAATAAAAGAATAAATTTTAAAAATATATTGTTTCACTTAGGAACGTCCTTGAAGCAATTTTAAAAATACTAACTTTGTTCAATCTTGACGCTTGTGTACATGCCTTTGTGATGAAATGGAAGTGTGCACAGGCCGTCGGCTGCACACTGCAATATGATATTGTCTTAAGAAAAAGTACATGTGAGACCATTCAAGTTGTGAGCTGGACTAGCTGCAATTTTCGTAAACACCATTTAACTGGAAAGAATGACAAACTATAACTATTCAGACTTGGGTATTAGGCACCTATTTTCTTGAAAATGAACAAAGTGAGCTTGTCACTTTGAGGAAAATAATTTGAAAGATTCATAAAAATCCAAGCTTTCAAATGAAAATTAGAGTTTGGGGAAGCTGATATTATTTAAAGACTTTTCCAATGAGATCGACAGTAATATTAAAGATTATGATTTGTTAATATATTGTATAATGAAATGTGTTAACTTTTAGAAGATTTGTACAACTCAATGAGCAAATATTTTTGAAAAGACAAATGTATGATAGGACAAAATCACATACAGGTAAAAGATCCAATCAAAGCACAAGATAGGCCAGCAGATCTTAATGTAAAAGGGTACATAATGTTCACTGATATGGTTCAAAGTCTACGCTACCACTGATCTCTAAGAAACTATCATTTGTCAAGTTCTACTACTGTATCAAAGAATATCTGTAACTATTTGAAAAGATTATTAAAATACTCCCTTTTTCAATTACATATCTCTATGAGGTCAGATTTTCTTAATACACTCCAATTAAAACATATTACAACAGATGACAGCAGATATGAGCTTTCTTCCTTTAAACTAGACATTAAAGAATTGTAAAAATGTAAAAGAATGCCACTCTTCTCACTACCTTAAAAAATAGTTATTTTTCACAAAATACGTTATTTATACTAACATGTAATGGTTTAATCTTATTTTTAAATCAACTGATAATTTTTTAATTTCTCAATTTTATTTTCAAATACAATAAATACCAATATATATAACCCACATAAACAAATGCTCCTTAGGTTCCTCAATAATGTTTAAGAGTGTAAATGAATCCTGAGATTAAAAAGTCTGAGAACCACTGGCCTAAAACAGTAACTAGTAAATAGTAGTAAATTTTGTCGCCCTGAACACTTACAATGTGCTGAGTTCTTGTTAAATACTTTTACACTTATTTATGCCTCACAACAACCTTATAAAGTAGGTATTATTGCTATCACCATTTTACAGGTAAGAAAACTAGTACTTGAAAGAGATCAAGGCGTTTGTTTAAAGTCACAAACAGCAGCTGAGATCAGGTGACTCCAGACTCACACTCCTAACCACTACTGACACTATTATAAAGGCAAGCTGGGCAAATGGTGCAAAGCCAGATGATGACTTTAAAAATATCAAGGCATAAGAAAGAGCCAAAATACAAAGCCAAATGGCATGAGGATTGAAGAAAGGCAATCTAAGAAGGTTCATGTGAGCAGAAGAAAGATCAGAACAATTTCTCAGAGGCAGAATCAGGAGTCTGAGGAAGTATTTCAAGTGCAGCTCACGAGGTTATGACAACTACCACTAGGCTGAATTACAAACAGTAAAAACCCTAAGATTTCTATTCAGCTTCAAGACCAGCTTCCGAGGATACTACAGACAAGTTGACATCCCTTATGGTCAGGTTCATTCATGATGCCATTAAAGTCTTCTTGCTACTGTTGGTTTCCCCGTATCTCAGGCTTGAATATAACCTTCAGCGAAATGTGTACGATATTCTGTGGCTCCCATGTCCAAAGGGGAGCTTCCGCCTCATTAAATCTACCCACTCTAAGAAGTGCCTCCTCTCCGGCCCACAGTAAGGTGATATCCCAAAGCTTCATCAAATTGACTGGATTAGTGATAAGAACAGCTCTAAAAGTCTGCATTTTATGAAGGAGTCCTATAAGGTCAAGAACAGTAATTTCCTTCCAATTTCAAATATTCCTAAGCTAAAAATTCCTGCTAGAATATGCAGATATACCTTCTACAAGCTTGAAGTTTCTACATCCTATACTATTTAAACCATGACTCACTTTTGTTAGGGATGATTAAAAAATGAGTGATGCAGGACTGGGGGGAAAAAAGGAGATGAAGTGGGTGGCAGAGCAGCAATCCTTGTTTTAGCAATGCAGCATTCAGACAAATAATGGAAGTCAGAGCAAAGGAAGTAAACTGAGATCTCGGGACCATTCTCCTCACTCTACTGAGGGGGAGGCCACAACATCAGGTTAGAGTTTTCACCTACGCGTAATGTGTTCAGTGCTGAGACCATGAGGAATTAGGCTGTATAACCTTAACAGAGAAAAATTCTGACTCAGCTATGTATATAGAAGGCCAGAAAGAGGAAAATATAACTTCTTGGTATGTATAATATCTGCAGCAATGGAAAAAAATGAATTTACAAGCACAGTCTCAAAACTTTGGATGAGGGAGATCCTGAAAAGATTCTAATATACAAGGAATGATAAATGATAACTGACATTCTCTTTTTCTAGCCTTCTGCCTTCTTTTTATATCAGTGAATATAAAAAGAAAATTATGAGGGCTTTCATAGCTCCGCTAGTGATTCAGGATTACCCTAACACTATTTTTGCCTGGAACCCTTCAGTTCCTCAACCACAAATTCTTCTACATGGGTCATTAAGGTAAAAGTCTACGTTTCAGAAAGAAAACGCTAGGTAAGGATGATTATGCTCACTGGTATTTTCCAGAGCTGAGCGGGCTGTCGCCCAACCATCATGCCTCCTTCCCGCCGCAGCCCACGCTTTGACATATGGTATGCAAGTACAGTGACTCAAAATTTTGCTAGATCATAAAACACAAAACACGTATATGAAACATTTATTTGTTTGATTCCTTGGCGCTCTGTGGCCTTCCTGCATGACAGTCATGCACCAACTTAGGCTGCTCAAAGCCCAGTCACAGAACACAATTTTCTTAGGAAGGGCAGAAACCTGGAGCAGGGCTGACAATATATCCAACTGGGTCAAAAAAATTAATGATGGAAACAATGTTCTGGGATATGTCTCTACAAAGATATCAAACAAGTGAAAGAACACGGATGCCCAAGTGCTTTACCCCTGGGTTCTTGAGAGGAAGATGAATGATACATTGTATACCAGGCTGGCATGAGTTTTAGGACTGTGAGGACCTGCCCCACTCTGTGCTACCAGCTCTGGCAGTGCAGGGTACTGGTTACAAGCATGGGCTCTAGGGGTTTGGAAACCTGCCTCTAGTAGCACTTACTAATTGTATCTCACCTTGGGTAAGTAAACTGGATAAATTAGCCATTATTTATATTATTATTAGCAAAAAAAATTTTAACTTGATTCCTTAGGTACTTGACATTAAAGAAATTTCCAGGGAAAGAAATGTAGATATCACTGGTAAGACATTTCAAAGACATTCTTCAGAACATGTTATATGCCATTACAGAATAACATTCCTTTTTTGTCATTCCACAGTGAGCATTTCCTATGCCACTAAGCATTTTCTGTAGAATGAATGGCAAACAGTTTAATAAAAGTGGCTGATGTGGAGTCAAAGTTGTCTAATTTGATTCCAGTCAACGTTTATCTGATAAGATTTAAACCACCATGCACATGACAATTATACATAGATTATATATATATAAAACAATATATAGCATATCTGACAATTTTATATATGTATAAAATGTCAAGCATGGGATGGCGAACAGTGGGAAAAAATGTACTGTTTAAAGCCTTGTGAAGAAATGTATGAGTTAAAGCAGTATGAGAGATCTCTTATACGAACATAGCTAGAGCTCGATGAAGTCCGACCAGCTCTAATGGGAAGTGTGGACTACCATGTAAACAGAATAGCTAGAAGTCTCTTGATACCATACTTCAAAGAATGTTCCAAAATGTCCTTATTTAAAAGATATCAATTCTTTTTTTCCCCAATTCTACTTCAGGACTCAGAAGGAATGCTGTGCTAATGTCCAATGTATTTCAGACATGAAATGTTACAGTCCAACAGTTCTACCAAAATGAAAAGGTAGAAAATCAGTTTAAGAGACTTAGAGTTTTCTTTTGTTTCACTCCAGACTTGATGCAGCTTTCTAGTAAGCAATATTATTTGTCATTCAAAAAGCAGACTGAGTGATTTACGTCATGCAGCTGTGAACAAGCATTTTGTTTAAAGTGCTGTCTGCATGCTTTACTGCACTAACATTGTTGGAATGCCCTGAAGGATGCTGAATACTACGAACTGGAGAACAAAAGGTCATTGTCATTGGAAAATGAAAAAAGACTTATCAAATTCAAACCAGCATCGAGCACAGAGAAACGACAGCAATGGAAAAACATTTTCATGTGCCTTTATCAGTCTGTTAGAATTGTTTATCTCTAATTAAACAGACTTTTAAAATTCTTATACATATCATAACAAAAATAAATGAATTTTTACAGTTCACAAGTAACAATAGATTAAATTGTTTTCTCATAATTTTTTAAATACTTAGTATACTCTTGAAAGTCAATGCAAATATGCTAGTAGTAAATGTTTTCCCAGCAACCATGAAATGCCACAGAGGTAAAGTAATATAATTTCATTTATATTGTTAATATCTACACATACATGAGACTGGTTTCTTTCATGCATATAATATATCGGAAGTAAACAATTTCAGAAAACTTGAGTTCTCAGTACAAAACATATGTAATTTTAGAGAAAATTCTCTTGATTTTCTATGTAAACAGGCCATAAGAAATGATCAAAATCACACAGAACATATTTACATAAGCTGGATCACCCACTGGGGTTAACTGTTTTAACAAACTTGCCTAATATATAACAAAAATAATTTCTGCATTTTACTGGTAAATGTCGTACTTTCTGAAAGCACAAAAAGTTCTAAGAAAATGCCTAATGGCAAACAAATGTATATTATTAAACTCACCATTTTATTCCTTAATTGCCCAGTAGTAAAATGCTGATACAGTCTGAAGAAGCTAAACTAATAATTTAAAAATACGTATTTATAGTATAAATGCAAGTGTCCCCTCCAAAAGGAAAGTGTAGTGAGGGGAAAATGGTTCTTTTCTTCCTCTATCTGGGAGCCAAATTTTCATTTCTGTGATTTTTTTCTCTATTTTTTTATTTTGAAAATATCCAAACCTACAAAAAAGTTGAAAGAATAGTAGAGGAACACTGCTGTATCCTTCATCTAAATTGACTGTTAACATTCTGCCCCTCTGTTACCTCCTTCTCCCTCTTCTCTCTATACACCTCCCCAAAACAATTTCAGAGTAAGTTGCAGGTATCACAAAACTTCACTCATAAGTAGCTCAGCATATATCTCCTAAAAATAAAAACATTCTCCTACCCAACCACAGTATCATTATCACACCCAAGAAATTAACCCTCTGTGAGCCAGGAAAAAAGTCAACACCGTTTACTATCCAGGTCCATGAAACTTTATTTTTGTATATTTAAGTCATCGTATGAATAATATATAGATGTAAGAATAAAAGGATGGTGGAAAGACAACATATTAGAAGTTTCACAAAAACTTAAACACGCAAGCCCAAATTTTATCCCATATTTTTCTCTTTTAAGATAATATGGCCAAAATAGGCAGCATTCTTTGACTGCAACCAACTGCTCACCAACTGTTGTGTGTGAACCTGCAACATATCCATTTTGTAAGTACTGATTCCAGGTTTCAAAAACATCTCTAATGGATTCTAGCTTACCATTGCTCTGGTTCTTTTTGCACTTACATTGTTGAAGTACAATAAACATTTCATATTTCAAGAACATTTTGTTAATGTCCTAGCTTATCGTTATTTCCAGTTTTTCCTCTTGCACTCATATCTTCAAAACATAACACGTTTGAAAATTTGGACGGCTCATACATTTTGTCAAAGAGAGGAGAGCAGTCTTCTTTGCTCCATAATTGTAAAACGTTTTCAAGTTTACAGAAACTACTTAAATGACCAAGCCAATAAATTTCTTCACTTCTACGTCACGTATTTCCTTCCTCTCACTTTTGTAAACACATCCGCCTTAGGCATTTGTCCACTTAAGAACTGTATCAGTCATATTTTGGCGCAAAAACATCATGAAAGATGGAAATATGATGTCAATCATTTTTGAATTAGCAAAATCAGATAGCCCAGGTTCTTGCTGCAAAATATGATCCAATGAAATCCTTCCTGTTGAATGACTAACTGAATTTAAATATATTATTCCCTTTTTTCCTTAGACATACTGTTCATTATCAACTTCTGAGGTTGAGAAAATTCACCTAAAACACTTTGGCAAAGTTTTTCTGTAAGGGGTCAGTACGTATTTTTCACTTTACAAGCCAAATCACCTCTCTCTCAATTAGTTAACTCTGCGGTTAGAGTGGGAAAGTAGCCATATATAATAGGTAAAGGAGTGGGCATGGCTTTCAATAAAACTTCACTTATAAAAACAGGCAGGGAGGCTCAAGAGGGAGGGGATATGGGGATATATGTATAAATACAGCTGATTCGCTTTGTTATACAGGGGAAACTGGCACAACAGAGTTAAGCAATTATACTCCAATACAGATCTGAAAGAAAAAAAAAATACCCATTTTGATGACAGCAGCCATATGTTTTTGTTTGGGCTTTTTAAATAAATGTTCATAGAGCCCTTTCAAAAAAAAAAAAAAAACAGGCAGCCAGCCAGCTCGCTGACCCTGGACCTTGGCTATCATCATCTAATGATTTATAATAATTGTGTTACATCTTCCTCTGTCAAAATAAAAAGATTGTGAAAAATCTTTGCCATTATAGGCTGAAAATAAAATATTCTAAACTTTCAGCTGTGCTCAGCGAAATGTGTACAATGAAGTTTTAACAAAACACAACTACAAAGATAGTGTCTCCAAGCTTCTTTTATACCTTCTGGAAAGATGATGCAATACTGTTACCTAACCAAATTTGAGTCCACTTGCCAGCTGCACAGCAGTCCCTCTACTCACAGTGGGTTGTGGTGAAGGAAAGTACAGTGTTTACTGCAGGGCACCAAGCAAGAATAACAGGCAGCTAGTGCTCAAAGGCCCAAACTCCCCAATGGCTTTCAGGGAAGGTTTTTTTTAAGGCAATATTTGGGTTGAGGGTTGCAGCTTGTGGACTTGCTTGATTGGCTGGTGGTGAGGTTACAAGGTGATGTTTCCAGAATCCTAATCATCAACCTTCTGGTTCCAACCAGTCTGGGGTCTAATGCTTATGGTCAGCATGTAGTCACCACCCTCCACCTGGGTGGGGGGGGGGGGTCTTAATTTCTGCAGAACAACTCAAAGATACGTGTCAGATTGTTGTACATACCCTTTGAGAAGGAACTACGACTCCGCTTTTCCTTTGTTTCTGCATTCCATCACTCCTCTAATTAGTAACTGCTTGAATTTGCTCTTTGGAACTTTGAGAAGGCCTAGGAGACTAAAATCTTTTTCTAAAGTAAGAAACGGGGGACAAAGAGGGCCTTTTGTACCTGGAGAGGGCCCTGCAGGGTCCTGCTCAGTTTCAATACTTTGGAAAAGGCAATAAGAAAACTGAAGGATGACAAAATAGAGATCATGTATTTCACAACTGCAGCATTCTTCTGGTTTCTTATTATTTTATGGTTTTTTTCCTTTTAGCATAATTGGGAATAACTGATAAGTAATACTGAAATAATTCCCAGGATGATGAAGTGGCAAAACGTTTCAAGACACAGCAAAAGTAAGAACATAAAATCCCTTAATGTATCTTAAATTTATAAAGTAAGATATTGTTCTATTTTAAAAATTAGTAAATTTTTCATTTGTTCTTCAGAAGACCCCTTTCCAAACAGTTTGAACTGCTCAAAAAAGAAATTGAAAAATCATTAGTGAGTAAAATAAAAAGGACCCTCATGGCGTATCTTGGCTTAAACATGTTATCAGATATCCTCAATTACATGGAAAATGTCTTTTTGTTTTGTTTTGCTTTGTTTTGCTTTTTGATGCAGGATGTAATTAAGGTTCATGCATCACCTTTGGTTGCTATGTCTCCTTAGTATTCTTTAACTGAGAATGTTTCCCGGCTCCTCTACCTTTTTAAAAAGCTTTCATGACAATGACATTAAAAAAAAAAATCAGGAGAACCTGTCTTACAGAATTTCAACATTCTGTATTTCTGTGATTATTTCACCATGATTCAGGTCAGCACCTGCTACATAATTTTCAAGTCCGTTGTTAAAAAGTTATTAAGGTTCTTCTGAGTGCAAATCTCTGTGTGACCACACAGGTCACACACCCACAAAGCCAGCCTTGATTCAGGTTAAACATGTCTGCAAGCCTACTACGTAGATGATGATTCATACTTCCCACTGCCTCACATTAGGACACATACCATATTGTAAATGCTAATTCCAGGCTTCAAATACATCTCTAATCACTGCTAGTTTATCATTACTTCTGGTTCTCCTTCTTGCACTTGCATTTGTCAAAATACAACAAAACAGTCTAGATTTCAAATACGTCTCAAATAAATTCTAGCTAGTGGGAAATGTTTGAAACTGTTCCCAGCATACTATCTCCTATCCTTCTAGACTGGCTACAACAATAAAATGTTTTCAAAATACCCTGGAAATCAAAATGGTATGTAAACTTTTAGTGACTCCAGAAATGAAAATCTATATTACCACCAGATAAAATCTCATCGATCCACCCACCCACCAAACATGTATCAAGTACCAACTATCGATGGGACCTTGGGCTATATTATATACAAATAAATAGAAGTAAGACACTGTCCCTGTAGTCAAGAATTCCATAGTTTAGGGCTGAAGAAAGACATTAAAAAAATCATAAAACAGTATAAGAAATGCTAGAATAGAGTTGCTAATGGACACCAGGAGAGCCAATTTCAAGTCCAGACTTCACCATTTACTAACTTTTACGAACACCACAAGCACATTTCACAGAGGATTCAGTGGAGTTACAATGAAAGAGAAAGAGCTTTGGAAACAAAATTATTAAGTGATATAGAAAAAAGAGAGGTATTATCATCAACCATAATAACTTGTTCTTGATACACAGACTAATTATTTCATTTGATAAATTATTCATGAGCAATGAGAGGTTTTGTGGATTATTAGCTAAGTATGTATGTTAAAAGAAGGCAAGATCAACTTAACAGTATCACTCAAGCCAGAATCTCAGTCCTCCATTCCTTTTTTCCTACAGTCAACCCAGGAAACCTGTCTAGTGGCAGGCTCTGGTCACCTGTAGCCTGAGGAGTACAGAGCAACATTTAGGATGCACAGAGGATTCACATGGTGCATCCTTTCACAGCAATTTTATACCAAGATTTAAAATTCTGGAATTTTTGTATTACCAGCTGACTCATGCTTTTCTTTGGAAGATGGGAAAGTTATGAAAGCCCTAAAAGAAACTCTTCTTTACAAAAAAATAAAAAAACAAAACTGGAACTGCTGGCACTTTTATGTTATTAGGGCATTATTCTTGTTGTCAAGTCTAAATGAACTTAATAAAAGCTAATGATCTGAGAAAAAGGCTAGTAACACTGACCAACACAATTTCTGCTATCTTCATTTCACCAAGAAGGGAGAAACATCCCACACCAAGATTTAGAAGGGAAAAAAAGTTTTCACTCTAGGAACAAATGTTTGGTTTGTTTGCTTATTTACTTGATACACTAAAAAAAAAGCCCACAGCTCCCCACATATCAGCTAAATTTCCTGATGCAACTGCATTTGATCAGGTGTGTAAGCACTACATTTAGTTCTATTTCTCTGACATTATGAGTCTCCATAACATAAAAATAACTGAAGTCCTGTTTTTTGCATGTGAAATTTTACAGCCTTTATTTATTATGATTTAAAAGCTGTTTTCAAATGGGAGCATGCACCAAACATCATTGGTTTAGAAGAAAAAGGTTGAATAATTAAGCTTAAAGTATATTGGAAAGTACAAATGATTAAAAAAAAAAAAAAAAGAAACTCACATGCGGTATAACTGGTTTCCTAAGGGTGATCAGGATGCTGTTTTTCCTCAACCACAACTAATGAATCAGTAATAATTAGCAGTCATCATCCAAAAAGTATATGATGTACTAAAATAATTATTTTTAATGGTTCACGGCTGTGAACTAGCAAATGAAACCAAGCCTTTATGTTTTTTATATAAGAAATGCCTGTAATGAAATTATCACTCTTCCAGTGATTTGTAATCATGTAAATTTTGAAGGGAAAGCCCCAAATAGGGACTTGCTGGTGGCACAGTGGTTAAGAATCCACCTGCCAATGCAGTGGACAGTTTCAACCCCTGGTCCAGAAAGATCCCACATGCTGCATAGCAACTAAGCCCGTGCACCACAACTACCAAGCCTGCTCTCTAGAGCCTGCGAGCCACAACTATTGAGCCTGTGCACCACAACTACTGAAGCCCATGCACCTAGAGCCCATGCTTCACAACAAGGGAAGCCCCCGCTCACCGCAACTAGAGAAAGCCCACACAGTAACGAAGACCCAACACAGCCAATAAATAAATAAATAAATAAGAAAAGCCCCAAATATATTTTGCAACTAAACAGAAGATATGTCCTAGGTGGGAACAGTAAAGTAAGCAGCTCAACTTCAAACTAATTTGCAAGTTGAAAAATGCTTAAAACTTCCATACAGGTCAGTTTGAGAACTACCTTGGAATGTGAAATTTGGCCAAATTTTGCACCTTGGATATAGGCTAATCCACATCTGGCAAGAGGAGGGACCCAACTGGAGAAAGGTGCCATCATCAAATGCTATCTTTTAATGTGCTCTAAGATCTATTTAAGCAACTGATTGAGGAAGTTAATTCAGCTCTTTAACTTCAAGTTGGATAAGAATTCTAATAATTTGGTCTTTGTTCATATATTTATAATAATAACATCTATGTAGACATGACATTTTGCAAAGCGTCTGATGATAAAGCAAGAGTTCTGAGATAAGCTAAAAAATTCCATGGACATATATCCAAGAGACGGGCTAAAAAGAAGACAGGTAAAATTATGTGAAGTTTCTCAGCATCAAGGCCATCAAACACCCTTGAAGCTACTGTATCATTCACAGGGCCATTATCTTTTGTCACTGAAAACATCCCTTTAACAAATATTTTCATATGACAAAGCGATTTAACTTCTCGGCAAGGTCACACCTATTGAAACTCCCACTAAGTAAAGTACGAAAACACTGCCCAGGCTATTCAGCATGCCTCCTATGACCGCCTGAACATATCTCCCAAAGCAATAAAAAAAGATTCTTCCCATTTATGTTAACAAATTTATGTCTGAACACTCAATTCAACACAGTTTTCCAAAAGTGACAGTTCATTTCATCAGCGCTGTATCCACTAACTAAGGAAAGCAATAAAAAAAATTTTTTTTCTGATGATATGGAATAACATTATATTAAAAATGGTCAAAATATCAAAATTCACACTAATTTTTAAGACACAACATTTAGTTCAAAGAAATGCCATGCTTATGGTTATATCAGTTTATGACTCACAAACATCCCCCAGCAATCCATAAGCCCATGCATTTATTCTCCTCTGCCTATAGCAGCAAGTGTGAAAACAAATGTGAGGTTGTGTTGCTGTAGATTCCTTTTTCTGTTGGCAACAGCACATACCTTCACCTGTCATTGACATCTTTCAGCAATTTAAAATAGATAGTTATATACCAGGAAATACCGTGTTCATTTTTTAAATTTATAATTTAAAACGTATTTTAAAAATACAATGTTTCCCCACATATATAATTCCCTCCCCTTCTATGAGAGTCAGAAGCATTTTACCAGGTTGAACTGGACTCTACTAAAGACTCTAGTATAAAAAGCATTTCATCACCACCACCAAAAAGAAAAAAATGCTGTTACCAAAAAAAAAAACAAACAGGCAAAATTGCATCTATAGTGTTAGACACTGGAATAGTGATAAACTATGGGGAGGAGAGGGGATAGAGACTGGGAAGGGTTCCAAAGGGGACTAGCTAGGATGTTGGCAATGTTGTATTTCTCGACCTGAGTGGTCGTTATACGGGTATGTTCACTTTGCAATAATTCATCAAGCTTATGACATCTATGTTTTACTTTTTTTATTTATTGATATTTATGTATTTTACTTAAATATTCTTATGTAGTGTATATTTTTCTGTGTGTATATGACACTTTTAAAATTAAAAACAATCCTTAAGGAATAAATAAATATGGCTCCTTAAAGTTCTACTGTTACTGTATAACATCAGTAGTTCTACTCATCAAGTAGAAATGATCAAGTAGAACTTGATCAGAGGGTGCAATAATTATCTCAAATAGTGTTTGCCATGGGCCAAAAACATCTCAGGGCCAAAAACCTCAAATTTAACAGGCCACTGTTACAGGGAGAAATGAGCAAGATGTATCTAAGTCTAAAACTTTAAAACTCATATATTCTGGAAAAAAAAAAAACTACATCCATGTCTACATTTTCTAAAGATGTGATGGGAAACACCCACAAAGAAGACATTTCAGTTTGAGCTACTACATTTTCACTTGGTCTCAAATGTGCACTATGAATTTAAAGATATAAAGAAAGGAATTTTATTGCTTGAATTTTTTCAGAACATCTTTAGAATTTAATTCTAGAAAAAAACCCTGGAAATAAGCACACTTGAAAGCACAATTGTCATTTTATCAATGGAAAAACAATCAAAGCACTTTAAAAGTAAAATCTTAAGATCTCAGTATTCAAAGATGCCAATGGATGAATCAACCCTGTGTGCTGTGTGTACATCTCCTACATCTGCTCCCATATTACATTTCTCCGACCAATGTTTCTCAGGAAGTTCCTCAGTTCAGAAACTAATTTAGCTTAAATTCAATGTTTACATAAATTCAATGAAAATTACTGAACCTTAAAGACATTGTGTTATATAAGCCTTTTTAAAGGAGATCCTGTGCAAAACAGTATGATGTAAATGACGGCAACCTGAAACTGAACACTAAAGCCTTGATACAGGAAAGGGCAAGCTGACAAAGGAATGGCCTCAATGTGCAGCCTACCCACAGAACACATTCATTATGCAAGCTTAGCAGCCAGCACATACGATAATTGTTTTTAAAACGAAACCCTTAGTGACTCATTCTCCATATATAAAAAATTCTTTCTTCACAAACCTTCATAAGAATGGCAAAAAATGACTACTTTCCCAATCATCTAAAATATTTGATTATAAGCTTCAATTTAGATTTTCCAAGTTCGACTTAGTTTTCAACAGAAAATTCCTTTTACTGTTCGTATTTCATGATCCTATTGACCAGTCTTTTGATTCTATTGACTACTTTTATGATGACGCTAAGAAAAATCACACCTACGGAATGCTATTGACCTAAACCTAACGTGCTCTAAATTTTACTGGATATACTTTCTTGTCTTAGTTTTTTATGAAAGCAGCTCTTTTCACTGAAATTACACACAGGATTTCACTGAACAATAAACAAATACAAAACTTTTCTTACCAACCTCGACATAATTTCAATATAATTCCCTTCCCTAACAACATTAATGTAAAGAGTAAACATGTAAAACAGTACTAATTAAATGCTAAAGGCACAAGGGTAAACATGAAGCTGAATGTAATCCATATTACGATTGGGGGGATTCCTGGTGCCCTTCATCACTGTTCCACTTGTTAAATCTCATTTATAATTAGATATTCTAAACTATATTCCAACGACACCCTCCTGTCTTTAAATAGAAAACGGAACAATTATTTTAGAACAATTACTACTGGCCAGGTCCTTATAAATATCAACAGTTTAAGATGTCTAGAAACTATGCATATATACTAGCTGTCTCATAAATCACATATTAGAGAATCACATATTCTTTAAAAATAGGTGTGAATAAAAACAAAGGTGAATGGAGTGAATGGAGGCAGCCCTTTGTATTACACAGATCCCAGTGTGTTTTCAAAATAACCTTAAACTCTTCAGCAAAGACTCTTAGCTCCTATAGTAGAAATGAGAACTTTTCAAAACATTAAATTGAAGCTCATCAATTTTAAGGAGTCAAGCTTTCTGGAAATCTAAGCTTTAACATTTAAAATACATAGTTAGACGTTCCTTCTTAAACTGTTGCCAAATGTCCTTAAGCTAAGGAAAAACCAAGGAAACAGGTTGGCAAGCGCCACCTTGTGGAAAATGTTTTCACTCTATTCATCAGTACAGTTCCAGAAGCAACTCATTCTAAATATTCAACAAATGTTCTCAATACTCAAAATGTTACTTTAATTTAAATCAAAGTATTTAATTTTCCAGGGTCCAAATACCAATAAATGTAATGAAGTCCATTTGTGAATTTATGATCCTTCTTCTAAAGTACGTGGAGTATTTATAGCCAAACCATCACATTTGATCTTAACAGCATCCTCAGGAGTTAGGCTGGAAAGATATTTTAAGCAATAATGAAGCTTCAGAATCTTATATACCAAAGGAATTTTACAACCATTTAGTCAGTGGAGAAGTTAGAATAATTCTCCTAGTTTTGTAATGTAGCAAACAAAGTCTTAGGATAGTACCTTCCAAAATAGAGGCCTTTAGTTCATAAAAACTAAATCGAAAAAGTTAACAAGAATTCTAAAGTTCAGTGGAACTAATAGATACATCCACAGATCCACTGCGTGTGTGTGTGTGTGTGTGTGTGTGTGTGTGTGTGTGTGTGTGATAAGCAAAAGTTTACAAGTTGAGTTAGGAGTTAAGGTACATAGTATACGAAGATGAAAAAAACAAAAACCCCGAAAAACTAATGGGAAGGAAACTGCCCCAGAGTCACGTTCATAGGATTCTCTCCAGACTTTCAAAACTGTATAGTTTTACTTTTTCATATAATTTTAAAGATGAAATATTAATATGCCAGTATGGCCTAGAGTTGCCTCACCACCAACCTCAAAATATATTTCCTTTGCCCTACCATGATGACTTTTTTCTTATTAGTTTTATAAATGACTACTTACAACATAACTACCGTAATATTTTAGATGCCTTGTGACAATTGATAGATAACTATTTCTATAGCAGCTTTCTCAGGGGCTATGAATCTTTTTATAATAAGGCACTGGCAAATAAAATGTGAAGACTATTAAATTTCATCTTTGGTTTGCTTTCTTTAGAAAAGACACAGCATGTAAAATGATAATACAGTGTTAAATATACCAGTTCATCCAAGTTTTCGGCATTAACAATGTATACTATAATTGGAAAAAAGTTTCAGGTGGACATAACTTAAGGAAATAGATTTGAAATACAGAACATGAGAGTTTAAAGTGGTAGACTTTGCTCATTTCAGTTTATATTACCATTTCTAAGTCTGCCTTAAAATCATAATGTAAGTTTGAAAAAGTGCCCATTGAGAGTATTTATTATTAAAAGTGGCTGCATTTTCTCAGTAAAAAAATTTAGATGAAATTCACTTACTATAAATTCTTGCTCTCTCAATTTAGATTATTAATTAAATGAAGTTTAATTATATTCTATAAGGCTTCTGTTTAAATTTTTAAATAAAATAAAAATTGTACCTTGCCATCTAATTATGGCAGCTGAAAATACATAGTAAGCAACATATTGAAAGTGCACATTTTGAGCAGAGTTCCCTGTGCTATACAGTAGGTCCTTGTTGGTTATCTATTTTAAATATAGCAGTGTGTATATGCCAATCCCAAACTCCCAATCTATCCCTTTGCTCAATACTCTGTACTAACCTAAATGGGAAAAGAATTTGAAAAAGAACAGGTACATGTACAAGTGAATCACTTTGCTGTATACCTGGAACTAACACAACACTGTTGATCAATTAACTATACTCCAATATAAAATAAAAAATTTTTTAAAGTTTATTTCATCAAGGAGTTGTGGTCTGCATTGTAAGAGCTCTCTCATTCCTTGGTTAAAAAAAAAGTGCCCATTTATTTTAAATGTAATCTTACTAATGAAAAAAAACTACTTGGGACAGATTTTTTGCTCATTATCTAACATTAATATTCGTAACATATGTTAATGTCCCTTTTTCTCCTGGTAACAGAATATAGATTATTACAGGACCTGAAAACATTGGATATTTTCTGTAGAGACCTTTATTAACTTTTGATTAAGTGAAAATTACTTCAAAATATCATTTTTAAGTTTTCAAATGCCTCTGTTTTCCCCAAGGTCAATTATGATAACTGAAGAACAAGATGAAAGGAGAAAAGTTTTGATTAGAGGAGTGAAGTCAAAAGGTACCTGGAGCTGAATGAGGTCTCACCCCAGAGAAACAACGGACCTGCGTGTCACTGTTCCTTCCCTCCCATCCCTCTCCAAGTTGTATGAAAAATTGAGAAAAATGAGAGAGCAAGAGCTCCTCTGTCTGGAGAGACCTAAGAACAGCAGGGGGAGGAGGGGGCGGGGGGCACAAGAAAGAGGCTCGTTTCCAGAGAACTGCAGAGCCAAGTGTCTGGAAAATTTGGGATGACAGGCCTCTAAGTATTCTGCAAGTCTCCCTACTGTAAGGCAACGTCTGTTTCCTCCTTTCTTTTTATTATTGTATTATTAATCCATCTTGTTCTTTTTTCTTGTTCTTTAGAAATAATTTATCCTTTTAAGTTCAACTAAAAGAGTGCACTGACAAGTTGAGAATCATTTCTTATTCAAAGAATATAACTTAAAAGTCTCTGGTTCACTTTTAAACATTATGATGAAGAAAAAAATATGAATTTTGCTTTTATGGCTCTCATCTTTATATATTTTGCACACATATATAATGAGCACTTCTAGAACATCTAAATCTAGAATACCAACCAATGTCACCCAGACTTATATAGGTAGGATTACCAAAAACAACTTAAAAGAGTGGCAAAATCATTTTCATAAAAAAAATTTTCACAATTAAATGAAGTATTATTGTCAATACATGAAATGTCCTATAAATCACTGACTTCATCTTTCCTTCTGGGTTTCAGCACATTCTGAAAAACAATCACTAGCATGAGCTTTTTGGTCCACTGCTTAGTGACTTCTATTCAGCAACTTTAGAAACACTTAAGTCAGTTTTTAAATGGCTGACTAACATACAAATGTACTATGAACTGGGCTAATCCACCAAGGTCTGAAAGGGAGCTTGAACCAGGCAGGGCTCTTCACCACCTCCTTGCTAATGGCCTGAGAAAGTCTGAGAGAGCAGTGAACATATATGAAACTAGGAGAACCCATCATTTCTCTTACTTTTAACATGGTCTCTCCATAAGGAGGCTTCTGTTTTCAGGTGAATACTGGACACATTTAAGGGACCAGCAAATTAACCTAGTTTAACAAGCCCTGTGTTTACAGATACTACTGTTTAGTGCCCCTTCTCCAGGATTAAGAGGATTTTTACAGAATATAAAGCAGTATAAATTCAACCAGAATTTCACCAGAAACTTTTGGAAAAAGTCAAGGTAACAAAAGCAATTAATCACAAAGTAAACAACATATCTGCCCCTGACATGCATCAATACTGCAGGAATATACATACTTCTTCCTTTAAAGACTGAAAAATAAGATCATCAGACAACAAAAACAGTATATGAGAGATTTTGAGATATGCTTACTATTGTTAACTTGGTTAAAATATTATAAAGTTATAGAAAGAAGCTAGAGAATGCTTTATACTTCTACCCTGGAAATTGTTAAGCTATGCAAGCACTCTGGTTTAATAATTCTTTTATTCACTTAAATATTTCCTGAGCACCTATTATGTGTGAAGAAGCACTGTGCCAAGCACGGTAAGGAGGACAGAAATGAGAATGACTCTTCCCATACAGGAACCATCAGCCTAGAAAAGATATGATAAAGACAACATACATAACTAATGTGAAAGGAACACACTGATAAACATCAAGGGAGGTTCATGGATAAAAGGATAAAGAATTCAAAAGATGAAGGGATTCCTTCTGAATGGGTGGCAGGAGGTGGAGGGTATGGGCTGCGGTACTGAAACAAAAGGCAGAGCAAGAGCTGCAAACAGAGAAAGGAACAGAACGGAAGCTACTGCAAAGATCAAGCTGTAAGAGTTAGCAGCTGACTGGGTACAGAGGCAAGGGGAGAGAGGACTGAAGAACAAAAGCTAAGGATTTGGGGCTGGGAACGTGTGGAGCCAGAAGTGTCCACAGGAAATCCCGACAGCGATTTGGAGGGCACGAAGGGGCAGAGCTGGAGATGGAGACTTGAGAATCACCCCCACACTGCTCACCGGTGAAGCCTATATACTCCCAAGTGAGAAAGGAAGGTCCATTTTTGAAAAACAGTAAACAGGGGAGCAAATGAGAGAACTGAGGAACAGTGAAAGGGAAGAAAAGAATAGCTAGAGAATACAATGTTTGAAAGATGAGAAAAAAGTTTCAAGAAGAAAGAGGCAATCAAAATTACCAAACCGTGCAAAAAGATCAAACATGAGGATTAAGGAGAAGCCTCTGTTTACTAGCTATGAACTGATAAAGCACTTGCAAACAGAAGCAGAATGGAGGCTCTTCTTGACCAAACTCTAGTCAGGCTCCTCTGAGCCCATTTCTTAAGGGCTTAACCATGACCCCTGGCCTTGCTAGACTTGCACTGCCCAGTTTTAGCAAGAATTCTAAGTCACTTTAGAAAGAATCCCCCACCCTTGCTATCTAATCCCTCCTGACATCTAATCAAATTCCTCAACCCCTGCCCTTCATATCTGACCACCTGGCCTGCCCTCTGCAAGAATCCTGTTAGGTCAGTTTAACAACTCCCCTACCCTGGTCTCCTCTTAGTAATTTTCCATCCACTGATCACGCCCCACCAACCTGCTCCTTGACTATAAACCCCCACTTGTTCTTATATTTGGAGTTAAGCCTCATCTCTCTCTCTCTCCTGTTGTGATAGTCTTGACACCTATTAAAATAGTCTTTTTTCTTCTTTTGAATTAGATTGATTGATTGATTGATGGCTGTGTTGGGTCGTTGTTGCTGTGCTCGGGCTTTCTCTAGTAGCAGTGAGCGGGGACTACTTTTCCTTGTAGTGAGTGGGCTTCTCATTGCAGTAGCTTCTCTTATTGCTGAGCACGGGCTTTAGGCGCACAGGCTTCAGTAGTTGTAGCATGCAGGCTCAGTAGTTGTGGTTCACAGGCTCTAGAGCACAGGCTCAGTAGCTGTGGCACAGGGGCTTAGTTGCTCCACAGCATGTGGGATCTTCCTGGCCCAGGGCTCGAACCCACATCCCCTCCCCTGCATTGGCAGGCAGATTCTTAACCACTGCGCCACCAGGGAAGCCCTGCAATAGTCTTGAAGAAAGTCTTTCTTGTTATTTCAACAAGTCTCAGAAAAGTTTTTCCTTTCACAGTTGTCCATCTTTTTTTCACTAGAGATGAATGACATTCACAAATGTCTCATAACCAATTATGACAGAAATATGGTGGCTGGGAAGAGAGGATGTAGAGGAGTCAAAGAGACAGGCATGCAGGCAGAAGAGGTAGGGCATATAGAATGCCATTTCAATAAACCTCTGGTAAGAAAAGGGCCACTAATAACTCGGGACAGCTTGAGAGGGTTCCAACACCGAGGAAAGGCTTTCCCACATGGAAAAGGAAAGCATGGCTATAATCAGAGGGACACGATCCAGGATTCGGGGGAGAGGAAGAAACGAATGACACAAGACAGAAAAAAATGAATTCCCAGGCTTAGTGTTTTCAATCTTCTTGCATTGTATCTTTCTGGAAACCACCTCAAATTCTTCCTGGAACAATGAGAGATATTAATAAGTAATAAATAAAATTTTCCTTTTAAATCTTTCCACTTAAAAATATGAATGCTGAAACTGCTGTTTATATCTGCTCTTCGAATGAACACATGAAAACTAATAACAACATGCATGTAGCACACAAATTTATTATGAAAGAAAGATTATATTGTTTTTATTTTAAGACCTCCAAAAGGTTAAATTAGCCATTTTCATCCTGAATTCCTATTCAATTTGATTACGTTCTCTATTGCGAGGGTGAAACGTGAACAAACCAAGCTAATTTATGTGTAATTCCTTTGTACTACCGAGATGAGAAGGAACAACAGTTTAATGAAGTGGAATTTGTTATCTAATTATACCAAATAATTTAGAAACATCTGCTGGTGGTTAGTAATACTATAGTTAAACCTCAAAGAATCTGCTCCCAGAGAGATTTCCATTTTATTCAAGCCTTTGTGAAATTCCAGCTGGGATTCTACATTAGAGCATTAGAGTATGGAACCAAGGGAGGGGATGATGGCATATTTACTGAATTTTTTTAAAAATGAAGAAATGAACAAAAAATAATGAAAAATACAGAGTGTGTGTCATATGGATTTGGGCCTTAAAATTAACTTCCAAAGCGGAGTCAAGATGGCGGCATAGGAAGAGGCGGAGATCGCGTCTCCCCACAAACAGATCAGTGGCCGGAGGCCGGCGGGGGACCTGAGGCCCAAGCAGACCGCAGGAACCCCGGAGCAACCGGGCAGGGCCTGGGGGAAGTCAGGGGGGCGGGGAAGGGGAAGCCGGAGGGGACCAGCGCCCCCGGGGGGTGGCTGGGTGAGGGGGGAGGTTCCCGCCTGGAGGGACCCTTGGGGGCTGGGGAGATAGGGGAAACCACGCCCGGGTTTCTCCCGCTCAGGAGGCCAGGAGGCCTGCTGAGCTCCTTGGCTTGGGGGCCTGCTGGGCTCCCCCGTGCGGTCCTCCACCCTCCAAGGCCCCCTCCGGGCTGCCTGGGTCCTGGGGGTGTGGGAAGGAGGGAGGAGGGGTGAGCAGGTGGAGAGGCGGACAGGTGGGGGTGGGGTCTTTGAGACTGGGGGACAGGGAGGTGAGAGGGCGTTTCTCCTGCCCTCTTGGCCAGGGAGGCTGACTGGGCTCCTGGGCCTGGTCCTTCGCTCTCCGGGCCCCCCTCCGGCACAAGCGTCCTGGGGGCATGGCGGGGAGAGGAGAGAGGCAGACAGTGGGGGTGGGAAGGGATCTCTCCAGGTCAGAGGAATAGGGGAGGCGCCACTGGGTATTTCTTCTGAGCGGGTCCTCCACCTTCCAAGGCTCCTCCCAGCTGTTGGTCCTGGAAGTACAGGAGGGAAGCCGTGGGGGGAAAAGAAGAGAGGCGGAAAGGGGGGAGGGACCCTCTGGGATCAGAGGATCAGGGGAGGAGCGGGAGGCATTTCCGCTGCCCACTGGCCCAGGAGGACTGCTGGGCTGCCGGGCCTGGTCTCCAACTCTCCAGGGTCCCCTCTCAGACACGGTGGTCCCGGGGATGTTGGAGTGTGGAAGGGGAAGAGAGGCAGACCGGTGGTGGGACGTTCTAGGAGCAGAGGACCAGGGGAGGTGCGGAGGACCTTTCCCCTGCCCACTTGGGCCTGGTGGGCCTGCTGGGCTCCCGAATCTGGTCCCTCAGTCTCTCCAGCTGAGTGGGTCGTACAGGCATTGGAGGGAGAGAGGAGAGGAGAAGAGGAAGAGAGGCAGACAGCAGTGGGGGGAATCTTGCAGGACCAGAGGATCAGGGGAGATGCTGAAGGAAATCTCCCTACCCACTTGGCACCCCGAGGCCTGCGGCACCCCCAGGCCTGGTCTTCAGTCCTCCAGGGGCCCCTCTAGGTCTCACTGGTCCTAGTGGTGTAGAAGGAAAGCAGGGGAGAAGAGGAGAGGCAGGCAGGGGAGGGGGCCTTCTGGGATTGGAGGATCAAGGGAGGAGGAGAAGGTATTTCCCTTGCCCACTAGCTCTGGGAAGCCTGCTAGGCTCATGGACCTGGCCATTCACACTCCAGGGCCCCCTCCAGCTGCTTGGGACCTAGGAGAGTGGGGGGCAGGGGAGAGGAAGACAGGCAGACAGGGACCCTACGAGACTGGGAGATCTGGGGAAGTGCCACAGGCATTACCCTAGCCCAGCTGGCCCTGGGAAGCCTGTTGGGCATCAGAGTCTGGCCTCCTGCCTTCCAGTGTGGGTCCTAGAGGAACAGGAGAGAGGGGGTGAGGAAGAAGAGAACCCAAGGGGGAGGGGCCCTCAGAGACTGGAGGACTAGGGGAGGTGCCCAGCATTCCTTCCATCAACTCAGGCCCATGGAGCCTGCTGGGTACCTCGACCTGGTCCTCTGCCCCCAGGACCAGAGGCATTCCTAGGCCCCTCTACCTCACTGGGCCTAAGCCCCATTCCCCACCACCCCCAGGGCCTTTTCTAAGCATAGGTCCTGCCCATTGCCTAACCTACCCCCCCACCCCCGCCCTTGTCTAAGCCCCGCCCCCACAGCCAAGGCCTTTTCTGGCTTTTTTTCTTTTTTCTTTTTCTTTTTTTCTTCCCACCTCCTCACTTAGGCTGTTGCAGTTGTTTTACCTTCTAGTTGTTGCTCCATCTTTTTTTTTTTAATTTTTTCTAACACATCTGTTAGTTTCCTATTATCACATTTTTTATCCTGCTATTGTTCTGCTGTTCTAATTTTTTTTTTTTTTTTTTTCGTTTTCCCTGCTCCACATGGCTTCTGGGATCTTGATTCACAAGCCCAGGGTCAGGCCTGAGCTCCTGAGGTGTGAGCTCTGAGTCCAAAACATTGGACTAACAGGGAAATCCAGTTCCCACAGAATATTCATCAGAGTGAGGTCTCCCAGAGGTTCTCACCTCAATACCAAGACCCAGCTATACTCAACAGCCTACAAACTCCAGTGCTTGAAACCTCAGGCCAAACACCCAGTGGGACAGGAACACAACCCCACCCCTCCAAAGTGGGGGGAAAATGAGACAACAAAAAAATATGTCACAGATGAAAGAACAAGGTAAAACTACACAAGACCAAATAAATGAAGAGGAAATAGGAATATTGCCTGAAAAAGAATTCAGAGTAATGACAGTAAAGATGATCCAAAATCTCGATAACAAAATAGAGAAAATACAAGAAACAGTTAATAAGGACTCGGAACTAAAGAGCAAACAAACACTAAAATAACCAAAATTAAAAAGACTCCAGATGCTATAAACAGCAGAATAACTAAGGAAGAAGAACAAATAAGTGAGTTGCAGGATAGAATGGGGCAAATAACTGCCACAGAGCAGGAAAAAGAAAAAAGAATAAAAAGAATGGAAGACAGTCTCAGAGACCCTGCTGACAACATTAAGCACACCAACATTTGAATCATAGGCATCCCAGAAGAAGAAGAGAAAAAGAAAGGGTCTGAGAAAATATTTCAAGAGGTTATAGTGGAAAACTTCCCCAACATGGAAAAGGAAATAATTAATCAAGTCCAAGAAGTGCACAGAGTCCCATACAGAATAAACCCAAGGAGAAATACACCGAGGCATATATTAATCAAACTAATGACAATTAAACAGAAAGAAACAAATATTAAAAGCAGCAAGAGAAAAGCAACAAATAACATATAAGGGAAAACCCATAAGGATAACAGCTGATCTTTCTGCAGAAACTCTGCAGGACAGAAGGGAGTGGCAGGATATACTGAAAGTCCTGAAAGAGAAAAACCTACAGCCAAGAATACTTTACCCAGCAAGAATCTCATTCAGATTTGAAGGAGAAATCAAAAGCTTTACAGACAAGCAAAAGTTAAGAGAATTCAGCACCATCAAACCAGCCTTACAACAATTGCTAAAGGAACTTTTCTAAGCAGGAAACACAAGAGAAGGAAAAGACTTACAATAACAAACCCAAAACAATTAAGAAAATGGTAATAGGAACATGCATGTCAATATCACCTTAAATGTAAATGGATTAAATGTTCCAACCAAAAGACACCGACTGGCTGAATGGATACAAAAACAAGACCCTTACATATACTGTTTATAAGAAACCCACTTCAGACCAAGGGACACATATAGACTGAAACTAAGGGGATGAAAAAAGATATTCCATGCAAATGGAAGTCAAAAGAAAGCTAGAGTAGCAATATTCATATCAGACAGATTAGACTTTAAAGTAAAGAATATGACAAGAGACAAGGAAGGACACTACAGAATGATCAAGGGATCCATCCAAGAAGAACATATAAAAATTGTAAATATCTATGCATCCAACATAGGAGCACCTCAACACATAAGGCAAATGCTAACAGCCATAAAAGGAGACATCGACAGTAACACAATAATAGTAAGAGACTTTAACACCCCACTTACATCAATGGACAGATCATCCAAACAGAAAATAAATAAGGACACACAAGCTTTAAATGACACATTAGACCATCTCGACTTCATTGATATTTATAGGACATTCCATCCAAAAATGACAGAATACACTTTCTTCTCAAGTGCACACGGAACATTCTCCAGAATAGATCACATCTTGGGTCACAAAACAAGCCTCGGTAAATTCAAAAAAACTGAAATCGTATCAAGCATTTTCTCTGACCACAATGCCATGAGACTAGATATCAATTACAGGAAAAAAACTGTAAAAAATACAAACACATGGAGACTAAACAATACACTATTAAACATCCAAGAAATCACTAAAGAAATCAAAGAGGATATCAAAAACTACCTAGAAACAAATGACAATGAAAACACAACAACCGAAAACCTATGGGACACAGCAAAAGCAGTTCTAAGAGGGAAGTTTATAGCAATACAGTCCTACTTCAAGAAACAAGAAAAATATCGAATAAACAACCTAAACTTACACCTAAAACAACTAGAGAAAGAAGAACAAAAAAACCCCAAAGTGAGCAGAAGGAAAGAAATCAAAAAGATCAGATCAGAAATAAATGAAAAAGAAAGGAAGGAAACAATAGCAAAGATCAATAAAACTAAAAGCTGGTTCTTTGAGAAGATAAACAAAATTGATAAACCATTAGCCACACTCATCAGGAAAAAAGCGAGAAGTCGCAAATCAACAGAATTAGAAATGAAAAAGGAGAAGTAACAAATGACCCTGCAGAAATACAAAAGATCATGAGAGACTACTACAAGCAACTATATGCCAATAAACTTGATAACCTGGAAGAAATGGATAAATTCTTAGAAAAGTACAATCCTCCAAGACTGAACCAGGAAGAAATAGAAAATATGAACAGACCAATCACAAGTACGGAAATTGAGACTGTGATTAAAAATCTTCCAACAAACAAAAGCCCAGGGCCAGATGGCTTCACAGGCAAATTCTATCAAACATTTCGAGAAGAGCTAACACCTATCCTTCTCAAACTCTTCCAAAACATAGCAGAAGGAGGAACACTCCCAAACTCATTCTACGAGGCCACCATCACCCTGATACCAAAACTAAGCAAAGATGTCACAAAAAAAGGAAATTACAGGCCAATATCACTGATGAATATAGATGCAAAAATCCTCAATAAAATACTAGCTAACAGAATCCAACAGCACACTAAAAAGATCATACACCATGATCAAGTGGGGTTTAACCCTGGAATGCAAGGATTCTTCAATATACAAAAATCAATCAATGTGATACACCATATTAACAAATTGAAGGATAAAACCCATATGATCATCTCAATAGATGCAGAAAAAGCTTTTGACAAAATTCAACATCCATTTATGATCAAAGCTCTCCAGAAAATGGGCATAGAAGGAAATTACCTCAACATAATAAAAGCCACATATGACAAACCAACAGCCAACATCGTTCTAAATGGAGAAAAGCTGAAAGCATTCCCTCTAATAACAGGAACAAGACAAGGGTGTCCACTCTCACCATTATTATTCAACATTTTGGAAGTTTTAGCCACAGCAATCAGAGAAGAAAATGAAATAAAAGGAATCCAAATTGGAAAAGAAGTAAAATTGTCATTCTTTGCAGATGACATGATATTATATATAGAAAACCCTAAAAATTCTACCAGAAACCTGCTAGCACTAATTGATGAATTTAGTAAAGTAGCAGTATATAAAATTAATGCAGAGAAATCTCTTGCATTCCTATACACTAACAACGGAAGAGCAGAAAGAGAAATTAAGGAAACTCTCCCATTTACCATTGCAACAAAGAGAATAAAATACCTAGGAATAAACCTGCCTAAGGAGGCAAAAGACCGGTATGCAGAAAACTATAAGACACTGATGAAATCAAAGACGATACAAACAGATGGAGGGACATATCATGTTCTTGGATAGGAAGAATCAATATTGTGAAAATGACTATACTACCCAAAGCAATCTACAGATTCAACACAACCCCCATCAAATTACCAATGGCATTTTTCACAGAACTAGAATAAGAAATCTTACGATTTGCATGGAAACACAAAAGACCCCAAATAGCCAAAGCAATCTTGAGAAGGAAAGACAGAGTTGGTAGAACCAGGCTTCTTGACTTCAAACTATACTACTAGGCCACAATGATCAGACAGTATGGTACTGGCACAAAAACAGGAAGGTAGATCAATGGAACAGAACAGAGAACTCAGAGGTAAACCCAAGCACATATGGGCACCTTATCTCTGACAAAGGAGGCAAGAATATACAATGGAAAAAAGACTGCCTCTTCAATAAGTGGTGCTGGGAAAACTGGACAGCTACATGTAAAAGAATGAAATTAGAACACTTCCTAACACCATACACAAAAATAAACTCCAAATGGATTAAAGACCTACATGTAAGGCTAGACCCTATAAAACTCCTAGAGGAAAACATAGGCAGAACACTCTATGACATCCATCAAAGCAAGATCCTTTTTGACCCACATCCTAGAATAATGGAAATAAAATCAAGAATAAACAAATGGGACCTCATGAAACTGAAAAGCTTTTGCACAGGGAAAGAAACCATAAACAAGACTAGAAGGCAACCCTCACAATGGGAGAAAATACTTGCCAATGAAGCAACTGACAAAGGATTAATCTCCAAAATATACAAGCAGCTCATGCAGCTTCATTCCAAAAAACCAAATAACCCAATCCACAAATGGGCAGAAGACCTAAATAGACATTTCTCCAAAGAAGACATACAGATGGCCAACAAACATATGAAAAGATGCTCAACATCACTAATCATTAGAGAAATGCAAGTCAAAGCCACAATGAGGTATCACCTCACACCAGTCAGAATGGCCATCATCAAAATATCTAGAAACAATAAATGCTGGAGAGGATGTGGAGAAAAGGGAACTCTCCTGCACTGTTGGTGGGAATGTAAGCTGGTACAGCCACTATGGAAAACAGTTTGGAGCTTCCTTAAAAAACTAAAAATGGAACTACTATATGATCGAGTAATCCCACTCCTGGGCATATGTCCAGAGAAAACCATAATCCAAAAAGAAACATGTACCATAATGTTCACTGCAGCACTATTTACAATAGCCAGGCCATGGAAGCAACCTAAATGCCCATCAACAGATGACTGGATAAAGAAGATGTGGCACATATATACAATGGAATATTACTCAGCCATACAAGGGAATGAAATGGAGCTACATGTAATGAGGTGGATAGACCTAGAGACTGTCATACAGAGCGAAGTAAGCCAGGAAGAGAAAAACAAATCCTGTATGCTAACTCATATATATGGAATCTGAAGAAATGGTACTGATGAACCCAGTGACACGGCAAGAGTGGAGATGCAGATGTAGAGAATGGACTTGGGGACATGGGGCTGGGGTTGGGGGCAAAGAGGAAGCTGGGATGAAGTCAGAGAGTAGCACAGACATATATACACTACCAACTGTAAAATAGATAGCTAGTGGGAAGCTGCTGTATAACAAAGGGAGATCAACGCGATGATGGGTGATGCTTTAGAGGTCCAGGACAGGGAAGGTGGGCGGGAGTCGCGGGAGGCAGGGGATATGGGGATATATGCATAAATACAGCTGATTCACTTTGATGTACCTCAAAAACTGGTACAAGAGTGTAAAGCAATTATATTCCAATTAAAGAGCTTAAAAAAAATTAACTTCCAAACTTAAGAAATACAGTAGACTACTGTAACATCAAACATTCATTCAAACCTTTATTGTTTAGCTATTGAGTGGCTGGTATGCATCAAACACGGTGGTGGTTGTTAAAGACAGAAAGAAATCCCTAGCTTTCCCATTAGGGAACTTCACAGAACGGGGAAGATAGGACAATATAAACTAACCATTACATCACCACATGAAAAGTGGCAGGGCAGAGTTATGTATACAGCACTATGGATGCAAAAAAGGTATAACTAACTTAAAAAGACCACATAGAAGAGGTGACTATTCAATCTGAGTTTTGCAAGATGTGTAGAGGGGAGTGAGGCAAAAAAGGGCTTGTAAAAGGATGCCAAAGCCACGCTGGGTACAATCCCTTCTGGGGACTTCAAGTCCTTCAACATGCCTGAAGCACAGCCTCTGAGGAGGGGATAAGATATGAGGCCAAACAGATAAGCAGGAGTCCTACTTCTTTTATTTTGGCCTCACCATGTGGCTTGTGGTTGGGATTGAACCCGGGCCATTGCAATAAAAGCCCGGAATCCTAACCACTTAGGAACTCCCAGTAGGGGTCCTACCTTGACAGCCTTATATGGAAACAAGTGAATTGGGACTTAATGGTGATGGGGACTCACTGAGGATTTCAGTAGGGAAGTGAATTGTTAGACGAATAAATTTCTAAGAGGCAGGTCTGAATTTCCAATTATAGACTCTAATACAATAAGTAAGAATAACCCAAAATAATAAAGGAAGAAAAAAAAAAAAGCGTTTAAACTGATTCAAGGTTGTTCACAGCATAAGCATATAGAGTGACAGTCCTCTGTTATATGTTTATTCTTTGCTCATTCATTTATTCACTCAATAAACCTGGATTGAGCATCTGTGCCAGCCACTGAGCTTTCAGTCCTTGATACAGTTTAAGTGCCATGAGGGCTAGGGCTAGATCTGACTATATTCTGGAATATCTCCCAGAAGAGAAGTAAGCACTGTGTGTTGGCTAGTGTATTTTTTACATTTTCAGAGCACACTAGAAAGTAGCAAGTGCCCAGCACTATCAGAAGTCTATCTGGCCTTCACTGCACTTCCCTGAGCCAGATCTCTACCAGAGCATTCTCAAAGTCTACAGCGGCACGTGACATATATTTAGCCACACACAAACAGAAATATTGCAGAACCACTTTTTCAAGTGGGTCAACAGACTTGTGAAAAAAATCAAATGGAGAAACCCTGTTGGCATCTTGGTTGCTAATATTTATCATAACAATATTAGTAACAATATTAGCTACTATGTATCTTCAACCACTGTGTTAAGAACCTTATATACATAATCTCATTTATTTCTGCACCAATGGGAGAAGGGCATTAATAGCCCCTGTTTACATATAAAGAAAATGAAACTAGGACTTAGAGCTGACACTTGGCAGAGAAAGGACTACAGGTAGCTCTCTTACTCCAAAATCTAAGCCCTTTCTGCTATGGAAGTATCCTCCACGAGCTTCCCATCTCAGAGTAAAATCTGAAGTCGTTACAGTAGTGTATGGTCAGGGCCCTAATCTGTCACCCCAAAGCTCCTCCTCGCCCAGGTGCCTCTCTGCCTTCACCTCCTAGCACTTCCCTGGCTCACTCTGCTCCAGCCATATTGCCTTTCTTCCTCTTTCTCAAAACTGCTAAGCACACCTCTGCCTTAAAGCCTGTTCCATGAGGCGATGCCCCATTTTCACATGACTCTTCCCCTTACTTCCTTCTAGTCTCTGCTCAAAATCCACCTTTGCTGTGAGGCCTTCCCCAACCACTCTGCTGCACAGCTAACCCCATCCTCCTCCCCCTACACTGTTCTTCACAGCATTAGCCCCCTGGCGCAGTATACATTCTTCTCTGTCACCATCCACTGCAAGTATAAGTTCCTTGAGGACAGGAACTAATATATACCTGGCACATATTAGCCCTGCAATTCATTACACAGATGAGTAAATAAATCACTGAATAGGAAAACACACCCAGGCCTCAGAGCTACTCCTCAGGAAAATTACGAAAAGAGTATGCTTCTTGTTTCTGCTTCCTTCTCCTACTCTACCATCCATTCCTTCCCCCTCACCCCAGGTGTCCTGAGCTTTTCTACTGCTTTGCTTATTACACCAGTGCCTACAACACAGGTCCCTCTTAGCAATGCCCCACCCTCCAAACAAAAACTTCCACCACTTTTTTTTCTCTTACAGTGTAGCTCCCTTAGTCAAAACGTTTGCTTGTCTTACTACTTTAAGATCTTCAGCCCATAAATTAAAATCATTCGTCCATGCTCTATGAAGATAACTATCTATATTTAGCATGTAATTCCTTACAGGTAATATGCTAGAAAATCATGCTTTAATTTTAATATAATGGTGTAAAATCCATTCACCATAAAAGGTCTACACGTGAAATATTTTGGTCAGGCAGATGTTTATATATCCCTCAAATGGACACCTACCCACATACCTGTTGTCTGTCCCGTCTAGTACAAGCTACTTCAAATCCTAAAATCAGCTCCAACAAAGTAATGTCACAGCCATTAAGGAGCTGAAAAACAAAGTTCTGTAGATAAAGCACAAGACAGAAAGGATAAGGGCTGAAGCTATGTGCTAATCACAGAAATGGGAAAAATCAAGAAAGATTAGCAGTTTAAAGAAGACCTGGGCTTCTCTGGTGGCACAGTGGTTAAGAATCTGCCTGCCAATGCAGGGGACAATGCTTCAAGCCCTGCTCCGGGGAAGATCCCACATGCTACGTGGGGAGCTACTAAGCCCATGCACCACAACTATAGAGCCTGTGCTCTAGAGCCCACGAGCCACAACTACTGAGCCCACGTGCCACAACTACTCAAGCCCCCGCGCCTAGAACCCATGCTCTGCAACAACAGAAGCCACTGCAATGAGAAGCCCGCGCACCACAGTGAAGAGTAGCCTAACCCCCGCTCTCCACAACTAGAGAAAGCCTGCATGCAGCAACGAAGACCCAACACAGCTAATAAATAAATAAATAAATTTATTTATTTTTTTAAAAAAAAAGAAGACTCATTCTGTTTTTGAAATGTCAAGTTTGTGGTCATAAAAATCTATTCCAGTGGAGATAATATGTTTCTTGGACACCATCCTTTTTTTTGCTCGCCTTACACCATGAATTAAACAAGGTCCAATGAAATCCAAAGGTAAAAAGTCTGAATGGAAAGGGAAAGGAACCACTTTCAGCACAGCTGGATGAAACACAATGAGGTGGCCCCATGCCACCAAGCAGCTGGCGGCAGGCCTGCCCTGACTCATCTTCCCTTCTCTCACAAACCACTCCATTGTCTGGCAGTAACTCTTTCCAAGAAGTGCTTGCTTTTCTAAATTTAAAACAATCATTCAAAACAGGTAGGGGTATCTTAACCTATCAATTTTTAATTTTGTTTTTGTTCCTTGGGGAATAAAAGACAAAAAAAAAAAAAAAACCTTTCTAAAAACATGGAGAGTTCTAAAGATTCCTGTATCTATATATATAAAACCACTCTTTTAAAAATGGTACTTTCCGAAGGCAGATTTTTCTATTTGCAATCCATGGTGTCTGGGTCTTTTAAAATCTAACAGTTTGGCATCAAACATTATTTTGTGGTTTTGAATATAATATAGAAATTTAATTAATATAGAAATTAAATTAATTCAATTTAGCAAGTATCTTCTGAGTGCCTAATGTGTGCAAGATTCTGTGCAAAAGGAGATGCTGGAACAAAACTGATCGGCTTATATCCTGAATAAATTAGTTGTTACTCAACACAAAAATAAATAAATAAAAATAAAAAATAAAATAAAAAGCCTTTTCTGTTTTTTACAGTTTAAGTGAAGTAAATCTCCCTTCTACTCAATATGATTTCCTACGCTCCCCCCATGATTTTATTAATACAATCATATTGAGATATAATCACATACCATAAAATTCACCATTTAAGAGTATACAAAGCAGTGGTTAGTATATTCACAAAGTACTCTTCCTGCTTTTTAAATACAGGGAGCTAAATTAGGAATGTAGATTTGTAATTTTATTTTTTCAGACATGATTCTTTTTTAATATCAGTTTTCAGTGTAAAATGTGGTCACATCATCCTGCTTTCTTAGTTTTTCCTACTCTTTTTTAAATACAGTAGGATAATATTAATAAATAAAAAAATCAAAGTATATGGGAATCATTTTCTATGCAAGAATGACTTATGACCGGTAATGGGTTGTAAGGCCAGACTCGAGAATTTCTTTCACTGGGTTTGCAAAGAAAGTTCAGTGACTTCATTTAGTTTATATATTGCAGATAAAAAGTTCTTTAAGGGTGCTGTTACTGATACTTTACATAAGATTGAGAAAACATCAATTATCCATATCAAAGGATATTATCATTACTAGAGGGACTTTGAGAAAAGCTGCACACACACCCCAGCCCCAGCAAGGTACTCTGTGTTATGACTGCTCTCAAGATGAAGCAAACTGTTAATACTTAAGTTACATCAATCTGGTGAAAAACGCATAACTTCTTATATTTATGTCATTCCTTCAGAACTATTATTCTATGACATATAAAGCACAACCAAACAGTATTTATAAACCTAATTCTCTTATGATTGCTTTAGATTAGTCTAAAACATGTATTCTCAATGGAGGTAAGACTGCCCTCAAGGGAGCAAAACTTGGCTTTGGGGAGTAAGAAAAATTTATTTTTTTATGCATAAAGCAGATATACATTCAGTCTGTAAACAGAATCTCTAATATTAAAGTTTCATGTGGGGCTTCCTAGGTGGCGCAGTGGTTAAGAATCCGCCTGCCAATGCAGAGGTCACGGGTTCGATCCCAGCTCCAGGAAGATCCCACATGCCACGGAGCAACTAAGCCCGTGTGCCAAAAAAAAAAAAAAAAAAAAAAAAGTTTCATGGAGGGAACAATTAAGAAAAAATGCCTAAAAGGTTTCTTACACAGGGCAATTTAAAAAAAAAGTTGAGAAATACTGATCTAAAAAAAATGGAAACTTTTCTTGACAAATATGTCAAATGTTTGTAATTACACATATCACTATCTTCAAAGATTAGAATGCTTACGGTTATTTGCAGGGGCAGATGTCACTCAAAAGACTGCATCACCAATATTTCTCTTACACTGCACACAGATGGTGACTATCAGAGTTATAACAACTATAATTCTTTTCTCTCTCTTAAATAGTACCAAGTCTCCAAACATTAAAAGAAAAAATTTTAAGCTGCGGTATCAACTTTTTGACACCAGTGAGAGAAGGGATATGGACACGTATTTAAATAAGGATGGTAATTTTAATGACAGCTGAAAAGATGAAACATTCTAAGAAAAGTAGCTGGGCCCTCACCATCGGACCACCCTGCTGCTTAGGTAACTCCCTCTCACGTTCCTTGATGAGCACCATCTGAAAAATTAAGATGTCAGCAGAGCGTGTATTCAAGTGGGGGTTTCCTATAAAATTAGCCTTTGGTCAAATAAATCATACTGAAAATACGCAGCTGTCTTTTTAAAAATACATTTTAATCCAGGACAATCATGGAAATCAGAACATTTCCGAACTGTATCACAAAGAATACTCCACTCCCATTTAACTGCTCCAAAGGATCTCTGCAAAGATGCCCACAGGCAGGTGTGTCAGGACAGTGAAAGATGCCAAATAAAGCAACATAATGAAAGGTTTCCATGGCAGTAGAAAAGTCTGAGGAAAGAATGTAAGAAATTACAGTGAAATCCTAAATATCAGAAGTGACCTATGGCAGTCATGATGGTGACTAAACGGTAAGAAGAAAAAAAGGAGGGGGGCAGGGGCAATGTCAGAGCCAATTCTACTCAGAGAGAGAAGAGCTACTCTGGTTTAGCTAGTGCAGCTGAAGTTAACTGAGTTCCCAATGTCTTCAGTTGGTCTGGGCTGTAAACCAGAACTCCGTTTAGTTGTAAGTGACAGAAATTCCTGCCAAGGGATGATCTAACAACATGCTTTTCCCCCAGCTCCGTCAACTAGGGCTCTACGGGCGTGGCCAATCAGGACATCTGCCACACCAGTGGTCTGGTCACCAGCTAAAAAGTCCTAAATTAGATGATCTGAGACTTTCCTTCTAGCCCAGGAATTATCAGACAACATATGCTTCTCTGCCAGAGAAGTTCTAACAAAGCTCATATGGAATTAGGTAGTTAGGTGTAAACACTATAATTCTGGAAGGTAAGCTCTAAGAAAACAGGGACCATGTTTCCTGCACACTGCTATAGATGTCTGTCGAATGAATGAGCAAAGTAAGGTGAGTGACCAAAGTATGAACTACGTTTGGAGAATTTTTAGGATTTGAGGATTTAAAAATTATTTGTATTGATGCTGATGACTGGTTCATCTGAAAAGTGAAGAAAAATGTTTGCAAATTCCTGAACCTTCAACAATGCCCACTTTCAACTCCCAAATGAGACTGAAATAAGGAAGGATTGGGGTCTGGTTCTTGTATCATAGAATAAAAAGGAAACCTGCATTAAAAATACCCTTTTAGGGAATTCCCTGGTGGTCCGCTGGTTAGGTGCTTTCACTGCCAAGGGCCTGGCTTCAATCCTGGTTGGGGAATTAAGATCCCACAAGCCGAGAGGCCTGGCCAAAAAAAAAAAACATCCTCTTAAGCAGCAAAGGTGATTAATAGTGAAGACAACAGATAAGACAGTCTTCACTCTTCAGATTAATTTGACAGGTACTTTACTGAGTTCCTACAACATACTTAACTGAAAAAATTAAATGTATGTAAATATAAAATTGTATTAGGTAATCTGAGAGGCTCCCATTTTCTTTTAAGTGAATCTAACTTGCACAAACTTCCTATAAAAAGAACATTCTTTACAACTATAAAAAAAATCTGGATGGCAATGTAAAACATAAAGCAAAAAACTAGACTCTATTGCTGGCTGCTATGAACTGAACTGTGTCCCCCCAAACAAACTCATGTTGAAGCCCCAACCTGCAACATGATGGTATTTGCAGATGGGCCTTTGGGAGGTCCTTGGGATTAGATGAAGTCATGTGGGTGGGGTCTTCATGATGGGATTAGTGCCCTTAGAAGAAGAGACCAAAAGCTTGCTCTCCCTCTCTCTCCACCATGTAAGGACACAGCAAAAAGATGGATGTCTGCAAGCCAGAAAGAGGCCATTACCATGAAATGAATCAACTGCCACCTTGGTTTTAGGCTTCCCAGCTTCCAACACTGAGAGAAATAAATGTCTGTTGAGTAAGCAATCCAGTTTTTGGTACTTTACCATAGCAGCCCAAGCAGCCTTAAGATAAGGGCTCAACCAACTAACACACCCAAAATACACAAGATAGGGTCCTGGCAGTGATTACTTTGGGGAGGCTTAGGTAGAAACTCTATGGAGCTCTGACCTTGATGACTGAAAAGTCACACTTGTCTAGTTTCTTGTTCCTACCTTCTCTTTACCATCTCATAGAACTTTATTCCACTGTTCTTCGGTTCTAGGTTGGTTATTAGGAAGGGGTGTGAGGTAATTCTAAGACCAATTAGTTAAATAGTAGTAATATCTAAAACAAAATCCATTTCTTCTAACCCTTGGGGACTGCTCTCAACATATTCAAAAGCTATTTTGAACTGGGCAAGCTTGAGCAAGTCTAGTATTTAACATTAATAGTTCTCAAATTGAATGTGCATTAGAATCACAGGGGAGTTCCTTTAAAATCCCCTTCCTCTAAAAATGCAGATTCTGTGGGTCTCTGGGCAAAGGAATCTACACTTTTAACAGATATCTCAGATGTCTGATGAGTGGTGTACAACCACACACTTGAGATCAAACGCTGCTCTACCATTACTGAGAAAGTAGCCTCTGCACACAGATATACTTTGCTTTACAACACAGAAATGTTCTCAAAAATTGTAACCAAATTGGATTTTGTAAACTAAATTCTATATTCCCACAAGATGACTTTAAAATTTTAAAGATAGTTTATTCATCCTGAGAGGTGAGAGTGGTTTCTTATAACTTCTTCTAGATGTCAAATTCCATGCTCTTCCTTTCCTCGCCTCCACCTTAGCAGTTAAAGATTTAATAATTTAGGAATCCATTTAAAAGAGTCTCATCACATACTCCCCATGTCTCCCCAATTTATGTTTTATTCACCGAGAATGTCAGTCTTTTAAAAGTCATTGATTCATAAATATTAGCTTTGAAAACAAACCTTGAACATGCAGACTACCTCTTTAAGAAGGAAAATGAATTTAGTCAAAAATAGTTTTAAAGATAATTTACTGCAGTAGACTTTACTACTATGTGTTAGCTACAACAATGTAAGATACATGCTTCTTCAAAAGAAAATATCAACTATGAGTAAAGCTTTCCACTATTTTTAACTTCCCTACCAAAAGAAGTACACACTTAAGGAAATGCTACTAAGTAATGCATATTTGATACAAGGTACTGGAAAACAAGAGATTTCTATTATTTCTTTCCAAAGAAAGAAGAAACATTTTTTAAAAACACTTATGGAGAATCACCACCAAGCAAGAAATGTCATTTCTAGTACTGTGGGTACTTGGGCAAGGTAAGCACAGTCCCAGACTGAAGATTGACAAACTATGTTCTAGGCTCAGTTTTGCCACAAAAGGGCCATGTGGCCCTGGGAAATAACCTCTCTGGGTCTAGATTTAATATGAAAAATAAGATTGTTAAATGAAAGTAATTCTTTGATTCCAGCAGATTAATTCACTGAAATATTTACGTCAAAAAGCACTGTGGTATGTGATGCCTGCAACGTACCTGATCAAATGACATTATTAAAACAGTAACTGGAAACTTGATTTCGTGGGTAACTTACTAAGACTGTCCTTGTAGCTATCAAGTACCTATCATTGTACTTTTCTTCTTTGAGAAATTGAATACTTTGATCATCTAAATTTTCACATATTGCGTTTTCTTAAAGCAAGGTACCTATGTACCATAGTCTTGTTTCTGTAAAATATTTTTTCAGTTCTTCTTTCCACCCCATTGTCATTACAGGCTCTGGGGGAAAACAAAAAACAAACAGAAAAACACCCTGAAGTCTTAACCACTGAAATAGTGTTACAGTAATTACATCACAGAAATAGCACTTTCGTAAAATACTCAAAGATATTCTCCCGAGACGACTTCTCTTCAGTACCAACTTTCTTCTGCCTACTCTCATATTTGTTAGAACAAACATTTTCAATTTTAGCAAATATTAAAATAAGTTCACCCCTTATTCTTGTTTCCAACGGAATATACCGAGTCCAAAAAATTCCCTCAAAATCCAATAGGAATCAACACATGCATTTGGCAATTCCAGGGAGGTTGAGATGCACAGACATCTTGTTCAAAATAAATAAACTTTCCAGTATCTTTATTTACAGACTTGAGAAACACAGGTTTGGAAACAACCAGCTAACTTCGCTCCCAAGTTGGCATCTTAGAGAATCCTCCGTTTACAAAACGCCCAAGACCTCAGAGCCTCCCAGCCCAGAATTGGCCAGGGGAGCACACGCCCATCGGCCCTGCCTGGAGAGGAAACAATGGGAGAGGAGCGAGCGAGCGAGCCCGGCGCCCCAGGCGCCCCAACTCCGCGGCCGCGGCCCGCGCCTCACCGCCCGCGGCGTTCCCTCCTCCGGGCGCCCGGCCCCCCGCCCCCGAGCCCCGGGACGCGGCCCACCTGCGGCGGCGCGGGCCACGGGCTGCACTTACCAAACAGGGTCAGGGCCATCGTAAAGGCGCTCGCCAACGGCTCGCCGCCGTCCGCCGGTCCACGCGCTCCTCCCAAGCCGGCAGCAGATCACTGCATCCGGCCGACGCGCTCACACCTCGCAGGGAGCTGGGAGTCGGAGGGGCGTGGTGGGGGCGTGGGCGCGCGAGGAGGCTGCAGGCCGGGAGGCAGGGGGCCGCTGCAAGAAAAAGTTATTTACGCGTTATTGTCAGGCGCACCCGGACGAGGCGGGGAACCGCTAGCCCTCGGCGAGCCGGCACTTGTCGCTGCCATCTGTGCACGACGCGGGGCGCGCGCGGACGCCGGTACCTGCGAGCCGGCGAGGCTTGGCCGCGGCGCAATGGCAGCCGGAGAGGCGGCGCCGCGGCGGCGGCGGGGAGAGAAGCAGCCTCTCAGAGCCCCCGGCGGGGCGCGCTCACTCCGCATCCCGCGGCCTCGCAGACGCCATCTTGCGATAGCGGCTCCCACTGGCTCCGCCGCCGCGCCTCCCCCCGTCTCTCCCTCGGGCGGCGGAGCCCCGTGCGTTCCCATGGCAACGGGCGCGCGCGGAGGCCGGGGGCGCGCACCCCTCCTGCCCGGGGCAGAGAGGAGCCGCCGGGGTCGCGGGGGAGGCGGCCTCCTGGAGCCAGGCGGGGGACGCGGCTGTGTGCGTTTTAGCTGAAATCCCGTGTTTTTTCTTGAATGGGATTTGTGGAGGCGCAGAGAGGAGCTGTTACTCGAAAGAAGGAGAGTCCCTGGAGGATGCTCCACGCACACAAGGACCCAGCCAGGGTCATCTGGGGATCGGGTTCGTTTGAGGATATATCTTTCCTCTGGAGCCTCCGGGGTTAAGGCAGAGTCTGGAGCCCTTGACCTGAGGCACGGGACTCCGCGAAGGGAGCCTAGAGTCGAGCAGAGGCACTGAATGTTGCTTTCCTCTGCATTTGGACTTAGGAGTCCCTCAGAGTAGTTCTGGATAGGTTGTCGTATGTGAGGAAACAAGTCGGTTAGAAAGCGTTTGGGAATACCTAAAATAATTTCTTGTAAATGCTTAAACCTAATTTTCTTCTTTTTACTTGACACCTCTTTGATACTGTCGCAGCGAAAAAAATCAACATTTCTCACCGATTGGCGCTTCACCTTTACCGCAAAAAGATTTTTCCCCTGAGCCTTTTGCATTTATCTGATAATCACTGGCAACATCCTTCTTTCTGTGATGTTTTCTGATCGCCTCTGTCCTTGCCTTAATTAACGAGAAGCCATATAACGCCTTCAGATTATCAGCCAAAAGATGTTCTTGGAAAGCTCGGTTATGATGGATTTTGTCGTTTTCATTTAATGTATTCAAAAATTCCGTATTCTCTAGTTGCTATACTTGTTTCCTGGTTTTTTGTTTTTTGTTTAATCCTCCTTTTTTCTTGTTTCTCTGCTTAGGGATTTGATACTATTTCAGTCTCTAATCATGTAGATTTTCTCTTTGGTTCTCGTTTCTTCCTGGCTGCATCTTTCCTCTTACAGTTCCTCAGATTCCCTAATGTCATTTTCCTCTTCTCTCTGCTTTTCAACTAATTCTTTTAAGAATATGATATCAATATCTTCTATTTAATTTATCTTGAAAAATGAAAATTACTACTTCAAATAGAACTACAGTTAATTCACCATCCTTTCACAGCACTCAAAGATCAGAAGAAAAAGAAAAGCAGGTTGGAAGGAGGAGCCAGCCTTTGTTTCACATCAGTTAACTCAAGAAAAAAAGAAATAGTAAAATAATTCAACATCATTTAAGATGCTGTATGCTTGAAATTTTCTGATGTAGTAAAATGGCTCTCCTTTAGCCGCTAATATCAAATTAAAATCTTGAAATCCCCAGAATTTTAAATCTTTAATGTAAAGGACTCGATTTTGAACAGGCTTTCTGCTCATGAAAAATTACAAACACACAGCTCATGAAGATAAATGAGAAACTCAAGAAGGCTTTGTGGGACAGATTTAAGAAACATGTAAAGATTGCTGCTGATCTCACAATGAGATGAAGCAGAAACTAAAGACACCATTTACTCTCTCAATCAGAGGTCCCCAAACTTTTGGGGACCTAATTTCCCTTTGAGGGTCTCTCTTCCTAGAAAAATGTTTATGCATATACATACACTCACCAAATTTTTTTCACACAATTTCAGGGGGATTACAGACTATTCGGGGACCTTAGGTTAGCCTCCAGATATCCTTTTTAATCTAGGAAATTTTTTCCCTTTATAATTAAAATTTTTTTAAATTCCCCTTTCACATAGCAGTATGGAATTTTGAACAGAAAGGGACCAACCCCCCCAATATACAGATAAGGAATCTGAGGGTGCAGTGGTCAAAAGAGTTTCCCGTGTGTACACCTATATAGTGGCAGAACTAATAGGAAAATCTTGCCATCTGGTGTTTTCCCTGACCACCTCTCCCACTCTCCAACCCCCACCAATTTGCAAGGTACATGGTTCGAATTTAAAAAGAAAAACCTGTTTAGTATTAGAAGTAGAGTTACAAGGGGGGTGTTTTGTCCTCAGCCGTTTTACATATTTATGTCTTCTTGTAGTTTGAAAAGCTGAATTTTGTCCAGAAGGATCTTTCTTCACATGCTCTTCAGCTCAGAACTGTGTGTCCAGTCAGGCTAAAAGAGTAAAATGTGCTTTTCTCTCCTCTTTGTTAATCTCTCTTTGAGAAATAACAGAGCATCAAGGTTTTGATGCTATAGTTCAGCTTGTTGGTAATTCTCTCTGTGCTTTGGAGGGATATCCTAGGGGTGAGTCAGAGGGAAATTAAGCCTTGTGCTCAGACTTACCCTCCCATGGTACAGCCAAGCTTTGGCTGGACCACCTTTGCATTCACTAGTTATGGCTGATCACAGCTGAATCCTAGTGACAGACTCAGTTTGGGCTCAGGCGGAGACCATCTTCCCCTCCCCTTCCTCTTTTCCATACAAGTCTTAGCACCCCCACACCCAAAACACACACATACCCCAAGATGTTTTTAGGATACTGTACTATTTGAAACAAAACAGCTGAATGTTGCCATGTTTCCTTTTTTAAGCATCTGGCTTTGGACAAGTCATTCTTTCAGTTGACTTCCTAATGGTTTGATGCTCTAACAAATGCTTTCTATGCTCGATCAAAGTGCCGTGTCTTGAAAATAGTATTTATTTTTATAATGTCGTATTATCCAATGAGGAATAGAGTGTGTTTCTTTTCTCACTTAGCTGGAAATTAAGCAATAGCCTTTCTGCTACAGATTCAATGCAAGGAAAGGCGTTAACCACTTGGGGGTGATTATTATGGGTGGTGCCTTAGATTGTTTATTAAAAAGGGCAAAAAATGAATTGACTTTTCAAAACATTTACGTTTTCATTCAGAGATTTAATTTTGTGCTTAACACGTAAGCACCTAGAAGGGCCAGGTTTGTTTGCTCTGTTACTAAATAGTTGTTCAATTTTTAGACCTATGTTATATTCTTTCCGGTACTTATCTTCCTCATTTGTAAAATAAAGGAATGGGACTAAGTTATCTCTAATGTTCCTTTTAGGTTTGGCTGTCATTCTGTGATATTTTAAAAATATTTAAATCAATTGGATTATGGATAAAACAGAGAAGATTTTTATTTGAATATTCAATATATTCAAAGTGTTGGTATATCTAGTAAATTTAAACGTCTTATGTTACAGCTTCATAAATACCTAGTGTGACTAAGTCATATTTTATTAAAGGATTGATACTGTGATTTCATCTGCAGTATGTTATACCAATGTTATATTTATTGTATAGAGAGCAACCTTTTTTTCAGGTTTAACAAGATTAAAATTAAAAAGATGCACTGAACAATCCATTTCAAATGTACTAAGAATGGTTTCTCATTTTTATTTGTTTTGTTGACTAAACAGAACTTAGACATCCTTTAAAAATTTTTTCTACGTTTTAAACTAATGACTTATCACAAGTGTTTGGGGTTTTCTTTTTGTTACTCATTTAGCTTCATCTCATTGGTAAACATTGATTTGTTCCTCAGTTTTGAATGAAACAGAAATTAATGAGGCAGTTTCTGCCTCACAATAACAAGTTAAAATTATAGCATTTTATCATGTCAACACAGCTTTAAACACTAGGAATACCAGTGCTATTAGCACAGTTCCCAAAATAGTGCAGAAGTTGTGCTGTTGAAGAAAACATCAGAGTGTATTTCTGCTGTGATAGAAAATTCTTCTATTTCTCAGTTATACTGATTAAGGTTTAAATTATTTACTTAAAATATTCACAATAGGGACTTCCCTGGCGGTCCAGTGGTTAAGATGCCAGGCTTCCACTGCTGGGGTCACGGGTTCCATCCCTGGTCAGGGAACTAAGATCCCACATGCCACCAGCCTTGGCCAAAATTTTTTAAAACATAAAATATTCACAATATGTGACATTCTCTCCTATGTTTATGTTACCAGTTGATGTATTTATTTCCATAGTGTGAATTCATTTAGAGTGGATTTGGTCTGTTTTTAATAATGTTTTCCTTAAAACATGGATGAATCTGGATGAATCTCCACCCCCTCGCCCCTTTAATCTGAGGCTTACCTAATATTTGCATGGCATTTCACGATTCATAAATAGCACTTTCACTGGGCAAGGCCATTTGCTTTGTAACAGAGGCAGCATTTACTTTGAATTTAAGGATTTAGACCATGAAACTAGGGGAAAAAAAAAGAATATTTATGTCATAAACTGTAAAATTGGCCTTCAAGCTTAGATAATTCAAATTAATGTTTAGGAGAGTTGTATTCTGTTGACCACAAGAGGGTGCCTAAATTATATCCATAGGAGTAATTTTGGATCTTAGAAATGAAATTTGAAAAATACATAAAAATCCTTAAGAATTGAAAACTTTTTCAGTTCCCCTCCATAGCGCAGAAGATATAGTAGCAGAAGATAATTCCACCAAAATTATGCTAATGGGGAAGTGGCTATTGGTTGTTTGGGCACCAATTTGGAATTGCATATTACTGACAAATTGCACATTACTGAACAGTATTTACTCAGCCTTCATTATATATCACTTCCAGAGTTGTAGAAGGGCTGTGAGTGTGTGTGTGTGTGTGTGTGTGTGTGTGTGTGTGTGTGTGCACATGCACGCAGAGGTATGAAGAGAGAGGAAATTGAAATTCAAAAGCAGGATGAAAAGGTTTTCTATCCTTGACCCAGGATAATGGATTTCTTGTTAATTGCCTGGCTTGAAGAGGAAATTTTTGTTCAGTAGGTGATGGGACCACAGATATTACTATGAACCCTGGGTTAGAGTCTTCTGAAAGCCACTGGTCCTATTTTTTAAATTTTATGGTAGAATTTATTTTGACAAATCAAAATGACCACTGGTTTCAAGTGATCAGGAAAAAAGAAAGGGTAAAAGAGGTCTGTTTTTAATTTGTTTTGAATGCACGTTTAAAAGAATACTTACTTCATGGTAAATAGTATAGCAGATCTTTTGGAAAATTTTTTTACAGGTTTAAAATCAAATACATTTTCAAATACACACTAGATAATAGTACAGCAATTATGGCTCCTCTCAAGTAAAAGTTTTTGTTCTGAACTATAATCATGTTATAGTACTTTAAGCCAGCATTTCCATTTGTGTGTATTTTTCTGAGGTCACCAGGCATATCTAATGCACAGTGTAGCTGAATGTCTGTTTGACTTGAGCAGTTGGATATCTGCCAGATTTTGTTTTCAAAAGGGTATAAGAAGATTTGGCTACAAATCAAATCTCCCTAACATGGCCATGGTTTTTCGGGTTAATGTGGGTGTCCACAATAAGATGACTTATTCAAGTTGATTACATTGTGAGTTATAAATCAGCAAAATGGCTATGAACTCTGGGTGAGAATTACACAATCTCTAATTAAATAACAGAGCTGAAAAAGAGAGAAGTGTATTTCCGTGATTAAAAACACAATCTGGGCTCAAAGCTTGTCTACCCTTGTGATGGATTTTTCACAAAGCTCCTTTGTGTACTATTGTAAAATATGACTTGTATCAAGCATTTAGGACAATGTACCGATTGGATTTTAGCCATCCATCCTTCATCCAATCAACAAATATTTACTGAATACTTGTAATATACCAGGTATTGTGCTAGATTCTGGCAAAGGAGCCAACGATGTATAAAACATGTATCTAGATCTTTAAAAATTCGCATGCCCTGGGGTAAGACATAAATGGGACAATGACAGGGCCATAAGAGGGGTACAGATTAAATATTGTGGGAGTTCAGATGAGAGGAAGATTATTTCCAGCTGATGAAATGGATGAAGGCTTCATGAGGAATGAAGCTTTGAGGTATGGACAGGAATTAGGCAACCAGAAGAGAAAAAGGGAGAGGTGAGTTTTAGATAAGAGGAAGCAGGTAGGCAATCATAAGAGAAGAATGGCAGGCAGGACAGTCTAGCTGTAGCAAGTACTCACGGGAGAAGAGGCTAGGGGCATATATAAAAGGCCAAGCTGTTGCACTGATGCTTATTATGTTATCCAAACCCTGCCAGCTTTTTACAAGTACTTGAGGCAAATAGAAAATTTAAATGCATTATGTAAAACTCTGGTCTCAATTTTTTTTTTTTTTTAACACTTTTTGGCCATGCTGCGAGGCATGCGGGATTAGGATCTTAATTCCCCAACCAGGGATCCAGTCCACACCCCCTGCAGTGAAATCGTGGAATCTTAACTGCTGGACCACCAGGGAAGTCCCTGGTCTCAAATCTTTTTATTGCCCTATTTTTCAGTAACAAATTGAGTACCCACCAATGTGTGTGTGTGTGTGTGTGTGTGTGTGTGATATTGCCATAAGCTTACAACTTAAGGCATAATACCACAATAAACCTTTAAGGTGAAGTTTATCATTAATAATATAAATCCATATTTTAAAGTCTGATAATTTCTGATTTTTTGGTCAACTTCTAGTCAGATCTTACTATATCATCATTGTTTTACTTCATAATGTGGCTGCCCAAGTGTAGGAGTCACGTCAGTTCTGTCATTTCTTTTATGTTTACTTGTGCTGGTATTATTAGTATGATTTTCAGTGCATGCTTTCTTTGAAAGGATCTTTTTAAGACAGCTGTCCATTTGGTAAAGATTAGTTTAGTTAAAAAGCATATAATATAACCCATAAATCCAATTAGCATGGCCATGTAAATAGTCATAAGTTGCAATGAGCCAGATGAGAAAAGGTGAGTCAGCTGCACGGTCAACCCCACTTTCTCATGGAGCTCCCTTTCTTCCCTCAGGATAACTTGCACATGATGCATGTGACGTGGGGCTTTCTAACATACAAACTGAGTACAGGAATCTGTGTCACTCTGTCCATAAAGTACGAATAAAGCTTAATTTTCTCCTCATTTAGAAAAATAATAACTATACATAGAAGTTCTACTTTTTATTTCCACAGGACAATGAAAGTCCTGCATACCCCTTGGGATATGCACACTCTACCTTGGAGATTGCTGGTGTAGACACTGAGAAACCAGGGCAAATATCTGTGCCGTGGTATGGTCAGTGCTGACCTTCAAAAGGATGAATCTGATATCTGTGTGTAGAATAGGTGGAAGAGAGAGAAATTAAATGACTGTGACTCCTAGTTCAAGCTCTGCCCACCTAACATTGCAATTGTCAATTCCAAGTTTTAAGAATTCTGGTCTCAGCTTTGAGTGAGCCTAGCTTTCAACTAGTTCCAGGAGATGTCACTCAAAACCCCCAATATCCAGGGGAAATGAGGCTAAACTTTAGAGAGGCCTCAGAGAGAGGCCTTAGAGAATGGAGAGAGAATACTAGCATAAAAGATGAAAGGCTAGCAATAGAGTGGACCCTTCCACGACTGGGAAACCAACCATGGTGGAAGAAAGCTTTTTGAGTATTTTGTTTACTCCTGATAATGAGTGGAAGCACAGCCTTATGAAACAAACAGCTTACGAAACACTGAATTTGACTGAAACCAGAGTCGAGGGTGGGGAATTGTCATCTGCGACCTCTCCAGGAGTCTCCCAATACCACAGTTCATTTTGAAAGATCTGACTTCAAATCTTGGCTTCACCTCTCACTACCTTTGTGATTGGGGCAGGTTAAAATCTTTTTGGACTTTAGCTGCAATTGGCAGAAAACAACTCTAATTGCTTAAACAAAGGGAATTTACAGGTTCTGCAATGGAAAAACACAGAATCAGGGTGAGTTTCAGGAAAGGCTTGTCCAGCAATGCAAAAAATATCCCCAAAGACCTGGTGACCCATTTCTCCAGTCACTATCTTCACACAACACGGGGTCCCCCGACGGTGGCATCTTCAGACTCTCCCCTTGTAGCAAAATGGCTTCAGAGGTTCTAGACATTACATAGCCCTACCTCTCCAGCAAAGGGAAGAGAGGGTCTTACACAAGTCCTGGAATATTTCACTCTCATTAGCCTGAGCTGAGATATGTGTCTATCCACGAATCATTGCTGTGGCCAGGGAGAGAGGGTGAGTGTAGCTGATCACAGGTAACCCTAAACCTGAGTGGATTAATCTCCTCAAAGCTCACAGTGGAGGTGAATTCCCCGAAGAAAAACCAGTATATAATTTGGAGGAGGGAGAAGGGGCTGGGCAGGGAACTCACACATGTAACTCACACAATTATGACTGAGTCATTCTGAAGGGTAAATAAAGCATAGAGTGGACATTCGACAAATATGGTTTTTCATCCTCTTTCCATGGGGATTATCTTCATCAGTATTCAGTAAATGCCAAATATTCCCTGAAGGTAGGGACCCAAGTCCCTGCCTTCAGAGTCCCCTGTACTAACAAGTCTTCTTATTAAATCTCAAACGTCAGAGCAATGCCCGACTCTTTTAACCTCCTAGATATTTGCTTCCCAGACTATATACAGTCATGGTGGCATCAACTGATACAACCTGTAGGAGAGAAAAACTGTAATCAATTGTTTTGTAAAGTGTATTTGTCTACTATGCAATGCCTACTAAACAGTTGGATTTTTTCATTATTGGCCATTTGTTTTATCATTATATTTTTCAGTTTCAAAATAATTTGTCTCTTTCCAAATATACAATTGACTCAAGATAAGGAAAATTATTTTCTTTATGTTTTAGAATTTCCAGTTGAGCAACTGGGATCCCAAGCCTGGTTGTGTGCGATGAACCAGTAGGCTTTATAGGCACATACTTGAATATTTGTAAACAATATTCAGGGTTGGGTAAGTGTTAATTATGTTAATAATTGGCTAATAATGATAAAGCTTATAAGATGAATATATTCCAGGACCCCAAATGGCCTAGTCTCTGCATAGAGTTGCATTCAAAGAAAAAGTCCATCTGGCAAAAGTAATTTAAAAGGAATTGTAATCTTGCATTTCACAAAGAATATTACAGGATGTCCACCTTATACCACACAGGAACACTTCTTAAAACCCCTTTTCCTCTTTTTCTGTCACAGCCCACAGCTGTTCTGGAGCCAAGCGCTCACAAACCTCCCAAATCCTCTCCCACTCCTCAGTCTCTATGGCCTTCCTGTGCTCTCCCCATTCCTATTTTCTATAACACAATTTGATCTCTGTGGTTTCTGTTTATTTTCCTTAACCTCCAACTGGTACCTAAATTCTTCACTATACAGGGAATCCAGGAACTGGCCCAGCAAGCAAGAGTCTACTTTCCTGCACTCTTGCCTTTTAGTTCTAGTCTTTCTCTGACCATTATCTCAATTCTGCACCAAAAAACAAACAAACAAACAAAAAACAGCATAGAAATCTGGCCTTTTCATTAAAAGATGTGATGGTAAGACAAAATTCTAATTAAATTTGTCCCCAGCTTAAAATGAGTACCAGGAACTGTGTGAAATACTTTTGCATACATTTTCTCATTTGAACCTCACAGAAACCATGTGGGATAGATCTTGGAATCCAGGACTCTCAGTTCAAAACTCCAATGCTTGAATAACTGGAATACCTTTCTCTATAAAAACATCTAGCCACAGACACATTTTGATCACTGGTATATTAATAAACATTGGTATAGTTTGCTCATTGAGGACCCTTCATTGTAAAAGTTAGCCCAATACTGTAAACAAATATTTTGGTATTGAAAAAATTGAGTTTAGAGTTGATGCTCCAATTAGACATTAAACATTTATCCATTTGATAAGATATTGATAATGATAAGGTACCAGGAGCTCAGATATACAAAGAGATGAGATCCAATTAGTAAAGCAAACAACATGTTTTAACAAGATATCCATTACGAACTCAATATTTTGCAAAGTGTTTTTTGATGGATGTGTTTAACACGTGTTTAGGGCAGATCAAATAAAAGAAATATTATTGAATCAGGGTGGGGTTAAACTTTTTAAATGCTGGAGGTACGTGAACTTGTAGCTCTTGCCATCAGATCTCCAGGGGGAGACAGCTGACTAAGCAAGAAAGAGAGGAAGAGGAAGGGGTAGGGATCCTTAGAATTTGACTGTCATGGGCCCATCAGTGCCACCGCAACGCCCAGACGTTGCTCACCCAGGAAATGCAAGGGATCAAAATATAATAGGTTCTTCAGCAGATGGTGCCAGGATGAAATTTATTTTACTGACTGGATTTTAAAATTCCAAACTGGGGTGGACTAACCAACTTCCTGTTGAGTGTTGATTGTAGTGATGAATGACTTCTTTAAGACTCCTTATTTTCTAGGTTGGGTTAGCCTGATTCCTAGGCTGTAAAAATATTGCAAGTACCCAGTACCTCTTAAACTGTTAAGGGAAACCGGCTGTCTTAGGGTATGTCTTCCTGTGTTTCCTGTGTTTCTTCTGAGGAACAATGCACATTGGAGAAAGATAACCTCCAGGGACAGGGTGAAATAAAGTGCTAGTTCTAACAAAGAGAAGAAAACATCCAGAATGAGAAAAAGCTCTCATATCTGGTCTTCACTCAGCATGGCCCTGCCTCTGTGTTCTCCACCCCTTTCCAGTCTCAGAGCACTAAGGTTAATTTGTCCCTCCAATTTCAACCGGAGTCTCCTTTTAGTTCAAAAAACCTTTTCCCAGAAAACTATGAAGGGAAACATTAGGCTTTCTACCATTCAACATACATATTTATCCCATTACTTAATGTCACAAAGTGGCTAATTGATTTCTCCAGCTGTTTTTTCTTTTTTCAACAATATAATCTTCTTCAGGGAAGAAATGGTGTTTGCTTGTCTTACTGTAATAAGGGTCAGACTCAGGCATCTCTTAGAGTGAGGGAGTGGGGCTGGACTGTATGTACGTTCTGTGGTCCTTCCTGCTCACCCAGACCCTGAGGACCTTGAAATTGCACCCTTCCTTTTCCTTCCCCAAAGTTGGGAATTAGAGTTTCATTTAAATGAAAATATTTAATGCCATTTCTTTTCTCGGGCCTCCTATTTTCAAGTCTGCCCATGGTAGTATAGGGATATGCTAATATAGATGCTTAATTAAAGCAAAACCTATATATATATGTGTGTGTGTGTGTGTGTGTGTGTGTATAAAGCAAAACCTATATATATATTATAATATATGATATATTAAACATATAATAGTAATATATAATGATGTATAATATATATAAAAAATGAAATTATTCAATCATTTAAACTGAAATTCTCTATGAAGTCACCCCAACCAGAAATAACAATCCTTTTAACTCCCAGAGAACGCTGTGCTTTCAGTTCATGTGTGCATCTAAAATCACTTCACATTTTATTATAATTATTTGAGTATATATGTTCAAATATATAAAATATGTACCTGTGAGTATATACTTGTGAATAATACACAGACAGACACGTACACACATATTCTACCTTTCTATGCACTGGATCCTTAGTTCATTAAGGATCCTTACTTGTGCTTTTCTTTATATTTCCCAGCACATAGGTACTTAGCAAACATCAGTTGCATATATTAACGTAAGTATAAAAGCTAGTACAATGATTTCAAACAGGCCTCGTCCATGCTGGACCTCTTAGTGGGGAGCATGCTAGGATACTGATCACATTCTGGTCAATGGTTTACATTGCCCTGCTCCACCCTGTATTTTGGCAAAAGCAAATGGAAGGTTTTGTTTAAAATTTGCACTTACAGCATAGACTCATGATAGAAGATTAAGGAGCACCAGGATGTAAGGAGGTTGTCACTGCTGAATAGTTGGCTTTTCCATGTTTCATTTGTTTGCAGTTCAGGGAATAATCTTTGCAAAGTCAAGCCAGATTTTTTTTTAATACCAGTTCTCAGAAAATCTTACTTTATATGAAGGCTTCCTACATCCTAAACCTGGTGGCCCTTTTTGTACAGAGGGCCAGAGACAGGTGCCTACTATCTCCTTTTAAAAAATATTTCAATTACAAAAATATTATTTTTCTATATGTAACAACTACAAAGATATATATGTAGAAAGGAAAAGGGGAAAGAGAAGCCACTGTTAATTCCGCTAGCAAAAAATAGCCACTGTTAACATTTTAGTTTGTATTCTTTGCGAATGTGTTTCTGTGACTTTATAGATGTGGCGCATGCAAGCACGGATTTGCCCCTTTCTCTGCTTCCTCAAATGCAAATGGTTACATCATGTTAGTACCATGTGACTTTACCCTCTGCCATAGTTGTTTGGTAGCTCTGCTGGTGAACACTGACCCAAGCTGCGTCATTCAGAATTACCCTCTCTCTGAGACTGAAGCTAAAATGTTTAAATTAGGGGCTGCTAGAAACAATCTTTGTGTGGAATACGAAACAGAAAACAGTCCAGCATTGAAGAGTTGCATTAAAAGACATAAACAGATGAGAGAGGCCCTGACAGCCTCCAAGTGTCTGGTTCCAATTATTCTGAGTCTTGGAAGAACATAAACTTTCTTTAAGTTCTGTAGGTAGAGTAGATGCTGTGGTGTGCTGCCCAGAACCTTCCCATCAGGAGTGCAGTACCTGTTCCCCCAGATGCCGGGAATATCTGCGGCTGATGGCTCACAGCTGAGTCGATCCCAGGACCTATGCTTGGACTAAAAGAGCTGCTTAGACCAAGGTCACACACCTTCTCTACATAGGAGCAGCCCACATCTAATGATTGGTTGATCGGTGGGTATAAGGGCCTGGCCTCCTTGCCTCAATATGGGACAACTCCAGAGCTCTCATGGAACTGACTGTGGCACTGATTATAACTTCACAGTTCAACTTTGCCCTCTGCTCAATCCTCCTTTTCTCACTCCCTTACAGGTATCGATTCAAAGAGCACCGTCTGCTAAACTTTCTGCATGCAAATCCCTATCTCTGTCTGTTTCCTGGGGAGCCTGACTTAAGATAGTGGGTGTGGTAGAGGTGTCTAAATATTCCACGTAATGCATTCTCCCTTTCATCCTTATAATAAATCACTCCACCATTATTATTTGACCTAGAAGTGGTTTCTTGGTTTTTGCAACCAAAACGGTTCTAACTAATATTTTATTTCCTTATGATAAATTTCTAGGTGTAAAGTTAATGCTGCACAAGAGATACACATTTTTAAGACTTTTGATCCCTATTGCCACATCATCCTACAGAAACATTGCACCACTTTACATTCTCAGCAGTAGTGTATGGAGCGACTTCCTTGGCGGCACAGTGGTTAAGAATCCGCCTGCCAATGCAGGGGACATGGGTTTGATCCCTGGGCCAGGAAGATCCCACATGCAATTAAGCCTGCGAGCCACAACTACTGAAGCCCGCAAGTCTAGAGCCTGTGCTCCACAACAAGAGAAGCCATAGAATTGAGAAGCCTGCTCGCCAGAACGAGAGAAAGCCCGCGTGCAGCAATGAAGACCCAACACAGCCAAAAGTGGATAAATAAATAAATAACAAATAAATCTTTAAAAAAAAAGTAGTCTATGGAAGCAATCATTTCCCAGACTGCGCAACACTGATATTATTCTCTTTTTATTCATTTATTCAACAAATGTTTATTGAGTGCCTGCTGTGTGCCCAGCTATGTACTGAGGACTGGGGATGAATCCCTTCCCTCATGAAGCTTGCATACTAGGTATGAAAAGAGAGGCAATCAACAAAATAAGTACGTTGTATACCAGAAAGTGGAGTGCTACAGAGACATAGAAAACAGGGGAAAGGGGCCGACAGGGCAGGGGGTAAGGGTGTCTATGTCAAGTACAGTGGTCAGGGAAGCCAACCACTGAGATGGGGACTTTTCAGCAAAGACTTGGAGGTGCTGAAAACACGAGGCATGGGGATACCTGGGGGAAGAGCATTTTTGGCAGAGGAAACAGCAAGTTCTGGGGGTTGGATAATATTTGTGTGTTCAAACAACCAGGTCAGAGGGTGGAGCAGGGAAGGTGCGGAGGGGTGGGGGAAGGCCAAAAAGGAGAGTGAGAGGAGATGTGGTTAATGAGGTAGTGGAGGCTGCTATGTGGTCCTAGGGATTGTGGCTTTCTCTACACAAGATGGAGAGCCACTGGAGAGACTGGAGGACAGGAGTGACACATTCCAACTTATGATTCAAAAGGCGGTGTCTGGATGCTGTGTTAAGAAAAGGCCACAGCTCCTCCCCCTCCCCCATGACAATTCTCAGGACACATGGTCCAAGACCCTCAGTGAAGGCCTGAAACTGCAGACAGTACTGAACCCTATATATACTGGGTTTTCTCCTATACATACACAGCCAGGATAAAGTTTAATTTATAAATTATGCACATTCAGAGATTAACAATAACCAATAATAAAACAGAACAATTATAACAATATACTGTAATAAAAGCTTTGTGAATGTGGTCTCTCTCTTAAAATATCTTTCTGTATGAATTTAATGCCTTTTCCATCCCAGCTAAGCACTGCTCACACAGTGTAGCTGTAACTTTGCAGTTTGAGGTGTGACAGCAGAACCAGCATAAATTTCTTTTTTTCCTTCTTACCATAGATCTTAGGAACGTCGGCATATGATTTTTTTTCTTTCTTTATTAAGTTGAGAACTTCTACCTTTTCACTTAAAGTAAGCAATTTATGGCTTCTCTTCGGCGTATCCGAATTGACAGCATCCTTTGCACTTTGGGGCCATTATTAAGTAAGATAAGGGAGACCTGAACACAAGCACTGTGATATCCCAACAGTTGATCTGATAACTGAGCCAGCTCCTGAGTGACTAACAGGCAGGATATGCTGGACAAAGGGATGATTCCTGTCCCAGGCAGGACAGAGTCGCACAGAGCAGGACGGCGGAGATTTCATCACAATACACAGAAAGGCACGCAATTTAAAACCTGGGAATTGTTTTCTCTGGAATTTTCCACTTTATATTTCAGACTGTGGTTGTAAACAGGGATAACTGAAACTGAGGCAAGTAAAACCATGTATACCAAAGGCAAAATTGGAAGTGGGAGACCAGTTAGAAAGTTTTGCCTAACTGCTAGACCAAAAATAGTATTTCACCGTTATTTGTTTTACACTTGAAAATTTTATATATAAATTGGTTATGTTTCTTCTATTGGAAATGGCCTATTTTAAGATCTTTGCTGATGTTTCTATTAGCATATTTACCTTTTGTTATGATTTTCAATGACATTAAGAATGTTGCTCTTTGTGTAATATGTGTAGTTCTCTGTCCAGAGTTATTTTTTTCATTTACTTCTGTTTCTGTTTTTCTAGATAGATAAATTTTTCATTTTTATGAGGACAGATTAAAAAAAAAAAACTTTTAGGGATTCTTCCTGTGATATTGTACTTAGAAAGTATTTTGCCAAGATTATTGCTTCAATCTAGGCTTTTTTATTTGCAAGCACTAGAAGCGGGCTTAATTAAAGGGAAATTCCTTACAATACTTGTGATTTAAACTGGAACCTAGAGGTAGGAGATTTAACAAGGCTACGTGAAATTCTGGAGCTGGGAACTGACACCGTACCTGGCACCAAAGCCTCTTTCCCATTTCTCTGAGCCTCCCTGCTCTCTCCCCTCGGCTTATCCCTAAGCATCAGCTTCATTCTTCTCTGAGAAATGGTTTGTCCATACTGTGGCCACCCCAGTTCCAGCACCACTGACAAGTGGACTAGCATCTCTGTGCCCCAATTTCAGCTCGCAGGAAAGAGAAGCTAATTCACATAGTCCATCTAGTAGACGGGTTTAGTGCTCCCAGCCCCATTGCCCTATTGCAGATAAGCTATGTTGAGGGACTGTTGGAGTGACAAGCTATAAGGGGCTCATCTCGAGGGGGCACGTGAAGAAAGAGCATTCTTAAAGGGAATAGGGGCACATGCATTGAGCATCTACCCCAAAAGAAGTATAATCCACATTCATCCAGATTTTATTCTAGTATGTTTATGGTTTTAAATTTTTCATACATCTGGAATCAGTTTTTATGTAAGGTATGCTTTACAACTATCATTTTATTTTATATTTTATTGCAAAAGATTAGCCACTTGTCTCCAAATTTTGATAGAAAGAAAGGTTGAACTTGTGTCAAAAATGCTCTTGATATGAACCAGATGTCTTATACCTTGAATTGCTCAAAGTACTTTGACTATTGCTATTTAAATAATATTTAGCTAACTGTTGGAAATTCCTCTTGGTTATATATTTTTTGTTATTGTTGTTCCTTACCAATTAAAAAACAAGCCAAAGGATAGAATCAAACATGATTACCTTATGGTCATTGATACAAGGAAGATGAAAGTCACCACCAGCCCACCATGTTTGAAGAATTCTTCTCCAGACCTTGGTGGAAAAACAGTTGAATTCAGAAAGGCACTATCAGTCAAGTGACTGTCACATCTTTCCCATCCTTTTTTTCTGTGAAAAAGGAGTATCTCTAGATTGGATAAATCACAGAGATTACTGAAGAAGCAGAAACCAGCCAAGCAAATGAAAACATCTAGCAAGATTATTGTTAGTATTTATTTTGAGGGAGATTATCATTTGCCCAGTAAGATAAATTTTAAGTTAATTAATTGTATCATGATTTTTTTAATTAGCCAAATAACTATAGGCAAATTCTTTCTTTGAATCTGAATTTTTTCACTTACTAAACGTCACAGTTGAACTAGATGATTTCTAATGTTCCTACAGGTCTAAAAATTCTGATTTATTAATTTACTAGTTTCCTGTGTAGGAGTGTATTGGGCTGTATGAAACCATTAATAAAATGCTGTATTACTGCAAGGCATTTCACATCCACTATTGCCAACACCAAGTATAACCAAAGTCTAACTTACCAAAGACACATTAAAACATTACCATACATTTAACAATTTATTCAGTAGTGGTGATTGGGAGAAGAGAGGAATTATCTCTTTTCCAATCTTTAGTGGAGACTTTGTAGAGAACATTTTGGAAAGATTTTTCTAAGGTATAATGGATATATGACAAACTGTACATATTTGAAATGTATACTTTGCTACATTTTATATATATGTATATACCTGTAAAACTATCACCACAATTAAGATAATAAACATATCTATCATCCTCAAATACTTTTCTTATCTTTTGTAATTTCTTCCTCCAGCTGCTCCCTGTGGAAAACTACAGGTGGCTCTTGTTTACTTCTGCCTGATTGGCTGTTCTTCATTTTCTACTGGGAACACATCCCAGCCATCCTCTAACCACTTTGTCTCTAGATCCTGCGGCCTCTAAATCAAACCTCTAAAACTCCTCTTACACTTTGGATATATGAGCCAATAGACCCCTCCTTTCTGGCTGGCCTGAGCCAAGTTTCTGTCACTTATGACTGAAATCACCCGGTGCCCAACTTCCCCTGTGTCTGTCCTGTATGACTGTGTGTGTGTATCAAGTACCAAGCAGAAAGCCTGGAAGTCAGCAAGTGCTGAGGAAATAAACAACTGCATTCTTAAAATCCAAGACATTTTTACAAATCTGTAGATGACAGAGAAGTGGAAATGTTGCTTTGAGCAGCACAGTGGTTAAGAACACCTCTCCTGAAGCCAGACTGCCTGGATGTGAATCCGAGCTCTAACACTTATCCCCTTTGTGACCTTGGGCAAGTTATTAACTTCTCTGTCTCAGCTTCTTCAGTCCTAAAATGTGGATGATAATAGGACCTATCTCATCAAGTGGTTATGAGGATTAGATTAGTTAATTTGCAAAATGCATTTAAACAATGCCTGATACACGCAAGTGTTTTTTTTTAATTTTTGTTTTGTTTTGACGGTAGTTTTTTGAATGATAGAGTCAGGAATGAAAAAGATGTTGATGTGCTCTCAAGGAATAATATGCTAAAACCTCAGTTACTAGTTGAAATCTTAGGTGAAATGGCTACTTTCCCTGAGAATCTGTTTTTTACTATTTAACCAGGCATGTATAAAGTCCCATATGCTGGCTCAAATAATTAAACACAGGTGGTTTAACACAAATTCATGTAACAAACACCCTGAGTCTGGGGAGTGGCTTGGGGTTAGCTGACCACAAGCTCATTTTGAGCTAGTAGAATGGCAAGGCTGTCATAAAACTTTCAAAGATTAGATAGCCTTGCTAGCAGTAGTGTCAACTAAGGGAAATTACAATGCTTGGGTCTTCGCTAGGCGTTCAAGTAAGAGTACAGATTCAGGGCTTGGACAGGCTGAAGAGGGTCTTGTGGAGAGCGAGACGGAAGTGAGGGATGTAGCAACAAGATAATTTGAAGAACAGTTGAGAGCCTCCAAAATGCTTGTTCAGAATAACAGGAGACTCAGAGAAAATGAAACAACAGATACTTGAAGCGCTGTCCTGTGGCGGATGGATCAAAAGGATGGGACTTCGTGCTGCAGACGCCAGGGAGGGGCGGCGCGCTGGTGAAGGGGGCTTGGGAGGCACCGGTGGCACATCCCAGCATCGTGAGTTCCTGCTCTTTACCCACAAGAGCTTTCTCGTGACGGAGAGCGCAAAGCTACAAGCCCCCAACTCTGAGAGGAGCACGAGTTTAGGTACATATTAACAAAGAATCCAAACTGTAGGAGGGATGGGGCATCCATGACTGCTCTGTTTCATTTCACATTCTGAAAAAACATGACTTTTTTTTTTTTAAGTTTGTTTTTTAGATTTAAAGGAGATCAACCAAGCACTCTACCGATGAGTTGCAACTTTTGAAAAGTAGAAGCAGCTGCATGTATTGGTTGCCTTTTGCCCTAACGAGAGCGGAAAGAGCCACGGCTGCCTCCCAGGGCAGATTGCCCTCAGCTGGTCCTGTCTTCAGGCCCCATGCCATGTGGTTAGCATTGAGTCTGCTTTCACTACTGCTGACACTCACGGCCACAGCCTCAGAAGGACCCAGAGGAAGCCCAGCCCCAGTGTGATGTTAAGATGAAGACTTGTGAATCCACCTGAGTGTAGTTGCTCGTTTTGGTCGCTTCATTCTCAGCCTGGAGGCCTGAAAGAGTTGATTGTGCAAATCCTGTCTGCAGGTGCATTTTTCTAAAGAAAGAGTTGCCGGAATGTTTGCTCACAGAATAACTACTGGCTAGCAGAGCCCGCACTAAGTAAACACAGGGAATTTCTTTTTTAAGCTCTTTATTGGAATATAATTGCTTAAATTATATTGTGCCAGTTTTTGCTGTACAACAAAGTGAATCCGCTGTATTTATACATATATCCCCATGTCCCCTCCCTACCTTGGCTCCCTCCTACCCTCCCTGTCCCAGCCCTCTAGGTCATCACCCATCATCGAGTTTATCTCCCTGTGTTATGCAGCAGCTTCCCACTAGCTATCTGTTTTACAGTTGGTAGTGTATATATGTCAATGCTACTCTCTCACTTTGTCCCACTTCCCCTTCACCCCACACCCCCACCCCCGCCCCACGTCCTCAAGTCCGTTCTCTACATCTACATCTTTATTCTTGCCCTGTCACTGGGTTCATCAGTACCATATTTTTTGATTCCATATATATGTGTTAGCATACAGTATTTGTTTTTCTCTTTCTGGCTTACTTCACTCTGTATGACAGACTCTAGGTCCATCCACCTCACTACAAATAACTCAATTTCATTCCTTTTTATGGCAGAGTAATATTCCATTGTATATATGTGCCACATCTTCTTTATCCATTCATCTGTTGATGGGCATTTAGTTTTCTTCCATGTCCTGGCTGTTGTAAATAGTGCTGCAATGAACATTGTGGTACATGCTTCTTTTTGGATTGTGGTTTTCTCAGGGTTTATGCCCAAGAGTGGAATTGCTGGGTCATATAGTAGTTCTATTTTTAGTTTTTTAAGGAATCTCTGTACTGTTTTCCATATGGCTGTACCAATTTACATTCCCACCAACAGTGGAGGAGGGTTCCTTTTTCTCTGCATCCTCTCCAGCATTTATTGTTTCTAGATTTCCTTTTTTAATGTATCTTATTTATTTATTTATTTATTTATTTATTTATTTATTTGCTGCATTGAGTCTTCATTACTGCACATGGGCTTTCTCTAATTGCGGCGAGCAGGGGCTACCCTTCATTGTGGTGTGTGGGCTCCTCAATGTAGTGGCTCCTCTTTTTGTAGAGCACAGGCTCTAGGCACACGGGCTTCAGTAGTTGTGGCACACAGGCTCAATAATTTTGGCTCGTGGGCTCTAGAGCACAGGCTCAATAGTTGTGGTGCACAGGCTTAGTTGCTCTGTGGCATGTGGGATCTTCCTGGAGCAGGGGTCAAACCAGTTTCCCCTGCATTGGCAGGCAGATTCTTAACCACTGCACCACCTAGGAAGTCCCTGTTTCTAGATTTTTTGATGATGGCCATTCTGACCGGTGCGAGGTGATACCTCATTGTGGCTTTGACTTGCATTTCTCTAATGATTAGTGATGTTGAGTATCTTCTTATGTGTTTGTTAGCCATCTGCATGTCTTCTTTGGAGAAATGTCTATTTAGGTCTTCTGCCCATTTTTGGATTGGGTTATTTGCCTTTTTGGTATTAAGCTGCATAAGCTGCTTGTTTATTTTGGAGATTAATCCTTTGTCAGTTGCTTCATTGGCAAATACTTTCTCCCATTCTGAGGGTTGTCTTCTTGTCTTGTTTATGGTTTCTTTTGCAACACAGGGGATTAAAATGAATCAGGGGGACCAGAATTACTCCACAGTGAAAGTGATGGTTTACTTTTTCTTTTAAAACAAAACAAAACCTTCCTTCTATATCTAAACATTGCTCTACTTCCTTGCTGCTTTTTAAAAAAGAAAAATCTATAGAAAGATAGTATATTAAAAGACTATTGTTTAAAAATCTTTCTTGTACATTGTAGATCCAAATAGCACTGAGAAACAGCCCATGAACACTTTGATATATATGTGTTCATAGGAAGAAAAGTAAATGTCTTGTAATACAGAAATTCTTAAATACAGTTGTTTATCCAAATAGAGGCAGCAAGAGATGTCAGTTAGTGAATCATTTAAACTCCTTGGATCTCTGTTGTTGCTTTCCCTGGAAATGTTTTGTTTGGGGGTGATGAAATAAATTTTATATTTTAAGGCAGAACAAGAAAAAAATTAAACATGAAATTCTCTCTGTGTGTTTTTTTGGGTCTTCTCCCTCCCTAATGTGCAGTGTGCAGTCTGTGTTACACATTAACCAGAGCTCCTCAAAGATGGGAGTGCCTGCCCAACCATAAAGATCATTTTTTTCTTTGTTCTGAGGTGAGCAATGTAACTTCTTAAAAGAATAGTGTTCTTTCTCAGCCCTGTAGGGGGTCATGGTGACCTGATGCTCACTTTGTACAAGCTTACCTGGACTATGTACCCTTGGTGACTTTTATGTAAAGTATCAGTGTGTCATTTTGATGTACAATCCTTTGTCTCAAAAATGTATATGACTATGCCTTCGACTTCTAACAGGCAGAGCAGTCCTCAGAGCTTTCTGAGAATCTGTTTTCCAAGTTATCCTCAGTTTGGCTCGAATAAAATTCCCTTTTTTCTTCTTAACTTGATAGTTAATTGAATTTTTGTCGATAGGGGTTTGTTTTTTTTCTGATTATAAAAGCAATATCAGTGTTTAAAAATCTGGAATATATGGAAAGCTATGAAAAATTTTCTAGATTCAGAAAAATGAATATGAAAACAAAAACTGCACATTTTAGGTGGTTGGTGTCACATTTGTTAAATGTGCCTGAGCTGTCTTTAATCATAACACTTCTGACACCATGTGTGTTGGATGTTTTCCTATACCAATCTATTCTTCTGCTCTCCAGACATCAACTGGGTGTCCTACAATTCGATTCAATTTAGTTCTGACCCTAACTATCCAGAGTGAGCATGCAGATGCTATAGGACCACCCAAGCAAAAGTCCCAGACTATCTGTCACCTGTACTTTTGACTAACCATCTGGCTATTAATAGGGGATTCTCATGACCCCCCCTCCTCAGGTTCAATGATTTGGTAGAATGGCTCACAGAACTAAGGAAAGTGCTATACTTACTATTACTGGTTTATTATAAGGATACAACTCAAGAACAGCCAAATAGAAGAGATGTGTAGGGCAAGGTGTGACACAGAGTTTCCATGCCTGCTCTTGGCAGGTCACCCTCCCAGCACCTCAATGTTCTCATCAGCCAGGAAGCTCTCCAAACCTGTGGTTTAGGGGTTTCTATGGAGGTTTAATTATGTAGGCATGATTGGTGAAATCATTGGACAAGGATGATTGAATTCAGTCTCCAGCCCCTCACCAGTCACTGGTGGGGAGGTTGGTGGAACTGAAAGTTCCAGCCCCCTACTCATGCCTTGAGACCAGCTCCATCCAGAAGCCACCTAGGGGCCTCCAGGTACCAGTCATCTCTTGAGTTTTAGGAACTGTGTGTCAGGAACTGGAGACAAAAACCAAATATTGATATATATTTCTTATTATGCCACAGTGCTCCTTTTAAAAATGTTTTAAATGCCCTAACAGTAGGTACTGACTGGTTAATCTCCTTCTGAGGATCTCAAAGCAATTTGTCAATATTCCTTCTCTGACTGTAAAAGGGTACAGTAAATCTTGTAGACTTTAAAAGCATATGATTCTTTGGAGCTCTTTGGACTGATTAATTCCCTGGTAAGTAGTCTCAAGAGGTAATGTGCTGATGTAATCTATGTTATAACTTTCGTGACCCCTTTGCTGGAAACAAAGACTGACTCAAAGGGTTCTGGGCCAGACAACTGAATACCAGAATTTAAAGACCACCAGCTGAGTACCTGGCTGATTCATTTTAATCAAAATTGTTCTGCTACTGGACTTTCCTTCTTTATATGGTTAACTAACACTAATTGGCAATCCCTGAACCCGGGTTGGGGTGGTGTTCTCTAAGTGTGTTCTTGAAGAACAGCATCAGCATCTTCTGGGAACTTGCTTGAGATGCAGATTCTCAGCCCACCTCACAGCTACTGAATCAGAAACTCTGGGGTGGGGCCCAGCAATCCGTGTTATAACAAGTCCTCCAGGTGATTCTGATGTGTGCTAAAGTTTGAGAACCACTGCCTTAGGTGCCCCTGCCCCCAAGTGGGGAATTGGCTGTGACTTACACTCTCAAGTCCAATCACATATGTATCTGGGTCTGGGTGGCAGTTACACAAGGACATAAATTCATAAAAACTCTCCTGTACACTTAAGATTTGTGGATTTAATTAGGCCTAGATTTTTGTTTTGTTTTTTAATCATAGCATAAGTGTATTTCTCAGAAGGCTGGTTGGGGCTGGGCTTGTCCCTATGAATGAGGGTGTCAGACGCAGGGACCATGGCCACAGAAGCACTGTTCTCTAACCAGTGATCCCTAGGTGGGCATTCCACGGTACCGACAGCCAAGGAGGCCTGTCCGCAGCAACCCCAAAGGGATTTATTGACACTGTTTAGCAGTGAATTTGTCCCCAAGCAACAATCTAAACTTGTTCCATACCATCCTGTGTATGTCTCCGAGAGGTGAGGCACAGACACAGGAAGCCCTAGCGTAACACCTGGCATCAGGTGGGAGGAAGTTCTGGTCTTTCAAGCTGGAGAAGAGAAGCAGGAGAAATCTAGGAAGCAACTATAAAACTCAGCTGTTCCGGGCTATATGTATATACAAGTCTCGGGCAAGAGAAGTCACGGCCAAAAAGCCATGAGTCACACAAGCAGCGAGAACAGACCTGCTAAGAACAGCCTCTCTTCTGCTAACAGGTCCCGGAAGAGCGTGAGAAAGGGGGAGGAAGAAGATGGGCCAGGGAGGGCCCTGCAGCGCCACAGCGTCTGGCAGGCGTCTGTCCCCTGCCCTGGCCATCAGGGTGAGATGCAGAGCCCTGAGGGCCACAGTGTCCGCTCTGCACCCAGTTTCAGAACCACAGAAATCCTCTGCTTCAGCCCTGAGGTGTCTTGCGCTTCCTGAAATGAAAAAACACCCGGCTTGCAGTCCCCATCCCGACCCACTAAGAAACTGCCTTCTTGATGAACCGCCCCTCCTCCACTCTTATTTGGGGAATCCACACTAGACTTTGCAGCTGGGCTCACTTTTACTAAACCCCACGCTGCGGGGCAGCGCGAGCCCTGCACAGTGAAGGCTCAGCCAGAGAGAAGTTGGAGAAAATCCGCGCCAGCAGGTGGACCTCGGGGCCGCTCCTCGCGGTGCGCATGCGCACAGCCGGCGGCCGCTCCGCGACAGCGGGAGTCCTCAGAGCTGCGTCAGCGGTCCGGGGCCTCGGGAGTTATGCCGAACCTGAATTTTTTCATTGAAGTGCGCCCTACAAGGTATTGTCCAGTCCGCTCTTGCCCAGTGAAATGCAAACAAGTTTACAATCATTCCTATCTAAATCAAGGAAGTCTCCCTTCATTTCGCAGACCATTTGAGCTGAGAGGCAGACCTCCGCATCTCTGGTTCCAGCTCCTACTCGGGTTTTGTTTCTGATGCTTCGATTGCGTAGTGTCACTGTGGGGGATGCTTGTCTCCTCCTTTACCTACTCGGCATCCAAACTTTATTTCTATGTTGGGTGAGTCTTCCATTGAATAAGGCTGGGTGGGGAAAGGCCTCCCTCCCACGACAGAACCAGAAGCAGACAGGTAACTGCTCTCTCCATCCCTTGGGAGTTAGCATGCACAGCTGGGGACCTGGGCTCGGCCAGTCGGATACTGCCACCTGTGGCTTTAACTCTTGAGGAATAATTCAAAGATGAAGGGACCACTGAGAAATTATTTACTGGGACAACAGTGCAGTGTAAGTGTCCAGGGGTAGCAGAACCAGTGACAGCTGCCTAGCCCCATCGTCCTAAAGTGTGATCTTGTCAGCTAACTAGCCAGCGCTAGTTTCTGTTCTTGGTCTCCTCTGGCCACTTTAGCGCTTGCTGTCCGCTCTCCCCTTCCGTGAGACTTGGGCTCCTTCCCCCAGATTCCGGGGACAGCATCCTCACGACCACAGCAGGCGCTGGACCCAGCACCTCCATCCTGCTGTGGGCACCTGATCCTGGTTGTGCAGGGGCTGGCTTTCCTGGTGACTCCTGCATGCCTGCTGCTTGTCTGCTGAGAGCCAGCGTTCAGCTTACTTTTTGGAGGTTTTATTCCAGATATGACAGTTTTCAGCCACTTCAGAGGAGCTTCTCTTTGTGTGAATGCAACACTTTTGGCCACACGGGTTGTGGGATAGGGCTGCCATAACGAATTACAACAGACTGGGTGGCTTAAAACAGAAATGTCATCTGTCATAGTTCTGGGAGCAGAACTGAAACAAGGTATGAGCAGAGGTGGTTCCTTGCAGGGGCTCTGAGCGGGGAATCCGTTCCATGCCTCTCTCTTGGCTTCTGGGGCTGCTGCAGTCTTTGGCATTCCTTGGCTTGTAGCTGCATCACTTCACATGGCCTCCCTCTCTATGTCTCTGTGTCTTCTCATTTTCTGTCACTTATAAAAAGGGAACATTTGAACACAGAGAAACGCAGAGAGGGAAGACAATGTGAAGACACAGGGAGAAATCCACGTGAACATGAAGATGGCCATCTACAAGCCAAGAGGAGAAGCCTGGAACAGATTCTCCCTCACAGGCCTAGGAAAGAACCAGTCCTGCTGACATCTTGATGTCAGACTTCCAGCCTCCAGAACTGTGAGACAGTACATTTTGTTACTTAACAAAAGTAATTTTTGTGGTAATTTATTACGGCATCCCTAGCAAATGAATACAGATGCCCTCCCCAAACTCTCCCAGAACCTACTCAGCAGCCATTGCTCTCTGTTTATTGGACAGAATTTAGCCTATCACTAAACTAATCAGGGACAAAGGGCCTGGGATTACAGGGATTGATTTAGCTGGGGACCAGAGTGCCCTGAAGCACCCGTATGCCTGATTCCTGAACAAAGTCACAACTGAGGGGACCAAGAAGAGGGGTGGGATGCAAGTGGGTAGACAACCCTGGCATATGCGGCACTACCTGAGGGGTCTGTTCCTTCTGACTTGCTCCGTATGCTGGTTTCTGTATTGTTCTAATCACTCAGGTTCCACTGGGTCTTGAGGAACACACACACGAATGGAAAATTTGGTGAGGGTACCCCAGAACATAACTAGAAGAGGAGCTTTATGTTTTAGGGAAGAACTCAGTGGGCACTGAAAGAAGGAGCCTGTTCCTTCTACTTTATCCTGAGTTGTTTGATTATATCCAGAAATATTCAGCAAAGACAAACTTTCACAACCAAGGTTTCGAATTAATTAGCTTTTAAACTTTATTTCTTACTACCCTCCCAGAGTGTTTTTGAGCAAAAATAACATGAGCAGCAGTGATGAGAGTCCCATTCCAACTATGTCAAGGCCAGTTGGCCACCAGGCTTGCTGTGACCAGTCACTCCAAGGGACAAAGCAGAAAAACAAAGAAAGCTCCAAGGGACATGTGACATGGGGAACTTTTCCGTGACTTGAGAGTTCTGTGCCTAGATTCTTACCTCACTCTTTCCTAATCTCCTCTCTCCTAAGCCCCAGTCTCTGCTAAATTTACTAGGTTTCTTTGGCATGAGTATTGCATCTTTCAGGGGATGTGCCTGCTTCCATTCCATTCTTCCCAAGTGACATTTAGGCTCAGAGGGGATTTCAGATTGTATAATGGCAATGAGGAAAGGTGGCCCAGACTCCAAGCTGTCATCCTGTCTTTGCTGGTATCCCTTGAGGTTTTATTCCTCTAGTGGGCTTAAAGCCACCTGGATTTTGATCACTGTACACAGGCTTTGTTGCACATGTTGGTGAGCCTGACCTCTAGGTTTTCTGAGACCCCGTTGTCCTGACCCTGTGTCTCTTCCAGGCTCCCAAGTCTCTCAGCACTTCTGTGGCCCTCCTCTGGAGTCCAGGATCTCTTAGCTGCATTTCCTGTCCCATTCTGGAAGGTCCAGGCCTCTGTGAAACTGTCCTGGACACATCCATCTAAGCAGCTCTCTCATCCACTGCTTATCCAGCTCCTGGTGTCATGTTGTTCTGGTACCATTCCAAACACAGGGCATCTCTGGGAGAATTTCAACTTTCTTTGCCATGTACTAAAAAGCAGGAAACAGGTCCAGCTGCTTTGAGTTTCCCCACACCTATCTGCTGGACATCATCACTCCCTCGTATCAGCTTGTTGGTCCCAAAGTGGGGGTCACGGAACAGGCTGCCACATGTCTTCAGTACTCATCCCCCCAAATCTTCCCAAGCTCCTCCCCAACTCAGGAAGTTTGACCTGTATGTCACATTCTGCAATTTCTCTTCTCAGTGGTTCTCGGTACATTCTGTAAATTTCCAAGTTTAATTCTCAGGGTTTGGAGGTATAGCAAGAATCCCTATCTCATTTAAGTGCTTAGTTCTTGCAGTAGAAAGCCAGGCCTCTCATTCCTTTTTTTTTTTTCTACCACAGTCTTTAAAAATGTCTGTTTTGAAAGGCAAAATTGAGCTGTAACTTCATTGTTCTAGACTGTGTCCATTGTTCCTCTGTAGATCATGCACCTGGAAAACTATTACTGCTTAATGGTTGGGGTTGAGAGGAGTAGGGTAAAGAAAAGAAAATTATATAATTTAATGTTAAAACATTACCCCATTGTAGAATCTTAGCTCTGTTACTTTCTAACTGTATGACCTTGGGAAAATTATCTGCTTAGAGCCTCGGTGTTTTAATTTGCGAAATAGATGAAATACGTAGAACCCGATTCATGAGTTTGTTGTGAGAATTAGATAATTCATTTAACGTGTTCAGTGTAATACACAGCACATAGTTCTTGCTTTTGTAGACACATGGTTCCACCTGTATTCCATTTTGCAAGTATAAATGAGCAATTAAAAGAATACTAAATACTTTGAACAACAGTGAGGTGGTGGTTTGTGTGGTTGCAGACTCCTTCAGCCCACCAGAAAATTGAGCTGAGGGAGTGGGTTAAACACCCAGAGCTGAAGGCCATCTCCAGGGCACACCAGTGTTTCAAGGGCAAGCAGAAGAAGAGGAAAGTTGGAGGTAAGGGTGCTGAGGTGGTGGGGGAAACCAGGAGAGTGTCATAGAAGTCAAGGACAAAATCACTTCATTAAGGAAGGAATGACCACTTGCTGCAGAGAAGCCTTAAGTGCCCATTTTGCATCTGGTTAAGGAACAAATGGCAGATAAAGAACTGGGGACAGCAAAGGCAGTTAATCTGTAAAGAAGGAAAATAGGACTAAAGATGGAGGCAGTCACTGAATAAGTTTGCGGTGTGTCTGCTTGTAGGATGGGAGAGACATCCCATTTTAATGAAGCTGAGAATGAGTCAGCAGAGGGGGACCTGGACACAGCAGAGAGAGGCACATCCGAGGAGGCCTGAGGAGAGATGCTCAGATTCAGAGGGGAGCATTAGGCTCGAGCTCAGCCCGGGAGGGGACGCCTCTTCTATCCTCACAGGAGGGAGGTGGGTAGCTTCAGTGGCCGGAAGTTGAGTGAGTTCCCATGTGACAGCTCCCCTTTTCTCTGTGAAGTCATGGGCAGGGCATTCTCCTTCACAGAGACGGGCATGTGGATAAAGGTTTGAGAAGAGTGGAGGTGACTCTTGGGGCTACAGAGAAGGGACACTGCGGGGCTCATGGATACATCCAGTGAAGCAAATTATCGTCGCCTGCTAATTTTTTAAAATGAAACATTTGAAATGTGGGGAGGGTATTTTTCTGGGCTTCCAAGTAGAGACTGTGTCCCACTCAGTATGTACACTGCACTGGAGCACATGCATTACGAAAGGAGTGTCCAGGGATATTTGATGCAACAAGAATTTATATGCCCAATTTTTTACAGTTGTAGCCCCCCAAACCCCAACTGTGTAAACCCTCTAATATTTTAATATTTAACTAAAGTTATCGGGTAAAATAAACTGATAGTGAATGGATTCCAAATTTTCTACAAGGAACTTATGTTCTCTTCACTTTTAAAATATTTTTGACTACCACTAGGTGGTGTTTTGTTCAATTCATTCAAAAGTAAAATATCTTTTGATTTACCATTTCAGAGGGGAATGTACTGAAAAGTAAACATGCTACTAGCTGCAGTTCAGTCCTAATATATACTTTCCAACTCATTCCAATTTTCTAGACCAGCTATGATATAAATGAAAACTTTGCTTTTCTCAAGTGTTACACACGGTCCTGCTTGTCTTGAGAGGAAATAAGTAGGTCTTTCTTTTCTTCCTCTTAAAAGGACCTGGGAAGGGAGTGATGCAGGAGGCAGGTCCTATACGAGAGAGAAGTATGAATGTTTGCCTGATTGAGAAATCACTTTGTATTTACAATTCTTGCACCTTTTTTAAAAAAATTAAAGTTTGATATTTTAAAAAAATCAAATTCCCCTTTAAACTGAAGATGCTTCCTAGCCTTCTTAGTCACATTTAATAGTGCCTATCACTCCTATGCTAGACATACCAGGTCTTTTGTAAATTCATTACTAAAAACACTCTGTTGAAAACTGAAATTATCAATCTCTTATGAAGGTACTCCAAGCTGGTAGAACAACTATTGAAGTGAAATAAATGTATTTTTTCCTTCTCATTAGAAGTGGTAAAATAGGATTTTATGTGTCAACCCAAAGCCTTCCTTTCCCTTTATGTCCACCCTAGGTTTGAACACTAATCCTGCTCCTTACCAGCTCTGTGACCTTGGGCCTCTTGACGTCTCTGAACCTTGGCTTTCTCACCTGTAATACCAATATCTGCCCCACCCCCATCCCCAGGGTTGTAATGGTGAACAGAATTTTTTTTTTTTAATGATGTGAAGTTTTTGGTACAGAATGATTGATAAATAGCAGAGATTCAGTACAGGTGCATTCTTTCTTTCAGATTCATTGCTATTTCTGCTTGAAAACTAAATAACATACAGGAGTTGTGCAGCACATCTGCTGTTGGCTCTCCCTCCCCTACGCCAAGCCCAGTGTCCACGCATCTCCATGTTGTTTTGTGCCCTGGGGTGGGGGCGGGGGGGGGGGTTGACTTATGTAGACTGGATGAACAGGTTCCTTTGTCCTCTGGCTTCTGGTTGAGTTTGGCCAGTGGACAGGAGATTGGAGGGAGGGTGGAGAAAGAGGTAGGGATGTTTGTTCATCCAGTTCCCTTCCTGTGGGGTCACTGAGGGCTGGCTGCAGCTCTCAACTGAATTTCCCAGGATCTGCCAGGCAGCCCTCACCACACAGCTCTCCCTCTTCCTCCAGGTTTCAGTAACTACTCACCCTCCTTGCCCTCACAATGACCAGCCCCAGTTACTGCATCTGTAGAATCTCTATGCCCTGCTCTTTGTATACAGTCCCTTTATTAAATGCTCGGCACATTACCTAATTTAAGTGTGCCGTCTTCTTCCTGCTGGGTCTCTGTGATCCAGGACCTCTGCTAATTTGGAGGCCACTACAGGAAATATCCTTGAACTCTTCATTGCTTGGGGCCTCTGTGTTTCTCCTGGAGTCTTGATGAAACTTGGACTGAAACCAGATTTGAGGGTCTGTGCGTATTCGACAGCCTCCCCACCACTCCCAGCATGTCCTCCTGCTGCTTTCTGTGCTCCCGACGCCAGAGCTCCTTGGTTCAGGTGTGACTCAGACCCAGAGGTGAAGTTCCAGCCCTTCTGCATTGTCCCAGTAACTCCAAACATGTTCAACGTTGTGTGACGCTCTTTGACTTTGCTGAAGAGTGAAGGTGGCACAGCAGGGACCCCAAGCATCCCACCCGGATTTCAGCCATCTTTACTGCCTCCCAGCACTTGATCCGTTCCCAAATGAGCCCTCATTATCTCTCATCCCACATTACCCACCTCCCCTGCTCCCAGTGTTTCTCTGATTGGAGCACCCAGGTCAGCTCAAAACCCTCTCATCTTGTGACCCTTGAGGAAAACAAACAGGCTCAACAAAGTCTTGAAATCACCCAGTGGGCTCCGCCTTTAGGCTAACTTCTTACCTAACCCCACTGGCAGTTATCCTGCTAAGATCCCACAGCAGACATTGGAGGAGCCTACAGTTTGGGGGCAGTTGGCAAGAAACAAACCAAAGGACCTTGGGAACCAAGTGTTTAAACCGGGACTCTACTTGATGACCACAACATGGTGGTCTTGGGGCTTTCCCTCCCGTGGACCCAGTAGCCACTTTTATACAGTTTAAAGAGCTCCTCCAAATCAATGGTTAACGATCACGCCCCCATCCCCCCGCCAAGTAAGCGAAGAACAAAATCTGGCTGTAGGAGGAGCCCCAGCCCAGGACGGTGGGCACTAAGCCTGGGGGCCTTTCCTCTTGGAGTAGAAGGTGGGATGGTGATGAGGTCCTGGGCCTGGAACCTCGTTGGCCAGGGGACAGCAGGCGACTGCAGACCCCGTGCACACAGGCCCAGCCAGCTGCCAGTGGCAAATGCATCTAATTAAGGAGTTCAAAGAGGGTGGAGGTGGTGTGGGAGCTGAGAGGCCAGACAGACACTCTGAGGGTCACAGGCCACCAGCCTACTATGCTCTCAGGCTGCTGCTCTCCCTGCACCAGCTTTGCCTCAGTCACCCACAGTGAAAGCTGAGGTCAGGTAGGAACCTTTAAAAAGACTTAAAGAGACATTCCCTTAATGGGCACAGGGATCATGGAAAAAGTACCATACAGAAAAAAAAAAGGCACAAAGGAAAAACAACAACACAACAACAAAAACCTTACTTCTACATAGGCCAGACCTTCCCAGGGCCCCTAACCTGGAGCCCCTTCCTCACTCTCAGCCCACCTGAGCAAGGAGTAGCTCACACCAGGCATCTCCACACCCCAGACCACAGCCTCCCATTTCCAGAGACACTTCTCTTTCCGGCCCAAAGCCTTGTCTCTGCGAGGGCACTGAGCTGTTCCCAGAATGACTGACAGTGAAAGTATCCATCCCATCAAGGAAAAACCTGGTCTCCTCACAAAGGCTTCATAGACTCAAATGAGTAATTACCCAATAATTACGAATACATTTCTCAAATTCTGGGCTGTTTTATCTAATATAAGAATAGGTTTGGAACATTAAAAGCTGAATTGAATTTGGGTTGTGTGACAACCTAAATCCAATTCCTTTGCAGTATCTCTTCAAGAATTCAAAATTCTTGGTGACTTCCCTGGTGGTCCAGTGGTTAGGACTCCAAGCTTCCATTGCAGGGGGCGTGGGTTGGATCCCTGGTTGGGGAACTAGGATCCCACGTGCTGTGCGTCACGGCCAGAAAGAAAGAAAAAAAAAGAATTCAGAATTCTTGGGGTCCAGTTTATCCACGGTTCGCTTTGTTACAACATATTTTGGTGATGTGCTGTTCAGAAGAGAAGGCTTATTTATATTTTGGATAGGTTTTTACCATTTTAAATGTTCGCCTCTCATTGAATACTTTAGACTTCGAATGTTCCTCGATCCCCAATTTTATTAGTTTGCATTTCCCTAGCGTATCTTTTTTTTCATCTCTTTATTTTCAACTTTCTGTCTTTTTGTTTTATATGCATTTCTTGTACAGAGAATATAGTTGGAGGTTGGTTGCTCTTTCACCCAACTTTATGTTTATAATGTAGTATTTTTTTTCTCTTTTCACTCAATTTCACAATTTCTGCTGAATTAACATTTTTCTGCATTAATATATGGTGGCTCCATGATTTCAGGGAGTCAGGCCCTTTTAATTTGATTACTTTACCATCTGTCAGGTGTTAACCTTATCTGTGTGGTCATCACGGTTCACCTCCACGTGGGCATCACAGCCAGAAAAAAGGGAAAAAAGGGAAGGCGTGACCCAGCAATTGCACATGTGATTTCCTTTCATTCAATGAGCCGAAACATCTTCATCTGCCCCCCTCAGTAGCAAGGGAGGCTGGGAAGAGGTGTTGTGCGGCTGTGGCGTGCTTGTCTCTCAGATCCGTTTCCATCCTTCTAAATTCTGGTTTTCGATGCTGGGATCGGGACTCTGCAGAGTATGTTTCTTCTTTGTCAGCTGACTTTGTGGTAAGTTCCACAAAGAGGATGCAATGCAGGGACGCTGGAAGGTAGGAGAAGGGGAGGGGGAGTGTTTATTCCTTCTTTGCCGGCTGTCCTTTCCATGTCGTGCCCGCCGGGAACGGTTGTGTGCCCCAGTGGCACCAGTTGGTTCTAATCTCCAACTTCTTTGGGCACTCCCAGAACCAGCCTCATCGCCCTCCCCTCAGAGGTCTGAGTCACAGCTCGGGGGGACCCTTTCTCTGAACTTTTAGGTTCTGCAACTTCAATCTCTTCTGTTTGTTCCTCCAGCCCTAGGAGTTGCAGCTGCTTCCTGAGGGTATTACCTCTTGTTACTTTGACTTCTCAGTCTTCCAACATCCTCGTAAACTAATTCCCTATATTAAATTATCTTTGTTTAAATACCTACTATGGTTTCAGCTTTCCCGAATGGATCCTGCCTGATACATTAACCTGTAGCTGGATAGCCAAATGCCACTAAAACGTCTAATGCTGTTTAAGATGGGGAGAATGGACATTGAGGACACCTATCAGTCTTCAGAACAAAACAAGAATTTTAGTATGATTTCATTCTGGTGGGGGCATAATCCCACCATACCTTTCAAGATTTGTTGAAACTGTGCTGAGCTTTTGTTCCAGATAATTTTTTTTGTAGTTTATGCCTATAATGTTTAAAGACCTCCTTAAACAGTTATATTTAAATTCACAAGTGTAGTATCCGTAATTATTTGGACCTATCACATTTTATTGGTTTTATTTTTCATAACTCTGGTATAACAATCTTATTTTTGTAAGTTATTTATCCTTATTCTTTTTCCTTTCCTGGGAATTTTTTTTTTCCTAGAAAAAAAAAATGTGTGTGTATAGCATACATCCTGGATTCCTGGGTGTTCAAAATGTATCTTGTAGGGAATGGGTACACATCAGTAGTGTCATGTAATATAGATTTAAGATTGAGAAAAAGTTACAGAGAAGTAACACAGGGTGCCAGTACCCTAAGTTCTCGTTACTCCACAGAAGGGTGATCTTGGGGTGGCCTAGGTGGACTGCATGCATATGGACCAGTTTCCAGGAGGGGAGGCCCCAAAGTACTCTATAGGGAAGATGGGAGGAAGTGAGGAACATTTAGTGGATATAACAGTGGGGTTTCCTGGTTGAGGAGCCTGAAAAAGAGCCTCCAGAGCAAGTATTTAACTTGTTCTTCTACTGGGCTCACTTAAACCTGCTGAATGGGCTTCTTGTTAAGCTACTGAGAGAGATGTGGGAATGCACCTCCAGAGCCCTTGGATGTTCATGTCCTTGGTAATGTTGGCACTAACACATGTAAAAGACAGTTTGGCTGGGTGTGCAGTTCTAGGGTCAGAGCACTGTAAAAATTACTCTCAGATATTTGCTGGGGCTTCTTGTGTCCTTGAGAACTATGTGAGATCAACTTGATACCTGATTTCACAGCTTGTGCATGTCCAGAGCAGTAACCAAAATTTCTTCAGAATCCCAGGCGATTTGTGTAGCGTAGTGCTTAAGAGAACAGGCTCATGACCTAAACTGCCTGCGTTTACATTCTGACTCTGTTGCTTGTGTAACAATGTGACCTTGGTTTCTTAAACTTTTATTGCCTCATCTGTAAGATGGGGAAATAACACTTCAGCTGTGCTGACCTAATCTTTCCAGTTCTCTGCCTTTGGTCCCCTTGTGCCTGGGTTAAGCCATGTGACTAGTTCTTGGTTGTGAATAGAAATGACATTTGTGATCTCTGGAATTGCTGTTTAAGACCCTCAAGAGTTCTCTCCCCACCCCCACCCCCACTTTGGCATGTTGATAAGCAGTGTTTAGGATGATAAGAATTGTCCAGTTTGCACACACAAATGAAAGGAAATACAGAAGCATCTTGAAATTTGAGGCCTTATACCTAGGTCTGCCCATAACATATCTGAGGTCTGGGGCCAGAGCACAAAGCGGGTGTATCTGCAGTTGTCTAGATTTTCGAAAGTTATAAACTGAGATAAAGTATTAAATAAAATATGTTCTACCCTCCTGCCTTGACAAATATATTTCCATAGTGAAAAAATTGTAAAGGTATCTTTTATGACCGAGAATCAAAAAATATCACGGATGACTGTATTTAATAATTATTGCACATATTCTAGGTGGTCTTTGGTAGTTCAATAATATTTACATGAGTAAGAAAATTAAGAAACAGAATCTATGACATTTGATATAATTCTTTTATTTTAATGAAATCACTATGTGGATATAAGATTTTACATTATTTCTGTTCTCTTGACAGTAGTGATATAAAGTGTTAAAAGCAAAGTAATTATTCAAAGTATACAAAATTTAAATAGAAGTTTATCAAAATGGAAAATTATATAGATGCAAAATCAAAAATTAAAATTATTTTATTTTCAAAAAAATTTTCTCCCATAACAGTAAAATTATCTATGAAAAGGTAAAATAAAATTGTAACTAATGAATATCAAACTTATACATCAAAAATTAAGTAGGCATAAATAATTTTAATATTTTGAAACTTTAATCTTATTGATATTTTATAATTTTCATTGCAATTTTAGTGTTCGATGTCCATGTAGTTGCCAATATAAAAGAAATTGATGTCACTTTATGCATGTATCTGGACCCAATATTTACAAATTAAAGAGTGATATGAGTTATTAATACTGCAAAATGTTTCCCTGGCAGTATGTGCATCTTTTGACAATACTACAGACTGGAACAGAAAAAGAAAATGGGCATTTGACATTACTGGGAAATGAATCTTTGTTGTGCAAGAATGTACTGCATTCGTGTTGAGAGAAAAGATTCTGCAAGTTAGTCTTTTTTCTTTCACTTCAAAATTACTCCAGTCTTCCTTCCACTACAAATTAATGTTCGTCTCTGGCATCAGTGGTGACAGCCCATGGGCTACGAAGGTACATGACAATGATGCTCCAATGTAGTTACTTTGTTTTTTGTTGTTGTTGTTGTTTAGGTTTTTTTGTTTTTGTTTTGTTTTTTGGCCGTGCCGCTCAGCTTCCGGGATTTTAGTTCCCTGGCCAGGGATGGAAACTGGGCCTCAACAGTGAAAATGCAGAGTCCTCACCACTGGACAGCCAGGGAATTCCCTCCTCTGTTTTGCTAACATATGAAAGAGATATAGAGAAGTATATTCCTGGGGCTTGAAGAGTGTAAGTTATGAGAGCAGCTGTTTGTGCTGTGCCAGGGCTAAGTATCAGATCTTGAGTGACACAGAGAATCTGTAAAATACGGGGCTAAGGACAGTAGCTCCTCTTGTCTAAGTCTGAGGGGACTAGAGTGGCAGAGCTGGAGAAGCCACCTGCTCCTAAATTCTAAATAAGAGACATTAAGAAAAGGTTTGAATATCAAAGGCCAATCAGTAATAGCCCCAGCAAGAAAAGATTGTCTTCTCATTTAAGTCCGATGGTTTCAAACTGCCAGTGATTAGACAGAGAGAGTGAGACATTAATGTAGTAAACTAGACTTGATATCTTTGGAAAGATATGAGTAGGAATGAAAGTCGGGTGTGCCTACTGGCGCATGACACTAACTTGAAGCAAATAGATCATACGCCAATTAAGATTTTGAGGAATGTATACTGCAGAAGAATCCATGAGCCTAGACTAAAAAGCTTTCAATAGGTTGAAACAATCTCTGGCCCCCAAACTTGCATAGGCAGGAAGTAGGCTGTGAAACCTTGAGGCTCCAAAGGGAGACATAATCTCCAACAGCCACCGTGATGTGGCCGAGGAGGATAACGGACATGGAAGAACCTCCAGACAGGTGATCCAGGGGCACGAAGGATAAAGAAATTCCACCAATAAGTGAAATCAGGTCTCATCAAGGAAATTCCCCAACGGCCAGAAAAGAGAATCCTCACAAAGCATGTCCCATCAGATTTCATCATTTCTGCAGACCAGCGATTGCTGTGTGTCCTCTCCATCAGTCCTTTTTCTGGAGGGAAGTTTCTGTCATGTTATCCTCTCCTTGATTCGCAGTGGTATAGTGGGGGTGTTAGGGGTCTGAGGGAAGATAGCATGCCCATTGGTTCACGTGTTGTGAGGTCACCCAGAGCCACATCCAGATCTGAGAGAGAGGCCTGGGCCTCGTCAGCCCTGGACTTTGAGCTGGATACAGTAACTTGGTGGGACTTTGATTTTTCTTCCTTTGGGAGATGAGAGTATGTTCAGTGTGGGAAGAAGAATGTGCCCAATATTTGGTAGCCAAAGTGGCGGACTTGTAGAGATGGCCACCTTCTACTGAAAATTGTGCTCTATCTCCATAGTATAGAGATATTGCTGGAAAGACGTAAAATCAGTTCTTCTGCCAGGGATTGGAGTTTTACTGGGGTCATGCTTTCCTGGCTCTGGCTTTATAATGGGAGCCTCTCACTGTCAAAGACATCTAACTTCAAATCTAACTCTCTGCTGTGGGCGTCCTCTTTATTTATTGCACTCCTCTTGCCTTATAGCTGAGCTATATATTACGTATTTCAAATATTACATATAGCATTTTTATGTGTTTGGAGGGTGTAGGGTTGCATTCCACATTAGCTCTGTCTACTATCCTGAAGTTCTCCCAAACAATAGCAAGCATCCAAACAGAAAATTCCAACATTCCAAGAAAAAAAAGTCGAACCATTAATTTTAATTTTAAAAATATATTTATTTCATCTTATCCTATGCATCTCTTTATGTAGCTATAATTAACAAGTAAATAATGATTTTAGTGTTTGCATAATGCTCATTAGGTTCTATGCAATATTTTTGTAGTGAATTTCTTAGTGACTTCTACTTGCTATTCATCAAGTAGAACATAAATATAATACACTAATTTATAGTTAAATAATCTGATCTTAAGATCTTAAAAAAAAAAAAAATCCTGACTCTGATTTTCCTTCTAAATAAAATCTTCCTAACAGACTTTCCATTTGAGAAGATGCAATATTTGTTCTTTTAGTTTCAGAAAGAGGTTCTGGTGTATATTGAAGATGAATTGCTTAAATCGGGCCCATTTTGGTTTGTCTTGAAGGAGTATGATGTAGTACTATATCAATATCTTTTCTCTGTCCAAAAGAGTATTTCACGCAAATGTAGGACATAGAATCTCAGAAGCATACTGAATATGTGAAAAACTAGTCAGCAGTGGCATTTTAGGGTATGAAATCGCTGGCTACTTGTTTCAAATACTGGCCAGCTAAATCTGCTCTTGGTGTAAATATTTGCCTATATTTAAGATTCTGAAGAGCTTCAAGAGAAGCAGTGCACGGGGACTGGGATTTGATCATCGTATTTTAAAAAGCAGGTTATTATGAGAAAAACTGGCAATGACCAATCTAAAAAGTTCAGTGTAGTTTCAGTAAAATTATTTGTTTTTATATATTTTATTTTAAAATTATGAAACATTTATAGAAAATTAGATAAAAGAAGTGAAATTGCTGAGCAACAGGACGTCATCAGCTTTATAAACTGTTATCAAGTTGTTCTTCAAAGTCATGGTGCCAATATATACTTCCACCAGCAATGTGGTTTTAATGTTCTCACATGCTCCCCTGATACTTGGTCACATCTGATTTATTTTTCCAATCTGATGAGAAATTTTTATATCATTTTTTTTGTTTCTTTATAAATTTATTTTATTTATTGGCTGCATTGAGTCTTCGTTGCTGCACACGGGCTTTCTCTAGTTGCTGTGAGTGGAGGCTACTCTTCATTGTGGTGTGCAGGCTCCTCATTGCAATGGCTTCTCTTGTTGTGGAGCACGGGCCCTAGGCACATGGACTTCAATAGTTGTGGCACATGGGCTCAACAGTTGTGGCTCACAGGCTCTAGAGCACAGGCTCAATAGTTGCGGTGCACAGGCTTAGTTGCTCCGTGGCATGTGGAATCTTCCCAGGGCAGGGCTCGAACCCGTGTCCCCTGCATTGGCAGGCAGATTCTTTATCACTGCGCCACCTAGGAAGTCCTATATCATTGTTTTTATTTACACTTCCCTGGTTATTATTGGGTTGAATCTTTTTAAACATACTGTATTTGTTTGCTGTTTGGATTTCCTTTTGTTTGTCTTTTTTTGTCCTTGTCTACTTTTTGTTGTAATATTTGTTTTTTTGTATTAATTTATAGTTTATAGAAGTTATTTAAAGAGGATGTTATTAGCGCATTTTTTTTAGTAGTTGCCCTAGGGTTTACAACATTTATCTTTATATAATCACACTGTCTTTCAACAGTATCATACTACTTCACATACAGTATAAGAACCTTATAACAGTATTATTTCAATTTCTCCTTCCACCTTTTATGCAATTGTGGTCATACATTATTTTTGCATATGCTATAAATGTACAACACATTGCTATTTTTGCTTTAGACAGTTAATGATCTTTTAGAGTGATTAGACATAAGAAAAAGTGTCTTTTGTATTTACCTTCATTTTAACCATTTCTGGAAAATTTTGTCTCTTTTTGTCAATACAAGTTTCTGTCTTATTATATTTCTTCTTCTTGAAGGACTTCCTTTGATATTTCTTGCAGTGCAATTCTGAAGTTAATAAAATCTTTCAGTATTTGCTTGTCTAAAAAAGCCTTTACTTTTCCTTCAATTTTGAAAAATATTTTCATTGAATGTAGAAATCTAGATTCATCAGTTTTCTCTCCAGCACTTTAAGGAGACAGTAAGGAGGCTTGCTTAGTTGAGGACAAGAAGTCTGCTATGAGTCTTATCATTTTCCTATGTATTTAATTTTTCAGTTGAATTGGGTTTTCTATTTGTTTTTTGCTGTTGAGTTGTATGAGTTCTTTATATAGTTTAGATATTAATCCCCTATCAGATATATAATTTGCAAATATTTTCTCCCATTTGATATGCTGCCTTTTCATTTTGTTGGCGATTTCCTTTGCTGTGCAGAATGTTTGTAGTTTGATGTAGTCTCACATGTTTATTTTTGCTTTTATCCTCTTTACTTGTGGTATCAAACCCAAAAAATTGTTGGCAAGACCAATTTCAAGGAGTTTACCACCATTTTCTTCTAGGAGTTTTATGGTTTCAGGTCTTATGTTCAAGTCTTTAATCCAGTTTGAGTAAATTTTTGTGTATGGTATAAGATGGTGGTCCAGTTTCATTCTTTTACATGTGGCTGTCCAGTTTTCCAACACCATTTATTCAAGAGACTGTCCTTTCTCTGTTATATGTTCTTTTAAAAAAAAATTTACTCTCATATAGTAGATTTACAATGTTGTGTTAGTTTCAGATGTACAGTAAAGTAAATCAGTTATACGTATGCATATATCTATTCTTTTATAGATTCTTTTCCCATATAGGTTATTACAGAATACTGAGAAGAGTTTCCTGTGCTATACAGTAGGTCCTTATTAGTTATCTATTTACAATTAATCCCAATCTCCTAATTTATCCCACGCCCATCCCTTTCCCCTTTATTAACCATAAGTTTGTTTTCTACATCTGTGACTATTTCTGTTTTGTAAATAAGTTCATTTGTTCAATTATTTTAGATTCTACATATAAGCGATATCATATAATATTTGTCTTTGTCTGACTTAGTATGATAATCTCTAGGCCCATCCATGTTGCTGCAAATGGTATTATTTTGTTCTTTTTTATAGCTAAGTAAATTCCATTGTATACATATACCACATCTTTATCCATTCCTCTATTGATGGACACTTAGTTTGCTTCCATGTCTTGGCAGTTGTAAATAGTGCTGCAGTGAGCGTTGGGGTGCATGTAGCTTTTTGAATTATGGTCTTCTCTAAATGTATGCCCAGGAGTGGGATTGCTGGGTCATACGGTAGCTCTATTTTTAGTTTTTTAAGGAACCTCCGTAGTGTTCTCCATAGTGGCTGTACCAATTTACATTCGCCTGGCAGTATAGGAGGTTTCCCTTTTCTCCATACCCTCTCCAGCATTTATTGTTTATAAATTGTTTTGATGATGGCCATTCTGACTGGTGTGAGGTGATATCTCATTGGAGTTTTTTTTTTTTTTTTTTTCACTTTAAAAAAATTTTTTGTTGGGGTATAATTCATTTACAATGTCGTGTTAGTTTCAGGTGTACAGCAAAGTGAATCTGTTATAGAAATACATATATCCACTCTTTTTTAGATTCTTTTCCAGTATAGGCCATTACAGAGTATTGATTACAGTTCCCTGTGCTATACAGTAGGCCCTTATTAGTTATCTATTTATATATAGTAGTGAATATGTGTTAATCCCAATCTTCTAATTTATCTCTTCCCCCCTGCCCCCCAGTCATCCCTTGGTAACCATAAGTTTATTTTCTACATCTGTAACTCTGTTTCAGTTTTGTAGATAAGTTCATTTGTAGCCGTTTTTTAGATTCCACATATAAGCAATATCATATGGTATTTGTCTTTATCTTCACTCAGTATGAGGATCTCTAGGTCCATCCATGTTGCTGCAAATGACATTATTTTGTTCTTTTTTATGGCTGAGTAATATTTCATTGTATATATGGACTACATATTCTTTATCCATTCCTCTGTTGATGGATATCTAGGTTGCTTCCACGTTCTGGCTATTGCGAATAGTGCTGCAATGAACACTGGGGTGCATGTATCTTTTTGAATTATGGTTTTCTCCAGATTTATGCCCATGAGTGGGATTGCTGGATTATATGGTAGCTTCATTTTCGGTTTTTTAAGGAACCTCCATACTATTCTCCACAGTGGCTGTACTGGTTTGCATTCCCCCCAACAATATAGGAGGGTTCCCTTTTCTCCACACCCTCTCCAGCATTTATTGTTTGTAGATTTTTTTGACGATGTCCATTCTGTCTAGTGTGAGGTGATACCTCATTGTAGTTTTGATTTGCATTTCTCTAATAATTAGTGATGTTGAGCATCTTTTCATGTGCTTTTTTTTTAACCGTCTATATGTCTTCTTTGGAAAAATGTCTATTTTCCAAATAGATTTTCCAAAAATCTTCCACCCACTTTTTTTTTTTTTTCTGATATTGAGTTGCATGAGCTGTTTGTACATTTTGGAGATTAATCCCTTGTCAGTTGCTTTGTTTGCAAATATTTTCTCCCATTCTGAGGGTTGTCTTCTCATTTTGCTTACAGTTTCCTTTGCTGCACAAGAGCTTTTAAGTTTAATTAGGTCCCATTTGTTTATTTTTTTTTTATTTTCATTACTCTAGGGAGTGGATTGAAAAAGATCTTGCTGTGATTTATATCAAAGAGAGTTCTGCCTATGTTTTCTTCTAAGAGTTGTATAGTATCCAGGCTTACATTTAGGTCTTTAATCCATTTTGAGTTTACTTTTGTGTATAGTATTAGGGAGTGTTCTAATTTCATTTGTTTACATGTAGGCTGCCCAGTTTTCCCAGCACCACTTATTGAAGAGACTTTCTTTTCTCCATTGTGTATTCTTGCCTCCTTTGTCATAGATTAGGTGACCATAGGTGCATGGGTTTATCTCTGGACTTTCTATCTTGTTGAGCTATATTTCTGTTTTTGTGTCAGTACCATACTGTTTTGATTACTGTAGCTTTGTAGTATAGTCTGAACCCAGGGAGCCTGATTCCTCCAGCTCCATTTTTCTTTCTCAAAATTGCTTTGGCTATTCAGGGTCTTTCATGTTTCCATACAAATTGTAAAATGTTTTGTTCTAATTCTGTGGAAAATGCCACTGCTAATTTGAAGGGGGTTGCATTGAATCTATAGATTGCTTTGGATAATATAGTCATTTTCACCAATCCAAGAACATGGTATATCTCCCCATCTTTTTGTGTCATCTTTTATTTCTTTCATCAGTATCATATAGTTTTCAGAGTACAGGACTTTTACCTGCATAGGTAGGTTTATTCCTAAAATAAAAAAATATTTTAGTTTCTTTTGATGTGATGGTAAATGGGATTGCTTCCTTAATTTCTCTTTCTGATCTTTCATTGTTAGTATATAGGAATGCAAAAGATTTCGGTGTATTAATGTTGTATCCTACAACTTTACCAAATTCCTTGATGAGCTCCAGTAGTTTTCTGGTAGCATCTTTAGGATTTTCTATGTGTAGTATCATATCATCTGAAAACAGTGACAGTTTTACTTCTTTTCCAATTTGAATTCACTTTATTTTTTTTTTCTTCTCTGATTACCATGGCTAGGACTTCCAAAACTATATCTTGTTCCTGATCTTAGAGGAAATGCTTTCAGTTTTTCACCATTGAGAACGATGTTAGCTGTGGGTCTGTCATATATGGCCTTTATTATGTTGAGGTATGTCCCCTCTATGCCCACTTTCTGGAGAGTTTTTCTGAATTTTGTCAGAGCTTTTTCTGCATCTATTGAGATAATCATATGGTTTTCACTCTTAAATGTGTTGATGTAGTATATCACATTGATTGATTTGCAGTTTTTGAAGAATCCTTGCATCCCTGCAATAAATCCCACTGGATCAAGTTGGAGGATTGTTTTGATGTGCTGTTGGATTTGGTTTGCTAGTATTTTATTGAGGATTTTTATGTCTGTGTTCATCAGTGATATTTGCCTGTAATTTTCTTCCTTCCTCCCTTCCTCCCTCCCTTCCTTCCTTCCTCCCTCCCTCCCTCCCTCCCTCCCTCCCTCCCTCTTTCTTTCTTTCTTTCTTTCTTTCTTTCTTTCTTTCTTTCTTTCTTTCTTTCTTTCTTTCTTTCTTTCTTTCTTTCTTTCTTTCTTTCATCTTTGTCTGGTTTTGGTATCAGGGTGATGGTGGCCTCGTAGAATGAGCTTGGGCATGTTCCTTCCTATGCAATTTTTTGGAATAGTTTCAGAAGGATAGGTGTTAACTCTTCTCTAAATGTGTGATAGAATTCACCCATGAAGCCGTCTGGTCCTGAACTTTTGTTTGTTGGAAGTTTTTATATTTTTATTTTTAAATTTTTAAAATTTATTTATTTGTTGATTGATTGGCTGTGTTGGGTCTTCATTGTGCCACATGGGCTTTGTCTGGTTGTGGCAGGCAGGGGTTACTCTTTGTTGTGATGCACGGGCTTCTCATTGCAGTGGCTTCTCTTGTTGCAGAGCATGGGCTCTATGTGCGTGGGCTTCAGTAGCTGCAGTGTATGGGCTTAATAGTTGTGGCTCATGGGCTTAGTTGCTCCATGGCATGTGGGATCTTCCTGGAGCAAGGATTGAACCTGTGTCCCCTGCATTGGCAGGCAGATTCTCAACCACTGCACCACCTAGGAAGTCACTGTTGGAAGTTTTTAAATCGCAGTTTCAATTTCAGTACTTGTGATTGGTCTGTTCCTATTTTCTGCTTCTCCTGGTTCAGTCTTGGAAGGTTGTACCTTTCTAAGGATTTGTCCATTTCTTCTACATTGTGCATTTCATTGGTGTATAGTTTCTTATAGTAGTCTCTTATGATCCTTTGTATTTCTGTGGTATCAGTTGTAACTTCTCTTTCATTTTTAATTTTGTTGATTTGAGCACTTTCCCTTTTTTCTTGATAAGCCTGGCTAAAGGTTTATCAAATTCATTAATCTTTTAGTTTCATTGATCTTTTCTATTGTTTTCTTCATCTCTATTTCATTTTTTCTGCTCTGATCTTTATGATTTCTTTCCTTCTACTAACTTTGGGTTTTGTTTGTTCTTTCTCTAGCTGCTTTAGGTGTAAGGTTAGGCTGTTTGAGATTTTTCTTGTTTCCTGAGGTAAGATTGTATTGATATAAACTTCCCTCTTAGAACTGCTTTTTCTGTGTGTCCCATAGATTTTGGATCATCGTGTTTTTGTTGTTGTTTGTCTCTAGGTATTTTTTTATTTCCTCTTTGATTTCTTCAGTGATCCATTAGTTGTTTAGTAACATATTGTTTGGCCTCCATGTGCATGTGGGCCACCCACTGGCATCTGCTCCTGATGCTGTCCCAGAGCACACGGGCCCACCCAGGTGGGAGGGGGCAGAGGTGGTGACCTACCAGGGAGCACAAGCCCGCTCTGGTGGGAACCCCTCCTAGTACCCATGGAGGCAGGGGCCAGAGCATGGGGAAAGAGGCTGCAGTGGTGGCCCTGCTGTTCACATACCACTCAAGAACAGTGCTTCACTTCTATGGCACCCTGAAATTCTTTGAACATTTCCAGTTGCAGAGCTCCTCACTCCAGTCCCTTCAGGCTGTCTCCTCACAGTCAACAGCAGTGCTCTCCTTAGGTCTGCTCTCCAAACCTCATGTTCCAGCACCCAGCCCCTGTGTGCACCAGAAGTCATGTCTTAGGCTGGGGTACTCAGGGCTGTGGCATGGGCTACCTGTGTAGCCTGTGACAGACCAGTTGCTGCACTCTCCTCTGAGCCCTTGAAGCTCCCCTTCTGTCCCAGCTGATCTCCCCACTGGTAAGGGGGCTTCCCCAGGTGTGGGAACCTCTCCTCTCCTTCAGCTCCCCACCAGGGCACAAATCATGTCCTGCTTCCTTTTTTCTTTCCTTCTTTTGTCCCACTGAGTTATGCAGGGATCTTTCTTGTCCCTTTAGGTGTCTGAAGTCCTCTGGTAGTATTCAGCAGGTGCTCTGTGAGGTCTGTTCCATTTGTAGATGTATTCTTGATGTATTTCTGGAGACAGGTGAACTCCACATCCTCCTACTCCACCATCTTGACTCCTCCCCCTCCATCACATGTTCTTGGCTCCTTTGTTGTAAACTAATTGGTCATATATGCATGAGTCTATTTCTGGTTTCTCTATTCTGTTCCATTGATCTATATGTCTATTTTTATGCCAATACCATACTGTTTTGATTACTATAGCTTTGTAGTATATGGTTGACCCTTGATCAAATTGGGGTTAGAGGCAGTGACCCCCTGTGTGGTAGAAAAATCCTCATATAACTTACAGTCAGCCATCGGTATCCAGGGTTCCTCCATATCCACAGTTCTGCACCCGTGGATTCAACCAACTGCAGATCATTTAGTACCACGGTATTTACTATTGAAAAAAATCCGTGTATAAGTGGACCCATGAAGTTCAAATTCGTGCTGTTCAAGAGTCAACTGTAGTTTCGGCTTTCCTTGGTTAACAATCTGCCTGCCAATGCAGGGGACACGGGTTTGATCCCTGCTCCAGGAAGATCCCACATGCTGCAGAGCAACTAAGCCCGTGTGCCGCAACTATTGAGCCTGTGCTTTAGAGCCCATGAGCCACAACTATTGAGCCTGTGTGCTGCAACTACTGAAGCCCACGTGCTCCGCAATGAGAAGCCATAGCAGTGAGGAGCCTGCACAACACAACGAAGAGTAGCCCCCACTCACTGCAACTAAAGAAAGCCCACGCACAGCAAAAAAGACCCAAAACATCCAATTAAATAAATAAATAAATAAATAAATAAAGTGTCAACTGTAGTTTGAAATCAGGGATTGTGATGGCCTCCAGCTTTGTTCTTGTTTCTCAAGAGTGCTTTTGGCTATCTGGGGACTTTTGTGGTTCCATACAAATTTTAGAATTGTTTGTTCTATTTCTGTGAAAAATGCCATTGGAATTTTGGTTGGAATTGCAATGATTGTAGATTTCTTTGGGTAGTACAGACATTTTAACAACAATGTTAATTTTTCTAATTCATAAGTAGGAAATTTCTTTCTATTTATTTGTATCTTCAATTTCTTTCATAAGTGTCTTATAGTTTCCAGTGTACAAATCTTTCATCTCCTTGGTTAAAGTTTTTTCCTAGGTATTTTATTCTTTTGGATGCAACTGCTAATGGAATTGTTTTCTTAAATTCTCTTTCTGATAGTTTGTAATTAGTATATACAAATACAACAGATTTTTCTATATTGGTTTTGTATCCTGCATCTTTACTGAATTCATTTATTAGTTCTAACAGTTTCTTGGTGGAGTCTTCAGCATTTTCTATATATAATATCATATTATCTGCAAATAGTGACAGTTTTACTTTTTCCTTCCCAATTTGGAGGCCTTTTATTTCTGTTTCTGGCCTAATTGCTCTGGTTATGACTTCCAATAATATATTGACTAAAAGTGGCAAGAGTGGGCCTCCTTGTTTTGTTCCTGATCTTAAAAGAAAAGCTTTCAGAGTTTCACCATTGAATATAATGTAAGCTGTGGGCTTATCAGATATGGCCTTTATTATGTTGAGGTATGTTCCTTCTATACCCACTTTGTTGACAGTTTTAATCATAAATGCATGTTGAAGTTTGTCAAATTTTTCTGCATCTATTGAGATTATCATTTGATTTTTGTCCATTTTGTTAATGTGGCATAACACATTTATTGATTTGCAGATGTTGAACCATCCTTGCATCCCTGGAATAAATTTCACTTGATCAAGATATATGATCCTTTTAATATATTGTTTTGTTGGTTTTATTTATTTTGAATTTGTTGGGTCTTAGTTGCAGCATGCAGAATCTTTGTTGTGGCATGTGGGATCTTTCAGTTGCAGCATGTGGGCTCATAATTGTGGCATGTGGGCTTCTTAGTTGTGGCATGCAGACTTCTTAGTGGCAGCATGTGAACTCTTAGTTGCAGCATGCATGCAGGATCTAGTTCCCTGACCAGGGATTGAACCCAGGCCCCCTGCATTGGGAGTATGGAGTCGTACCCACTGGACCACCAGGGAAGTTCCTTTGTGTATTGTTGAATTCAGTGTACTAATATTTTGTTGAGGATTTTTGTAGCTGCATTCATCAGGGATATTAGATTGTAATTTTGTTTTTTCTTGTAGTGTCCTTGTCTGGTTTTGGTATCAGGGTAATAATGGCCTTTAAAAATGAGTTTGGAAGTAATCCCTTGTCTTCTATTTTTTGGAAGAGTTTGAGAAAGATTGGTATTAATTTTTCTTTACATTCTTGGTAGAATCTGCCAGTGAAGCCATCTGGTCCTAAATTTTTGGTTGTTGGGTTTTTGATTACTGATTTAATCTCCTTACTAGTAATCAGTCTCTTCAGATTTTCTATTACTTCATGATTCAGTCTTGGTAGGTTGTATGTTTTTAAGAACATATCCATTCCTTATAGATTGTGAAATTTGTTGGCATATAGTCTCTTATGATCTGTTGCATTTCTGTGGTATCAGTATTAACATCTCTTCTTTCATTTCTGATTTTGAGTCCTCTCTTTTTTTTCTTGGTGAGTCTAGCTAAAGGTTTTTCAACTTTATTTTTTCAAAGAGCCAGCTCTTAGTTTCATTGATTTATTTTATTTTATTATTATTTTATTTTATTTTTAGTATCTATTTTGCTCTGATCTTTGTTATTTCCTTCCTTCTACTATCTACTAATGGGCTTCTTTTGTTCTTCTTTTTCTAGTTGCTTGAGATATAAAGTTAGGTTGTGATTTTTCTTGTTTCTTGATGTAGGCATTTATCACTGTGATCTTCCTTCTTAGAACTGCTTTTGCTGCATCTCATAAATTTTGGTATGTTGTATTTCCATTTTGTCTCAAGCGTTTTTTGTTTGTTTTGTTTTTTCATTTCCTTTAGACTTCTTCCCTGACCCACTAGTTGTTCAGTAGTGTGTTGTTTAATCTACACATATTTGTGAATTTTGGTAAGTTACTTCTCTAAAAAATTCCTTTTTTATCAAGTTCTTAAGTTAGTACTGTGAAGTTGGTATTCTGTTTTATGTGTCTGTTGAATTTAATCCCCCATCCTGTTTATTTGCGCTTTTTTTTTTTTTTGGTTATAATTTTAAAACTTTATTGAAGTGTAACATTATATACAGAAAAGCATGCTGACCATATCCCTTCTTTTTAATTTTTAAATCATTTCTCCCTCAAGAGCTTGTCTTTTCCTCTCTCGCTCTTCCTCCCTGCCATCATTCCTCAAAACCAAATTTGAGGTGTTATTGCGCCTCTCTCCTGTCCTTTTTAAATATTAATTTTCACTTTTATTTTCCTTTTTTAATCTTTCCATTTTTTTGTTATTTTTATAACTTTTTATAACTTTTTGAGTTATTTAACTCATTTTCAGTGTTTCTTCCTTTCCTATTTAAGTGTATGAAATTCCCTCTATGTACATGTTTTGACATGTTGGGTTTTTAATCGCTTGTCTTTGTCTCACTGTCAAACAACAGTTAAATAACAGGATTCTGGGTTGACTGTCATTCTTCCCTGAGTGTTTAAAAAGTTTTTTTAACATAGACTTTTTTGGGAGAAATTTTCAAAAAAACATTAAGTACAGACAATAATGCAGGGTTAACAATTATCAGTATTTCTTTAGCATTGTTTTTTTTTGGGGGGGGGATTTCTTAGGCCTTTGTGTAATAGTATCTTTTCTCTGGTTTTAAGATTTTCTCTGTTTTTGATGATCTAAAGTATTAACATGAGTATCCAGGTAGAGATTTAGTTTTATGTAAACTCTTTCTTGAATCTGAGAATTCATCTTTCATTTATTTTAGATAATTTTCAGTCATTTTTTAATATCTCACCCATTTTAAAAAGTCCTTCCTTCTGGAATTCCTATTAAACACATGTAGAAGCATCTTAATTTACTGTCTCTTAACTTCTCTCTTATATTTCATTCTTTATCTCCCCTTCCTACATTCTTGTGTAATTTCTTCAGGTCTAATATGAGTTTACTATTCTCTATGTGTCTAGTCTACAATTAACATATTCATTGACCTTTCAATTTCCATGTGTGTATTTTTCACTTGTAAAAGTTCTATTGATTGTTTCTCATATCTTTCTGCTCATATTTCATAGTATAGTCATCCCTTGGAGTCCACAGTATTTGTTCTAGGACTCCCCTTGAACACCAAAATCCATGAATGCTCAAGTCCCTTAAATAAAATGGCATAGTACAGTCAGGCCTCTGTATCCACAAATGCAGAACCTGCAAATATGGAGGGCCAACTGTCACTTATTCTTTCCGTAGGGTTTTGATTTCTTGTTTTATTCATTAATCATTTCAACATATTTATATTATTTTTCCTGATTGTTTTATTAGTTCAAGTTCCTGGTGCTCTAATCCTCCTGTTTGTTGTTTGCTAATCGTGGTTTATGACAGTTATTTCTTTTTAAACATATGCTCGTTTTTAGTGGGGTAAATTTTTTTCCTGTGACACTTGAGTATGACCTGGATTGTGGGAATATTCACTTGTAGAGACTCTGCATTTATGCCCGAAAGCTATCCTGTTCATTTTTCAGCTTGGATTCCTAGATCATGTGGATAATGCACATTAAAACATTGAAACTGAACTGCACAGGACAGGAGGGTTCCATTTTTCAGGGGAGAATTTTTTTTTTTTTTTAACTCAGGCAGAAACAAACAAGCTTCTTTTTGTATTTCTTTGTGGGTGCAATCCTAAGATCCCACTTTAATGTAGGGGTCTAGATCCAGAAATCAGAAAGCCCAAGACTTTCCCTCTATCGCCAGATGAGAAATAAAATCCAAGTGCCTATAGAGGTTACTGTCACTTGTCTCAATTGTTGTACTGAAAACGTTCCCACAGGTCAGGAAAGACCTTTATGTTGCCAAATTAACTGGCATTTAAAATCTTCATACCCCTTGACTTTTTTGTTGCATATAAACCACTTCTCTTTTAAATTTTGCTTTTCTTGTTTGTGGTGGAAAGAACACATTCATTTAGGATTAGGAGATGGGTGTGCATGTTGACCCTGCCCCTTACTAGTTGTGTGACTTTGGTCAAATAACTCAACTTTTGAGGTTGATTTCTTATCTAAAACAGGGATAATGCCATCTTCATAGCATTCAGAAGTTCTATTAAGTTCCTATGTATAAAAACAATTATAGACTGCTATAGAAATGACCTGTCATACTATCTTGGTTCTCTTCTGACCATTATGCCTTTTCCCTTTGTTATAATCATTTGGTATGATTCAAGACTTGATTTTCTGCCTGTCTCCCATTACATCTTCTTTCAAATAATTCAGATAATTCAGTCTCAGGACTTTAATGGTCAGCTTCTAAATCTTTCATCAGTTCTTTCCTCTTACTAAAACAATGCTACTGCTATCATAGGGTGGTGATGATAATTAAATGAAATAAATGCAAGTGACTTAGTAAAGACTACATACTCAATAAAGGCTATTATTATTATTTTTATGTGCTTCATGGACATTTGCATTTATCTCCAAAATACAGATCATCTTTCCTTCCCAAACTGGCTTCCATTCCCAGCTTCCTTGTTCTTACAAATGACACCACCATTTCCCAGTCTGTCAAGCCTGAAAAATGGAGTCTTGTGAACTTTTTGCTTTTCATCATCTTCCTTATTAGCCTATAAATTCTATAGATATTTCTTGGAAGACATTCCTTACACCTATTCCTCTTGCTCCTAACTGGCTCTTCTTCCTTAGTGCTGGTTTAGTGCACTCATGCTTGGATTAGTGCAATTTGTAGGTTGGTTTCCACATGGACCAGCCTTCCTATTGTGCATTTTTTATTCTTCCTCCTGTCCCTCTTCTGAAAGTCAATAGTTTCCTGTTTTCTAGTCTAAATCAACTCTCAGGATCTCTATAATCTAGCCCTATTCTAGCCACACAACATTTCTCATTTCTAACCCCCTCTTCTTCCACTTCTTTCCACCGTCCTATGAACATAACACATTTGCTTATTTAATCTTTTGCTTTACCTTTGTTTCCTTTCTACCCCAATCGCATTCATAATTTAAGGTGAAGTTCAAACATGTGATTTGTCTCCTTCTGTGAACTTAAAAACCTGTTTCAGAAGTTGTAGATTGTGATTATTTTTTGTCATAGGTGTAACAAGTATTTTGTCTTTCCAAATGGATCCTATTTGAGGGTAATACCCTGGTCTTTATTTTTACTGTGGTCCCTACACCTCAGCAAAAGTAGGTAGGTACTTACTAACCAAATTCTCATCCATGGCCTGTCATTTAATGGGCCAATACTCAGAAGTTCTTTCACCAGCAAGAGAAATGAGACACTTAAATTATTTCTTTTATGTTAGGAATTCTGATAAAAAATTGGGGGAAACTTTAAGCAAGAGATTAAGTATTTTAAGTACTTAAAGTATTTTTAAGTATTTTAAGTATTTAAAGTATTTTTAAATTATAAATGATTTAAAACTATATATACCTATGTACTAGTTACAACAAACATACAAATATCTTTTATGCAAGTTCTTAAATTATAGATCAATAATATTTTCAATAGCTCACTACTTTTGAGGCATTTATACAGCTTCTACAGATAAATAGGAGATACTTTAATGAAAATGACAATGGAAGCAAATCTTATTTTCAAAATTATCTTGTGTTACCTTGTCACAAATAAACTCTAGTCCATAAAAAAGAACTGCAGCCAGTTTTATTTGAATTGGTCCTCAGTGTCATGAAAAAGATCTGATGATCTCTGCTTGCATGATTGTTCATAATTTAGCAGATTGCCTCAAGCTGCTGGAAGTTGACTACCTCCGAAACCATAAGCTAGGCCGAGTAAATTAAGATATGATGTTGGATGTATTTTTTTTTTAAATGTAATAACTGGGGAAAATCAATAATTACCTGTTGAATAATTTTTAAATGCTGAAAATAATTATGCTAGGATGGTTATATTACCTAACTCATTTTATTTTTCATTGATGTTATTAGACCCTATAACAAAGAATGTTAACAAGCACACCTCCCAAAAATAGACAGAAGAACTTGGCTACATATTTAATTATACAGAGATTAAAACAAAAATATTGGTGAGAAAAAATAAACAAAAATTGATTATCCATTAATACTGTATTGTGCAAAAGGGTTTATTTTTGAGGATAATGGTATTGACAAATTTTCTCATTTCCTCAAACATCACATAATACATTTCTTTCCAAATATGAGAAACTCAAAAGACAACTCTGTCATCTTAAATTCTGCTAAGTAAACCCCATTAAATATTTTTTGTGTTGTTATGGAAAACAGCATTTCTTCTTAATTTACATGCTTTAAAAAATCATTAAAGCAAAAATAATTTTAAGAAGAGCTCTTTTGAGGGAACATTCTCTTTTGTCTACTTTCATAGAAAGCAAAATCTACTGTAAAATTAAGTGAATAAAGTAAACCTACCTTTGACCTAATTGATAGTTAAAAATGAAATTGATAAATACTTTTTCAAATAATTGAGGTAATGCATGATGAAACCATGGTTCAAAAAATTCTAGCTCAATGAGATTTCTCAAATGTAAAATTTAGTGCAAAATGAGGCAAGGCAAGCATTGTGACCATGACAAGGGTGTACGAATAACATCCTTCTCATAAAGCCATTGGAAAATTTCGCATGTACATTTGAGAAAAAAAAGATACAACTCAGTGGCCGATTGTTGAATAACAGAATCCTTCTAGTTTGGGTGCTGACATATTTGATAATTTTACAATTAACGTTTGGTGCTTTGGACTGCTACAATAGAGTAAAACTATGCATATTTTCTTTTATTGTAGGGTCCAATGTCAAATGGCCTTGGTTATTTCAGAACTAATAACTATTTTAGTTTTGGAAACATTTTCACTGACTGTACTTTTTCTATGGCAATGCATAATTGGCAACCTAGCATCTACATAAATGGTAGGACTATTTATTTCACCAGAAAAATCTTTGTTCTACACTGTGTTTTCTTTTTCCCACACAGAAGGATCTTAATACTTTGGTTCAATGAAATCTGTAGTTACAGACAGAAAGACCTGCACTTAAGAAAAAAAAAGTAAAGTTTAAAGAAATGATTTTTCTTAGACATAAAATGGTATTTTAATTACTTCAAAAGTATTATCTTGTCAAAGTAATCTATTTAGAAATGTCAGATTAAAATTTTCTTCTACGTCTTTATTTTAGAACTAATTGCTTTGATAACTGTGTTCTTTAGGTATTTTGTATTTGTGAGTCTATGTGATTGTACATGTGCATATTTGTATAAGATGGAGTCCCAGCAGTAAATAGGATTCTCCCATAATTATATTCTCACATAAATTATTAGTGTCAAGCATCAAACTCTATACTTTCAGAGATGGAGAATTACCAGAACTACACTTAACAGTAAGTACATGCCATAGATAAGAGTTTATCTTTCCTGCCCTCTGAAATAAGTCAAAGCAGAGGTGTGGTCTTTCAGTTACAGAAACACAGTTTGTCTTTTATATCATGTAATTTTGATTAAGCACATTTGTTGAAATGTATACCTTAAATAAGAAATAACCATGTGATTTTTTGCATCTTTTCAGGTTGGTTCTATCTGAGAAGACTGAAACATCACTCCAGTGCTCTCCAGCACAACTGGTACATCTGTTTCTTCACTTAGCACTTATTTTTCTAACATAGTGAGATGATGTACTTATTTACTCTGTTAATTGTGTCCCCCCCCCCCCCCCACTGAATGTAAGCTTCACAAAGGCAGCGGTTTTTGTGTTTTGGCTATTGGTGTATTCCAAGTGCCTAGAACAAAAACTGACACCTACTATCACTCAAATATTCACTGAATAAAACAATGGTGTAGGAGATGAGGTCAGAGATATAACTGGATGCAGATGGGGGAACAGATCATCTTGTAGGCCACTGTAAGGACTCTAACTCTGAATCCAATGAGGAGCCACTCTAGAATTTGGAGCAGAAGAGTGCTGTAACCTGATAAGTGTTTGAAAAACTTCACTCTAGCTGCTGTGTTGAGGATGGGCTGTAATAGGCAAGGGTGGAAGAAAGGAGATGGTTATGAAAGTTAAATACAGTAATCTGGGTGAGGAATAATGAGGGCACAGATCAGGGTGACAGCACTGGAAATGGTGAGGAGTGGCTGAATTCTGTATTATTTTGAAGGTAAAGCAAACAGCATTTCCTGATGTGTTGGATGCGGGTTGTGAGAAAAGAGAGGAATCAAGGATGAGAACAAGGTTGTTCTGACTGACAACTGGAAGGACGGAGTTGCAATCAACTGATTTATGAAACATTCTGGGAGCAATGTGTTTGAAGGTAGGGTGAGGGAAGATTAGAGTTCAGTGCTGAAGATACTCTATTTTGTCAGGCAGTCACCAAGATAAACCAAGGGCTGGTGCATCTGTGTGTGGCTAAGGGAATATTCTGGGCTGGAGACATAAAGGTTCATTTTGTATGAATAAGGCTTAAAGTGAATGCAGAGAAGATGAAAAAGGGCTGAGCACCCTTGCAGCTGAAAGGTCTTTGAGAAGGAATGAATCTTATCACAGAGACAGAAAGAATATCAGGTTCTTCTCAGGTAATAAACACCCTGAAGGAGAAAAATATCATTATCAGGTGATGTTACTTTATGAAAGACAGGTAAGAACAAGCAAATTATGAACATAATTTAAAGATAGAATTTATTCTCTGATGGTTTACTCATGCAAACTGCACATGAAAGAAAATAGTACAGTTTGTGTAACATTGCAAATATAAGGACTCAAAATGCTAGGTACAGAAGTAGTGTGACATCCTGAAAGTCAAAATGGAATTTGTGATTTATACAACTAATAATGATTTTTATTTGCTGAGTACAGACTGATTTACAATGAAAGTTTTGCTAACCTTGGTAATAAGCTCATTAACCATTTACATGACTTCTTACATCTATGTAGTTTTATTTTACAGTTGCAAGAATTCCTGTTACCAAATAATTGAACTTGCATAAATAATAAAATTTAAGAAAAAAGCACTGAATGACCTAGGAGAGTGAAAAATGGAGGTGTTTCCTAACCCATCCAAACTACAATAAAAAATAGCCTTCTTGCAGAATTCATATTTTGTGCCTTTGAGATCAACTCCTTAGCATAACTACGGCAAAATCATGATTAGAAATTGATTACTTGAAAATTATAAAATCAGTTAAAGATAAAAAAAAATTTAGAATTATCAACCAAAAATGCTCTCATTTTTAATAAGCCAAACAATAAAATTCCTATTATCTTCATACTTAAAAGTCCTGAAATGTCATTTGTATAATCTGAATGTTTCCCAGTTTGGAACTTAGGCAGGTGGGATATTTCCTTGAATTACCAAGGATATTCCATATAGGTTTTTAAAATGTCAGTCTCATTAGGAGATGGCACTGAGACTTTAGCAAATAGTGTAGCATGGATGCAGAACAAACTACACAACTTATTATAAATGCATTACAGATATTTACATAATGGAATCCTGCTCAAATGCCAGAAGTTGCTACTGGGGAGGACTCATAACTATTTTACAAAGTTTTCTTACACACGTCTACTACTTTATTTTTAACAATTTTGTCTATTTTAAAATATTGTACTGTATTTTGAACATAACTGCAGAATAAAAATAGATAATGGCACATTAGAAAACTCAGTATCCCACAGATGATTGGATAATGAGAAAAGTGTACCTACAATCATCTCATCAGAAACAAACTACATCATGGAATGTTAGTTATCCAAGCCTGCACAGTAATGACATCTTAAATTGCAATCATCTATTGGCCAGCATCACACTGAAGGCATCGTTAAACATTCAAGCAAAGATTGCTGGCATAAACTATTGAAAGACACACACACACACACACACACACTCTCTCTCTCTCTCTCTCTCACTCTTGTTTCCCACATTATAATTACATTGTTCTAAAGATAGATACTGATTTTTTCCCACGAGAAACGTTATCAAAATTTGCTACTAAAAGATGACAGTGCTTTCACAAGAATAAGTACAAGTTAGCTTGCAAGTACAAGACAATGGGGGTAAACAGTCTTAAATTTTCTAAGTAATTTTTAGGCTTTTCTGGCACCCATACCTTACTTGATTATGCATAAACTTCTTAGTTTGAAACCTGAAATCTGCAAAAAAAACAAACAAAGAAAAAACCCCAAAAAGCAAAACAAAACCAAAAACCTAATTTCAGAAAATTATTATATATCTGATAACCCTGTATTGTACATTATATAATTTCATATTTTGTTAGCCTTAAAAAACAAGGTTTAAAATACTGAATTCAAGACTTGAAAAATAGTCATTTTTTAAATGATAAAGGATTCCAAAATTCATGCCTAGTTAAAATCTTAAAAAAAAGAAAATGCACTATTATTGATCTTTAGTTTAAGACTGAGTGTGCATAAGAGCACTGTATGTCTTCTACCATGTTTCACTCACTTAAAAAGTATTCAGTAATGTTCTCCCTTTTGCATAATGTGCAAAATAAAAGGCAAAAAGATTAAAAGCAAATTTCTATCTTTCTCATGCTAGTGCTTTATGACCTTGTTAACATTACAAAGTCAACAGGGACTATGCAGAACTTTGGTATAAATGATATAACGATACTGCCATCACAGTTGAGGGTTAAGAGGTGGTCAAAAGAAATGGAAGTGGGAAGAGATTCAGTAACACCCCCATTTATTAAAACACCACCAAATTAAAAGTGAAATAAACCACAATGAATTATAATACAATTTACACATTGAGCACAGAAAAATTAATAAATCTAACAATATTTATAAAAAAAGCAAAATCAGTCTTTTTCCAGAGACTAAAAACTGTTGTTCAGTCTGATCAACTGCTGCTACACCAACTTTAGAGCCAAATTTAATTTCAAGTAAAAAAAAAATTTACAACCACAGATTTCGCATAAATGGAAACTGGTCTTTCCTTGATTTCCCTTTGAAGTCACTAATGAGTATCTAAAACTGCTGCACTGCAGGTTTTTAATCAACTTCCTGAGGGCTGTGACTGGGAAGAAGGAGCCATGACAATCTGGGAAAGCGCAGGCTCTGTACTCTGGTCCGCCATCTGCGTGAGGACTGAAGTGGCTACAGCTTCTGCCTTGGAAGTTGAACTGACTCCATTGGATGTGCTCACAGAACTATGCTGTATAGCTTCAGTATGTGGACTACTTGGCACTGACAGGTCTTCTGAACTATCATCTTTATCAGCAGCTGAGTGGAAAAAAGAAAACTACTGAGTTTCTTAAAATAGTTGTAAGAATTTACTAGGCTGAGTCAATGGCACAGAATAAAAAGTTAGAAGGCATTTTACAGAATCAGTTTAGAGAAGTTGGTATGACTGGAACTGAGTAATTGAAAGGTGGCAGTTTTGCCTGTAACAGCCCGAATGGAGGCACAAGCACGCACATGGATACACCTCAATGCCCAGCGCCACCTAAAACAGAGCTAAAGAAATATTTGCTAAACAGTGTTAAGAAAATTGGGTAGGAATTTGGGAGATAGATCTCTTATACATATAACCAAACATTTACCCAGCAACACATTTAACAAAACCAGTCTGCCTACATGCCATTCTTATTAAAAGATTAACAAATTTATAACCATATGCATAAACAAAATGAATTCTAACATACAAATTATATCTTCAAATAATTCTCCCTGCAGAACTATATTCTGGCTGACTTTCCATCTACTGCAGCAAGATGATTGTAACACCTGATTCTAATAATGCATACACATGAGAATAAGCAATATTTAGCATCTAAATGTCACCAGCTGTTATAGTTGCAGGAACTGAGATGCAAATAAAAATCCATGTAAAACTCAAGATACTGTAATTGAAAAGATATTCAGGAAAGGGCATTCAAAATATTTATGAAAATAAATTATCAATTTTTAGGCTTGAACAACAAATCTTCTACAACTTTATTTTAACAGAAGAGAATCCAGTAATTTCATTTAGTGAAAAATCTGATATGTATAACACACAGAGTTACAGTGTATGCAAGTTAGGAGACACAGTGATAGCATGAACACCTGTGAACCGAGCCCCCAACTGAAAAGGGAACTTTGCTAAGTAACACTCGTGCTTCCTGGAGGCTCCTTTCTTCGCCAAAGGTAATCACCATTCTGATATTATTTCTTTTACCATTCCCTTTTTTTTTTTGAAGTTTTACCTCAAAGTTTTATTGTTTACATCCCTAAACTATCATTTAGCTTTGTTTATTTTTGAACACTCTAAAAATAGTGTCATACAGGATGTATTCTTTCACACCTTGCATTTTGCACTTGGCATTAAAATAATTTTTATTTAGTGTTTAGAACTGACAATAAGCTGGCTTTCTATTTAATCTGAGAATACGTACTGGCCTGCCTGCTGATGGCCAGGTGCTCATTCTGAAAGTCAATTATTAAAAGACTGGACCCCATGAAGTAGGACTTACCCCATGATTTGTAATGTAGAAGATCCCCTGTAGAGGGGGTAGAATCTGGCAAGCACAACTTTAGTTCAAATAAAATTCTTAACTTTGAGGGTTCTCTGAAATGTAGTAGCCCTTACAGAATTTTGATATTTTTGCCTCAAATCCATGCAGTTTTGAAAAGCATGTTTTAAAATACATTAATGAAACAATCTCACCCTCTCTATAAATTTGCTTTAAATGCAAAACTACACCACTGGATTAAAAATTTGACCTCAAGATACAGTTAAAAAAAATCATAATTAGTAATCCTTTTTAAAATTATATAAACCAGAAAGGATACCTTTCTGATCAAGTAATAATGAATGTTATAAAATATTTGCAATTCAGTTATATAGCCGATACAATTGTTATGCATTCAAAGAAAATACTGGCAAATGACAGTTTAACTGGAGAGGACAGTAAAAAGCCCTCTATTTCACCACTATTCAACATGACAACAAAATGACCTTTCTCTCAATGTTAGGTTTTAGGGATATAACAGCTTTCAGAAATAAAGAGGCTGATCTGTGATGAGTGGTATGAAATGAAACAGTAAGTTGTAAGGGACAAGTGCTTATCTATCTCCAGGCTTTTAGAATTTGGTAAAACAAATCTTTAGGCTGTACAAAGGATCAGCTACTCACTTACAAGTTATGTAATTATAAATTTTATGTATAAAATATCTTTCTAATGTGATACAGCTGCACCTATGTCCAGTTCTAGATGGTAAGGGGAGAAAAATTACTAGTATAATCACAAGCGCTAGAAAGATACAAGAGATCTTACTGCACTCACAGAGCCATTTTTAGCTCTACTTAAGTTAAAGGAAACCAGCTGTTTGACAATTCACTTCTCTGAAGTTCCACCAATGTTTATACATATTTTCATGAAAATATAAGCCTGCAATTACATTCAGGGCCCAATAAACTTTTCTTTGTACTTACAAGTATAGAAACAACTATACTACAATGTTAATTATGCCCAGAGATCTAGAGAATATGAATTAATGGCAATAAGATTATTCTTATGCTTTATTCTTCATGGAACCCAAACATTAAAAATGTTTTCATATTTTAATTCTCATTTTATACTATTTGACCCTTAAGGTCAACAACTGTCACAGTTTTCCGATGACTGAGGGGTTTCCTAGGATGTGGGACTTCCTGGTGTTAAAAAAGAGACCCTATGATTGTGTGACTGTGTGACTTTATACCATCACCTTTACAGGCAAGATTTTGTAATATTCCTAATTTCTACTACACCTTAGTTTTCAATCACAGTGTTCTGAAAGTTAACTAGTATTATAGCTCACTACCATTAGCAATTGCTATCTGCTACAATGTGATGAATAGTGTTAGCTATTTGTGAATTTTTCCACATTTTCTCCAAGATTTAAACATTTACTTAAATGATCTTTATATTTACCTTGACTATTAAAAAACAGAGAAGTCAGATTTTTTTTCCAAAGACTTCAAATTTGAAAACAGAAGTTTGGAAATTTCTACAAAATCCAATTATCTCCCAAGAGCTGAAGAGAGCTAATTTTAGGCAAGAACTATACTTACCTCAGTCAATTTGATTATCTAGATAACTAGACAGGAAAAAAGACAGGAACTGTTCCAAAACCCAAAAATGTCTTATTCATTTCTTACATTTTCACAACCTCGTATACCTTCACTAAACTTATTAATCTAGATTTTCAGTCAGTTTGAGGATACAGCATATAAACTGATACATCTATACACTTAAAAATATCTTTACTGCTTAAAATTAAAAATTGGCTTGCATTTGCTGAGCATATACTGCCTGGATAATAGGGATAAAACTATTGGGGTTATCCAATAAATTAACTAAGATTAAAAAATTAAAGATTTTTGAATTGAATGTACCTTAAGAGTTAATTTTTCTTCTCATTTTATAGAATCACTTGTATATTTCTTTTTGAACTATCAAAATTCAAGAGTGCTCTCTTGTTAAGAAAATCACGTATGCATAACGCTGAACTCAGTAGCTTCTAAAGGAAATTACGTTAAGTCAGATGGGAGCCATAATGGCCTCATCCCCGCAGCAATCATTGTTAATACAAGCCCCAAACATATTTCTATATGGTTCCAATTTACTCCAAAGTGTGTTTCACAATCCTGTCAAAATGACTAGATATCAAAGGACTGAGATTTATTTGCTCAAAACTGACAAAAATCAGTGTTCTAAATGTATACGGCAATAGGGAGTTGCTAAATCTCCTGAATCTTTTAAATTAAAAAATATTGCCCATTCTGATGAAACTGCTTACAATGACTACAAGCAGAGACGGTGGCCATTAAGTTTTATCGTGAGCACCTGAGGAACTGTTTGCATCCAATACAAAATGCTTCTTTCTTTTGAATTACTGACACTGGCAAATTAAAATGAAGTGGATACATATGGTTGAAACAATCTTCACATTTACAAATATCCTGAAATATCACTAAATCATAAAAATGAAAGCTGTGGGTTATATATTATGAATGTTGCCTAATGCATTCCCAGCTCTGTTATTTGTTACAAATTTGTGTACGATGGACAAAATTGGCCATTTATTCAAGAGTAACAGCTGGTCCCAACACTGTGCATCTTATCAAAAAAGGACATTACAAGAAGGAAAAGCACAATTAACCTCTAAAATGCTGAAAACAGAAGAATCTCATTTTGAAGACAAATATTTAAGAGGAAACTTACAAGCAGATAATTTAAATAGTGTTCTATTTTAGCATTTTTATGGCTAACTAGAAGACTCAATATAAAGATTTGGAACAATAAAACTGCACAATGCTGATATCTAAGAAAGAACAATAGGATCTGATACGCAACAACAGGATCTGCTACAGATTGTTAAGTGAAGACAGTTAATTAAAAAAAATTACTAAATGGAGGCTGGAAAAGAAGTAGTGTTTCACTGTGTCAATCTAAAAAAACTATTACTCTGAGAATATAAACAAAATATCAGTACTTACACTATATTTTAAATTAACCAACCCATTTTGATGATCTATAGTAATCTCTAGAAAAAAAGCCAGAAATAGGAAAATTTAAAAACTCTAGATTCTAAGACGTATATCCCCCATTCCATAATAAACTTGCAGAACTTCTGATATTTAATATTAAATATTAGAATTGCAGTCTCCATTTTTTTTAATGGTAGCTTGGTTCACTCTGGCAGTATTTCACTGATGTAGCCTAAGGCTATAGGTAATGGAACATTACTCACTATGATAGCCAGATTTCTTCTGCATGGCGGTTACAGGGCAATCTTTATGAGCCAGAAGAAGCTGTTTCAGCTGTGCCACTTCATTTCTCAGCAGGGTGACTTCACTCTGGAGAAGAAACAACTATGTACCTTACCAGCATCAGACTAAACATTTTTGACTGTTTAAAATAAGGTTTAAATATGTCCGATTTTCATATCTTAAAGAACACCAAGGAATAAACAAAACATGCTGCTTAAATATGTTTAAGCATTACACATTAGCTTTTATATTTTAGTATTTATATAAAACGTGCAACTTACATAAAAATTAAAATAACACCACAACTGGATAGCATATTTCAAAGTTCTTTTACATTATCATTTGCCTTGTGGCTGCTTATATACTGCAGGTTACCTATCAGAGATTTTACATATGTTATATACTCTTTTGATTATTCGAACAATTAGAAGTATCAAGGGAGTCAGGTTACAATGTCACTGACTCTATTCAATTGGAAATAAAAAAAATTTACCCTGGAAACTAAATTAAGCAGTTTTCTAGAAACTAGGAAAAGCTCCATAGGGGAAAACACAATCACCAAAGAATAATGGATACCTAAAATGCATTGCAAGGCGCTGTGTTGGACACGGAACCAATGAAAACAGATGTAATGTCTAAATGGCTCAGCTGCCTTTGACCTAGGCCGTTTGTACACATCCAAATTTAAATCTGATAAATCGATGGTGATTTGTCCTACTCCTTATTACAGAATGCATAGTTCTGTATGTTCAGTCTTTGTTTTAGATGCATTAATCTGGTAGATTCTATGTAAAAGTTCTGAATTGAGAGAGTCCAATTCCTTTGGGTCACTCCCAAATATTAACACATAAATTAGTGATAATTACCAATACTCGAGTTAGAAATAATATGAATTTAATAAACTGGTAACATTAAAAAACCTTAACTTACAAGCACCTCTACTTATTTGGACTTACATTAACTATTCACATTTCATCCCTGAACCCAAAATTAAATGAAGAAATACAGCAAAAAGGTGTACATAAAAGCTCAAGCACTTTTTTCTATCCCTAAGTCTCTTATCCAGAAAGCTGAAGGTAAAATAATTTAGTAAATTAGATCAGGCCTCCTTAAGTGATCAATGGCAGAAACATACAAATCAAAAGAATAAAAGTTAAGCAATCCAAAGGCAAGTCTGTTGGGTCAAATAGTTGCTTATACCCCAATAACACAAATTGCAACACTGTATTAAAGCACAAAACTAAAACTGATGCTTATAAGAACTCTGAACCATTAATAAAAAGGTTAAATTATGCTTAGAATATTGTATTTGAGACAAAAATGGGTGTATAGTGATTAAAGTACAAAAGAAAAAGGTTAAACGTTTTGCTTTAAAAAAACAAGCTGTTATTTACAAAACTAATTTCTATGGAATACTGCAGTCATCATTAGTGTCAATACCACTAATTAAAGCTCTTTATTAATGACACTATTTATGAGAAACCATATTATGGATAATCCAACATATATTATCCAAAAACGTTTCTTCCTCTCTCTGCTGTGTCAGCTTGATTTTGAGACTCACGTCTGCAAGTTTCTCTCATTAATTTCTATAATATGAAATGGGGCCAGATATGTATTTTTAGTCAAGAATACACAATCTTTTATAATCTGGTACATGTAACCACCCTCCTGATTAGTTTGAACCTATTAAATAATTAATATTTAATCATTTTGACCTATAAAAAGATATTTCATTCATATGGCTTACTAAATATATACTGTTGTTTCCATCTAGAAAACCTTTCCTTTTTGCATTGCTAATTATTTCACTCATCTTTAAGAGTCAACTCAGTACAATATAAATATGCATAGGAAAAGAAGTTAGGTGTCCATTTCTGTGCTCCCACAGCCATATATACATGTATGTGTATTTGTATATGTGTATTTACATAGTACTTATCACACTGGATTGTAATTTTTGGTATACTTATTTGCCACCTCTGCCAGATCAGGATTTCTCAAAGGCAGGGATTATCTTGCTTTTGCATCCCAGAGCATAGCCCATAGCCTGGTATAGACTGAGTACACAGAATTACCATGGTCTTCTCTAAACTCTCTTTCCAGGGGGTAAAAAACACCAAAGAAGGTGAAATGAAATAGCTTAAATAATATAAAACTGGTCAGGGGTCCTAATATCATTATTTATTGCCAATAACCTCACCAACATAGTCACACTGTTAATTTTCTCAGTCAGAAAATGAAAATTGGCATATTTAATAGCATCATCTCAATTACAGAATTTAAAAAATCACAAACACCTTCTCAACTAGATACTCTATATGGACCATTCATCATAAACCATATTATAAAACAAAATGCTGCATTAGATAAAATTCCTGAGCTGTTACAAGTTGTTAATCTGATACAAAATAGTTATTTAAATAATTCTGGGGATTAACCATTAAAACAATATTCCTATGCACTCAAAATTAAATATATATATTCAGAATCTATCTTTAAATGACAGGTTTGAAACTGATGGATGGAATATCAGTTCCTATATTCAAACTTAACAGTTCGTTTGCTCATCTAATTAGACTACCTGGTTTGTTGACAAGTGAAGAAATGTAAAGATGCCACTAGCTAACAATGGGTAATAAACAATAAGGACTTTAGAGGTAAAGTATTTGATTCCTGTTACAACTTATATTTGTATTAACTGAATTTAACTGGAGTCACACTTAACAGAGCAAACAATTTGGGGAGGGGGGAAACTGGAAGAAAGGAGGAAATTAAAACTGTTTGAACATTATAATTTATACATACCTAAGTGATACAGTATACAAGTATGCTGTTCTTTATCCAAAATTCAAATGTAATTTCCCCCTACACCTTTTAAATGACAGAAACTGTAAGGAAAAAACCCCCAACAAACTCAAGGTATGCTCAATACAAATTTAGTCTAATCTTTTACATCATCCTGATCTAAAATGTTTCACAATTTTAAGAGATTTTCCTAATGGTAATCCTGAAGCTCAAGTGATTTTTGATTGAAAGGTTAAGTTAAATCAATAGTTTGTATTATTACTGTATCCTAATATTCAATTTCCTTAAAAACTGGTATCAGCACTAGACTGAAAGCAGCAAATGGGACATGGTTGCTAGCAAAGATTTGGGACTGTGAGAAATACTGCAACGCAAACAAAGTTGGAGTGCTGCTTAGGAATAAGAGAGGGACAAACCTTGAAAGAAGTGGATTTAGTTGAGCTGTAGAGCCCTAAGTGTGAGCATATGCCTGTGGTCTAGAACAGGTCAAGTAGAGGTTGAAAATAGGAGGCTCATCCTGGTATTTAACCTTTACATGAGGCAGAATTAGTAGAGTTTGCCAAACCCTGGCCAGCATTTTTAAAATCATTTATGATAAACGTAGCAAAATTCAACAAATTAATCCAAACATTCAGGAATTATAGTCTCATACCCATATGTATAAAGGAAAGGACTTAAACGTAAAGACAGACAATATTTAGATAAGGTAACTGATAAATCATGACTTTAATTTTGAAATTTTTTGAGGATGAAAGATTGGAAGACAGAATCAGAGAGAAAAGCCTACATACATATAATGAGAAGAGTCCTGAAGATCCTATGGAGAGACCTCAAAATGAAAAAAAAAGCCATAACAGATCATATATGCATGTGTGTGTACACATATATGTATATATAGTTGTATTTATATAAGTATATAAAACCAGTTTGCTTAAGCCAAAGTGAATCTTAAGGGGATACACGTTAAGCCATAAATAGATTTAATATTAAATGAAAAAAGAAATATTTGTACCTCTACTATCTGTGGATTATTTTAGACTGGGTTATAACTGGATTCAGCCTCCAAACTCTTTCTGGTTAGTTTGTTATTCGTTAGTATATATTTGCAGAATATGTAAACTATCTTCCTGGGTCACTCTGAAGATGAAGTAAAATAAGAGACATGAAAACATTTTGAAAACATTAAAGTCCCATTCAAATGTGAGCAATTACTGATTTTTTTTGTCAAAGTAAAATGTATTTGGCAAGATAAAGCAGATGCTGAAGAAAATTATTATTATGGTCTAAAAGAAAATTATTTTGGCATTGTCTATACCATTGCTCTACTCTTTTTGTATCTACTAAAAGGTTAATTACATACTGATGAACAAATAACATTTTTTTTTTTACAATTTGTCTGAAGCAAATCAGACTGATGAAATAAAGACAGGATAGCCAATTGATTAATCAATCAAAACTTTTCATTGATATGTGGCCACAGATTGATGACCAGGTATTCCTTTGACTTTCTAGTTCAGCTACTAGTCCCCAAGTTAAAGAAATAATATTGGATAGTTTCTTCTTAGAGGAATTTCTCATTGCTAAAGATAAGCTAGGGACTTTCCTGGTGGCGTAGTGGTTGGGAATCCACCTGCAAATGCAGGGGAAACAGGTTTGAGCTCTGGTCGGGGAAGATACCACATGCTGCGGAGTAACTAAGCCCGTGTGCCGCAACTACTGAGCCTGTGCTCTAGAGACCGTGAGCCACAACTACTGAAGCCCACGTGCCTAGAGGCTGTGCTCTGCAACAAGAGAAGCCACCACAATGAGAAGACCATGCACCACAACTAAGAGTAGCCCCACGTTCAGCAACTAGAGAAAGCCCGCGTGCAGCAACGAAGACCCAATAGAGCCAATAAAGGAAAGGAAAGGAAAGGAAAGGAAAGGAAAGGAAAGGAAAGGGAAGGAAAGGGAAGGAAAGGGAAGGAAAGGGAAAAGGAAAGGAAAGGAAAGGAAAGGAAAGGAAAGGAAAGGAAAAGGAAAAGGAAAAGGAAAGGCTAGGCTAGGCTAGGCTAGTCTTCACAAAAATCAAAGATTAAGTATCTGAACTTCCCACCACAAGTTTCAAGGGTTGTCATGGATGCAAAACCTTATATTTGAGAACAAATTAGTTCTCTAATTTTTACCTTCAACGATAGAAAAAAAGATGACAGGGTTCATAATATTTTGCAAATATTCTGCAAAATGAATAGGAATGACTCTTCTCCTATTCTCATACTTTACTTGTTTCACATCTGCCTTCTCTGCCAGACCACAAATTCTTCAAGTGTAAGGACAATGTCTTTTTTCACTGTTCTATCCCGTGTGTCTAATAACATGCCCTGCACACAATAGATGCCTAATGACAGAATGAATAATAAATAACTAGCATTTGCATAGTGTAGTTACAACATACTTTTCTATTACCTCTCTCATTTGATCTTCAAAATAGTACTTATTCTATGAGTTTGACAGATGGGGAAGTAAAGGCTTGGGAAGACTGTAGTAAAGGCTGGTAAAAAGAAGTACTCAGAATAAACTGCATGAGGTAGAGGTGGTATCACTATTGCCCTTTACCCCTCTAGAATAAAGTAAAAAACTCAGGGGCGACAGAAGGAAGACAGTTATAGAATATTTTTTTTTTTAGGAATTAAAACAGGTATTGTATATCATCTCCCAATTGTTGCCATTCCTTTCTATTTCAAGTGATAAATACTAAAGTAAAATATTGTTTAGGTACGAGGAAGAAAAGATTTGATCCCATTCCCCTTAAGTCAATGGACCAATAAACAAAACCTCTTCCATATCATTAACTTATGAATGAAAACTCCTCACATATCCTATCAAAGAATGCTTCTGTTAAGTTACTGAGCTTCCACTCCACACACATTTTGCAATACCTAAGTTTTAAAAGCAAAATCCACAACAAAGTCTCCAAGTTTTATCCACAGATTAATTAAGGAGTTTCTATTAGTAAAGAGAAGAGTCTGCCTTTTTGTTCACAAAGGAAACGCTGAAATTCTAAGCTGAAAACTAACCCCCAAGATGCATATATGAGTATAGCTGAAAGACAAAGACATAAGAGGTTAAAACCATTTTAAGTAAAAGACAAAATCATATATTACCTTTAAAAACATAATAGTTTTTATAACCAACAATATCCAATTCTTGGTCTAGATTACCATAAATGTCTCTAATACAATCTGATGAAATTGCTCTTTTAAAGCAATGATTCTAGAAAGATAAAATATAATTAAATTCAGTGAGTGTGACAATAAGGTTGAATAATTAGTATTTTCTTTAAAACCTAATATATATTTGGTAAAAATATGAAGAGTTACACCTCAACACTCGTTAACCCTTTTGCTATATATAATATATAAGTAACCATGGGTCATTACTGCCCACTACACTGATCATCTAAGCCTGTATGTCACGTGAAGAATTATTAAGGAAATGTAGAACTGATGAATGTTTTCACATAAAGTAGAGTTTAATTATTTCTCTGACATTCAATTTTCTTTATAAGTCATTCTGTTCTTCACAGTTAACGGTTTTGCTGTTGGCAGACTGAATGAATTTTTTCTCCAGAATCTATTATAAGCACATTAACTCTTCATACTCTGAAAACTAGAATGTCATTTACTTTTTAAAAACTATTTTTATTTTATATGACAAATAACTGAAAAACAGCAAAATATCACATACCCACTTGGAACAATAGAGAAAGTCACAACAGAAGTACCTTTTCTTCCCAAACCATCCATGCTTTCCAACCCCCTCTTCATCACTGTCACAAAAGCTGGTACATGTCATTCCTAAAAGTTTACCTCTATTTAAATATTCATTTCTATACCAATTTCCATACCTACGCATTTATTTACCTAACTATAAATCTTTCATTAATGAAAAAGAATTATGCTATACATTTCAGTATGCAACTTTAAGAGTAATTTACTGAGGTGAAATTTCCATAATATAGAATTAACCATTTTAAAGTGAACAATTCAGTAGCATTTAGTACATCTGCAATGTTGTGCTACCACCATCCTCTATCTGTCCATTCAAAGTAAAACCCCTTATCCATTAACCAATTTCTCCCTATTTCCTCCCCCACCAGTCCCTGGAAACCACCAGTTTGCATTTGTCTCTATGGATTAATTTGTTCCAGATATTTCAAATAAATGGAATCATACGATATGTGACTTTGTGTGTGGCTTCTTTCACTTAAGCATGTTTTGAGGTTCATCCACATTGTTGGATGCACTTTCTCTCCTTTTTATGGCTGAAAAATATCCCACTGGATGTATATGCCACAATTTCTCTATTGATGGACATTTGGACTGTTTGCAGCAACTTTCTTTTTGCCCATAATAATATATTACAGACATTTCCCCAGGTTAATACGTGCAGAAAGACCTTATTCTCTTTCTTTTTTACGAAAGTATTTTTTTTTAAATCCTTGATATCACTTCACCTATCTTCATATTTTGGTATGCATCTCTAAAACTAAGAACACTGTCTTATCGAACCATGATGACATCATCGTTCAATTATTAATGATTAAAAATACTGATTTTTATGCTTAGTGACATAAATCAGAGAAAGATAAATACTGTATGATATCGCCTATATCTGGAATCTAAAAAACAGTACTAGTGAATGTAACAAAAAAGAAACAGCTATTGAGAAAAAACGGTGCTTACCATGGGGGGAGAGCAAAGGGGAAGGCAAGATAGGGGTAGGGGATTAAGATGTAAAAACTACTACATATAAAATAAATAAGCTACACAGATATATTGTACAGCACAAGGAATACCGCCAATATTTTATGTAAGTATAAATGGAGTATAACCTTTAACAACTGTAAATCATGACATGTACACCAAAACTTATATAATTATGTATTATACATCGGCTATACCTCAGTTTAAAAACAACACAGACTTTACTGGTTCTGTTTGTAATTTGAGGTATTAACTAAATTTATGTTCAACTGGAGAGTTTAACTTAGTGATTTCTTGAATTTGACTTCTATTTAAAAGTTTCATGCTTGCTTAAGTGTTAGCTAACTTTTACTTCGGTGATAAATCTTGCCTTTATTCTTCCGATCAAGAAATTTCTACCCAAATTAGAATATATAAAAATGTGACACATTTTACAATAATGATATTTTAATCAGTTTGGATGGTGGAAAAAACATGAAATTAATGAAGTAAATATTACATTTATTTTGAATATTGAATTTTCCAAGGTTTTCTGAAATAATAAAGCACTGTTGCTATTCATAATGGTGACCACTGCTGCAGTATAATTACAGAAATAGCAATATCTCATTAAAAGCTGTTAACATGGCTATAACTTGGGTCAAAAGAGAAAACTGGCCCAACCTAAAGTCCAATACCCTGAAAATAATACCATATATTCATGTACCACTTTATAGTTTTCAAGCACTTTTACTTCTTAAAAAAGGCACAATAAACCAAATTACAAAGGAGAATACTGATAAATTTATCCTGTTAAAATTAACATATTTAAAAATATCTGCAAACATTCTAATTCGACTGATGTATGTAACAAATCAGAGCAGTAGGACCAGCAAGTATCTCTACTCTATGGGTAAGACAACTGAGGCTAACAAAGAATGCTATCTTTAATATCATATAACTGTAACATAGCCAAGTCATTCAGACGAATGATTTTCTTAGTTAAGAAAAAAACAGATCCTCCTAAATCACTTTCTTAATGTAGTATGAATATTTAAAAATTTAAATGATGATAGTTAATATTCTAACAGAGAAATCTGGTAAATAACAGCCCTTTTAATAGTATACAAATAAATTGGTTATCTATAATCTGTTTCACTTTAAGAGGAAAAGATTCAAAAGTATTTTTCTTAAAAATTATGAAAATATTTCTTGAATTAGAATTCATTTATCAGATAATATATTATTTCTTAACATATCCTAGTATACAAGTACATATTTGAAGTCTCTGATATGGTAAATCACGTTTACGTTTGTTCTAAATGGTTAAAAGTGAAATGGTTAAAAGTAAGTTTTGCAAGATGATTATTTGTTCTAAAGCTAACATGTCAATAGTCAAAGCACAATATAGTTTTAAAACATGTTGGCCTTACATATAAAAAAATTTTATGTTATATAATTTACATTAGATTAAATGATATGCCTGGTACTAAAAAAGCTTTTTCCTAAGCATTTAAACAAGACACTTATATTGGTGACATCTTTAAAGATATAAGAAGAGAGCTGGTCTCATCATCAATTATGATTATACAGAAGATTCATTTTTAACTAGGAATGGATAGCCCAGAAGACTGACCAATAACAACAATTCATTAACATCAATTTTCTAGTTGATGCTCATCAATTGGTAGTTTAGAAGATTTTACTCGAGAATATTCACAACATTAAAAACAACAACAATAAAAAAGGAAGAAAAAGCAGAAGGAAGGAAACAGACTTAGTGCTGCCCAATACCATCATTGGAAATCTTACCAAAGACTGAATAGGCAAGAGCCTTAAAACCTTTATACCTCTTAAGGTTCCTAAGAAATGTATCTGAGGCACACTGGCAGGGCAGTATGAAATGATTTCTACTGCCACTGGCCATATTGTACCTGTTCTGTGGATAATTAGAGTCCTTCAGTTTCCAAAGCTGTCAATCTGGCACCTTTCACGAGCACTATATTCACTTTAAATAAAACAAACAAAACAAAACAAAATTTATAATTCAAAGAACAAAAGAACTTAAAAACAAAAACTGCAAATTGAAGCAACTTTATAGTTGTGATGTAAACCAAAAAATAAGAAAAGTGAAATACCGGTAATATTTATTTTAAGATTCTTTGTTTAAACTCTATATCACAGCTTTATAAAGTTTAAGCCAGATAGGTACTTCTGTACTACACAAGCAAACCCTTTTATTTAAAAACTTCTTCACTGTATCAGTGTTGCAAGTTTTATATTACTTCATCACAGTATTCAAATAGGTTATAAAGCTATGCTTTACTATGGATTCCATACACACCCAATATTGTGTCCTAAAATGTCTGGATGGCTAACTAGGAAAAAATTGCGAAAGTGTGTGTTCATAATTACTAAAAATAAATAAATAAAACAATTTACATATATGCAACATACCTGCAGTTGACCATTTAATGAACTCAAGTCTTCTGCTTTCTTCTCTAAAGATTGAACCCAGACTTTTCTTTTTTGTCGGCATCTTGAAGCTGCCGCTCTATTTCTTTCCAGAAACTTCCTCCTTTTTTCATCAGGATCTTCATTAGCTGCTCTTCTTCGACGACCAGTTGTATTTTGGGTCTGTGGAGTTGTGTGAGCTGGAGAAGCCTATAATAGACACAAATGAAAGCTTTTTATATTTGTACCCAGTGATTAAATTAATAGTCAGTAAAGGATGACAAAGGTGAGAGCCACTAATTTTATTTTCTAAGTCTCACTGCGTACATCAGGATTTTGGAGCACTGTGACAATCACCCTATCGTTTAACAAATTCCTTGAAATAAATCAGCGTTGCTAAAATAAGATTCTCACTAATTAACTATTGAGTGTATTCTTTAAAGTTTGTATAATATTTGCCTTTTCTTTAAAAAATATTTGTTTCACTGTGCGGGGTCTTAGTTGTGGCACACAGGATCATCCTTGCTGCGTGCAGGATCTTTGTTGCGGTGCGGGGTCTTTAGTTGCAGCATGCGGGATCTACTTCCTTGACCAGGGATTAAACCTAAGACCTGTGCATTGGGAGTCTTAGCCACTGGATCACCAGGGAAATCCCATATTTTCATTTATATAGAAATAGTACAAAGAAATTAAAAATGCAATACAAATGATCACATACAGATCTTGTATTTTTCCATGTGTACTTTTAAACAAACTTTATGGTATTATTCAACCTTTTGATAATTAAGGTGCTAAGATAAAAAATTTAAAACTTCTTACTTAAATTCACTATGGGATAATAAAAGCCATATATGACAAACAAACAGCCAACATCATTCTAAATGGTGAAAAACTGAAAGCATTCCAAGAACAGGAACAAGACAAGGGTGCCCACTCTCACCACTATTGTTCAACATAGTTTTGGAAGTTTTAGCCACAGCAATCAGAGAAGAAAACAAAAAAAAAGGAATCCAAATTGGAAAAGAAGAAGTAAAATTGTCACTTTTTGCAGATGACATGATATTATACATAGAAAACTGTAAAGATGCTACCAGAAAACTGCTAGCACTAATCGATGAATTTAGTTAAGTAGCAGGATACAAAGTTAATGCACAGAAATCTCTTGCATTCCTATACACTAACAATGAAAGAGCAGAAAGAGAAATTAAGGAAACTCTCCCATTTACCATTGCAACACAAAGAATAAAATACCTAGGAATAAACCTGCCTAAGAAGGCAAAAGACCGGTATGCAGAAAACTATAAGACACTGATGAAAGAAATCAAAGACGAAACAAACAGATGGAGGGACATACCATGTTCTTAGATTGGAAGAATCAACATTGTGAAAATGACTATACTACCCAAAGCAATTTACAGATTCAACGCAGTCCCTATCAAATTACCAATGGCATTTTTCACAGAACTAGAACAAGAAATTTTACAATTTGTATGGAAACGCAAAAGACCCCGAACAGCCAAAGCAATCTTGAGAAGCAAAGATGGACCTGGTAGAATCAGGCTCCCTGACTTCAAACTATACTACAAGGCTACAGTGATCAAGACAGTATGGTACTCAAGCAACAGCTAAGAGAATTCAGCACCACCAAACCAGCCCTACAACAAATGCTAAAGGAACTTCTCTAAGCGGGAGACGTAAGAGAAGAAAAGGACCTACAAAAACAACAACAAAACAATTAAGAAAATGGCAATAGGAACATACATATCGACAATTACCTTGAATGTAAATGGACTAAATACACCAACCAGAAGACACAGACCGGCTGAATGGATACAAAAACAAGACCCATATATATGCTGTCTACAAGAGACCCACTTCAGACCTAGGGACACATACAGACGGAAAGTGAGGGGATGGAAAAAGATATTCCATGCAAATGAAAATCTAAAGAAAGCTGGAGTAGCAATACTCATACCAGATAAAATAGACTTTAAAATAAAAAATGTTACAAGAGACAAGGAAGGACATTACATAAAGATCAAGGGATCAATCCAAGAAGAGGAGATAACAATTATAAATATATATGCACCCAATATAGGAGCACCTCAATACATAAGGCAAATGCTAACAACTATGAAAGAGGAAATGCAAGGCAGAAATAGAGACACAGGTGTAGAGAACAAACACATGGACACCAAGTGGGGAAAGCAGGGAGGGTTGGAGGGGAATGAATTGGGAGATTGGGACACCAAATTGTACACTCTAAATATATGCTGTTTATTGTCTGTTAACTGTATCTCAATAAAAGTTCTTAAAAAAACAAAAACAAAAACAAAAAAGACAGTATGGTACTGGCACAAAAACAGACATATAGATCAATGGAACAGAATAGAGAGCCCAGAGATAAACCCATGCACATATGGGCACCTTATCTTTGATAAAGGAGGCAAGAATATACAATGGAAAAAAGACAGCCTCTTCAGTAAGGGAAAATTGGACAGCTACATGTAAAAGAATGAAATTAGAACACCTCCTAACACCATACTCAAAAACATAAACTCAAAATGGATTAAAGACCTAAATGTAAGGTCAGAAACCATTAAACTCTTAGAGAAAAACACAGGCAGAACACTCTATGACATAAATCAAAGCAAGATCCTTTTTGACCCAACTCCTAGAATAATGGAAATAAAATAAAGAATAAACAAATGGGAGCTAATGAAACAAAAGCTTTTGCAGAGCAAAAGAAACCATAAATAAGACAAGAAGCCAACCCTCAGAATGGGAGAAAATATTTGTAAATGAAGCAACTGACAAAGGATTAATCTCCAAAATATACAAGCAGCTCATGCAGCTTAATACCAAAACACAAATAACCCAATCCACAAATGGGCGGAAGATCTAAACAGACAGTTCTCCAAAGAAGACATGCAGATGGCTAACAAACACATGAAAAGATGCTCAACATTAGAGAAATGCAAGTCAAAGCCACAAGGAGGTATCACCTCTCACCAGTCAGAATGGCCATCATCAAAAAATCTAGAAACAATAAATGTTGGAGAGGGTGCGGAGAAAAGGGAACCCTCCTGCACTGTTGGTGGGAATGTAAATTGGTACAGCCATATGGGAAACAGTATGGAGATTCCTTAAAAAACTAAAAATAGAACTACCATATGACCCAGCAATCCCACTACTGGGCATACACCCAGAGAAAACCATAATCCAAAAAGAAACGTGTACCATGATGTTCACTGCAGCACTACCTACAATAGCCAGGACATGGAGGCAACCTAAATGCCCATCAACAGATGAATGGATAAAGAAGATGTGGCACATATATACAATGGAATATTATTCAGCCATAAAAAGGAATGAAACTGAGTTATTTGTAGTGAGGTGGATGGACCTAGAGTCTGTCATACAGAGCGAAGCCAGAAAGAGAAAAACAAGTACTGTATGCTAACTCACATATATGGAATCTAAACATATGGTACTGATGAACCCAGTGACAGGGCAAGAATAAAGATGCAGATGTAGAGAATGGACTTGGGGACACGGTGTGGGGTGAGAGGGGGCGGTGCACAAAGGGGAAGCCAAAACGAAGTGAGAAAGTAGCATTGACATATATATACTACCAAATGTAAAACAGATAGCTAGTGGGAAGCTGCTGCATAACACAGGGAGATCAACTCAAAGATGGGTGATGACTTAGAGGGCTGGGATAGGGAAAGTGGGAAGGAGTCACGAGAGGGAGGGGATATGGGGATATATGTATAAATACAACTGATTTACTTTGTTGTACAGCAAAAATTGGCACAACAGTGTAAAGCAATTATATTCCAATAAAGAACTTTAAAAAAAATAAGTTAACTATGGGAAACCATGTCTGAAATAAAAAATAGCATTAAATCTGTAAATTTTTTTAAATTTTATTTATTTATTTATTATTTTTTGGGGGGTACACCAAGTTCAATCATCTGTTCTCATACACATACATATTTTAGTGTATTCAATGCTTTTCTTCAGTTTTTTAAATTTGTGGTCAGTCTTTTTCTAAGGGTCAGTTTCACATTATTAATGCTCATTTTTCCAGTGGGTAGAATCCCAGAGTCTAGATTCTCATTTTAATTGGTCCCCTTGCCCTGCCAGATCAGCCAGAGACAGAAATCTTCAGTCACTAGTGATACTCTCCAGTGCTTAGGACTATAGAATATTATCTTCAAGCCTCTCACAAACCCCAAAAATTGTGCCACAGAACACTTGAATACAGTAGACAGAATATGAGCCCTTAGAAATAGTGCAAAAGAAACAGCACTTTGTGGCCACAGACACTTGATCCAAAGAAGCAGCCTGAAAACCAATCTTTTATCTCTACTTAATGGTATTTTAAAATGATGTGAACAAATAAAAACTTCTATCTTCTCTTAAACTGTACAATAAGCAAAAATCTTAAAAACTTAAGTTCTTTAGGTAGAAAAACCTGAATTAGTTCTCACTCTACAAACTCCATAAAATCAAAGTTATCATTACCTTTCCAAATAACTAGCATTAAAAGATGTGAGAGTTAATTCATTTATACTGTATTTTAATTGTAATTAAGATCAAGTATTAAATTAGATTCTTTTACCTGCATAGCTGTATTTTAATCTTTTAAAAAATCTTTCTATGGCTGGCTTCAAGAATGGTAACTCTGAAATATTTTCTTTTATTTACCTCAACTTACTGATAATAGAGGGTTTTAAGTTTTACTCATTTGGCTGAATAGGAGAGAAGTTTTTGTTTTTTGTTTTTAATTGACAACTTGGTTATTACAGCAAAGGCTAATCACAAGTATTACAAGCAGAAACTATTACAGAGTTATATTTGTATATTATTACCCCTAACAAGAATTTGAGGCTACTCAGAAGCATATATTCCTTCTTCTCTCCCCTCTTCCATTGATTCATTCATTGCACTTCACCGAAAAAAATACAGGAACTGTTCTAGTGATACAGCAGTGAACAAAAGATAAAAGTCCTGCCTTCATGGAGCTTCATTCCAATACAATAAAATATAAAGATATAAATAAAAACTAGATCATGGAAACTATAGTTAATACAAGAAAATAAATTATAGGGGACTTCCCTGGTGGTGCAGTGGTTGGGACTTCGCACTCCCAGTGCAGGGGGGAATGGGTTTGATCCCTGGTCAGGGAACTAGATCCCACATGTATGCTGCAACTAAGAGTGAGCATGCTACAATTAAGGAGCCCAAGAGCTGCAACTAAGGCCCGGTGTGACCAAATAAAAAAATTTTTTTTTTAAACAGAAAAAAAATATATTCATTTATTTTCTTTTAAATAAACTTTTAAAGATGTAAAAGCCATACTGAGCTTACAGGCCATACAAAGAAATAGCCATAAGCTGCATTTGGCTCATAAGCCAGTTTGCTAAGCACTGAATTATGACATGAGAACACGTTCACTTTTCCTCTCTCCTGGCCCCTAAGTAAAGCTGGTTAGTGAGTGACAACCACAACTATATTCCACTTTATCTCCCATTCACAAAGACCAAATACAGTTATCTAAATACCTATGCTTAGGAGGCAGTCTAAAACTTGCTGTGTACCTGTGTTTCTTTAATTGGAAAGTTTTACTTTTACATGCTAATATTCTTTAAGTAGAGAAGATAAAAGGTCTAAACAGAGCTCTGAAACATTTAACAGAAATATAGTAACCTTTACTGTAGAAACATACTGCACATATAGAAATATCAATCGTCTAATAGGCAGTCACAAATTAGAGATAAGTATAAGCAACTGCCATTAAGCCTATCTGCTCCTTTGGTGATATTTCACAAATGTTAATTCAAGAATCATTTGACTTACATTAGTAATATAATACATATATACATTACTTGTTAAATACAATTAACAAAAAAAGTTTTCTTTAAAAAGCATTGATGGATATTGTGCCATGTCAAACCAACATATAGACACTCACAGAAACATTTACAGGGTGCCCCCTGAACAGTAACAATTGCTTGATTATTTTCACTTATTTGTTTTTTTTGTATCAATACTTCTGCATTACCTTTTACTAAAGGTTTATACACTTTTGGAATAAAAATTTGACGACCAGAAAAAATTTTTCAAAGTATATAGTCATTTAAGTTACACTATGTTTGTTTTTTAAGAATGAGTGCTGAATGATAAAAACAACACACATACCGGAGTTTCAGTAGTGGATGTGGCTGGCTGTTGTAATGACTGTGGTCGAGATTCCTCTGATTGAGTCCTAACCAGTCCACTACCATGACCTTTGACAGTATCGCCATTGGTAACTGGTGGATGTTGCTGGGTCAAAGCAGCTTTTAATCTCTGAAATGCAAACACCAATTAAAAAAAACGTTTCCTGCTTTCCACCCAAATCCAACTTCCAACCTACTCTTTGGTTAACCAAAACAGATTATTTGTTAAGGAGTACATAAATACATTTGGCATTAAAATTCCTAAACATCAGTAAGATAAACAACAGGACTTTGCAAAGCTTTCCTGAGTCTTTTTTGTCTAGTACTACTGGAGGATTCTGTACTTTGCTATTCCTAATCAATACTGAGAAGAGTGAAAAATGAAAACACTGTTACTGAAAACAGCTAGATTTGTTCAACTAAAATAAGCAAAACTAGTTATTTATGTATGTTTCACCTATTTTCTCCCATCTCATTCCTATATCCCAGTCTATTGAGGCTCTGCTGAGATTCTTAGACCTAAATATCTTCTTCTTCAGATTTGAGCCCATTTGATCTCTGCTTACAGGTTTGATGTCACCGCTTACTTGGACAGTGATCTGATGTTGTATTTTTTAAGCCACTGTAATGACTGTCAGACTGAACCTCCTCCTAGAACCGAGAGCTGGGTTTGCCTCCCTTAGGTCTTTCCTTGTCTCCAGTAAGCAGACCTAGTTCCAAGTCTATCCTTTCCACTATGTTCCATTTTGCCAGTTAACTGAACTGTACCCAACTCACTGTCAGAGTACAGCAGATCTAGCATTAGAATGAGGCCCCAGACATTTATGGCTACTTCTTTAAAAAACAAAAAAACCAAAAAAATACAATTTGTACAAAGCTTATTATTATTCTATCAGTAAAAATGTATGAGTATCATATTTCCCCAACCAGACAGTAAGTTCTTTAAGAGCAGAGATTGCCTTATATTTCTTTGCATCCATTTTAGCAACTGGTATATTGATTTGCTACACAGATTGAAAACAAATATATTTGTGAACTGACAGAAATTGGTTTCTTTGAAAATGGCACATGTGATCTTTGGGGTAGTTTTATTGTTATGATCTGTAAACATGAAATAATTAGCACAATATAATTGATCCAGATCCCTTAAAAACTGAAGCATATATGAAAAGATCACCAAAATTTCCACTGAAGCAGTAATTATAACTAGACAAGTGTTAGTGGACGTCTTCTACTGCTCATCATTGTAGATTCTGGGTATTATTTCAAAAACAAAATCTGTAGTGTAAAAAATGTTTTGTTGAGGTATAAGTTACATACAGTAAAATGAACTCTTTTTAGTGCACCGTTCCAGTGTACTTTTTAAGTGTATGAGTTTTAACAAGCACATATAGTCATGCCTGTTATCCTACAATCAGGATACAGAACAGTTCCATTACCCCTAAATGTTACCCCTCAAAATTTCCTCATGCTTCTTTCCTGTCACACTCTCCTCCCACCCACAGCCCCTGGAAACTGCTAGTCTGTTATATGATATTCTGGAAAAGGCAAAAGGAAAAGTTTTGCTGTTTCCAGAATATCATATACATGGAATCATACAGTGTATTATATATAGCCTTTTGAATCTGGCTTCTTTCCTTTAGCATAATGCACTTGAGATCCATCCCAGTTGTTGCATTATCAGTAGTTTTTCAATGAGTTTCTAATAAACCAGTATTCTGATTTTACAAATTAGCACACTAGAGATCATCTGCCCAAGGTAACACAGCCATTGAGTTAGTTAAAATCCTAGATCTGAACCTGGATCTCCTTAATTTCAAAGTGCAGTTTTCCCATGGCATCATACTACACATATGATCCTACCAAAAAAAAAAGAAAAAGGAAAAAACAAGAAAGATAATCTGAGGCTGGATGGCTCAATAATTCCAAAGACAACCACAAGGGAATTCCCTGGCAGTCCAGTGGTCAGGACTCCGCACTTTCAATGCCATGTGCAAGGGTTCAATCCCTGGTCCGGGAACTAAGATCCTGCAAGCCACTCGGCACAAAAGACAACCACAAAAGATTAGGAATGCCAAGTCTGATGCTGCAACTGCTATAGCCATGTCATCCCAGGAGCAGGTATGTTTTTTTTCTGACTGATTACTTCTTTATGAATTGCAAGTAGCACCACAATATGTAAAGTCCTAGTATCTTCACTAATTAGTACACATAATGTATACTGTATACATATTAGCATACATAACATATACAGCTGAGAACACTTTACTGTTTTAGAATTTAACTCTGCCTCAAACTATCTGTGTGACTCTGAACAAATCATTTAATCTTTAAGTCTGAGTTTCCTTGTCTGTAAAACTGGGAACACTGAGAACTTCCTTGCAGGGCTGAGGTAAAGATTAAATATAATATGCAAAATTACCTGACTCATAAAAGGATTTCTTATATATCACCTTCCTTACTTTTTCCAAAAACAGCTATTGAAGCCTCTATTTTCCTAGCACAGCTGTCGGGGTGGGGACACCAAAGAATCAGTAGAGTTCCTATACTTTTGTATTTTCAAAATATACTTAGGAAAAAAAGTACTTGGGGATCATCTTAAGGACTGGTTTAGGTTCAGACATATTTTATTATGATACACTGCATCTTTCAGAATCCAGGTAAGATTCCTGATTCCTTTCTTTCTTCCTTCTTTTTTTAAACAAGCAGAAATAACCACATGAGCAGCTAAGATCCAGGAAACTGGGACACTCATACTGATGGAATTATGTGGAAGTGGATGGATTAAAACTAATTAGGTAGGTGACCAAAGCAGTAGTTGGCTGTAATCAGGTAGGAAGACTTGGGCTAAATGGTCAAAGAAGAAATGAAAGTAAAAAGACAGGAGTCTGAAAGTATGGGTCATATAAACAGAAGGAAGAGGATCTGGGGAGGTGGTCAGTGTGCATAATTACATCTTTTAAAAGCCAATCTATAGTGTTGGGTTAGGGCTTTCATTTCTGGATATAAAATGTGCATAAATATAAGTATTGGTTGAGATGTGAAGCTTGGTAAATTATGTGTTGGTAAAATGTTGGTAAAACATTTTTAAGTCCTTAGGTAGAAAACATAGATTGCAGAGCATTTAAAGTTTTATAGTGAAAACCGTAACTCTTAGAATTAATGAAATACAGTAACTGCACATAGGGGAGTCTGAGGTACATAAACATCACTCTCTTGAATAATCTTTAGTAGGGCAAGTTACTACCTTATAGAGCACTTAAAAGCAGCATCAGTATTCATTCATTATCCTCTCTTGACTGCCCTAGGGTATACAGTACTCATCCAGTGAGGAAGCTCTAATGTTTGCTCCATGCTGCTACATTGATTACAATGAATCTAACTTGGAAAGTGTGCCACTGGGTACAAAATGTAAGAAAAAAATTTTCAAGGGTTAATTAACACTGCTCTGAACTGCAGATTTTTTTAAAAACAGCAACAAAAACACATATATGCTAAAAGAAATTACAATGGGTTAGGTGAAGAAAGTTGTCACTAAATAGTGATTCATATACATTTTACAACTAATATAAGGATATCTACAATCCACCCACATATATGTTAGAGACATTTTAAAGAAGGGCAACTACTAATTGGTCCCCCCAAATTAATGAACACATATATAAATATAATAGGTATTTATTTTACAAAAGAATTTTGGAGCTAATCAATTAGTTCAATTACCATCTTACAGATAAAGAAACTAAGGCCCAACGAGCGAAGTTACTTCCCAGAATCACAGAGCAAATTATAATAGAAGCAGAGCTAGGACCAGAAATTCTGTCTGTTGACTCTTACTTCACTGAACAAACATATCCTAAACAAAAGTTTTTCCAAACTAGAGCTTTTGTCTAATATTAAGTATTCTAAGTATATTTTAGTAATCATTAAGAAGAGTTATCAGACATTGGTCAGTCCATGACTAAGATCAAAATTTCTATCAATAGACAAGTCTAATATAAGTAAATAAATATTGAATACTCAGAGAAGTTAAATAAGATTTAATAAATCTATATTCTCTAACATGTATAATAAAAGCTAGGCATAATTTTAATTTTAAACTAAAGGTATACATTGTTTGAAAGAAAACTAAAATTTTTATTACTATATTTCTAAGCAGACTAGTGCTTTAGTGTTTAAATTTTAGTGTTGTAAATTTCAACTATGTTGAAAACTTTTTTTCTTAGAGACTGTGTCAGTTAAAGAGTGAACAGTCTGTTGTGCTGACCAATCAGACATTCATTTTAAGAGGTAATTTGCTTAAAAAAAAAAAAAAAAAAGAGGTAACCGGCTAAAACTAATTTGTTATTCAAATTCTACGTTATATGCTGTACCCCTGAAAACAACTTTTATCACATCCGTCAGAATTTGGTAGGAAGAAACTACTCTACCATAGTTCAAAGAAAAAACACAATGTTCTCTAGAAACAATTTATGAAAAAGTCAGATCCATATTTCATATGTGCCACAAAAGCTCATCAGAGTAATAACCCTCCTTCTCCTGGGTGTTATCCTACCATCTGCTGCTCTATTACTTATCTTTATTTTGCAACTAATTAACAGCATAATCTTCTAAATTCAGCAAGTTAATTATCATTATTGTGGTCTTTGCAGCATCATCAGTCCTTGTGAAATCTTGTCTCCCCACCCCCAGAGAACATATGAAAATGAAGTAGGTTGGGAGAGAGTCTGTTTCTTTGGAGTGGGCTCATTAGGTGTTTGCTGATTAGTTTGGCATGCAGAGGCAGGTCAGAAGAATTCTGCTGAACATGAGGTTCCATGCAGGGCCCAACTAAGTTAACGTAGATTTCTGAACATTTGCCAAGATGCCCTCTGTCAGCTCTCAGTAGAAAACCCCTGCAGAAAACCTACTGGCTACCCACTGCGTGCAGATACCTCTCAGCTTGTCACACAAGTCTTAAAGGAATGATTCTGGAGAATACTACTTATATACTTTACTAAGTCTTAAACAAAATTCCTAGATGGTTAACATCTTCTTATTTAGAAGAGTTACTTTTTTGATTACAAATAGTACATAGGAAATTTGTTTTATTAAAAGAGTAACACAGATAGCAAATATCTATGGTTTATGTGCTTAATGACCAACAAAACCCCTAACCCTAAATTTGGTAAGATCCAGTGAAATTTTGTAGAAAATAGTAGATCCTAGGAATTTTCCTAGAGTATTAAAAAATACTAGGTAATCTTGTATTTGTGGACCCCCACGTACATTTTTTTAAAAACTACGTTTTTACTTTTCCAAAGACTTAAAGTTCTTAAAAAACAATAAAACAAAACAAATGCAACTTGTACTGAAGAAATTTCTTTAGCAAAAGAGAAGGATTTTATTTAAATATTTATAGCAGACACAAACACAATGCATATAAATCTTCCTGCAAGCCCTGGGCATCTGAAAATCAGGGTACCACAAAAGCATCCTTGGCTATCTTAGGATACAAGTAAGTTTCTCTTCAGCTTTAATGTGCTACTCATTCTTCTGTGTTCCAATGCTGCCATTTCTCAAACATTATTTTTAACCACATTTTAGCAGAATCATCACCGCTGCACTATTTAGCATGTCATTAACAGACTGTGACCACAAAGGTCAAATAAATCCTTAACAGAGATACAAAATCAAACAGGGAAGATGTTTACATATTTTCAAAGAGTTGAAAACAGCAAAGCAAAATCCAATTGAAGCAGTGAAAGAAGAAATTAGTTTTGCTGGGGGTGATACAGACTGGTAGACAGTCAGAAAAACTATTTAACATGTAACGTGAATCTAGGGGATGTGAGCTGGGGACCATTCATTTGGAGAGCATGGAACTGCAGTTCTATCACTGACAGAGAAAAGAATCAAATCCCATCATCATTTATCTGATCATTAAGAAGCCTCTGTGCAATGGGATATGAACCTAGTTTCAACTTTCTCCAGTGAGAATTATACAATTACTTCTTTTTTTAGTAAATCTTTTTTTTTAGCCCTTTGATGCTTAATAAAGTAAGTAAAATCAATGACATTTTAATCCAAATTTAGAAACAATCTGTAACTATTTGGTATTTTATGTTATAAATGTATCTAAAATAACTTGCCACATACAGTAAGAGACTACCTTTGGATTTCAATTTTAAATGTTTGAGATTGATTTAGTCCTGTGATTTTAGTTGGAAGAGCTAAGATAATCTTACTAAGCTTCTTAGTAATACAGGACTATTTAAGAAAACCAAGGCTCATTTTATCTATAATTTTAATTATTTAAGCATCATTAGAGTACTTGGGAAAGTTTGTTAGACAGTGAGGTACTACAGATAAAACAATATATTAAGCTTAAAATGAAGTTTAGCATATTTAATTTTATTTTAAGCCCTTTAAAAGTGATCAGTATACAACTGGATTTATAAATTGGCCTTAAGAATTTAGAAGAGAAACAAGTTTTTGAATTTGTAACTTTACTTTTAGAAAGCAGACTCTGAATAATGGTTTTTAAGCACAAAAGTCACCATCAAGGGTATCAAAAAACTGAAAACAATATACAATGGAATATTACTCAGCTATAAAAAGGGATGAGATGGAGCTATATGTAATGAGGTGGATAGAACTACAGTCTGTCATACAGAGTGAAGTAAGTCAGAAAGAGAAGGACAAATATTGTATGCTAACTCACATATACGGAATCTAAAAATGGTACTGTTGGACTCAGTGACCAGAACAAGGATGCAGATACAGAGAATGGACTGGAGAACTCGAGGTATGGGAGGGGGCGGGGGGTGAAGGGGAAACTGAGACGAAGCGAGAGAGTAACACAGACATATATATACTACCAACTGTAAAATAGTCAGTGGGAAGTTGTTGTATAACAAAGGGAGTCCAACTCGAGGATGGAAGATGCCTTTGAGGACTGGGGCGGGGAGGGTGGGGGGGGCGTGGGGGGGTCGTCAAGGAAGGGAGGGAAGATGGGGATATGTGTATAAAAACGGATGATTGAACCTGGTGTACCCCCCCCAAAAAATAAATAAATAAATAAAATTAAAAAAAAAAAAAAAAAAACAAAACTGAAAACAAGATACAATACCATCCTAATTGCTGTACCTGTTGGAAAAAAATCATTAATGGCCATATTAAAAAGATAAGACGACTTTTTTTTTAACCCTCTTGATGATCCTTGAACACATTTGTAAGAAAAATCTCAAAACTTAAGATCATATCTGCTGAATTTCTAGTACCTAAGAAATGTTTGTTAAATAAATATCAATAGAAATAACTGTTAAATGAGACTGAGGCAAAATATATGAACATGAAATAAACTATAAAACCCAAACTACTTCTGGGTTGTTCCAAAAGGTTTGTAGATTTGTTTTGTACTTATACCAATATACAAGCATAACTGATACTGATGATAACGACATGCAAGCACTAAAAATTCTTGAATCAAACTGATACACTGGACAATCAAATATACTAAAGGTGGTATGTTACCAAACCACAATGTAATTTAATTAAAATAGAAATCAATAAGAAACTGATTAAAAGCCCTAAAATATTTGGAAATTACACACTACACTTTTAAATAACCCATAGTTCAAAGAAGAAATCACAAGAGAAATGAGAAAATAATAAAAATATAGCATATCAAAATTTGTGCACAGAGACAAATTAATATCTTTAAATGCCTATATTAGAAAGGTAAAAAGATTTAAATCAATAATCTGAGCTTCCACTTTAAGAAGCTAAAAAATGATAAGCAAATTAAACCCAATTAAATAGGGGAAAGAAAATATTAAAGATAAAAGTAGCAATCAATGATAGTACAATATACCATTAAGAAAAATAAAGGCAAGCTACAGACTGAGAAAATATTCATGAGACATGTATACATACATATACATAAATTTGTATCTAGAAGATAAAGAATTCCTAAAACACAACAGTAAAAGACAAGTAACCAAATTTAAACAACGAGCAAAAAATATCACAAATAATGTCTGGCTGATTGGAAATGTAAACTGAAACCAAGAGATGCTGCCACAATCTCCTAGAATGTCCACAATGAAAACAACAGACAAAACCAAATGTTGGCAAAAATGTGGGAATAACGAATTCCCATACACTGCTTGTAGGAATGTAAACCTTTGGTAAAAGGTCTGGCAATTTATTAAAAAGTTATATATATACCTGCTCTCTGACTCAGCAATTCCACTCTGAGGTAGATACACTAAATGAAAATATACATCCATAAAAAGAATGTGCATATAAGCTTTATTCACAACAGCTAAATACTGAAAACCATTCAAGTGTCCACCAACTGGAGAATAGATAAAGAAATTGTGGTATACTCACACAATGGCAAACGACTCAGCAATAAAAAGAAACAAACTATGATACACACAACAACATGGATAAATCTCATAGACATATGCTTAGCTGAACACAAGAGTATATACTGATTCCATTTACACTGCTGGTGACAAACATTAGAACAGCTGGGGGAAGTGGACTACTGGGAAGGGAAATAAAGAAACTTGATGGGTGGACGTTAATGTTCTATATACCATAACAAGGGCGTAAGTTACATGAATGCACTTAAAGTGTACAGTTAAAACTGGTCCATTTCAAATTTTACATTAAGAAAGACTTATTAAAAAATAATTGAGTGAGGGGTCTGAGGTACAGATAAAACAAGAATGGCAGTTATATTACTAATAATTGAAGCTGGGTGATGGGTACATGAGGGTTCATTATAGAATCCTATTTACTTTGTATATGTTTGAAATCTTCCATAACAAAAAGCTTAAAAAAAAAGGAATAGAATAATTTCTGAGTCTTTTTATTTAATTAAAAACAGGACAATCCTTTATTTACTATCCCAATACCCCAATTAAAATAGGCCATCACCTAAATATGACTATTTTACATGTTAGCAATATTCTAATAAGAAATTTCACTGGACTGTTAAATTTAAGTGGGGCAATCTGTGATTCCCCATGCTATTTTGGGGGCTTTCAACCAATTATTGTTTTTCATATATAAATTTGTGAAATATAGCTTTGGTATTTTTAAATATACAAGCATACAAAATACTTTTATTCTGATTAATTACATTTCTCAGTGATGTAAAAGAAAAAGTTATTCAGGGAAGCTTATTAGCTTCTACAAATATGGCCTAATCTCTTGTGGCCAAAAGCATTTCTTTAAATCTGATTTGTTCCTTTTGAATTAACCTGTGGGAAAAAAGTCCACTGAATATGTAAAAATATTTTTAGATGCAGTGTACAACAGGATCTCTTTAACTTCTATTTCTACTCTACTCAGTTTCACTAATTGAATTTTTCATTAGAACAGTTATGTTTAAAGTAGGAAGTATAAAACACATTCCCAGTGAAGTTCTTCTACTATCAAGTGGAAAAGATTCATCTCAGTTTATTTCCATGGCTTTGACCTAAACATACTGTTATATGAAAAATTCCCCTCCTGGGTTTTCAAGTTTTCTCACCACAATCAATAACCAACTATTTTAATACTCTTCAACCAACTATTATTCATTTAGATGGTATGTAAGTTTTACTGTTAAAAAAAGTTATCACATGCTAATTTCAGATTATTTGCACTAATGGAGAACAGCAGTAAAAAATTTAAAGCCTTACAATAATACATAATGGTTTTTAATGTGTACAGATTTATATTGTTAGCATAGTGCCTAGCATAGAACTGAAACAAATAACAGGTGTCTAATAACTATCGATTCATTGATTGTAGTTAAGAAGAATTAGCTCTAAAGTGTGTTAGACTGTAGAGGGGAGAATTACACCAACCCTCTAAACCCCCCACCCCCCCACTCCATAGAAGCAGCTTCAGGTCTTCTACCAAGAAAATTAGCAAGTCAGTAGGATTTGGGGCTAAGAGAGACCCCAGAAATCAAAGTTTAACCCCTTTATTTTACAGATGAAAATAAGTCTCATAAAAGTTAAAATGGCTTTTTAGGGGTAGTGAATAGCAGAATTAGGATTAAAATGAAAATATGTCTCCTGATTCCTATTCTATGGTATTCTCTACTATTTCAGAATTCTTAATACTGTTCTACTCATTTGTATGACTGTTTAAAACCACTCATTATATCAGCACGGCCTTCAGATGACTACTTGCAGTTTCAGCTGCAATATCCCTAGCCTCCAGCAGGAGGAGAATTTGTCTAAAAAGCCACACCAAAAATCAGGCAAACCAATGACAAAAACTAGAACTTTACTCCCAATCCATTCGTTTGCTTTAAAGTACCAGTAACTTGTCACTATGCTAATGAAAGCTTTCGTTTTCCAAATTGTCTAGTTTTTCTATAATGTAATATAGTCCACAGTTCTATAAAATTTGATCTAAATTGTGCATATGAAGTGGGCTTTAATGGAAAAAACTAATTCAAAACAGGCTCAAGAAATGTACAGAATAAATAAAATCTTGCTTACCATTTTTGCTTCTGACTGTACTGGTTGAGGAGAGGAAGGACCTGGAATTCCTGGAACACTAGGCACCATGGTGACTGGTCGAACAAGCTATGCAGAAGATATTGAAAAATAATTGCTAGAGAATATATTCAAAATGAGACTTGTACTTTATTTGCACAATGGCTGCTATAATATTTATATATTATAATCAATATGTAATATATTGATATTTATATGACAATATAGTATACATTAACAGATTATATAGTTAAAGTAACATAAATATAATTTATATAATCATTTGAGACTTCAGAATCAGAAACCTGTATCTCTATCTGAACCCTTATTGATCTTAATCCTGATTTATCCTTCAAAAGTTGTCAATTTTTCTGAGATACTCACTTTCCTAATCTTCAATTTTCGTAATTTCTTTTTTTTAATGCTTCCTTCTTATAGAAACTAACAATATTCAAAGTGATTGACGCAAAATTTCTCACAGATCTGTCACACTTTCATTCAGAATGTGAAAGAATGTTAAAACTTGTATAGTCATAAAAAGTAATTTCAGCGATGAACTTTGCTTTTCTAAATATATACATATAAAATTTCTAAAATATATATATGAAAATTCTTTAATATATTAATATAAAGCATAAAGACAAAGAACCTGATTACCTTTAATAATTTCTCTAATAATAATATGTAACAGATTTTTCCATTGTCTTCTGTTTTTAAAAAAACCTAATATCAACACTGAACAATTAGTTATTGTATATCTAAAGTATATCTCTTTTTCATTTCAGTTTCTCTCATCACAGTTACATTTAACAGGATAACCACATCCCAGATACAGGGCAAGGATGTTTCCCCCTCAAAAATATCCTGAGAAAAGAGGAAGTAGTCACCTTATATTTGAGTCCTTGTAAAATCTCTCAAATAATGCATTCTGAACAACAAAGTTCTGTTTGAAGACAACACATTATCTTGAAATTATTTCAATCAATGCTAATTTTGGATACTTAGAAAGATCACTTGGAAGAACTAGTTAATAAAAAAAGTAAATATTTAACATTAATTTTAGTAATACTTCTGAGGATATAATCTCATTGGATGTTACTGTAAGGAGGCTTTTAAAAATAATTTTTAAAGGCTATACAATAAATGATTATATTGTATTGATCAAAAATATCTATCTACAAGGTAAAAGAAGAAACTATCTTTTTATTAGATGAATGTTAGGACTTGGTATAAGATTTCCAGGATTATAATAATAGATTCAAAAAGTGTTATCCAAAAAGAAATTACTTAGATGAGGATGAAAATAATGTGTTTTGGAAAACTGCGAGATTTCTTAAAAAGTGGTTCTAATAATGAATACTTGAATACTGAAGACATATTTGAAAAGTCTGAATAAATGTATTTTGTGAAATGTGAGAATAAGAAAAAAGCATTATTTCTAACTTATTCCAAAGAATGTGCTTTTAAATATTCACTAAGTTATTAAATATTATAAGTAGATATTTAACTATGATCTATGTCTTTCAAAATTTATATATTTAACATGTCCTCAAAAACATGTTTCTTTTGGATCTTCTCATTAGGAAAGTGGGAACTATCTACTGCCCATTCTACTAGACCATTTACAGTTTCACATGCTTGGGACAGCAAAGGAATTTTGAGAACCTAATCTGACCATAAAAGTTCAGAGAGTGCTTTTATAAACAATTTATATAATAATCAAAATAACATGGAGTTACCTGAAAAGTGTTCCAGTATAAATATCTTAAAGAATAGAAATTTATGTGTAATTTTGAATTCTACAAATCCAGCATATTGAAATGGGTTAATAAGAAACAAAGTTCTTAATACTAAAAATAAAAGGAAAACAAGATTTTTGAGGATGGAAAAATGTTTTCTATCCAATTATGTTTGCCTTGAAAAGTAAACACTATCACAATAAATATCAGTTAGTAAATATTGCTCACTGCTACATATTTTGTTGAATTCAGTTTCATAAACTAATCAAGCAGCCAGAAGTGTATTTTCTGATTACAAAGATCAGTTTTACTATAAAGATTTAAATAGTCTAAATTTCAAACTTACTGGGACTGCAGCTGGAACATGCACATTAGAACTTGTTATTGATGCAGGAATAGCAACAGGCATGGTTTGTCCATTAGGAAGATGTAACAGAAGAGGAAATGGGCCTGGTACAGGACTAAGGAAAACAAAAGAAGGGCAATTAGAGAAAAGAAATCCACATCAATAATCTCTAAAAATACAAGAGTAGTTTTACTTCTATTATTATATCATTTAAAAATAAACTTTCCAGAGAAAGATAAACACTGTAGGTTTTCACTTATATGTGGAATCTGAAAAACAAAACAAATGAACAAACATAACAAAAGAGAAACAGAACAGACAGGTGGTTGCCAGAGGGAAGGGGGTTGGAGGGATGAGAGAAATTAAGAGGTACAAACTTCCAGTTACAAAATAAATGAGTCACAGGGATGAAATTCACAATGTGAGGAATATTGTCATTAATAGTGTAATATCATCTCTGTATGGTAACAAAAGTGGTCAAAAGGTACAAACTTACAGTTATAAATAAGTACTAGGGATGTAATGTACAACATGATTAATATAATTAACACTGTTGTACGTTACACATGAAAGTTGCTAGGAGAGTAAATCCTAAGAGTTCTCTTCACAAGGAAAAAATATTTTTTTCTTTTATTTTGTATCTGTACAAGATGATGGATGTCACTAAATTTATTGTGGTAATCATTTCATGATGTGTGTAAGTCAAATCATTATGCTCTACACTTATGTATACAGTGCTATATGTCAATTACAGTTAATCCTTAAACAAGAGGGTTAGGTGCACTGACCCTATGCACAGTCAAAAATCCCAGCATAGCTTATAGCCAGCCTCTGTAACTGCAGATTCAACCAGCTGTGGATTGTGTAGTGTGGTAGTGTATATTTGCTAAAAAAAATCTGTGTGAAAGTGGACCCACACAGTTCAAACTGGTATTGTTCGAGGGTCCACTGTATATCTCAATAAAACTAGGAGGGAGAAAAAAAAAACCCTGCAACTCTGGCCCAAGGAAAATGTCCATGTGACAGATGGAAACTTGATCCCATCTTTCTCATAAGATGAACAAAATAGCCACAAAAAATTACACTGAATAAATATATACCAATCAAGTAATTAAAAACAAAACAAAACAAAAATTTTCCAACCACTACAAAGGACATCATAAAATTTAATTATTTTTCATTGCATCTTAAATGCACGTAAGCAGTATACAAAAAAAGAGGAAAAAAGATGGAAAAAGTTATGAATTTACTTAGGATAATTTCCAATATGTTAGTTGAGAAAAATTCTTATCAGAAAGCTCTTGAGAGCTACCTGTAAGAGCTGAAAGAAATGTTACCTGGTGATAAAAATAATCTTATGTGTTTTGTGTGAAACAGCATGAAAATAAGAGACCATCTTAAAATCACATTCTATGTTGATTTGTTTTTACAATTAAGTTTTAGATATTTATTTTCTAATTTATTAGATACTATTTATATTTATAAAAAAAGACTACCCAAGTATTTTTTCCAAAAATCAAAGCATATAAAATATGATTAACACACACACACACACAAAAACCAAGGCCATAATTAGAATAATTAAATGTCTTAGGACAAATCATGAGAAGAAAAACTTAACAATGCATATAATTCAACAACTGGCCCAAATCACTTACACGATTGGCCTGTTGGAGGACGGTGCCTGTGTGATTACAGTACTTGAGGTTGGTGAAGGTACTGCCTGCTGAATAATTACACTTGAGTCAGAACTTGTAAGCAGCACATTGGGAACCTGTAATGATGCTGGACGAACAATAGCTGACGTGGGCTGTGCAGTTTGTGCCAATGGTACCTCCTATTTAATAATGAGATAAAGAATGGAATTTAAAAATGCAAGTCAATTCATGTACCTTAGGGAACAGAATATAACACATTTCTAAAAACAACCATAAACATAATACTTGATATCCCCCAAAGTATATTAATATTTAAAGTTAATTAAAGGAAAATTGTAGAAGCTGCTGTAAAGTTTCAAATGCAATGTTTATATTTTAATTTAGAAACATCTGAGTATTTTTTTTAGTACAACTTGTTTTAACTACCAATCTAGAAATAAGTTAGGCTAGGCAACTTGGCTATATAATATATAACTCCATGAGAATTTTAGTAAAAAATAAAAATACAATTCCATTCTAACAGAAGCATATAATTTAAAATCCAGAAGGGACTGCCTAGTCCTAAGCCATCATTATACTGTATAAAGAAGAAATAGGTCCAGGAGACTGTCTTATAGTTGATACAAGATCAATAATAGAAATATTTCAAAAATTTTTAAGTAATACAAATGTTTGTAATTTCAGGTAACTATCACCACATTACCAATAATTTCTCAGTATCAAAAGGCCAAGTAGTATTGATACCTTGAAAGTAAAAAATAATTACTGGAGTAAGATCTTTCCAAAGTACAGGAAAACAGAACTTTATCGGTGGTTTTTTCTCCAATTTTACAGATTAGAAAACAGAGATTATCCAGAACTCTGTAACTAGTTAGTGTAAAAATTGGCTCTACTATGTTCTTTGAATTGGCCTGTATGCTGCCATTTATTATCATAATCTTATTAAGCTACACAGGAAGAAAGATAAACTATTGGAAAGTACTAAAGTACTATTGGAACTCCATTTATTTGGCAAGTTTGAGAATTTACAACATGCCCTCAAGGACTAGTGGGAAGAGAGACAACAAACAAGTAAAACAAGAAAATTTCAGACTGTAATGTGTTACAGACTAACAGCACAACATAATAAATCATGAAAGATTAACTGAGGGAAGGTTGGAGTTGGCTACTTTAGATAGCATAGTCAGGTGGTAAGCTTCTTTGCAAAATGGCATTTGAACAGGTACTGAAAAGATGAGGAGGAGAGCATTCTAAAGAGAAGGAAGCAATACCAAGAGCAATGTCTTTGAGGTAGGAAAAAGCTTAGAATACCTGATGAACACACCAGAGAATGGCATGAGGTGAGGTTGGATGGGTAGATTAAGTCCAGATCAGTGAGGGTTTATGGAAGCCGTGTGAGTTACCTTAAATGCAATGGCAAACCACTGAAGGATTTTAAGCAGGTAAATGACATAATGTATTAAGAATAAAACAGCGTATGGAAAATAGGTTGGAGATGGAAGTAGAAGTCCAGGTAATTGTTAAAGATATTAACAATATATCAGCAAATAATAATTGTTAACAATTAATAGAAGATAACTGTTAACAATCCAAGTAAAAGATGATGATGGCTTGGACTAAAGTGGTAACACTGAAGATAAAAGAGATAAATTAAGGATATATTCAGGAAGTAGGTCTGGTAAGATTTGCTACTGGTTTCAGTGTGAAGGAAAAGAGGGAATTAAGTATTCTGTATTCTTAGCCTGAGCAACTAGATGGATGGAGAGAAAATTTACTGAGACAGGGAAAACTGTGGAAAAAAATCAAGGGCTCTAACTTAGACATACCATGTTTAAGATGTCCGTTAGACACAGAAAAAGAAATGTCAAGATGAAGTTGGATATGAATATAGAAATATGGGAAATATCTGGGTTGATATAAATTTGAAAACCATGTAGATGGTTTTTAAAGTTATGGGTCTGGATGAGAGCACTTAAGAAGAAAAAAACTGAAAAAGAAAAGAGAATGGGGCCCAAACTTACTTTTTACACCTTGGAATGACTATGCCTTGCCCAGGGGGAACTAATGACCCATAAAAGAGGCTAAAGCAATCAACAGAAAAAAGTGCTGACTGTGAAGGGACTGAAATACTCTATAGGAAAAAATATTTATATCAAAGATTTAACAGCATTTCTTATAATTGTGATAATGTGGAAACAACCTTTATGTCCAGTAAGTAAATACATTAAGATAATGATAAAGTACACCATTAAAAATTATGACTTTGGGAAATTTTCTGATGGGAAAATGTTCATTAATGCTAAATGTCCAAAGCATGATATAAAAAAGTAAACTAGGATTTGTCTTTGTATTTATCTTTGTAACCCTTTATCCTTCTATGCAACTATTCACTTAAATATATGTATATTTTTATGTATAAAGGCATGCATATATCTAGGAAAATGTTTCAAAATATTAGTAATTTTTATCACTCAATTATGGTCTAAAAGGTAGTTTTTATTTTTCTTTCTTGTACTTTTCTGTACTCAAACTTTTTATAATGAGAATGCACTTTTATAATAAGGAAATGAAAAAAACACAAAACACCTAAGGTCAAAACATTTATTCCTAGGTAAATAGTTACTTTTTCTGCCTTACTTCTAGCTCCTCTGCCATGGCAGAAATCCACTGGTTATGGTTTTAGAATAACATAATCTACAAAAGAATACTGTCACAGCCTCTTTATTGTGTCCCACATAAATGCATTCATTAGATGTGCTAATGAATGAAAGTAATCAAGAAATACCCATAATAATGGTAACTCAACATGTAATGTAGCCCAGGCGGTCCCAGGTCACCAGGGTATTCAGATCCAGGAATGAGGCCCTAAACTACTACAAAAAGGCTGTACTAAGACAGCAAACAGCAAATTTATGAATTTTGCCTGTTTAGTCCTGTTTAGCTGCTGTTACCAAAGATCCACTGCTGAAGTGAGTAGCTATCCTTTTAACCCTTTAAAAGCCTAAATAACTTCTGTTGAAACAATTTTTAGTTGTAAAGATTCTTAATTAAGCTGTCACTGTAAAAAGGTAGCAAAAAATAAAATAGCAAGACCCAGAAAAATTAAATTTACAAATTTATATATCCTTTAAAAAAATGTTTTATCTAAAATCACTACTATTCTCCCCAATAACCTTTCTGTCTGTGTGTAATAAAAAACTAATTATCTACAAAGATAGATTCTTCTTTCCCTGAAATTTCTGAGTATTCACAGGCTTTCACATGTAATCAGACTATTACAACTTGACACTGATTTATGTATAATTTATTACATTAACATTTTATGTAGATCACATATTAGACTTTACTTAGAGTGCTGATTTTTTTCCACTTAAGTTTGTATTTCTACCATAAATACAAATTTCTAACCTTCTCATCACTGGTGGTAGACTCCGGGTGAGGTAAAGGACTATCCTGGTGAGTTGTTTCTACAACAGAGGGCTCCTCAATTTTGCTTCTTATGATGGGTGTTGCAAGAGGAGATAAATCTAGAGGCATCTAAAACACAAACATTAAAGAAAATGTTAGGAGTTTAAAAACAGCCAATCAGTATATCTAAAATAAGAAAGCAGGAAGTAAAAACTATGATTACTATTCTGTCAGAAGCACTCAATTTCATGGTTAACAACATACTTTTTTAATGTCGTCTTCGGAGGCTTTCTTGAATTCATTCTCAAATGGACTTGCCAACTCATTAAACAAACCCACTTCTTCACAGTTTTTCAAGAATCTTGTTGGTGTTGGGGTCTGATCTGAAATAAAAGTCAAGAAGTAATCACACAGACTTAAATATCATACAAGACCCTAAAATACAGCTAATAAACAAATTAACAGGACTGCTTTAGTCAGCTGTTAGTTCTCTTTGGAAAGACCTCTTCCCTTAAAGCAAACAAAACCTGGTTAAGTTTTTGTTGCAGTTTAAGGTATTTCCTCCAACTTTATGAACTATAAAAGTATGAAAAGAAATCCTGCTTGTTCCTTAGTCCACATGTTCTCTCTGAGTAGAGTGACATAAGCATCCTTTACTCAGAGATCAACTATTATCATTATCTAACACAAAATTTAAAAAAAATTTACACAATTAAAACTTACAGATGCTAGAAATACATGCAATTTGGGGAAAACTAGGACGAGAGCATGTATATTTGCTTTAACTTGGCCCTTCCACTAGTGTTCATAATCTATTATGAAAGCAAGCTTAAGATAAAACAATCTTTAGTAGGTAAATCAAAATACTACGAGGAAGAAAAAGAAGGTTAAAACAAGAGCCCCCCTCCCCCAAACAAAAACATACTAAAACAAAACCCTCCTTTTTCAGGTAGTTTTATTTTAATGCATTTTTCAAGCCCCTCATCTATGGAATGTTCTAGCTTAATTTCTAGGCAGCAGAGGATTAGTCAACTCTGCTTTCTTGAAACTTGAAATATTTTAACTACAGTTGAATATGTACTCACACTAGGTGCATTAAAACATGTACTGAGTATACATGTGAGCACGTATTATTTACAGAACAAATGCCAGTTAAGGTTCATGCTGAATGAAAAACAGCAAATTTATAAATTTTGCCTATTTAGTCCTATTATTTTCAAGGCTATTTACTCAGATTGATTAGAGTTGGTAGGACATTCAAATTCTATTTTATATATTTCAGGGCATCAATTTTATGGCTTATATCAGGAATCTAGCTTAAACTAAATAAAAGTATAAGGATGACTCCCAGTTTAAGATAAAACACTCATAAAACCTTCTGTGAAATTAAAATTCATATATATTTGTTAACTATTGGGTCCCCAGGGTGGGCATTTACTTACTGTTTTATCTTTGCCCTTGCCCCAACATATACCCAGAGTATTAATATGTTTACTACATATAAATATATTTAACACTAAAATGACCTACTTGTCATACACATTAGATATAATGTAGGCCTACTTCAGACACTATTAGTATTATCAAAATTACTGAAGAACTTATATTTTGTCATCATTTTACCTAACAGTCTGCAACATACATAACCTTTACCCCAAAGAGGCTTACAAAATGGTATTATAGTAAGGGCCTAGCATACTTGTATCAATCTAGGTCCATCATGACTGAATTCGTAAACTGAACATAAATCTGACTCTTCTGTTCCAAAGGGTTTGTCTGTCTAAGCACAAGAGAAGGCTCCATTTATGTATTAAAGGGAGAGAAGTCTTAAAAATAAAATACATATGCAAAAATCACTTCTATCAGTGATTACTATAATGATCAGGCTTGAAAAGAAAAAAGTCAACACAGGCACAATTGTTTAAACATGCATATGGTTTATGGCTATTGATCATCAAATATATACCACACACATCATGCATTATATTTATACAGTAATGCTAAACTACTCATCACAACATATATTAGTAAAAAAAAAAATGGCCAAGTGCTGTTTGAATGTGTTCTACTTTTCTACTGCATTAAATGTAAACAGATAGGAAAGTAAGTTCTAGAAACCAATCTCAAAATATTTTTGAGTTAAATGTTACAGAGAGATACGGCTCTATGGCAAGAAGTTCCGGAGAAGCAAAGACCTTCATGCCTAGGAGACTGAAACTTCCAGGCTGTTATTTTGTGTTTTTGGTTCTCTCTTAATATCTGATGCACAGTATTTTAAAGAAATGCATACCTCACTCTTGTCTGCTTCCTTTTACTTATAGAAATGAAGATATGTTGAATGTTCGCCTACATTTTTCCTAAACAAATTGTTTTTTTGGTAAATTATCAACTTTGCTATATACCTCCAGTTTTTTCAATACAAAAATCTTGATACCAAATGACAAGAACTGTCTTTTTTCCTTATTCTCTCCCGAAAGCAATGCATGTGACAATTTGATCTCTAAGTTGGGTAGTAACTTAAAAGTATTAATAATATTCAGTATTCAGGTATAATTATAGACTTACAAATAGTATAACCTAAGCTTTACAAAAGAAAAAAATTAAAAGTTAATTTGAATATTTATGTGAATCTGTGGTTATGACACAAAAAAGGACTGAAATTTTTATAAGTATAGTAAATTTTATGTAAAATTTTCTATCACAATACTTATAAAATATACAAAATGCAATGAAATTAAATGTTATGTGTGTACATATATCGAGATGTGTGCATACATAATATATTTAAATACCAAAAGAGGGATAGCTGATATAGCATGGAAGGATAATAAACCAATGCATGAATTGGGTTTCTCTTTTCACATACTTAATCATCTGCTTAGGTGATACTTTATGTTCATAGGAGCAACATACAAAAATAAATGCACTGACTGAAGTAAAGCCCCCTTTATTGAGAGTATTTTAACACAGATGTTTAGTCCAAAAAGAAACAAATAAAATCCTGCTCTTTCTGCAACAGGAGGAGCATGATCATTTTCTAGCTTCACATAGCATTGTAAAGCAGGTATAAACAGCTAAAAGAAATACTGACTAAACATCACATTAGTTCAATTATCAGTTAAATGTACATTTGGGAAGTAGTATGAATGCTCCCAGGTTTCTAATTAACTTCCACAAAAAATGACATTGAAATCTACACAAAAAAGTGAAATGAATGGTCAGAAGGAAACATGGAAATGTAATGGGTAAAATACATGTTGCCAAAGTTAATTGTAAATGAAGTCATCGGAATATCACCAGACTATATTATTTACAGAAAATACACAAAAATTGTGCACATTCCAGGTGAAATATGTATATAAGCTATTAATAAAAGCATATACTAACCAGCCACAATGACACTGTCATTACGTGCTGGACCAAATTTCAGTGTCATCTCATGTTTATGTTTATGGACAGCCAAATGATCCTCGTTGGTAAAACGCTGTGGCAAAAAGTTTTAAAATATAGTTAAGATTTTCAATTTGATCAAATAAGTTAAATGATAAGGAAATTCATTTCCACAACATGTAAAACCACCATTAACAAAGACACAGCAGTTTGCTAACTATAAAGAATCTACTGTTAGTACAGATAAACATACTAGATCTCAAACAATCATAGAGAAACCCATTACCCAAGAATAAGCAATACTGATATAATAGGTTACATAACTCATCTGAGAGCATTTAAAAACCTGAGACGAAAAAACTTTATATAAGTTTCACTTGGACACTCAAAATAGACCACTATTTATTTTTGCCATATCATAACAAAAATATATACTCCATGGTATGACTTTTAAAGAAAGCATTGTATTTTACTTAGATTTCAGGTTACTTACCACTTTTAAAATGAGAACTTTCTTATAAAAATATTATCCTGGACAAATTAGGAAGTAAATCAGGTTCTTTATATTACCACATAAAAAAAGAATACCTCAATTATAATCCAGCAAAGAAACAGCAGCCAATACAATAATAAAGCAATTCATTTTAAAATAAAATTAAAATTTTAACTTGGAATAAAGTGATTTTTTTCATTTTTTAAATCACATTCTAATATAAAAAAATTAAGAAAAAATTATTTTTAAAGCTACACTTAACTTGGATAGGCCCTGTATACCAAAGGTGACATTTATGATTACAATACAGTCAATGCATTGTTTTAAATACCTCCTGTGTCTGGACATCATATCTTTATAAAGATGCTCCTCAACTTTAGCAACATTTATAACTGAAAATAGAGAACACTTACTTTTTGTTATTTCAGAGCAATAATTATAAAGTGCAAAATTAAGAGATCTAAACTTACTCTCTAGTCTATATCCTTATAAATGGGAATGTTAAAATTATATATGTTTGAACTTGGTTCCTCTGAACCACCAAAAATGGATTCCTTCTCTTCTGGTCTCACCAACTCCTATCGAACTCACTAGATCCTCTCATGCGACTAATGATAGTAGCTTTAGGGTAACCTTAAAACAATGTAAAATAATACAACATTTCTTTCCATTATGCTTTTTCTTCTAAATATTAAAATATGACCTATATCATCCTTAGCCCAGCCCACAAGCCCACTCACTGTAAATGTTAATCCCTCTAATTTATATCCCATTTTGCTCTGCACAGTGCATGGTTATAGCACCTATCAATATTATATTGATATTTTCGTATTTCCTCAAGTAGGCTGAGCTCCTACTATTTGAGCTCCCCCAATTTTAGCATATAGTAAGTAGTCACTAAATGCCAAATGAAAGAATGAACTCCTTACAATTAAAGAACTGAATCTTCAAGCCTGGTCTAAAGGAAAAACAAAAAACCCACCAAACCACAGACTGTTCCTTAAGGTGAATTAAGCCTTAATTTAATTTGGCTATATTGTGCTCTCATGTAAGTACGCTCAGTACTAAGTCTTTAAGTTACTGTACACCAGTGGAAAATTATTATTATATGACCCCTCTTCAGAACCTGCTTGTTTTCCCATGGAAGGTGAGTGTCCAGATGCAAATAATACTTCTATCCCTTGACTTACTCACTTACTCTTCAAACATGTGTGAGTCCAACCATAGGCCCTGGGATCATAATCCAGCTCTTTCTCACTCAAGTGCCATTTCCCTATTGCTTCATCATAAGAATCCTTTCCATATTTGGGGAAATAAGAAATAATCATCCTCTGATAGACTGCTGGATAACAAAGCTCTCTTGGAGAATGAACATAGCTATAGCATTTACTGGCGTTACTCATGGCTTTTTACTTTGCATTACAGTTCTGAATGTCTTACAAGGTATCTTAAAGCAAGATTCACTTTATGTTCCAAAGAACCTAACAACGTGGCTTCTCCACTGAGGGCAATCATTAAATATATGCAATGACTGCATTTTGGTAGAGGTCTTAGATTTTAAAACAGCAAAGTCAGCGTAATTAACAGATAAGAACTTGGAAAGTTATCTCCCAGGAATTTTATCCTAACAGTATCCTCTGATACTATATCCTCAGATGCTGTTTACCTAAATGCTATTTATAAAGGAATTATTGATCATATTGGGTGGGCCAAAAGGTTCATTTGTTTTTTTCTGTAAGATGGCTCAAGAAAGCACTTAGTTGTCTCTAACATCATTTCAGACAATTTTGTTAGGTTGTATGTGACAGCTGTCACATCAGCATGCATTTAAAAAAAGACTTCCCAAAACTGGTGTTTTTGTGTAGCCATTTTAATATTAAGATGGAATAAAAAAAAGCAATATTTTTGGCATATTATGCTTTATTATTTCAAGAAAGGTAGAAATGCAACTGAAACACACAAAAAGATTTGTGCAGTGCATGGAGAAGGTGCTGTGACTGATTGAATGTGTCAAAAGTGGTTTGTGAAGTTTCGTGCTGGAGATTTCTCACTGGACAATGATCCACAGTCAGGTAGACCTGCTGAAGTTGATAGTGATCAAATCAAAACAGCTGAGAACAATCAATGTTACACCACATGGGAGATAGCCGACATACTCAAAATATCCAAATCAAGCACTGACAATCATCTGCACCAGCTTGATTATGTGAATCGCTTTGATGTTTGGGTTCCACATAAGTTAAGTGAAAAACACCTTCTTGACCATACTTCTGCATGCGATTCTGTACTGAAATGTAATGAAAATGTTCAGTTTTTAAAACAAATTGTGATGGGCGATGAAAAGTTGACACTGTACAACAATGTGGAATGGAAGAGACTGTGGGGCAAGTGAAATGAACCACCACCAACCACACCAAAGGCTGGTCTTCATCCAAAGAAGGTGATATTGCGTGTACAGTGGGATTGGAAGGGAGTTCTCAATTATGAGCTCCTTCCAGAAAACCAAACGATTAATTCCAACAGGTACTGCTCCCAGTTAGACCAACTGAAAGTGGCTCTCGATGAAAAGCGTCCAGAATTAGTCAACAGAAAGCACATAACGTTCCATCAGGATAACACAAGACTTCATGTTTCTTTGATGATCAGGAAAAAACTGCTACAGCTTGGCTGGAAAGTTCTGATTCACCTGCCATATTCACCAGACATTGCACCTTCGGATTTCCATTTATTTCAGTCTTTACAAAATTCTCTTAATGGAAAAAATTTCAATTCCCTGGAAGACTGTGAAAGGCACCTGAAACAGTTCTTTGCTCAAAAGATAAAAAGTTTTGGGAAGATGGAATTATGAAGTTGTCTGAAAAATGGCCAAAAGTAGTGGAACAAAAGGATGACTACGTTGTGCGATAAAGTTATTGGTGAAAATGAAAAATGTATATGTTAACTTAAAAAACCGAAGGCACTTTTTTGCCCCACCCAATATAATGATATTATTTATAAACGGATAAAATACACTGAAATTGACATTTGATACAGGTAAGTTTAACCTTGCCTATCATCTGAGAAAACTTATTTATCTCTAACAAGACATTTAAAAAGACAATGTCAAAAGGCAGTCAACAGGAAAAGATATACATGTAAAACGCATTCTTTTCTCAACAAATATTTACAAAGTAGCCACTACAAGCTAACTTTTTGCAGAATCTATTTGAACTGCTTTACCAGACAAATTAAAACGTTTACTCTAAAAACAAGTTTCGTAGAAAAATTATAATGCTAGTAACAACACAATGAATTCATACAATTTCTTTCTTCCAGGCAACTGAGAGCACAATTTCAATGCAAAATGTTATGGATGTGCAGTGTTCTATTAAACAGGAAGACTCTGAGCATACAGCTGAATAAACAATGGGAAAGGCAGTCAAGAAAGATAGGATAGGCCAACAAACTCTCTTAAAAGGTTAAAAAGGAAGGGTAACCTGACAAATGGGAGGGATGTACTTCTATAATAAATTAATTTGGGCTCTAGTATCTGAGAAATCTGTTTTTCCAAGGCTTGAACAATCTTATCAGAATTAACTTCCTAAGAAATCAGTCATTCTGCATTTAATACATGCATTCATATCTATGATATACATTATTATTCCTATTTAAAATAGATTAAATAGGTCCTAAGTTTTAAAGCCATCAGGCCAATAGCCCATTTTACTACTTCTTTCACTAGTTGAAGTATTCTATTCAACATCAGGAAGTTACTGATTAAACACACACACATACACACTCCCACTCCCACACCGTCACTGAAACTTTAAACAAAGTGATTCTTTAAATTTTCAATGAGAGCATCACCAAAATCAGCTATTATCAATAAAATATGAGTTTCAATGTTAAATGAATCTTTCACTAAATTATCTCAACTTTGTCTCTTTTACCAAATTCAGTGGATCATGTTAAAACTAATGAAATTAACAGAATTCTGAAATACCTAATAGTGACTGAGCATATAAAAAAAATTTTAATAGTCAACAGTTAAAATTCTTTGCACTGAATTCTATAGGTGTCTCTCTCTCTTAAATGACATTATCAACAAAATATATTTAAAATTTAAGAAATCTATTTGAAAATTTAAGTCCATTAAATGTTTTAAAGCTAAAATTCAAATTTGGAATAATGATATCATTTACTACTGACAAAAAATAATTTGTACTACCACCATCAAATTGGTACTTCTAAAACCAATTCTTATTAGAATTTTTGATTTCCTAGGAAATACTTCTAAAATCAATTCTTATTAGAATTTTTGATTTCCTAGAGACTATACCATTTCTATTCTAAGCAAGATTTAACAAATAGATGATGCTGACCTTAGCCGGGTTATCATTTTGGCCAGTAATAGTTTTAAGTATCTTAAGGATTATAGGCCAAAAAATAGTTAATAATACCTAGGATTGAAGTGTCTGTGATGAGAAGAGTGAAAATAAAAGATTGTTTTAGCTTTTAAAAACAATATGTATGAAGAACCTTAAAAATGTGTACACATTTTCACCCAATAATTTGATTTCTAAAAATGTATTTTGAGCAATTAGAGGTGCATATAAAGAATATTCATCACAATGTTGTGATTTTTTTAGGCCATAATAATTAATTTTTAGGCCATAAAATACAAATGGGTAAACAGATTATGGGACATATTCTGGCAATAGAATACTACATAGAAACTCAAACTCATGTTTTCAGTTAACACACAAAATGCTCATGATACATACAATGTTATCTGCATACAAATAGAATACAAACTATATGTGCAGTGTGATCCCAATTTTGTTTAAAAATAAAAGGGGGGAAGTATTTAGGAAATGTACCAATTGTTAATAGAAGTCCTCTCTGGATTTTACTTTGTACTTTTGTCAACATTTTCAGTGATACTTTTGTAATTAAGAGAAAATAAAAAACTACATACATATACAAAGACCTGTATTCAAATATACCTTGAAGCCGGAACATTCCATTTAGGGATGTTTCCCTATAAATTTAACACAAGAGTAGGCTTGGGTTCAAACTTATCTTCAATATTTGCAGGTTCTGTGACTGAGAGACATTCAGTAATATATTTAAGTTTGACTGCTCATTTGTAAAATGAGGCCAGCAGCACTCATTTCATAGGGCTGTTGCAGGATTAAATGACATAACCCACATAAGCTTCTTAGCACAGTGACTGGCTAAGTTAAAAAATGCTACTATCATTATAATTGTTTTTATTACTATAACAACTATTATATGAAACTTTAATTCCCCAAATCCTTTTTGAAACAAGCTGGAGCAGAAATAAATAATAGATGTGGTAGGTATACACTTGATAAATGTTTGAAAGCTCTATTCTGTGGTTCATAAGCAACTTTAGTGTGTGTTTCTCAGGTAGAGCTTTTTTGTTGTTATTGTTTTGAATAAAGCTTTTAAATTTACAGAAAAGTTGCAATAATAGTACAGAGTTCCTACACACTCCTTACTCAGTTTGTTTCCCCAATGTTCTCATCTTACATTACTGTGGTACATTTATCAAAACCAAGAAACCAACATTAATATATTACTGTTAACTAAACTTAAGACTGGTAACTTTAGTATTACCCAGCTTAACCAGACTCAGGCTCCAAATGACTTTTTGTTATGTTCCCAAATACAAAATCATCTCTGAAAACTATGAGAAGGACTGCTAGCTGTCCATTATTATCTATTACTCTTTTTCCTTCAATAGAAGAACTTCTCAATTTTAGGTAAGCACCTGGCTGCCCAGAACACAGACCACATTTTCTAGCTTTCTTTGCAGTTAGGTGGTCATATGATTGGGTTGGGACCAGAAGAATGAGTGAAAATTATCTGCATTACTTCTAGTTAATGCTTCTAAAATGATAGCTGTACGGGTGCTCTGCTCTGCTTCCCCTTCTCCCTCTCTTATTGCTGGAATGTGGACTTGATGCCAGGAGCTGGAATAGCCATCCTGGACCCAAAAATGGAAGTAGCATCTTGAGGGTTACAATGTCTCCACTTCTGGTTCTCCGCATTTACTCTTCAGGCTAACGCCAATCTCATTGTTGCCACTGCTGCTTCACTGAAGCTACTCTTACCAAGGTGTCTTATAATCCCCATATTTCTAAATCCAGTAATAAATACTGAATTCTCACCTTATCCTAACAACTATGATTACATTGTTCCCCTACACTTTGAAATACCTTTTCTACCTGACTTCCAGAACACAATTTTCTTCCCTGTCTGCTGCTTCTCAGCTTCCTCTGCTACATCCTCCCCCTCTTTCTGACTTTCACACTGGAGTGCCTTAAAGCTTAGCTCTCACCCTTCCTCTCTATCCATACTATTTAAATATAGAAGTAAAACTAAAGAAATATGGGGATTATAGATTACCAAACAAAATGTATTACAAATCCTGACAATGGAAAAATAATTACCAATCAAGGGAGGAGAAAGGAGAAAGAAGTATGAGGAAAAATGAATGTTAACTCCTTTCATAATAGAGAGTCTAAAACAATTCTAACTTAACACTTTTCATATTTTAAAAAAATATTAGGTCTTTTAAACAACCTCTGATACACATACCCACATATATTCTTGTATTCGGCAACAGGTTTCTTTTTCCTTTGTTGATTTTTAGTAAATTAAAAAAAAAAAAACAGTGTAATAAACCCCCTTGTACACTTACCCAGCTTCAGCAATTATCAACCTATGATCCACCTCATTTCATCTCTACTCAACATTCACCCAATGGATTTTTTTTTTTTAAGGCCGACCCCAGGAATTATTTTACCTGTAAATATTTCAGTATTTGCATGAGAGACTGTAAAATATGGCCACATATTCCCTCCATTATGGTATGTACCCTCCCTCCTTTGCAATGTTGGTTCTCCCATCCAGAGGAGGATACCTATTTCCTCAACCCTTTAGTTTGGCCTGGTCTGGTGACTTGCAGTGATCAACAGAATGCTGCAGAAGTGATGCCCTGTTACTTCCAAACTGAAGCTTCAAGGAGCTTTATAGTTTCTGCTCCTATTCCCCTGGAATACTACTGTCCAGAGGCTGACAAGTAACAAAATATATTGAACATATATCTAATAACCTTGGACATACATCTTTTCATAGTTTTGACAGCACATGTCTGGGATAGAGTTCCAGAATTGGGATTGTTGTGTCAAAGGGTAAATGCATGTGTAATTTTGCTACATATTACCAAACTCCCCCTGGGGGTATGGCATCTTGCACTTTTATCAGCAATGAATGAGAGTGCAGAAGTATTTTTAATATCACTGAAGTAAAATGGTTGCTGCTTTGCCAAAAGTATAAACATTCTTATGGTAGAAAATGTCAAAATAATCATAGATTGACTTATAGGCAGGATCATCAGATGGAAATGTTGCTGATACATATTATGAGGAAGAACAATGGGTGACTTCTGGGTCTGTAAAGTGCTGGAACACCCTTGTTATCTCTGCAGAAGTCCTTAGCCCTACGAAGGGCCTCTTTCCTCTTCCTGGCGGGCAGAGAGGTACTCCATCTCTCAGTCTCTTGGCCATTTGTGCCATGGACACAGACTGGGCATGTGCAAGGCAGCCTGCTGTCAGAACTTAAACAATGAATATTAAAAAGCTCCCCAGACTTTCTGGATCTGGCGTTGAGCAACAAACTCTTGCTTTACCCCTAAGATGTGTTGTGTAATGTTCCATTTGCTTCACCTTATTAGGCAAGGAAGAAAAGCCTTAATAGTGTCTATAAACAGTCTGGATGTGAATGAACAGGCTGTGTAATTTTTCTCAGCAATTTTAAAATATCTTCTTGACCTGAAGACTATCTCATTTCCATTTACCTCACTTCCCCTAATTTTACTGATTCATTCTTTCACTGGTTCTATCTCCCAGATAGGGAGAAAAGATGGCCTGGCCTTGGGAGTTGGGATGGAGGCAGGAGATGCGACAGTTCTGGGGCAGAGGCACCCAAAATGGAGAAGGTTGGATGGTACTAATTTGACTTCTTGGGTTCTCATCCTCCCTGATCTTGTTCACATTTAACCTTCATTTAGAAGCTCTCTTAAGTAAATTTAAATGTAATGCCTTTTTATTAAAAATGGCATATATATTACTAAAGACTCAATCACAAGATAACAATTCCAACAATTTTAAGCAGAAAAGAATAGGGCAAGGAATTAGGGACTTGTTTGAGACTGAGTTTCCAAGAATGATTCCTAGAACAACATAGCAAAACTGGTCATGGTCCAAAGGCTGGCTCTAGAAACATATTATATTAGTTGTAATCCAGGATTACAGGATCACGCTGTGTTGTCCAATCCATTCCAGCAAAATGGATGACCTGAGGAATACCATCTTTCCATTTAACTCAGTCCCAAATCCAAGGAGTAAATGTGTTTACCAGAATGAGTAAATCTGGTTGGTGGAACTGAAAATCATATCCAGAATTCTAGTTGAAAAGGATTTTGGAAATTGCAACTTTTAGCCTTCCTGAATTTATAGAAAAATGTATACAAAATATATGTCAAATCAGTCTATTTCTCCATTATTACCACCTAGTCAAAGCCACCATTATCTCTCACCTGACTGCTGCCAGTCTCTACTTTCACTGCCTCCACTATTAGCTCAGCAATGGCTTTTCATTGCTCTGTGAATAAAACTCAAACACTTTATCACAGTCAACAAAAACCCTACAGGTATGGACTCTTTTTATTCCCCTACCTTTCTGACCTCATCTCCTATCCTTTTCCTTGTTAATCATTATATGCTCCAGTCACAACAGTCATCTTTCTGTTCTTAAACACACCAAATCCATTTCCTCCCTCTTGGCCTTTATATCTGCTGTTCCTTCAGTCTGGAAAACTCTTCCCTCAGGTATGTGCAGGGTTTGCTCCCACATCTTTATTCAAATGTCACCTTATTACAGAGGCATTCCCTGATCAACCTATCTAAAATATCACCAATCCTGGTAACACCTACCATTACCCTGCTCAACATCATTGGACACCATGAAAATGAAAATCTTTAGATACCACTACATCCTCACCAGAATGATTAAAACTGAAAGACTATCCAAAACAATCCTGAAAAAGTAGAACTAAATTGGAAAACTCACCCTACCTGACTGGAAGACTTACTGTAAAGCTAGAGTAATCCAGATAGTATAGTACTGGCATAAAAGCTGACAGATTGATGAAAGAAACAGGATAGGAAGCTCAGAAACAGATCCATAGTTATACAAATCATTTGAGTTTCAATAAAGGGGATGACGTAATTTAATGGAGAAAGGAAAATCTTTTCAACAAATGACACTGGACTATCTGAGAAACCATGTGGAGAAAAGTGAGCTTTAACTCCTACCTCACACTATACATAGAAATTAATTCAAGATGCAAGAGACCCAAATGAAAAACCAAGCGTTCAGAGGAAAGCAAAGGAGAATATCTTTGTGATTTTAGGGTAAGCAAAAGTTTCTTAGATAAGTCACAGAAAGCAATAACCAAAGAAGAGAAAAAAAATTAATACATCAGACTTCATTAAAATTAGAAACATCTGTTGATCAAAAGATATTATGAAAGTCGAGTTGGAAACTACATTCCTGGAGAAATATTTGATGATGGACTGGAATCCAGAATATTTAAAGAATTCAAACAACACAATAATTAAAAGACAGACAACCCAATTTTTAAAAACAAGTAGAAGATTTAAGAAGACATTTCACAAAAAAATTAAGTATACAAATGGCCAATAAGCACATGAAAAAGTGCTCATCTTTTCATCAGTCATCAAAGGAGTGCAAATTAACATACTACATATCAGTATATATACAATGAAAATAGCTAAAATTAAAAGACTGACACCAAATGTTGGCAAAGATATGATACAACGGGACCTCTCACAGACTGTTGGTGGGAATGCAAAGTGATACCTCTGTTTTGGAAAGCAGTTTGGCTGTTTCCTATTATATATAACATATGATCCCACCACTACACTCCTACGTACTCACCCAAGAGAAAATAAACCATGTGTGCATATAAAAACTTGTACACAAACATTCGCAACAGCTTTACCTGCAACAACTAAAAACTGGAAATAAGCCAAATGTCCATAAACAAGTGAAAAAATAAACTGTGAAATAAGGAAATACTGTTCCTCAATGGAAAGGAATTAACTACTGATCACACAGCACAGAGAAACTGTGAATTAATTATGTGGAAGGAAAGAATCCAGTCAAAAGTACTTCTGTATGATTCCATTTATATAAAATTCTAGAAAACACAAACTAACCTATAGTGACAGAAGGCAGATCAGCAGTTGACAGCGGTGGGAGGGTGAGGAAGGTATACAACTGAGCATGAGGAAACGTTTGGGGATGATGAACATCTCACAATATTACCTGCGGTGATGGTTTTCTGGGTACATACATATGTTAAAATGTATCAAACTGTACACTACAAGTATGTGCAGTTTATATAAATTATACCTCAATTTAAAATATCAACTAAAGAAAACAATGAGAACCAAAGAAACACTTTAATACTTATTTATAGTTTGCATAAGTACTCTGTAATTTTATTACACATTAAATTTATTCTTTCATTCCTTAATGACTTATAGTTATTTTAAGATTAATTACAACGGTAACAGATTAATAATTTAATGGCCTGTTAAAAAACACTGAAATATTATTTTCTGAAACAAAACTAAAATATTATTTTCTAAAAATGCTTCTACACATGCTCTGTATTAAAGATGTTAGACTTAAGAATATTAATATATTAGTGATATGCTCAGAGGTAAACATAATTTCACAAGCATTCCACAAGTAAAATAATTTTCAAACAAGATAATGTATATCTGACTTCCAATTACACAGTTGACAATTGTTTTCAACCAATAATGGTCAAATAAGAATACTTTTAAACACTGGATTTTCTCCAGGTTTTCCATCTTTCCCTTACAAGACTTAATTTTTTTTTCTCCATATTAGACTGTATTCTTTAAAACTCAGATATGCTATTGAGGAAAATGAATTTCCTCTCCAAATTTTTCTGGGTTATTTCCATCCTAACTCCAAAATTGTACAAAACATTCTAAAAGAATCCTTTTAATGACAACATATACTGTCGTAAGTGTTTTAATAAATGTGAATATACAAAATAATTTATATATTACCTGGCCACATCCAGGGGCAGTACATAGAAAGGGTTTGTCATCACTCATATTCCACAGGTCCTTGTATTGCCTATAATAAAACATTAAGAGATGGCTAAATGTTTTACAGCACAGATTTTAAATAAAGAACAACTTAAAATGTAATATTATTTGATTTTCACTAAGCTTATTACCTTTTCTATCTGAATGTGAGATAAAACACTTTTACTGACATTTTAGCCCCATCTTCCATTTTCTTATTATGAACAAAGACATGTAACATGCAGATTTTATACTACAGAAAAAAATGTTAGGAACTCTGCTCTATCAGGCTAAATCTTTCCTGCTCAGTAGCATAAGTGCAGAAAGAATGAAATAATTAGAAAATCACCTCTTTAAACCCCAATGAAATAATGGACTAGGCAACTATCAGCAATATCTGATAAAACCATCAGGAGCAAAGGTGAAGGGAAGTTTATAATGGCTGGGTCAGGTAGACAGCATCTAAACTCACACATCAGTCTTAAATTAACATCACTAAAAGTGGGACAAACATTATGTGCCCCCTGATATGATGCAATAGAAAGCACACAAACTATTCTTGGGGGGAAAAAGTCAAACTTGAGTCTAATCAAGCCTCTGTGAACCCAACTACAGGAAATACAGCAGACAGAAAAACATGTCAAACAACACTACCAAGATGTAATTAGCCAAATTCTACAAGACAAAAGACCTTGTCTCTTCAACAAATAAATGTCATGGGGAACAAAAGAAAAGAGGAGGTAGAGGGGAACTGTTTCAGATTAAAAGAGGTCTAATAAACTTACTAAACAAAATGCAATATGGGGACTTTCTTGGATCCTGATTTGAACCAAGCAACTACAAAAAGACATTTTTGAATCAAAATTGTTTTCCTAATTTTTGATAAGAGACTTAAAGTTTCCAATTATTCCTTCCAATAACATGTAAGGTTTTTAAAATTTTTATTTATTTATTTATCATTTATTTATTTATTTATATATTGGCTGTGTTGGGTCTTTGTTGCTGTGCACGGGCTTTCTCTAGTTGTGGTGAGCAGGGGCTACTCTTCGTTGTGATGTGCGGGCTTCTCAGTGCAGTGGCTTCTCTTGTTGCAGAGCATGGGCTCTAGGCATGTGGGCTTCAGTAGTTGCAGCACACGGGCTCAGTAGTTGTGGCTCACAAGCTCTGGAGCACAGGCTTAGTAGTTGTGGTGCGTGGACTTAGTTGCCTCGCAGTATATGGGATCTTCCTGGCCCAGGGCTCGAACCCACGTCCCCTGCACTGGCAGGTGGATTCTTAACCACTGTACCACCAGGGAAGTCCCAACATGTAGGCTTTTATTTTGTTTTTGCTTTCTTCATATAAATTACATATAAAAACTATACGTGACAACTAAAATTTCTGTAATATTGTTTCTTTTTCAACACTAGGTTTGTTAACCTTTCAGAAATATGTTTCCCTTTAGAAACAGAGATGACAATCTCTATTATGGTCAAATTTGGGAAGTGCTAGAATACCTTTTTTGGGGGGGTAGGACTTTTCAGAGACTTAATATGTTCAAGAAAAATGACCAGAGGAGCACTTAGAATATAGCATTTTTGCCACATCCGTTTTCTATTTGAACCCTTTTTCATATCTCATGGGACGAGTATTATTTGGAACTCGTTTTAGGAGAAATCAAAATGCTAAAATATGTTTATATTTGTCATAGTTAAGTGTATTTTGATACTCTATTTGACAATTTGAAAACACAATAGGACAATCCCTATCAAATTACCAATGGCATTCTTCACAGAATTAGAACAAAAAATTTTACAATTTGTGTGGAAACACAAAAGACCCTGAAAAGCCAAAGCAATCTTGAGAAAGAAGAACGGAGCCAGAGGAATCAGGCTTCCTGATTTCAGACTATACTACAAGGCCACAGCAATCAAGACGGTATGGTACTGACACAAAAACAGAAATATAGATCAATGGTATAGGATAGAAAGCCCAGAGCTAAACCCACACACATATGGTCACCTAATATGTGACAAAGGAGGCAAGGATACACAATGGAGAAAAGACAGCCTCTTCAAAAAGTGGTGCTGGTAAAACTGGACAGCTACATGTAAAAGAATGAAACCAGAACACTACCTAACACCGTACACAAAAATAAACTCAAAATGGATTAAAGATCTAAATGTGAGACCAGACACTATAAAACTCTTAGAGGAAAATATAGGCAGAATACTCTATGACATAAATCATAGCAAGATCCTTCTTGACCCACCTCCCAGAATAATGGAAATAAAAACAAAAATAAACAAATGGGACATAATGAAACTTCAAAGCTTTTGCACAGCAAAGGAAACCATAAACAAGACAAAAAGACAACCCTCAGAATGGGAGAAAATATTTGTAAATGAAGCAACTGACAACAGATCAATCTCCAAAATACACAAGCAGCTCATGCAGCTCAATATCAAAAAAACAAAAACCCAATCCAAAAATGGGCAGAAGACCTAAACAGACATTTCTCCAAGGAAAACATACAGATGGCCAACAGACACATGAAAAGATGCTCAACATCACTAATCATTAGAGAAATGCAAATCAAAGCCACAAGGAGGTATCACCTCACACCAGTCAGGATGGCCATCATCAAAAAATCTAGAAACAATAAATGCTGAAGAGGGTGTGGAGAAAAGGGAACCCTCCTGCACTGTTGGTGGGAATGTAAATTGATACAGCCACTACGGGAAACAGTATGGAGGTTCCTTAAAAAGTTAAAAATAGAACTACTATATGACCCAGCAATCCCACTACTGGGCATATACCATAATTCAAAAAGATACATGTACCACAATGTTCACTGCAGCACTATTTACAATAGCAAGGACATGGAAGCAACCTAAATGTCCATCGACAAATGAATGGATAAAGAAAATGTGGCACATATATACAACGGAATATTACCCAGCCATAAAAGGGAATGAAATTGAGCTATTCGTAGTGAGGTGGATGGACCCAGAGTCTGTCAATACAGAGTGAAGTAAGCCAGAAAGAGAAAAAAAAATACCGTATGCTAAACATATATGTGGAATCTAGAAAAATGGTACTGATGAACCTAGCGGCAAGGTAGGAATAGAGATGCAGACATAGAGAACGGACTTGAGGACACTGTGGGGAGGGGAAGCTAGGACATAGTGAGAGAGTAGCACTGACACATACACACTACCAAATGTAAAATAGATGGCTAGTGGGAAGCTACAACAGAGCACAGGGAGATCAGCTTGATGCTTTGTAAAGACCTAAAGGGGTGGGGTTGGGAGGGAGGCTCAAGAGGGAGGGGACATGGGGATATATGTGTACCTGTAGCTGATTCGCTTTGTTGTACAGCGGCAACTGACACAATACTGTAAAGCAGTTATACTCCAATAAAGATATTAAAAAAAAATACAATAGGAGTATTAGCTAAACTACATACTAGATATATCCTTATTTATGAAAAACACTTGAAATATTTATCTAGAAATAACCTATAAAAATTTTTATAATCTAAAATATGAAAAATAGCCCAAAATACCAAATACTGCATACACACCTGGCAGAATTCACATGTAACTTGAATTTCATATGTTGAACAACTTATCACGTCCTCTTTTTCATGGCAAGGATACTGAAAAACAAAGTGATTTCACACTGTTAAATACAGTTTTGAAACACAGTAAAAAATAAAAGCACTCAAATAATTACACTCTCTGTAACACTACTGTCATCCAAAAACTCATTCACATTTAAGAATCTTTATAATAGAGCAATAATCCTAAAATATGAACACCCATATAAATGCCTTAAACATAGGTGTTAATATATCCAACTCCACCATAAAGAGAAACATTTAACTTAGCCTTTAGGGCTGTGGTTGAAGAGGAGTAATTAAAAAACTAAAATTCCTCACTTTGAAGTCTGATGAAAAGATGAGATCTAGTATTTCAACGTATCTATTCAGAAAGCTTTAAATTTTAAGAAATGCAGTCAGTGGTGGTCTGGTTCTCAGCCTAATTCATCAAAATCTATTTGTCCCATAATGTAGTTGATCTATATAAGGAGCACCCTATTTCTTAACTTTATAGCTTACTTATTTATTATTAGCTTAAGGACAAGTATAACATACTTATTAAACTACCTAGGTCAGTGGTTCATTTTTAAACTCTGCTAATCCTCCATTACATTCACTGAAACCCCATCTAGTGGCAAACAGAGCTAACTATATGCTTATTCACATAAGCCAATGGTTCATAGAGAAAATTTTTATTTTACATAATTTTACTTGTAAATGTGGTATCAAGAATGTCCTGCTCAAGAAAATTGGGTAATTCCTGTGGGGAAATCTGTAAATAGCTACAGCTCTGAGTCCTGGAGTCAAAGACATCTGATATAGGAGATAGGAAGAAGAAAGTTCTTTTCCTGGCCACAGGCAAAACTTGTATCTATCTCCTAAGGTTCCGTTTCATCGTTCACATTCAACTTTACCATGTTATCTGTGAGAAGAGGCGAAAAAGCACTAGAATAATCCAAAGGAAACATATAAAAGTTATGTTTCAGTTATTACCAGTAGAATGTGAACTCAATGAGGACAAGGAACTTATCTTTGGGTTAATGACCTAAAACAGTGCCTAGCACACAGTAGCATTTACTTACTAAATATTAAGGATGAATAAACAGCTGTATGATATGAGCAAGTCAGATAAGTTTAGTTTACATTATTTAACTCAAAAAACTTCTAAAACTAATAAGAAAATGCAGTTCATTGCTTTGAAAATTCAAAGCAATATTTGAACTAAGTTGAAGAAACATTTAAACACTAAACTCATGCCAAGACACAAAGGTGAAAAACAAACAGTTCCTCCACTTTCAGAAACTTTTAGTCAAACAGAAAAACGCAGAAATACAATCTCAACTCAATCTGGTAAGAATAAGAGTTAAAATATTAGAAATACAGACGGAGTGCAGGGACCAACCCTACAGTTCTAGAAAAGTTCTGAGGGAATTAACCCTTGGTATGCTTCTCTCTCACCTTTTCCAGCTGCCCCCGGCCCTGCCCATGACTACTACTGTCCCATTCTTCCAGGAAAGAAGTTCCTTACCTACACAGCAGACTACTTCCTAGCTAACCCATAAAAATTCCCATTCCTTACACTATTTCCTAATACCTAGCTGAGGTAGCTCTAAATATAACAGTCAAAGCACCTTGAGACATAAATGATGATAGTTCCTCTGGGAGGCTTAAATGCTCTTTGTCAATCTAACTGAATCTCAAGCCTCTAAATCCAGGCTTATCTCCCTTTTATATCAAGGCTGCAAATATGCTCCTAGGAAAGCAGGGGAAGGAGGCTTTGTTCAACTGTAAATTGTCAGAGAAAACATCGACTGCAGATGGAGAACTGTTACTATACCACACCACTCTCTGGCAAGCATCCACAACCTATACTGGTAGGAAAATCACTGTCAGGAAGATACAGAGCAGGGTTCTAGGCAAGATTTACAAGAAGTCAGTTTCTTTGGTTTCTCTAATCTCTCTCGTAACTCTTCTTCTAACACTCCATCTTCCCTACCCTCATGATTTAGTGCCAAAGTTCCCCCTTTTCATCTTTTAACCACCAAATACTTGAGTGTCTCCTTTGTGCTTTGCACTATACTACACGCTAGGGACGTAGTGGTGAACTAAGATAGATATCTGCCCTCAAGAAGCTTCCAGGATAGTGAAGGAGCTTACACTAGCTAATCAAGCAACCAGCTCAGACTCCTCTTTCCAGTTTCTAAGACAATTTCACATATGAACATGTGTATGTTCTTCATATTTTCTCTATTTCATTGCTATAAGGCATTTAATTTTAGAACTCCAAAACTTGGTCAAAGATGTACTTTAAATTTTGTTTGTTAAAACACAGCCACAGCAATATCCACTACTAGGTATCGAACATAAATAACCAATCTTACATAATTCTAAAAAGCCTTTAAAGCTCAAGTTTAATTGGAGTTCAGAAAGAGGTCATTGTTGTTTCTGGATAATACGAACTAAATTACACTTACTGAACTAAGATGTTATATGGAACTTCAAATTTGCTCCCAGGAAAATACAGCAGAAGAAAAAAAGAAGTCACCCAAAATACCATCACTCAGAGATAACTACTGTCTAACATTCCAGAGTACATATTCAGTCTTATTAATGTGTAAAGATAAATAAAAACTTTTTAACTGTAAAAAGAGAATTACAACTTCCTTTAAAACACAATTATCTAAATTCTGCCATTTCATTAAATAGTAACATCATTAAATATTAGATTTAATTTTTAATGGCTATATAGTACTCCAGCATACAGATATAACTAATTCTCTATTACTGGATTTTTATCATCAATGAATATCTTTGAGGACAAATCTTTGTGCAATATCTGTAATTATTTCCACAGGATGAATTTCTAGAAGTGAAACTGCTATATTAAAGTGAAGGCACATTTTTAAAGTTTTTGATTTATATTGCTAAACTGTCCTCAAATATATAGCACTGACTTCTGCTTTACCAGTAGTGTACAGAAAGATCTCATTTCCCAATACCCACACCAACACTGGATATTATTTAACATTTCTGTCAAATTAGTGAGAAAAAAAATTTTAAGTTGCATATCTTGACACACAAATGAGGTTGAACCCTTCCATATACAAGAGTGAGTCAAAAATTATTCACACTCTGGTTATATTAAAACTTCTGCTGGCCGCACTGTCTTATCAGTGCTTTCCATTCAAGGCTACTGTCTCCCCAGTCACTGCTGTGAAGCTGTGAACGTGTCACATCAGTTCATTTGTAACTGTGGTGCGAGCAAAAATGGATGCCCTGCTTCTGATTTGCATGAAAGAAGAGCAGCTTGCAGTGATTCATTTTCTGTGGTCTGAGGATGCACCTGGTGCTGTTATTTATCGAAGACTTTGTGTGCAGTATGGAGAAGGTGTTTTGTCATGGAGACGTGTGTATGAATGGATAGGGAAGTTCAAGGAAGGTTGTACAAATGTTAGGCATCATGAAGGAGCCAGATGCCCGTCCACGGCTAGTGACAACATTGAACATGAAATGATTCTGTCAAATAGACGAGTGACAGTGGATTATATGGTAAATCACTTGCAAATCAGCCATGGCTCTGCTTATGAAATAATCCATGACAGACTTAGGTTTCGAAAGTTTGTGCTGAAGCCTAAACTTGGGATTAAATGCAGAGGACTGCTATCCAAGGGCGTTGTGATCTTGCATGACAATGCATGTCCACACACTTCTGCCCACACTGTTGACACTTTGCAAAAACTTTGTTTTAAGGTGTTTAAGCATCCTCCCTATAGTCCTGATGTCCCATCAGACTTTCACCTGTTTGGTCCCCTGAAAGCAGCCCTATGAGGATGAAGATTCACTTCTGATGAAGTGAGGACAGCGGTGCATTCGTGGCTCAAAGCTCACCCTAAAACATTTTTTAATGAGGAAATACAAAAGCTTGTTGACAGATGGACACAGTGTATTGAAAAGCAAGGAGATTATGTCAAAAAATGATGTATTTGTCTTTTCTAAGAGTTAACTGAAATAAATTCTACAGCCAGAGTGTGGATAATTTTTAACTCACCCTTGCATATAATGGTCCTTTGCAGTAATCTGTAAAACGCTTCCTTTGCCCCTTCGTTTTTAGAAAATTGAATGTATTTGACATAGAACAGTGTGTAAATGCAAGGTGTACAATGTGCTACCTTGATACATTTATATACTGTAATACAGCTGCCACTGTATTATATTTATTTTATATCACATAATTACAGTAGAATATTATTGTCTATGTTCATTATACTGTATATTAGATCACTATGGCTTACTAGTTTGAAGTTTGTATCCTTAAGCATCAACTTTATCCCTGCCTTTTGTCCATTCAAAAAAATAAAATGTTAGCCCCAAATTCTCTCTCTTGAATATAGATCATAGGCTCTTTCTTATAACATGGATTTCTGATCATGTAGCTCATTGTATTCCTGATCTAGTCCTAACTACGCAAACTACAAATGAGGTCCCAAAGGATGAAATGACTTACTCAAGGTTAACAAAATGGTACAAGAAATTTCTACTGCTATACCTGCTAGCTGGTATGCGTTGCTATACTGTGCATATCAACTGTTATCCCTTGCAATTCTCTGCCTACCAACTATACAGCAATTTTATGTAAACCACTTTTTAAAAACTAGTACAGACTCTTTTGGGACTCGTAGAGATACTCGACAAGTAACTTGTAGAGTTACAAGCCAAGCCTCCAAGGGAAAACATATATAAGGGTATCTTCATGGGAGACAGATCAAACATGCTATTCAGGGGGCAGCATGTCTAAGTGCAGAGTGTGAGAACCTGGGCAGGATGAGAAAGGTGCCCATGGGGTGGGGGTGGGGTGGGGGCAACTGGGCTGGACAGGAGTCTGAGTTAGGGAAGGAAAGACCTGTCCTTGCATGGAAGGGGAAGTAGCCTGATGTGGGATGTCAGTGCCCAAGAAGGGTGAAGAGGCATTCACATTAGGTAAAGAAAAGGGATGGCACCAGCCCAGGATAGGATATCAGGGCCCAAGCAGGAGCCTGTCTACTTGATGAGGAGGAGAGGCTCTGGTAGCAATAGACAATTTATTACATATACACGAAGGTACTGACTAAATAAGTGAATTTATCAAGGATATAGTGGATGAAAGTAAATTCACACCATAGGTGAAGGTAATTACACAGAATGAATCTTGTTATTGGATAAGATTTGGAGATATTGGTGTGAACTCACGACTTTGAATATTAATACATAGATATAGAAATACAAATAATAATATGTATATATATGCATGCATATACATTCACATACTTTCCTAGCTGTGTCACTGAGAGGGCCTGGGAACACTGATATCCCAATAGCAATAAGCCCACTTATCATCCAGACCTTGATGTCAAAATACCATTCTCCACCAAAAGGAACTTGGGATCCTTGAAGAATTGGCTGCCTCGGGGGCTAAAGCAGGAAAAATACAGGATGGGCCTTGCATATCTTGTGCAAGAAAGCAAAGAAGGACTTACAGATTTAGCCACAAAGTGGCCAAATCTTGGACAATTTGAGAATCAAAATGATAGTAATAGATCATATTGTGAATAAAATAGGATGCCATTTATTTGATATAAAAGATACACACCAATATAGAAGAATAAACTGAAAGTTTGATAAGATAGGATATTTACATCCTCTCAAAGTATCTCCCTATAAAATACATTTTAATTACTAAAGGCAAAAGAGTAATATACAGTACAAAAGCCTCACAAACATCACTTTACTCAAATGATCCAAGTTAACAACACTAAAAATAAGGGAAATCAATATCAGTATCATTGCAACCGAATGGCTGCAATGAGGAGGACACAGCATCACTTTCATGATAGTCGTGCCAAAGATACATAACCTGAATCTAACAACACCAAAGTGAGGTAAACTCCTCAAAATAACTGGGACTTAATGTTCAAAAGTGTCCAGTCATCAAAGTCAAGGAAAGATCAAGGAACTGTTTCAGACTGAAAAAGATTAATGAGACATGATAACTAACTGCAACATGAGATTCCAGACTGAATCCTTTTGCTATAAAGGACAGACATTACTGGAATAACTAGCAAAACTTTAATGTAATCTGAAGATTAGATGGCAGCGATATTTCAAAGTTAATTTCTTGATATTCATGGTTGTATTATGATTTTGGAGGAGAATGTCTTATTGTATAAAATAAAGTATTTGGGAGAATGGGACATCACGCTAGCAACTTACTCTTAAAAGGTTCTGAACTAAAAAAATTAAAAATAAAAAAGGAAAAACTTACAGACGGAGTTTAAGTTTTATATAAATAACATGTACTTTAATAATTCACTATATAACCATTATATAATTAGTACTATGTAGTTTTTAGCAGTAGTTATGAGAAAAATACTAAAATATACAGATTCCCTAACAATTCTCTACGTATTTCTAATTTATAACTTTCACGTTATGAGATGTCAAAGAACAGGGACTTCCCTGGTGGTCCAGTGGTTGAAACTCTGCGCTCCCAATGCAAGGGGCACAGGTTGGATCCCTGTTCAAGGAACTAGGATCCTACATGTCATGCTGCTTGGCCAAAAGAAAAAAAAAAGGAGAGCAATGTCAAAGTACAGAAAAACTATGTTCTGTACTAAAAGGTTAAGAGCAAACAGAATCATACTATAGTAGAACAATTTCTGTATCTGAATAAGGACTCAAGGAGTGATGTGAGACAATTATTTTTCCTATAGACAACTCCCTTGTTTAAAATATGAAATGTGGGTTAAATCTGTTAAGATAGACAATCTTTCAGCTGTAGTATCAATATTCCCATGCCATTTTGAATTATATCATTCAAATGATGCAGTTGATAAAAATATTTGCTCTTATTACAACTCTTATCAAAAACAAGTAAGAAGGAAACCAGCTTACTTTACAGAAACTAGTGTGAGTAAATGAATCTTTGAAAATAGAGGTGGAAGGAAATGAAATAATTTCTGGTGACTAATTTCAGAAATCACTAGGTTCTAAAATGTGAATTTGACTGATCTAGTTAGTTACAGAACTACAAATGCTGTAACCTCTTACATTTAAAGCATGTATTCAAGTTTCAAAGCAGACTTCTAAAATATGGATAATATTGTTATATACAATGTACAGAATTCCCAAATATTTCTAATACAAAGAATTTATTTTATGACATTTATTTGGAAGACATTTGACTGTCTATTTTTTACCCAAGACTACATTAAGAGAGATGGTCCCTAACCTCAAAATCAGATTAGTAAGGAAAACAAACAAGTGAAAACAATACTACTAATTCAGTGATATACATATGGTAATAAAGATGTACACAGGTGCTATGGCAACACAGGGTAATAAGGAGTATACTGGAGCTGGTCATCTCCCCTCTGCACCCATAGTCTCCTCTCAGATCCAGACTGCCAGCAAAGGGCAATCTTATATTTCTATCGCCTGACAAACCTGTTTCAGGTGAACCAGGGGAGACACCTGAACGAGTTAAGCCAATCAGATTACCTCTTCAGCAAAAGTATATTAAAAAAAAAAAATCAGACTCAGGACTGCCAGATATTTTCCGTCACGTTCATACTTATAAGAAATTAATGAAAGCCAGAATGGAGTAGGCACAGAAAAACAGGGATAAGAAACCACAGCAAAGATGAAGGAAAGAAGTTTCTGTGATTGGGTCATGTGTGAATCTTCCGCATCCTGAGTATAAGCTTTTTTTTTTTTTTTTTTAAGTTGAATTTATCTGATTTTCCACCCCCTAACTAAGACAAGTACCTAGCCAACCCTGGAGGGAGGGCTGGGAAGGGTACTGAAGGAAGTAATGCCTGGGCTTAGTCTTCTCAAAGAAGAAGAGATGATGTTTAGGGCAGAGGAGACAGCATGCAGAAGAACAAGAAAGCAGAGTACACTGAAGGATCTCTAACAACTTCTGATGGCTAAAGTAGGGGATATATGGTTGAAGGGAAGAGAGGGAAACAAATCTTGAAGAGCATTTAATACCCCAGCAAGGAGTTTGAAGTCCAACCTCACTCCCCCATCCCACCTCCACCCTGAGGTTATAAACTATGGCCCACTGCCAAAACGTCAAGCTAAGAAAGTTTTTAAATTTTTTAAAAGGTTGGGGAGTAGGGAAGAAGATGCAACAGAAACTATATATGACCCCCATAAAGCCTAAAATCTTACTATGTGGCTCTTTAAAGAAAAAGTTTGCTTAACCCTGCTGTAAAAAATGGAAAGACTTTAAATAGGTGAATTAAATATTCAAAGGGGCATTTTTGCAACATCACTAATAGAAGTGTGGAGGATGGATTAGTGAGAGTAACACTATGCATAAGAAAACCAGTACAAGTTACTACTAGATTCAGGAAAGAGAAGGATGGTTTATAATCAAGCAGTGCCAGTTAAAATGAGAGGAAAGGACAAGTTACGGGAAAAAATGCTCTTATGATAAGCTCTCTAATCCTTAACAGTGTCTGCAGACCCTTGCATGGACTGACCTCTGCCACCCACCCCAATCTTGTGATACCTCGATCTCTTGGTTGTAAGTTATGCAGACTTTTAATAGGCCCCCTCTCTCAGCCCAGAGTGCCCTTACTTCTCACTCACCTGTTCCCTTCTTAGATAATACCATTCACCTCTGATCTTCCTCCATCCATTATCCTCCTACCCTAAAATTCGGGTGTCACATTTACTTAGTCATTCGGTCAACAAATATTTATTGAGCACATGCAAGAGGGTAGGACTTTCTGTCCAAAACATTTTTGAAATACAGAAATATCTCAAGGATTAATTCCTGTTACTATCCTTGTAGAATCCTAGGAGAGTTGGGACTTTCATATTGGGACCCTTTGCTATAGAGGGCTCCCTAGTCAGACAAGTTTAGGACCCTCTGGGTTAAACAAAATTACGTACTTTTATGTAGTCTTCACTGTGCTTTTATATGCTGATATCCACTGCAGCTCCAAAAGGACATTTCCAAATTTTCTGCATCTCAGAATTTTTTTTACTAAACACTATAAATAAGGGAAGACAATACCATTCTGAGGGCTACTGTCTGGAAACACTTCTTGACTCTAATAATATCTGGGAGACAAACACAAAATAAAAGACCGTTTCTGCCGTAAAAACTTAAAATTTCTTACCTTTCTAGCTGGTGGGCCATGAGCTTTATTTACTCTGCTGCCAGGAATCCCTCAGCTCTAATCAAGTAAGCAGCACTTCAAGTTTCCATCTAAGTATCCCTAGGGCAAAGGAGAGGCAGAAAAGAGCAAACTCATTACTCTGGAAGATCTAAATAGCTCCACTACAAAAATTTGTAAATGTTTATTTTATATTTTAAAATGCACGTGAATTTTGCCTTCCATTCCATTATTTTTTAATATAAAAATTAAGGTTCCCTCCAAAATCTTTAACACTCCAGGAAATTGTTTATCCTGTGGCCTCCCATAACTCATGGCACACTGCCATCTATCAGAAGTGTACCAGTTTCAAGGATGGAAGCATGGCAATGGAATCTTGGTGAAAAGAGAAAAATAAAACTTTTTAATATAACAGAAGGGAGAGGCAGTCATAGCTGAAATGAAATGGCAGTGCTGAATCTGAGCATCAAAATTCTTAAGAGTGGAGATTAATAGTTCTTGTATCAGTGTACTTCACACAACAGTTTATGTGCTTCTTATTTGGAAACAAGCTGACCTTTTTATATCTGGTATCAGTTAGGATTAGGTTCAGCTGTGAGAAAACTCAAACTAACAAAGACTTAAATGAGTCAAAAGTCTGTTTCTCTCACATGAACACAGGCAGTCCAGAATCATGATCATTAGGAACCCAGGCTCCTTCTATTCTGTTGTTTTGCCATCCTCAACATATGGCATCCCCTTCATGGTTTAAAATAACTGCTCAAGGTCTAGACATCATATCAGATGACAGGAAGGAAAATGGGGAGATGAGCGGTAGCCCTCCTCTAAGGACACTTTTCAGAAATCTTACAGGAAACTTCTATCATGGCCAGAACTTAAATCACATGGCCATAGCTAGCAGGGAAGCTGGGAAATACATTATTTCACCATATGCTTAGAAAAAAAACTGGAGCTTCTATAATAAGGAAAAAGAAGAGAATGAATATTGGTGAACAATTAGTTGTTTCTGCCATCATACTCAGCTTATTCTAAAATGCTAAGATGGTTGGATACCTTGTAGATACGCCTTATCAGTCCATTGAAGGGAGCTTTCAAAAGCAGAAACTCCTGCCAGTGGCCAAGGAGCAAGACCAATGTTAGTAAGGACTTCTCTAAATATGCAAGACCAATCTGTAGGTGACAGAGTAAGAAGGAAAAATATCTGAAGACCAGAATAACAATACAAGAGTAAAGAAACAATCTAAATAGTTGTAGTTTGGGAGGATAAACTCACTAGGCAGTCCACAAAACTTAGGAATGATTACACATAGGACCATTACATAAATAATGGAATGCCTAAGGTGAGATTGGGTAAGAACTTGGCAGAAGGCCATTACCAATTGCACTAGGAAAAGGCAGTGATCCCAGGAGCAAGATGTTAAAGGGAAAGTCAACTCTCCCCTACCATTGTTTGAGGGCTGAGCTCCCACACATGAGGGCCAAGCATGAACTTGGAGATTTCCTTACTGCACAGACTGTTGAAAAGAAGGATTGCACTTTACCTTGAACAAGGTTGGCCAAAACAGCCTTAATACATTTAAAATTTTTGATGCAAATACCAAAAGCTGTAAGGACTCTAATTTCAAAGTTGGCAACAAAATCCTGTTTTATATACAGACTGTTCCTTAAAGGAAAAGGGACCAGAACAGGATATTTAGCTAGACAAATGTAGACTGGGGACTATGAATGGAGCAGAAATTCAAAGGACAAATAGCTCTGTGGGATACCTTAAAGGTTCACATCTTCCAGGTAAAGAGAAATTTCTGCAAATTGTTTCTTTCAGAGAAATGTTTAAGTATGGCTTCAGATTTTCCTATGGAGTATTTGTGTTCTTAGCTCAGCAGTTGTTTACAAAAGGCCAAGAACTTACACTCTAGACAACAGCAAGACAGACTTCCGGTCCTCACTGCAAGCAAAAAGCAACAGCATTAAGCTAGCCAGCTGTGCCTGGCATATACAGCTCATGTTTTATGCATGCAATGTTAAACTAATCATCCAGACTTTAAAAGACATTAAAAATAAGGTTTTTTTTTTGTTTGTTTGTAACTTGAAGGAAACAGATGTAAGGAACCTCTCCTTTACTACTACTACCCTACCGTAGCTATTGTATATGTATTTCTTATATTTGGATATAATCAATGGCTGGGTAAGGGGTAGGATCTCTGCTAAAGGGGGCAAACACTGCTAATGGCAAGCATTCTGGAAAGAGAAATCATGCCAAGAAACAGGGCCCAAAAGGTAGACATCAGTGTGAGAAAGGAATTCTCTCTTGGACATGAACTCAGTAGAGTCTACTCAAGGACAATCCTGCATAGTAGAGGGAAGCTGATTTCTGGCCTTGTGGGAGGACAGAACTAGGCAGGTGGGGAACAGACTTTCAAGGTATCAATGTTCAGACATGTGTATGTATTACTGAAGGTACACTAAGACTTTCCAAGGGACTCCTGAGTGAGGTAAGTTTTAAGAAAATCAATTTCTGTATCTTCAACTTCCTGATGTTTGCTTTCCTAAAAATAATCTGCCTACTTTCGCAAAGCCCTCATTCTTCCACATTTCAAAAGAAACCCATACCTCTTAGCCATACCAAGTCTTATTACAATGCATTGCCCTAGATGGTAAAAACCTCCATGGAACAAAACAAAGGGCTAATTTAAAATGAGTGTCCTAAAGCCTCCATTAATCAAGGCACCATTAAACCTCAGGCTTGTCTTTCCCTGTCCTATAAATACTGCTGCTAAAGCAAAGTGTTGCTTTAAGAATGGTGTTTTGCCTTGTGTTGAGGAATGTTCTGAGTTCAGATATGTTGTACAGTATGATGACAGTAATAAAAACCATTTCATTTAATGATTGCTTCTTCTATTCTCAAAATACTGTCCAAAAATGCACTGTCCTGAGAGTGAGCTTCATGAAAACAAAGCAAAGAGGAAATCAATAGGAAACTTTGAAAAGTTCAATTTATATTTATTGCAGAGAAGTGGGATTAGGTGATCAAAATAGTTTAAAACATTAAAATACATTGGATTCAAATAAAATTACTTTGAATTATAAAGTAAGTTCAACAAGAAAAAGAAACAACAAAAAATGCCCAAATGTTAAAGGTGAATTCATTCAAGTTTTTTTTTTTTTCAAGTTTGTGTTTTAAAACAATGAGTATCAAATCACTAAGGATCACAGCTGACCCTTGAACAACTCAGGGTACCAATCCTCCTCACAGTTCAAAACCTGAGTGTAACTTATCGGCAGTCCTCTGTATCTGTGGATACTCCATTTTTGCAGTCCTGCTCCTACTGATTAAACTAACGGCAGGTGGTGTAGTACTGCTGTACTTACTACTGAAAAAAATCTACATATAAGTGGACCCACACAGTTCAAACCCATGTTGTTCAAGGATCAAATGTACTTATAAAAGAATGGTGTCAATGTCTTGAAAAGACAGAAATTACACTTTTTTCAACTATTTAAACTTATGAAGAAAAATTTTAGGAATCAACTTAGAAATGTGCAAGAGTACACAGTTTATCAAATTTCTTTTCAGGAGTATATATATGAGTGTACTAGGCAGAAAGGCCCCCCAAAGATGTCCACACCCCAATCCCTGGAATCTATAAACAGGCTATGTTTACATAGCAAAATGGACTTTGCAGACAAAAAGAAGGATCACAGATTCCAAAACAGTAAGATGACCCTCGGTTATCCAGATGGGCCAATCTAATCACATGAGCCAGTAAGAGTGGAGAAGTTTCTCTGTCAGAGAGATTTTGGCAGTAGAAGTCAGAGATAAGCATGAGAGAGACTTTACCTGCCATTACCAGAGGGGGCAGCACTGAAAGCATTTCAGCTTCTATGAATGAAGACCAGGCCTGGCTGACAGAAGGGAAAGAGGGACCTTGGTCTTACAACTGCATGCAGTCAACAATCCAAATGAACTGGGAAGTGGATTCTTCCTCAGAGACTGCAAAAAAAAAAAAAAAAAAAAAAAGCAGCTCTGCCAACATACTGATTTTGGCTTTGTAAGACTCTAAATAGAGGGCCCAGCTGAGCCCACCTAGACTTCTGACAAACAAAAATTTTGAGATAAATTTGGGTTGCTTTATCATCATAAAAAGTATGTGGTAAATTGTGATGCAGGAACAGAAAATTAATAAAGTAAGCAAAAACGCTAAGGTACTCGGAGGGATAGGTTTGCAGCCCAAGGAACCTCACAGACTCAGAGTTTTCTCTGTGCTCTAATTTCCTTCTCATTATCTTGGTAAGCACCACAAAATGCCAAGAAATGATCCTAGAGCTCACACTGGGCACAGGAATATGGTCATAATAACAAACATAAACCTAAGAAGTTGAAAACCTGTAGCTATAAGCTAGTAGGACTTCATTCCCCTTTCAAGGTTGAAGTATCTTTGAGTTATTAAATTAAGAAAAATTTAAATGGTATGATTTCACTACAATCCTCTCCAGTAAGAAAAAATATATTAGTTTCAGGTTTGTCAAAAATAATATGAAAACAATAATGTATATGTAAAATATATCAAGTACAGTGCATGGCACTCATACAGTACCTATTCAGTTTATTAGAAGTTTTACTCTATTTTGACTTTAAATGTACATTTTCCTAATACTTAATCTTACTACCTTCTTTATTTATTTTTCTTTATTATTTTTTTGGGGGTACACCAAGTTCAATCATCTGTTTTTATACACATATCCCCGTATTCCCTCCCTTCCTTAACTCCCCCCCCCCCTCGAGTCACCCCACCCTCCCTGCCCCAGTCCTCTAAGGCATCTTCCATCCTCGAGTTGGACTCCCTTTGTTATACAACTTCCCACTGACTATTTTACAGTTGGTAGTATATATATGTCTGTGCTACTCTCTCGCTTCGTCTCAGCTTCCCCTTCACCCCCCACCCCCTCCCAAACCTCGAGTTCTCCAGTCCATTCTCTGTATCTGCGTCCTTGTTCTTGTCACTGAGTTCATCAGTACCATTTTTAGATTCCGTATATGTGAGTTAGCATACAATATTTGTCCTTCTCTTTCTGACTTACTTCACTCTGTATGACAGACTGTAGTTCTATCCACCTCATTACATATAGCTCCATCTCATCCCTTTTTATAGCTGAGTAATATTCCATTGTATATATATGCCACATCTTCTGTATCCACTCATTTGTTGATGGGCATTTAGGTTGCTTCCATGTCCTGGCTATTGTAAATAGTGCTGCAATAAACGTTATGGTACAAGTTTCTTTTGGGATTATGGTTTTCTCTGGGTATATGCCCAGTAGTGGGATTACTGGATCATATGGTAGTTCTATTTGTAGTTTTTTAAGGAACCTCCAAATTGTTTTCCATAGTCTCTGTACCAATTTACATTCCTACCAACAGTGCAGGAGAGTTCCCTTTTCTCCACACCCTCTCCAACATTTGTTGTTTCCAGATTTTGTGATGATGGCCATTCTGATCGGTGTGAGGTGATACCTCATTGTGGCTTTGACTTGCATTTCTCTGATGATTAGTGATATTGAGCACCTTTTCATGTGTTTGTTGGCCATCTGTATGTCTTCTTTGGAGAAATGTCTATTTAGGTCTTCTGCCCATTTGTGGATTGGGTTATTTGCTTTTTTGGTATTCAGCTTCATGAGCTGCTTGTATATTTTGGAGGTTAATCCTTTGTCAGTTGCTTCATTGGCAATTATTTTTTCCCATTCTGAGGGTTGCCTTTTAGTCTTGTTTATGGTTTCTTTCGCTGTGCAAAAGCTTTTAAGTTTCATGAGGTCCCATTTGTTTATTCTTGATTTTATTTCCATGATTCTGGGAGGTGGGTCAAAAAGGATCTTGCTTTGATGGATGTCATAGAGTGTTCTGCCTATGTTTTCCTCTAGGAGTTTTAGAGTGTCTGGCCTTACATGTAGGTCTTTAATCCATTTGGAGTTTATTTTTGTGTGTGGTGTTAGGAAGTGTTCTAATTTCATTCTTTTACGTGTGGCTGTCCAATTTTCCCAGCACCCCTTATTGAAGAGGCTGTCTTTTTTCCATTGTATATTTGTGCCTCCTTTGCCAAAGATAAGGTGCCCATATGTGTTTGGGCTTACTTCTGAGTTCTCCATTCTATCCCATTGATCTTCCTTTCTCTTTTTGTGCCAGTACCATACTGTCTTGGTCACTATGGCCTTGTAGTATAGTTTGAAGTCAGGAAGCCTGATTCCACCAACTCCATTTTTCCTTCTCAAGATTGCTTTGGCTATTCGGGGTCTTTTGCGTTTCCATACAAATCGTAAGATTTCTTGCTCTAGTTCTGTGAAAAATGCCATTGGTAATTTGATCGGGATTGCACTGAATCTGTAAATTGCTTTGGGTAGTACAGTCATTTTCACGATGTTGATTCTTCCAATCCAGGAACATGGTATGTCCCTCCATCTGTTTGTGTCATCTTTGATTTCTTTCAGCAATGTCTTAAAGTTTTCTGCATACAGATCTTTTGCCTCCTTAGGCAGGTTTATTCCTAGGTACTTTATTCTTTTGGTTGCAATGGTGAATGGGAGAGTTTCCTTAATTTCTCTTTCTGCTCTTCCGTTGTTAGTGTATAGGAATGCAATAGATTTCTGTGCATTAATTTTGTATCCTGCTACTTTACTAAACTCATCAATTAGTGCTAGCAGTTTTCTGGTAGAGTCTTTAGGGTTTTCTATATATAATATCATGTCATCTGCAAAGAGTGACAATTTTACTTCTTCTTTTCCAATTTGGATTCCTTTGATTTCTTTTTCTTCTCTGATTGCTGTGGCTAAAACTTCCAAAACTATGTTCAGTAATAACGGTGAGAGTGGACACCCTTGTCTTGTTCCTGTTCTTAGAGGGAATTCTTCCAGTTTTTCCCCATTGAGAATGATGTTGGCTTTTGGTTTTTCATATATGGCTTTTATTATGTTGAGGTAATTTCCTTCTATGCCCATTTTCAGGAGAGCTTTTATCATAAATGGATGTTGAACTTTGTCAAAAGCTTTTTCTGCATCTATTGAGATGATCATATGGGTTTTATCCTTCAATTTGTTGATATGATGTATCACGTTGATTGATTTGCGTATATTGAAGAATCCTTGCATCCCAGGGATAAACCCCACTTGATCATGGTGTATGAGTTTTTTAATGTGCTGTTGCAGTCTGTTAGCTAGTATTTTGTTGAGGATTTTTGCATCTATATTCATCAGTGATATTGGTCTATAGTTTTCTTTTTTTGTGACATCTTTGCCTGGTTTTGCTATCAGGGTGATGGTAGCCTCGTAGAATGAGTTTGGGAGTGTTCCGCCTTCTGCAATATTTTGGAAGAGTTTGAGAAGGATAGGTGTTAGCTCTTCTCGAAATGTTTGACAGAATTCGCCTGTGAACCCATCTGGTCCTGGGCTTTTGTGTGTTGGGAGATTTTTAATCACTGCCTCAATTTCCGTACTTGTGATTGGTCTGTTCATGGTTTCTATTTCTTCTTGGTTCAGTCTTGGAAGATTGTATTTTTCTAAGAATGTATCCATTTCTTCCAGGTTATCCAATTGATTGGCATATAGTTGCTTGTAGTAGTCTCTCATGATCTTTTGTATTTCTGAGGTGTCTGCTGTTACTTCTTTTTCATTTCTAATTCTGTTGATTTGCATTTTCTCCCTTTTTTTCTTGATGAGTCTGGCTAATGGTTTATCAATTTTGTTTATCTTCTCAAAGAACCAGCTTTTAGTTTTATTTATTTTTGCTATGGTTTCCTTCCTTTCTTTTTCATTTATTTCTGCTCTGATCTTTATGATTTCTTTCCTTCTGCTCACTTTGGGGTTTCTTTGTTCTTCTTTCTCTAGTTGTTTTAGGTGTAAGGTTAGGTTGTTTATTCGATAATTTTTTTGTTTCTTAAGGTAGGACTGTATTGCTATAAACTTTCCTCTTAGAACTGCTTTTGCTGTGTCCCATAGGTTTTGGGTTGTTGTGTTTTCATTGTCATTTGTTTCTAGATATTTTTTGATTTCCTCTTTGATTTCTTTAGTGATTTCTTGGTTGTTTAAGAGTGAATTGTTTAGCCTCCATGTGTTTCTATTTTTTGCAGTTTTTTTTCCTGTAATTGATATCTAGTCTCATGGCATTGTGATCTGAGAAGATGCTTGATATGATTTCAATTTTCTTGAATTTGCTGAGGTTTGATTTGTGACCCAGGATTTGATCTATCCTGGAGAATGTTCCGTGTGCACTTGAGAAGAAAATGTAGTCTGTCGTTTTTGGATGGAATGTCCTATAAATATCACTTAAGTCGAGATGGTCTAATGTGTCATTTAAAGCTTGTGTGTCTTTATTTATTTTCTGTTTGGATGATCTGTCCATTGATGTAAGTGGGGTGTTCAAGTCTCCCACTATAATTGTGTTACTGTCGATGTCCCCTTTTATAGCTGTTAGCATTTGCCTTATGTATTGAGGTGCTCCTATATTGGGGGCATAGATATTTACCATTGTGATATGTTTTTCTTGAATGGATCCCTTGATCATTATGTAGTGCCCTTCCTTGTCTCTTGTAATAGTCTTTACTTTCAAGTCTAATTTGTCTGATATGAGTATTGCTACTCCAGCTTTCTTTTGACTTCCATTTGCATGGAATATCTTTTCCCATCCCTTTACTTTCAGTCTGTATGTATCCCTTGGTCTGAAGTGGGTTTCTTGTAGGCAGCATATAGAAGGGTCTTGTTTTTGTATCCATTCAACCAGTCTGTGTCTTTTGGTTGGAGCATTTAATCCATTTACATTTAAGGTGATTATTGACATGTGTGTTCCAATGACCATTTTCTTAATTGTTTTGGGTTTGTATTTGTAGGTGTTTTCCTTTTCTTGTGTTTCCTACTTAGAGAAGTTCCTTTAGCACTTGTTGTAAGGCTGGTTTGGTGGTGCTGAATTCTCTTAACTTTTGCTTGTCTGTGAAGCTTTTGATTTCTCCCTCAAATCTGAATGAGATTCTTGCTGGGTAAAGTATTCTTGGCTGTAGGTTTTTCTCTTTCAGGACTTTCAGTATATCCTGCCATTCCCTTCTGTCCTGCAGAGTTTCTGTAGAAAGGTCAGCTGTTATCCTTATGGGTTTTCCCTTATATATTGTTTGTTACTTTTCTCTTGCTGCTTTTAATATTTTTTCTTTGTGTTTAATTGTCATTAGTTTGATTAATATGTGCCTTGGTGTATTTCTCCTTGGGTTTATTTTGTATGGGACTCTCTCTACTTCTTGGACTTGGTTAATTATTTCCTTTTCCATGTTGGGGAAGTTTTCCACTATAACCTCTTCAAATATTTTCTCAGACCCTTTCTTGTTTTCTTCTTCTTCTGGGATGCCTATAATTCGAATGTTGGTACGCTTAATGTTATCACTGAGGTCTCTGAGACTGTCTTCTAGTCTTTTTATTCTTTTTTCTTTTTCCTGCTCTGTGGCGTTTATTTCCCCCATTCTATCTTCCAACTCACTTATTCGTTCTTCTGCCTCAGTCATTCTGCTGGTTATAGCATCTAGAGTATTTTTAATTTCAGTTATTTTGTTATCCATTGCTGTTTGTTTTTCTGAGTTCTTATGAACTGTTTCTTGTACTTTATTTTGTTATCGAGATTTTGTATCATTTTTACTATCATTACTCTAAATTCTTTTTCAGGCATTTTTCCTATTTCTTCCTCATTTATTTGGTCTTGTGGGTTTTTTTCCTGCTCCTTTGCCTGCATGGTGTTTCTTTGTTTCCTCATGGTTGTCCAAACTTTTGAGGTTGCTTGTCCTGGCGATAGAGGTGTTTATAGAAGACTGTCCAAGCCTCAGACTAATGTCCAAGTATTGGATTAAACAAATATTAAGTCTAGGAAACACATACATGTATAAGACACACAATTACTGAATCCGTTAGGACATAAGGCTCTAGAAAGACCTGACAGAACCCCAGTGTGCTATCAGATATTCAAAGAGAAACCCAACAGAAATTGACAACTGAAACAGAACAAATCACAGACAAAAGCAAAAGCAAACAAACAAACAAATAACACCTTACACATACAAACATCAATCCAGGGAGATTCTGTAAGCTAGGATCAAATATAGAAAAGAGCCAGAGTACCAACACAGAGAATGGAGATTCTCAGAATGTAATTAGACAACTGTACTAAGAACTAAGATAAAGACAAAAACCTAATATTAAATATCAAGGCGGTGCGTCATCTGGAGAATAGAGCAAGGAGTCTGAGCAGATCGATAGTGTTGCTTATAAGTATGTTAAGATAAAATAAAATGGCTGGAAGAAAGGGGAACAGAAGAGCATAGTGTGGTTGGAAATATGCAAAGAAAAAGAAAGGAATAGAAATGTATAAAAGATAGGGATGAAAGGAAAGTATGAGAGATATATTGTCTGCACTACCAAAAACTTAGCTAGATATAGAAGTATATAAAAAGGCAAAAAAAAAAAAAAAGAATAAAAAATATCATTAAAAATTATGTTATAAAACTTGTAGATCCCTTAGGGCTAAGATCGTATTTAATAAAGAAAAAAAAAGGAGAGGAAAAAAAAAAATAAGAGAGAAAAAGAAAAAAAAAAAAAAAAAATCCAGAACTGATCCGAGAATGGACCAGTTCAATAGGAATTGATACGAATATTTCTGTTTCCTTAGAGTCTCAGCTGTAAGTGTCCTTCTCCTCGCCTTGGGTTTTTTTGCATTATTCTGTGACCAGCAGAGGCTCCTTTATTGTTCGTCTGTAAGCATTGGTGTGTCGGGAGGGAGAGGGTACAATAGTGGCTCCTTCTCCTGGGAGTGAGTGAGCAGTGGCACACTGTTGTTTCAGTCGGGCTTGGAGGTGCCTGTTGCAGAGGGACGCTGGTGGCTCAGGCGTAAACAGAAAGTCTTAGAGTTGGGCCTCTCTCGGGTTTTGTTGTTGTTGTTGTTATTGTTGTTGTTGTTGTTTTTTCTTGGCAGCCTCCCTGCTGCCGGGCGTTACAAGGGGTTTTAATCTAGCCCCGCCCAAGTGCCTGAGGGTGCTTGTTATCCCTGAGTGCCTTAGGTGGCCCACAGGGCGTCTCTCCACTGCCTTTTGCAGAGAGAGAGGCTATGCGCGCAGCTCCTCCCCCGCCCCGCCCGTGAGCCTGCAGCCTCTAGCCACCATCATGGCCAGGCAGCTCTCAGGGGCAGGCACTCCTCGCTGGTGGACCTCTTCCCTCCTGTCCTCTCGGTCCGTCACCTTACTGGCAACAGTGTTTCTCACCCTGAACCAGCTCTCCGGTTCCCACACTCCCGCTCCCAGACCCTCTGTTTAGCTGTGGATCGACGTCTCGGTCCAGGAACGCTGAGCTGCGCTGCGGACCCTCCGTATGTTTCTCACTCCCTCCCGTCTGCCACAGCTCCGCCGCTTCACCCTCTTTGAGCCCTCGTAGATGCCTCCCTACCGGTTATGTCAGGCTCCTTGCAGTCCTTTCTGGTGTCCAAGGCCGTCTGCTGGTGTTCAGCTGGTTCTCTGTGGGAATTATTGCATCCTTCGGTGCATTCCCAATGCATCTGTGGAGAGGGATGCATTGCACGTCCCTCTACTTTGCCGCCATCTTTTTCCTCCTTCTTTATTTTTAAAGCCAGAAGCTGGGAACTATAGTTTAACTTTTAGACAGAAAATTTTTACATTAACCTTTAACCCATGAATTTGATGTTATCCTGTAAGGTTATTTGGTACATAATGTTTAGTTCATCAATGTAATGAGGTGAGAAAAATAAAAGCTCAGCTTTAAAGAGGAAAGCAGCAATTTTTAATTGTTCCCCACTCACAGCAGACATGACAGATGTTCTTCACACATATCACAACTCCCAAGAGTATACCAAAGTTTTGATGAAATTCCTCAAAGTTGATGGGATACATGAAGAGCATCACAGACTTTTCTCAATATTGTATTCATGAAAGTACATTATGAGTGCAGTTGGCCCTCCAGGTTCAACCAACCTTGGATCAAAAATATTTGGGGGGGAAGAAATTCCAGAAAGTTCCAAAAAGCAGATCTTGTATTTGCCTCCTACCTGGCAACTATTTACATAGCATTTATACTGTATTAGGTATCATAAGTAATGTAGAGATGATTTAAAGAATATGGGAAGACGTACTTAGGTTATATGCAAATACAATGCTATTTTATATAAGCGACTTGAGCATCAATGGATTTTGGTTTCTGCAGGGGGTCCTGGAACCAAACCCCTACAGATACCAAGGGATGACTGTATGTGAACAGTGAAATCAGCCCAATATCTCAAAATATCCTTTAATAAAAATATCAGTAATCCAATTTTTAAGTCAAACTTCATTTTTCAAGTGTCTTGATTATTCCCAGACCTCTAATTCCTAGGTGATGTAAGATAAGCAAGTTCTTGTTTTATAGTTTAAAATTACAACAGAAAAACATTAGAAATATATAAATATAAGGAACTTACAGATTAATGATTATGAATATGAAGAGTGCTAATGCAAGTTTTTACTAATAACATCATTTTAGACTTGGTAATCATATCAGTTATATGAAATAACATTCATGTCATTATTTTTGCTCAAGGTAGATATATAAAATGTACTTATTGATCACTGCTTTTCCTCACTAAAAACTTATCTTTGTAAAAGTAAGAAGAATAGAAATTCACAGCTCACCAAGAATTATAATAATTCATAATCACTGCTTAGGAGTACATCAATAATAATTTCTCATTATGAAGAGGGCACAAATAAGATATAGATTATGTACAATTCCCATTACAACACTCCATTATCTGCCCCCACACCATGCAAAGTATGTCAAAACTCAATTAAATGAAAGAAATATTACCTCAGAAGTAACCCTCAACCCAACACCCATACTTCAACAATCATTAAAATCTTACAAATGATAAAAGATACCAGTGACTCTCATCACTGTGATTGAGAAATGATGCTATACTTACATTAAATATTTAGTAAAGAAATTTAGTAAAAAGAGCAAACATTAGAAGTGTGATGTTTTAATTTAATCATCTCTTCCACTATGGAGAGGAAGAAATGAAAGGTCTCATTGAAATGTTTATAGTGGGATTGGTGGAGCAGAAGAAAATGATAATTGGATTGCATGGAAATCACAGTACTACAGTTTTATCATCTCAAAATGTGGATATCCTATACTGCATGAGCTTTATATAGAAAAAGTCTCAATTGGGAAGAAGGGGTGTATATGGAACAAAAAATACAAGCTATTTCCTCACATGTGTTTATGAAAATTCTAAGGTAGTACTTGGTTGGCCAAAAAGATTGTTTGGGTTTTTCCATAATATGTTATAAAAGCCCAAACAATCTTTTTGGCCAACCCAACACGTTCCACCACATATTATGAGTTCCTAGGGAAAACTCAACATAATTGCAAAAAGCTACCAAATAGATGACTGCTGTACTGTCTTCAAGCCACATCACATGCATGCCTTTTGGGGCTGTGATGGATAATTATTATTTTTGAATGAACTTTAACAATAAATATTACCATACCATAAACTAAGTACTCATTAAGTTCCTGACGCTGTTTCAAGCACTGTATATACATTAATTATTTGAATGTTCACAAGGCTATGAGTTAAGTATCATCTTCAAAGACAAGGAAACTGAGGTACAGAGAAGTTATATTATTTGCCCAAGGTGACACAGATAAGAAGTGGTAGACTCATGACAACTTGATTAGTAACTACTCTAAAATATTGATTATATACTTACAATGAGCCAGAAGATAATACTGAGGAAACAAAAATGCAGTCAACACACATTCTTTATTTGAACAGTTACCTATATGGAATAAATGTCATTATGAATGTTAATAACTCAGAATTACATAGTTCGGAAAGAAGCTCTTATATTAAAACAAACTAGCATAAGACATCCAATGTGTAAAATATGTAAAATTGCATAAAATTTAAAGATTATTGTTACTAGGATGTCAAAAGTTCCAGTAATGTTTACAAGAATTAAAGTCAGTGAAATGACAGAAAATACTAAATATACAATATCTGTCCCAGCACACAGACCACTGGCAGACAAATAACTAGACTGATATAGTCCGCTAAATAAAACTCCTAAATAATGCAGCTTACTCCCATCAATAATTCCTAGCTAAGTAATCCTACTTTTTTAATAAGCACAACTCCAAAGTTGGTAAAATTATGATAAAGTTGATGCATTACCACTCTGATGACGGCGTAAACTTGCTCAACTCTTTGGGGAAGCAAAAATTTGGCAACTGTAGAAATATTTACATCCTCTGACCTAGTAATCTCATTTGAGATTGGTATCCTACAGAAACAATTCAAAATAAGAAAAAAGATACGTGCACAGAGATGCTTAGTTCAATGTTAAAACAGGCAGAAAGTGAAAATTATTTTCCTGTTGGACATTTAAAATTGAGGAAATTTTAATAGCCATTTGGTAAACTACCACGTAACCATTAAATATTACTATTACAAAGGTTAGATAACATGAGAAAATGCTAAAGCTATAAAAATAAAATTTAAAAAACTATATGACCTTATAATTCTATAAAAACTATAATGTATATGTACAAATTAGAAGATAACAAAAATAGTGAACACAACTCACTGTTAGTACGGCAAAACTGATTTCTGGTAACAAGAACACTATTCTAACAGGTGTTCAATAAATAAAAGGAAATGCACTAACCCAAAAAAAGAATTAGAGAAAAACCGATAAAATTGGAATGACAAAGATTTAGGTTCAGTTAGGCAAACTAAAGAACATTTAGGGAACATATTTATAAACTTAAGGCTATATTATAGGTGAGGGTAACTATTTAATACCAAGATAACCAAAATACACTTGGTAATTTACAACTGGCTTTTGCCAATTACAATCATTCCCACCTTGTCTTTCTTTAATCTTGTTGAAAGTCCCTCCAGTAACAAGCTACTATTACTGTTGGGAGTGCTTTCTATTCCTTGGGTATTACGACAGAAAAAAAATGATTGAGAATCACTATCTTTGTTAAGATACAGAATGCAGATGTGGGTGAACCAGGCCTAGCCCCCAAAGCATTTTGTTTATTTACATCGTTTCTTGTTGCACAAAATGTTTTTAATTACTGCAACTACCAAAATGCCAAGAAGAGGAAAAAAGCATCACTACACATACTTAAAAATGTAAATGAACATACCAGTTTCAAGGTTTTAAAAAGAATAAATGAAAGTAAGATATATAATAAATATTTATGCATCTATAATTATGACATATAGTTATAATAATATATGTAAAATCCAATTATTGTTGGCCTTAAAGACCCACAAACTTCCTTAAATTTCTTTGAAACTATACCTTACACTAACTTTTTAACTTTAACAGAAATAATGTTTTGTGGGATTGTCCCCTACATATGAACAGGTGAATACTATTACTACTACCTCATTAAAAGAACATGCAGAATTTTAGATGAGTTCTTAGACTCAAGAAATAGTTGTGAGTACAGGATAAAAACAGAAATATATTTACTTAAGCTACTGACTATAACAATGCAAATCTGTTTTATTTACTGTACATTTTAGAGACTAGCCTAACAAGTACTTCATGTATGAATTTTTTAAAAATAAATTGGTACTCATTGGGTTTTAAATGAGAGATTCTGGTGAAAATTTGGTTTTAAATAGGGAGACTTCAACTACTTTACATTCTCTAAGGACATTATAATAAGGCTATCAAAGAGAACAAGTATCAGCTTATAATCTTATTTCATATTGGAATAAAGAGCTTGAGGACAAAAATGAATGGAAACAGCATGTATGGTGGGATTGATCTAACATGCCCTGACAATTTACCAGCAGAGGACATACAAATCATTAAACCCCAACTTTTCCAAAATACAAAAACTTAGGTAGAAAAAAAATGTAGATGATTTCTTGAGAGTTAATGCTAATTATAGGTAGGAGAAGTTTGATGTAGAGCATATCTTTTTTAAAAATGATACTCATATAGCTTCTAAATCCTGAATATCAATAAAAAGCACCCCTCCAAATTATGTTAAACATCTGACACAATCATTTCTACTGTTACCTTAGTTTAAAAATATGAAACGAATATTCCAAGTAAAAAATGTAAATGCAGGAACTTCTGGGTTACATATTTAGTACATAACATCATGCCCCAAATATGAAAAAAACATTCTAATAAGGTGTTTTAAAAAGAACTTCTAGAAAATACAATCAGATCTACAGAAGGCATTATGTACCCTGAAAACACACAAATGAAGTCCCTGAGAGCTCCTTCCTTACTGTCAATTAAAAAACAAACACCTGGGCTTCCTAGGTGGCGCAGTGGTTAAGAATCCACCTGCCAATGCTAGAGGTCAAGAGTTCGATCCCAGCTCCAGGAAGATCCCACATGCCGCGGAGCAACTAAGCCCGTGTGCCAAAAAAAAATAAAAATTAAAAAAAAAAAAAAAAAAAAACAAACACCTGTTCTAAATTACCACAATATTGTATTTTAAATAATTAAAAACTTAATGGCAGTAGCATCCTCTCAGAACAAGATTAAACATGTATTAGGAAAGCAGCATACACAACACTATAAATTTGTAATATTTTTACAGATTGTATTACCAAGATTAGGATTCAATTATCCAAGGCCTTAAAGATCCAAGAACTTTTTTGTTTCTTGATGTGAAGGGCATTTCTATTTTTGAACAAACTTTACCATGATGTTCTTGAAGTTTTGAAAACAATGTTTACAGTGGATTTTTGAAGTGAGTGAAACAAATTTACTTACAAAATAGAATTGCTATTGTATTTGTCTTTCAGGGCACTTAACCCTGCTGGGATGACTTCTTCACAAGCTTCTCACCTTCATAGTCCTGGTACAAAAGACCAGGGATACGGGCTTTAAGATTATGCCTAGAAAGACTATTACTGACAGTGGTTATAAGTTTCTTCAGAAAAGACCAAAAAAAAAAAATGTGCTGAGAGGAAGTTTTTGTTCGGATTCCAAATATATACATTAAATTTATTTACTGTTACTGTCTCCAAAATTTAAAATTCCTAAGAAATTGTAACTTTCACATAATAATTTAGGGATTAGTCAATAGGCCTAAGGTCCATTAGGAGTAACCCCTTTTACTTCATCATATTCACAGTAGTTTTGCTCTTGGCCTGACCAGTTTTAAAACTTCATTAAGCAAAGACAATTTTATACCACCTAAGGGCGCAAAGACAATTTTATACCACCTAAGGGCACAAAAACAGTCCCCATCTCTTCCATCCTCTCCCTCCTCCTAGCCTGAGTTCAACCAGAAAACAGAGAACACACACGCACACACACTCGGCCCTGGTCCCCAGAGCACCAATAAAAAAAATTTTTTTTTTTAAAAAGCACAGGTTTTTTCCCCACAGAACCTCCGCAGTCCACCCAGGAAGGTAAAAAAAAAAAAAAACGGGGGAAAATACCAGACTCGATCTGCACCCGCACCTCAGCCCCGCCCCATCAGGAAAAAGTGGGGGGTGGCGGGAGTGTGAAGGGGCAGAAAGGACAGAAAAAGCCGAGACTTCCAGCTCCCAGGTTCTCCATACCATTTGTTCCACCACAGCCAGAGACCCTGACCCTATTTTCAGCTGCACCTCCTGATCCTTTCCCCCGCCACCCTCACGCACAGTCCCCAACCACTGAGTGGGGAGACCGGAGCCGGCCCTCTTCCTGTTCAATCCAAGGACTGGACAGGGGTCTCTGTGCGCCCTCGGTGAATCCGACGTGTGCCCCAGGGATCTCTGAACTGACCAGAGAAGGGGACGATCTATCAGGGGGAGGGGTCTAAGAGGAGCCGTTATTCCTTTTTCCTCCTCGTTAGGAAAGCGCGCGAGCGGGGAGGGGCCGGAACAACAAATGCCAGTTACCTAACGAGCCGGCCGGGCCCGCCCGGCTCCCGAAGCCGACACCGCGCGGGCCGCTAAGGCTGCAGCACAGCCACAGCCGCCCCAAGGGCTAGGCGCCGAGGCAGGAGCGCCCGAGGTGATGGGAAGCGAGGGGTGGGGACTATGGTGAGCGACGTCGCCATGTTAGTGCCTTCTTTCTCCGTATCCCTACAGTCTCCTGTCCTGCGGCCCTCTCCTCATCACTACTCACCTTTCCAGGTCACTAGTTCATGCTTCTCTCGATCGCTGGCGAGGCCCGAGCTCCGCGGTGTTTACAAACTACCCCCGGAGGAAAGGGCTGAACAGCACTTTAAAGGCCACGGGCTCCCACAGGCTTCCGTCCTCTCTCGCGAGATCGGACTGACAACCCTTCTCTCCGCCCCACTCCCGGCATCCTTCCTTCCTTCTCGCGCCCCTCCCCTCCACGCACACGCCCCTTCCTGCCTTCCTTCAGACCAAGCGCCTCCCGGTCAGGTGGTCCCGTCAGGCTGTCCCGTCAGGCTTTAGGGAAGGGGGCGGGACTTCAGGAGGGCGGGGGTGAAGGGGGCGAGAACCAAAGAATACTCGGGCGCTGGTTATTGGATACAGAACCCGAAGGGCGGGAAGCAGTTCTGGAGGGGGCGGGACCAGAGAGTCAAGAGTGGTGTCTGTACCCGGGAGCCCGGAAGGCTGTGATTGGCAGCCGGCTGCAGGCGGCCGCGAGTGTGGGGCGCTGGAGCAGGTGCATGTTGAGGTCGCGTGAGGAGGTTGATGGTATTCAGGGAGGAAGGGTGAACTCTGGGAAGGCTGCGGGTGGCGGGAGAGAAAGCAGAAGGAGTCCTCTGAGCCCAGCTCCGGAAACCTGGTATTTCCGTTGCTGTCATTTCCCGGTCCTTAGTAGGAAGGAGGGTAAAGTTTAGGGAGGCGCGGGCCGAAACCCACGTTCAGGCTACGCTGAAGCATGAGGAGGAGAGCTTCGGTTTAGAAGAGGCCGGGGTTGCTGGAAATTACCCCCCAACCCCGCTACACGCCTGAGACGGGAAAGCAAGATGTCAGTTCTGAAAATAAACGAAAAAGCCTTTAGTATGAATGGCATTTGTTCGAATTTTACAAAGCTGTAGTTGGAACTGATTCCTCCGGCTCTTAGCGGCCTGTACAGTGTATGATGTTAGCATATAATTGTGTTCTAAGTAACTTACTACAAGGAAATACAATGCCTTACACTGTATTTCCCTAACTTAAAATAGTGCAAGGACTTGTTTATGAAAGAAAATCCTCCATATTATGGTGTATCCTATTTTATCAATGTTCCTTTACTTAGTAGTTATAGATAAAAATATATCGATTTTAGTAGAGATAATTTCAAACCTTTAAAACATAAACAACTCCGTATTAACACTCAAGAGAGGACCAAAGGACACCAAATTAATATGATGTTGAAAAAGCACTCCTTCCACAATACTATCCTACTGCTTAATCGGTCGATGCAATGCCAAGGAAATATCTGTCAAGCTTTGAAAGTAGCTGTTTAAAAAGAAAGGGGGGAGGGGTATCATTTGATTAACATAAAGGACAAAACACTATATTTATCGTTCTGCAGTTGACACAGATACACTCCTACAAGCAGAGAAGTAATGCTGAAAATATTTCTTCTTAATGTTGCTCTGTACTTCACTTTACAACTTAAATGTTTCAGATATTAACTGTAGGGATATTGATTGTTCAATAAATACATACTGGCACCTTTGAAAAGTATGATCAGGGCCCCCGTGAAATTTTTCATTAATTATTTCTTTAAAAGCACCTTTTTTTCAGTACCTTGTTTTCCATTAAGTGATGATTTCTAGTCTATAGCAATATTATGAATTAAGTTTACATATGAACATAAAATGCACTCTCAAACATTATCTCCAAACTCAAATGAAACTGCTGGAAGATTGTGGAGCATAGTATTTGTGAGTTAATGAGCCTGCAGTTCAATAATGGTATCTGGCATAAAAGTGACATTGTAATGGCACTGGACCTTTTAGCAGGTTTCTGGCCTCTATACATGTATGTGAGCCAATTCACCCCTCTTTTAAAACTAATTTCATTACTCAAGAGACCTGAAAGAAGTCAAATTATTGACACTTTATGTCTCAAGTTAAAATGAAAGTACCATCTCTATATAATATTAGTAACACTGTAGTAATGTTAGTGTAGTGTAGCACTGATTATTAAAATCTCAGCAGTTCAGATTACTGATGATGAACATGGTGATGGACAAAATATGCGATTGAGAGATCACAAATTGTTAGGTCTAGAATACATTCACTAAAATGATACTTCTCTCCATCCCCCAAAATGTCTAATGTGAGCAAATGAGTTACAAATATTACAGCATTTCAAATTAGATATTTTTAAAACAATTATTTTCCATTCACTTATATCAAAAAAATTGAAATTCTTTTCTCCAGTTTTGATTCATTTTCAGTTGGCAGTAGATTTGATTTTAAATTTCTCTTCCTCATCCCTACTTCTACAGTCCACTGCCAAGTAGATAATTATCTACATAATGCGCTAGAACATGTTACTTTTTAAAAAGTCTTTTGGGAGTCCTTTTCGACAAGCGAAGAATCATTTAGTAATACAAATGGTACTCTGATCTGTTGTGAGAATATAGTTTTGCTACTTTTCTAAAGAGAAAGCATACCAAGAATGAAAAAATATAAAGGCAGTTAGAGGGGAAAATAGACGGAATGGATGCAAATCTGTTATACATATATGTAGGCAGCCTGGCATAGCAAAGTGGCTTAATTTATCTATATACTTTTAGTTCCACAAAAGTTCCTTCACTATAGCTTTTCTACAATTGGAGAAAACATTCAGTGTAGACAAAATAAATGTAGTCTATTTTCAGTTGCGATCCCGTGAATTTGTAAGCTCACTGTTTATGCATATCCTCATAAAATGCTTTGCTTTTCAATTTTTTCTCACTTCCTCATTCCTCAATATCCCCAATAGCCCTAAAGGTCTCTACAATCTTTTTACAAATGCAGAAAACGGGACTGCTCCTTTGCCTGTCTTATTGTTCCACACATGTATCTACCCACTTACTCTTAGGAAAATTAGTGAGGATCTGGTGAACCACCTTTAAGAACCCAGCATGACTTCTGAATAAAACTGGTTTTCCTTAGATACAAGGAGAGGCTATTTGAGGAAAACTCATTTCTGTCAAAAAAAAAAAGTATCCATTACTAAATACCACAAGAAACAATGGTGGCCTCTAAATGCTCTCAAAACCTTCCCAATGCCATAGAATGTGGTATTTCCACCTTGCTTAGAAAAAGGGAAGATTTAATGTATAAGGCATAGTTTCTGTCTGTAGCTAAACAAAACACAGATAGTCCAGGGCTATGTCTGCCTTGGACTCAGGGAAAGAGCCTCTACATTTTTATAGGTATCCTCAAGACGTAGCTAAGTACAGTGGTTTAGCTGGGATTTTGCAAGTGGGATCAGCAAGGGTGTGTGTCTGGTGTGAAAGGGGTGGGGGAAGCAGGACATGATTATCCATCCACCTGATATCTGAGAGAAGAGATGAGGACAGCATGGCCCCAGACATTTTAGTTGACTTTTTGGGTAGCTTCTGTCTCATGGAAGATCTCTCCCTCCCTATGGCAGCCAGGGTTTTCTTGCATATTGATGAAATATCCTATAATATAGTTACTTCTCAGCACCTGTCCTCACTATGGAAATTTCCATTCTGAACATTTCATGCGCAAGAAAGACCACTGTACACCTCCCACCCCCAATCTTTTGTTTCTCAAAAGAATTTATAATTAAGTATGTGGGGCATTGTAGGGAAAAATTAGAGGGCTGTGTTTATTTTCAGATTACATCAATTAGTTTATGCCAGCTTCAGTGACACCAGCCCAAAGAGAGAGAATGGAATTTAAGGGCCTCGTTTTTATCCTTCATTTCAATGGCTTCTCTTATCGCTCTTTCATCCCACTCCCCACAAAGAGGCCTTGTCATCATTATAGTCTGCTTTCCACACACTATTAAATTACCAGTAAAAGTAGGTAGAGCCACTCCAGAATAAAGACTTTTACCTGTCATTTTTGTCTACCCTTCATGACTTCCCATAACTAGTCTATTTGTCAATCCAAGGCCCAAATAATACCAAAGCAATGAATTCCTTATTTGCCAGAAACCAAGGAATGTCTAGTCACATGGAGCCTCCTGGGCCCTTAGACTAAAACCTAGCTCTTTCCAGTTACCTTCTTACCTTGGACACAGCTTCTTAGGTTAACTGTCAACCGAATCCTCTGTGTCTATAGTTTATTATTCATAAAGTGTCAATATTTATCGAGCATAAGCATGCCAGGCACTGTTCCTGGCCCCGAGACTACAGCAATAAACAAGACAAAGAGATAAATAGTAAGATAATAAATAGTAAGATAAATAGTAAGAGATAAATAGTAAGATAAACAGTGGCAAGTGCTATGAAGAAAATAGAGCAGGAGTGTGATAACATGCAATATTATAAGCTTACTCCTTTTATACAACTTTAGAGGACTTTAGAGCTACAGACATTTTAGATATCTCTAGAGAAGTAGATAAATGCTTTGAACTGTCTTTTAGATACAAGTCTTAAGGGAATAATACTGAACTATCAAGCATCCGAGAGACTCAGCCAATTTATGCAGCTATTTGAGGAAGCAAACCCTGGGACTCTTCTATAAGAAGAGCAGATCCTGGAATTTCCATGGCTGGTAAGTGCTGACTAAATGCTTTTTGTCAAAAAGCAGCCACTGACAACAACCAAGAGCTCTCTTAGTAGTCTCTGCCAAGATCAGCTGTAGGATGCTAGCTCATGCTAATAGGCAGGACAATCAGGAGCCCTTGGGTTTACGAGTCCCTGTTGATCTTAGGTCAATTCCTCTCTTCAATATTTAAGCGCCTTTGAGAAAGAAGCTCTAAGTTACAAAACATCTAAGAGGAGATAGATTACTTGCATTGTTTGGGGGAAAGAAGTACAGATTCTTACCAGGAACCTGTGTCAATTTTTCGAGATTATAAATATCAAGATTGATAGCCAAAAGGATATGACCTAGGGAGACAGGTTACTCTCAGTTTACAAAACTGACATTTCTATAGATTTGTAAGTGAAATGTGTATTGGAGCCTCTTTTCTCACTGACAGATTAGAACAGTAGTTCTCAAACTTTTTGACTTTGGGGTGCTGAACCTCATAACAACATGTTAACATAAATAACATTTGGGGGAAAAATAATTACATTTTCTAAAACAAAAATAGAAGAATGACATTAATTTTGTTTTTGCAAATCATTATATCATGCTTAATAAAAGATAGTTGCATTACTGTATCTGCTTCTGCATTTGATCTGCTGCAATATGTTGTTTTGGTTGAGGTGTATGTTGAAAATCTCACAGATATGTTGAAAGTCTCACAGAGCTATGTAAATGGAAAAGGGAGGACCTCATGAACTCCATGAAAGGCTCCATGGGGCCCTCAGAATTCTCAGACCACACTTGAAGAATCACTGGATTAGTAGTACATTGCAACAGGGAGGAGAAAACAAGTCTTCCAATGAATGAGTTGACAGCTTTTTGAAAGATAAGGAGTCTGAGTCATGGCATGATGGGAATTGTAGTATTCTGGTCCTGCTTCTTTGAGAAGCTCTGTAAACTGAGTTTAATGTATATACAGATTATGTGGGTTCCTTGTTAAAATTCAGATTCTGATTCAAAAGATCTGATGTGAGGCTCCAGGATCTATAGTTCTAACAAGCTCCCAGGTGATGCCAATGGTGCTGATCCATGGACATCACTTTGAGCAGCAATGCTCTTGTAAATTATGATATACACATCACCAGTAAACCTATAGGAGAATGCACAGGTGAGCTTGTGTGTGTGTGTATATGTGTGTGTGTGTGTGAGGGAAGTGTAGGATAGGGATAGATGGAGGAAAGAGAGAAGTATAAGATAGCATGCTATCAATACTTAAAAAAAAAACTATTAAAAAGATGCTGTTTCTTATCCTATACTATGACAAATTTTCACTACTACTTTTTAACTATCAAAACAAGCTAAGGCATAATGTTGCTATGTTTGCTATGAAGCAAAGGAGAATGGTATTAGACCTGAAGAAAAAAAAATTTGCCCTTAATAATGTGAAGAACTGGGCAAGTAATTGATGGACTATGTATTAGAGTCTTAAGTCCATAGTATTATCAGTAGAGTAATTCCATGAAATTATGAAATTTATATATGCTCAGCATGTAGGGAATTCAACTCATTTATAATTTCATGTAGAAATCACATGTTTTAAAAGGCTTTGCAGAGGATAGTCCTGCAACAATACAAACTTTTCCTTACTTAACATACAAACTAAATCATATTGGCTAAAATTATCAAATAGAATTTAAAACTTACAGTGGAAGCATGAGATAGTGTATCTGGTTCTTGAATGTTATTTCCCATTTCTCCACAATCCTTCCTTAAACTTAACTTCAAGGATGTTAATTTCTACCCAACTTTAGCTGCTCAGCAACTTGACCACAAAATTTGATTGTTCCTTGGACCTACCTTACTTCTAAGATCTTGAACTCTGAAATTTTAAAAATTTCTTGTCTACTTTTTGGCGCTTACTGAAATGGATCCTCAACCTTATTGCAGCCTCTGGGTCCTTGATCCCTCACTCTTCTTAAAAAATTTTGATAAAATACACATAAAATTTACCATCTTAACCATTTTAAGTGTACATTTCAGTCATATTATATAATACATTCATAATGTTGTGCAACCATCACCACCATCCATCTCTGTAACTTTTCATCTAGTGAAACTAAAACTCTATACCCATTAAACTGTAGCCCACTCCCACCCCACATTTCCCCCACCTCAGCGCCTAGTAACCACAATTCTACTTTTTGTCTCCATGATTTTGACTATTCTAAGTACCTCATATAAGTGAAATCACACAGTATTTGTCTTTTTGTGGCTGGCTTATTTCACTTAGCATAATGTCCTCAGGGTTCATCCATGGTGTAGAACATGTCAGAATTTTCTTCTTTTAAGGCTAAAAAATATTCCATTGTATGTATATACCACATTTTGTTTATCCATTCATCCATCGATGACACTTAGGTTGCCATTTTAGCTATTGTGAACAATGTTGCTATGACTGTGGGTGTACAAATATCTCTTCAAGATCTTGCTTTCAATTCTTTTGAGTATTATACCCAGAAGTGCAATTACTGGGTCATATGGTAATTCTATTAATTTTTTGAGGAACACCATACTGTTTTCTCCAGCAGCTACATACCATTTTACATTCCTTTTTCTTTGGCATGTGGATATCCAGTTTTCCCAGTATCATTTGCAGAAGACTGTCCTTTTTTATTGAATGGTCTTAGCATTTTTGTCAAAAATTATTTTACAAAAAAATATTACTCAGCCATAAAAAAGAATGAAACATTGCGTTCTGTAGCGACATGGATGGACCTAGAGAATATTATACATAGTGAAGTAAGTCAAACAGAGGACGAATAGTGTATGATATCACTTATATGTAGAATCTTAAAAATAATACAAATGAATCTACATACAAAACGGAAACAGACTCACGCAGAAAACAAATTTATGGTTACCAAAGGGGAGAGGGAGAGAAGGAGGGACAAATTAGGAATATGGGGTTAACAGATACAAATTACTGTGCATAAAACAGATAAGCAACAAGGATTTACTGTATAGCACATGGAATCATATTCAATGCCTTGTAATAACCTATAATGGAATATAATCTGAAAAAAATAATTGAATCACTTTGCTGTACACCTGAAACTAACATCATATTGTAACTCAACTATACTATCCTAAAAAAGACTGTAAAAAAATTATTTGGACATATATGCAAGGGTTTACTTCTGGGCTCTCTATTCTATTTCACTGGTTTATTATGTCTATCTATATGCCAGTACCACACAGTTTTGATTTTTGTAGATTTTGAAATCAAGAAGTTCATATATTTTTTTTAAACTTTCTCCACATCTTCCTTTATTTATTTGATCATCTTTAAGACAGTTGTTTAAAAGTCTTTATCTAGTAGATCTGCCATCAGGTCTTTTTCAGGGACAGATTCTGTTGATCTTCTTTTCCTTTGAATGAGCCATACTTTCCTGTTTCTTTGAATATTTTGTAACTTTTTTGTTGAAAACAGAACATTTGAATCTAATAATGTGGGATCCCTGGAAATCAGATTCTCCTCCTTCCACAAGATTTGCTCTTTATTATTGTTTTTAATTGTTGTAGGCTGTCTCTGTGCCAAGGATCAGCCTGATGTGTAAACATAAGTTCTTCTCAGGTCTTTTCTGAGTCCATGCCTTCCCTTGGGCGCAAGTGGTCACTGTCCTTACTCCTGCTCTGCACTTCTTTTATTCACATGCACTCCATATCATACACCATACCTTTCCCTTTTTCAAGCCCACAAGTCTCTCTTTAAGAGTATGCTTCAATCTTGTATTAAAATTCTATAACAGCGACTTTCATGGTGGTGCAGTGGTTAAGAATCTGCCTGCCAATGCAGGGGACATGGGTGTGACCTGTGATCTGGGAAGACCCCAAATGCTGTGGAGCAACTAAGCCCATGCACCACAACTACTGAGCCTGCACTCTAGGGCCCACATGCCACAACTACTGAGCCCGCGTGCTGCAACTACTGAAGCCCACATGCCTAGAGCCCATGCTCTGCAACGAGAAGCCACTGCAATGAGTAGCCCCCACTCACCACAACTAGAGAAAGCCCACACACAACAACGAAGACTGAACGCAGCCCCCCCCCCAAAAAATTAAAATATTCTGTAACAAAACAACACAGTACCTTCCCAAATCAGCTTTTTCCTTGTTATCCCTAAGATAATCACACTAAAAATCAAAGCATGGGCTTTGAACTCAGAGATGACCTGAATTTGGATCCTGACTTTGCCACTTAATGGCTATGTGACTTTGGGAATGGTTTAACTCCTCTGAGGCTTTTTACTCTGCATCTTGGAAACTAATCCCAATTTTGCATAGTTGTCATGAAGCTTAAATGACATAGTATATGAAGTCCTTAGGACAAGGAGTGGCATTTATTTGATGCACATACCCTCTCCTCCTCCAACAGGTCCCCAACAAATCCTACTGATACAACTTTTGTAGACTCTTTTTAAAAAAATACTCACTGCTACCATCCTAGACTGGACCCAACTTAGTTGCCTCTAAGCTACTATAGCAACCACTGGGCATTACTGGCTCCAATACATCCTACACACTTTTCTTGTATTAAACTTTCTTAGCTCTAGACCTTCTATGGCTGGCTGTGGTCAAATGAATAAAACCCACACTTTTACATCTGCCAAATTACATAATTTGACCTCAGGTTAACCTTTGCAGCCTTATCTTACACTATTTCCCTACCATACCCAGGCAGCTCTCTGTTTCTCATGCATCTCATCTCATGCTATTCACTAGCTAAGATACCCTCTTATTCTGGCCTTTCTTCATTCCACCAGTTCAAGGTTTATATTAACTTGTAGAAAAATAACTCTTCTTCATGTGGTTCTATCGCTAGAACTCTTTCTACCCCCTATGAACACCTTATTACTTCCTGCCACTCTTCTGGAACTTACCATTCTACTTTGAGCTTTAGTTATTTCCACATATGTCTAGTGTTTGTGGCTAGATGATGTTTCTCTTTAGTTCAAATATACACTTCATACTGAAATCTGTATTTTGGGTTAATCCCAAAGGCACTAAAAATATCACATTTTTGCAATAAGGAAAGGTTAACAACATGTTACAAAATAAGAAGTATGCCTGGAAATCTGAAATACCTTTAGGTATTCTAAATAAATATAGTTGAATTAGCACTCCACCACTTTTGAGTGCTTTTGTCTCTTGGAGTTTTTAAACAGGCCAAACTCTTATCAACATGGAAAACTCATTTGGCCTTTGATGCGAAAACATCTTTATTGACCTCTGTTCAGAAACTAAGAAGTTAGTGAAAAGCATACACCATTAATATTTCTTTGTAAGACTGGTAGTACTTGCTGCAAAAATGGTGTACAATAAACATTTCTGCTGTCAAAGATGTATTCCACTGATGTACTTTCGATGTCAGAAACTTGTTACTGGAAGTAAGGTAAAATCACCTGTGGTTATACTTCTAAATTATATTTTCTAAAGAATTTTTTTTTGCTCAGTAACTTGGAAGCCAAACAGCCACAGCACAATTTCCTTTTCATTCTCAGGGGATTTCCTCAGGTAAGGGTATGTGTTGTAAGAAACCTGTTCCAGAATCAGTTTTAGGCCTCTATGATTACCAAACCAGCACTAAGAGCAGGTTTTTTGTTTGACATAAGTTGATCTTATTTAAAATGAGCCTGAACATAGGACTGGTTAATTTTTTTTTTTTTTTTGGCACACGGGCTTAGTTGCTCCGCGGCATGTGGGATCTTCCTGGAGCTGGGATCGAACCCGTGACCTCTGCATTGGCAGGCGGATTCTTAACCACTGCACCACCTAGGAAGCCCCAGGACTGGTTAATTTTAATTTAAGTATTTCCCTATGACTTAAAAAATTTGGTATGATTTTACACTATGGACTTTGTGTTAATTGTACAGTACTTCTCAAATTGTAGTAATATATGTATTTTCTTTTAACTGTTTTAAGTGTACAATTCAGTGGCATTCAATATATTCACAATGTTGTACAACCATTACCAGAACACTGATTACCCCAAAAGGAACTCCCACACCTGTTAAGCAGTTACTTCCCAGTCTTACCTCCCACTAGCCTTTATGGGAGTGGCTCTCTATGGATTTTTTTTTTTTGCCTCACCGTGCAGCTTGTGGGATTTTAGTTCCCCAGCCAGGGATCTAACCCTGGGTAAATGAGCGTAGTCCTAACCACTGGACCGCCATGGAATTCCCCATTTCTGTGGATTTGCCTATTGTAAATATTTCATATAAATGGAATCATACAATATTCAGCCTTTTGTGCCTGGCTTCTTTCACTTAGCATGTTTTCAAGGTTCACTCATGTTGTAACACTTAGCAGTACCTCATTTCTTTCTATGGCTGAATAATATTCCATTATAAGGGTATACCACATTTTATCCTCAGTTTATCCAAACACCATTGTTGGTCCAAACATCAATTTGGTTGTTTCCACCTTTTGGCTATTGTGAATAGTGCTATGAACATTTGTATACAGTTTTTGCCTGCATGCTTGTAATTCTTTTGGTTATATACCAAGGTGCAGAATTGCTGGGTCATATGATACTTCTTTACATTGCTGAATTCAAATACTGAGTAGTACTATTTAAGAGAACAGTAAAGGCTCCAGGAAATTATGTAACATAGAAGAGATTAACCAGCCAAAAAGCAGTAGTAGCTCTAGCTCTTTAGTGTTTTTGACACTTTATAGACAGTGGGAAGGACACAGATAAGTTAGTAATTCTCAAATAGTGTTCACAAAAATTACCTGAGAAACCTTTTAAAAAAATGCACATAGCTGAGTCTCAAGGCCAAAGATTCTAATTCAGTAGGTCTGGAGCCTAGGGATTTGCACATTACACATCCTAGGTGATTCTGATGGAGATGGTCCTGCCACTGCACTTTGACAAACCCTTGTAGCTGATGGCTCTTTCTCAACTGAAATCAAATTAGGCAGAAGGGATTAAAGGAGTAAAATGAAGCTTTCCCAACTGTCATCCTAACCTTTCATAGAAACCCTGAAACTTTGATGACAGATGATGTAATGGTACAATATATTTGGTAGGGGAGAAACTAAGTCTTCCTATTAGTAGCATCCCTTTCTTCATTTTAATAGGCAAAATTTGACCAATAAGCAATATGTAGTATTAGAAACAAAATACTACTGAACCAACTGTCATTCCCAAGACTCCTATTATAAACAGTTGTTAGTATCAAAGATAAGCAATGCTTTAGCAACTTTTGGCTATTGTAGCCAATTCAGTATATTTTTTGATATCTGGTTTTCAATGAGAGCCTTGTTTAAGCAAAAAAATAGCTGCTAGTTAGATTGAGTTTCTTCTTAGAAGACAGATAAAATTCACTATACACGTACAATTGCTTAACATGAGACTTACTGAAAAGCAAAAATCACCTCCTTAATCCTAACACCCATTTCATAAGGCTTCAATTCCTAAAAACCTAACATGATTTATTTTTAGATCCAGCTGCGTAAGACCAGCCAGGTTAGTCTTGGCAGGTTAGTCTTGGAAGGCGATTATGCTTTCAAGTATTCTAATTCATTTTAGCCCTTAAAAACACAAAACCATCTTGAGCAATTAACTATCTTGATTTAATTAATCATATTTCATAGAAGCTCAAAGCACTCAAACATTTCCCCTTTATATGAATAAACAAAAGCCCTATAATTTACAATGTGCAGAACACTGTATAAAAGAATTCCCATAAAAATTACATTAGGATCTTTTCCATCACCGGGGCAACATCTGTAGTTTCCTCTGATTTGTACAGCCTCTGCCTGAATACATGTTCTTCTTCATGATGATCTAAACTTAAATTTAGGTAAGTACAAATCACAGCAAAAATTAAAGTTTTCAACTTTAATGAAATGACTTTGGAAATAACGTACATTTCCATGACACCAATACTACAGTTTCGGAGTCACAGTAAGATACACAGAATTACATTCGTAATTAATATGAACACCAACATTTTTAGCAGTAATTTCTGTTACATAGCAAACAAAATCAAGAAAGCAACCATCAAACAAAAGAGACCCATAGCTTCAGACAAGGCAAATCCCAGGATAGCATATGAGAACAGCTGCTGCTTCAGCGAAGGGTTTCTAAAAGAGACAACACATACCACTGTTACTTTGAAATAGTATTTGAATTTTAACATGGTTGGTAAATGTTAAAGAACCAGATTACTAGTGTGGGGATCTTTGTAAACTGGAAAGTACTGGAATAGTGTTGTGCCTAGATCACTTTTGGTTCTGCCTTTGACATTTCTTTCTCCTCATTCCTAATCATATGGGGAAAGGGAGGCGCTGTCTCCTCATGTCAATATAAACGGTTAGTCTTCATCCATTTTGAGGGATTCTGACATTCTTGTTATGCCCGTGAAATTAAGATTTGATAGGTTAAAAATAAGGTCTTAAATAATAAAATGGAAATTGCTATGTTTAAAGCATGAGCTCTCTTAATTATATGCCCACTACAATTTAATAATTAAAGAGTAAAGAGTGCAGACTCTGAAGTCAAAGTGAGTTAAAATTTATTTTCTGACACTAGCTTTTGACTTTGGGCAAGCAGTATAATCTCTGTGTCTCTAGCCCTTCATAGGTTAATTGGAATGTTTCTCCGAGGGGTGCTGGGAGCAGTAAGTGAGATAATACATGCAAAGTCCTCAAAACATAATGCCAAACACAGACAGGCACTTAATACAAAGCAGCTATTATTATTTCACTAGTTTTCTAAGTTTCCAACTATTTCAAGCATGTTTTTAAACTAGTTTATTTTGCAATAGAAATTACCTGGCATAACCAATGATGAGGCTGCCAAAGACTGTTCCAATACCAGCACCAGAACCTGCCACTCCTACTGTTGCAGCACCTGCACCAATAAATTTGGCCGCAGTATCAATGTCTCTGCTGACTGCACTGGTCTGAAACTCCCTTTGGATTAACTGAGACACACCATTCTGGGCCCCATTAAATACCGTAGAGCCCTAGAGAACGGGAAATAAAGACAAAGGTCAAATCAGTAATCATAGTTAGGTATTTTAATTACAGTACTGTGAAAATGATAACCACTTCTCTATTTTTGTAGCTGAGTTTGAATGGAGGTGGTGTGACACAACGTAAAAACCTAGGGCTTAGAATAATTCCAATCTTGCAGATTAGAACAATATCTACACCACATAAGGTTTTTGAAAATTAAGAACCAGTATATGTGCATATGCTTTTTAACAGAGTAGGCTGTTCAGTAACTGTTGCTGTCATAATCTTAAACATAGGCAACTCAGAACTATATACTTAAGTATATATACTGACTATATTTCTTAGCCAGTTCAGGTGGATAAATTTTGGACACAGATGTTTCTTTCATTGGCTCACTCTCTGCAAATTTTTTGGATGAAAGGGTGGAAAGAACTGCCTCAAACCATTCATTAATGAGATTTTCCCCCTTCACTTTAATCAAACCATAAGGCTTATTTGGTAGTGGTACCTAATTTCTACTATTACTACTTTTACCTCTCCAGTCCTAGCCTCTGGTCGAGATAGCAGTGATGCAGAAATTGGTCTGTATGCAACTCTGGATCCAGTTCGGATCTGTTAATGAGAAAAGATTCCACGTATTAAGTAAGAATACAGATAAGACTTCAAGGACCTTTCTTGCACCATGCATTCTAAAAAGGCAAGCTGCAAAAATGAGTCAGAAAGATTATGACTTTTCTCTGTTGATTCTTATCTTGGCTATTTGGTCATTTTTCAACGCACAGAGCAATTTTAATAAAGTTAATGCAATTTTAAAGCTTGCTTCATAATGTATTTGTAATACTCTGAACGAAACTTCTAAGAACAATTAAAGAGAATAAGTATTGCTTTCAAGATTTCAATTATTGTAGTGCTACAATTTATATGAGAAAACCAGCAATAAATACCCCCACATTCTTCGGTAAGTTTAAGTGGATCAACAAGTACCTGCATCAGCACAATAAACGCTTGTCATTTTTAATAGTCCACTAGTTAATATGAGCCCCCGCTATTTCTAAGATATTCCTATATGTCCATTAATCATAGAATTAAAAAGCAGTCTGAGCAATTCCACATCAATGGAAGAACAATCGTCGAAATACTCTGACCATAAGGACACATTCCAGTACACCTTCTCTGCCCTTGAGTGTCCACTAAACTAAGGTCATAGAAAATCCCTTTAGAACAGACGTGATTCCCTAAGACAAACCCTCCGTATCTTCACTTCACCTAAAGCGTCCAAAATGGTTTTGGAAATAACACCCCGGAGGCAGGAGGAGAGGCTTTCGGCTCCTGCACCAGCCGCCATCCACCCACACAGGGTGAGGCAAAGTCCCTCCCTCTGCAGCAGCAAGTTTGACCTACAGATCGGCAATGGAGAGCGTCGCTGCAGCCCTAGGCCTCGGAGGCCCCATCCACCCTCCACTGCACCCCAACCCTCGCGCGGCCCGGATCCAACAGGGTGTCAGAGGAGGTGGGGGAGGGGCCGCCCGGGACAGGGGGTTTAGGAGGGTTTGACCTACACCGAGCTGGGCCTGACAGCTAGGCCTGGGCGGCTTTCCATCTTCCGAGTGGAGGGGAGGAGCGGAGCAAGAAGCCCCAGGAAGAGGAGAAAAGGGAGAAAAGGACACAGCGGTTAATGAACTAAGGAAAGCTGTCCCGAGAGGGCGGTGTGTCCCGCCCCGAGGTGACCCGTTCAACAACGTGGACGCCCCGGCCAAGAGGTCGGGCCCTCGAGCCCCCGGCCCAGCCTGGGCTACGCACCAGGGCGGGGGTGCAGGCGAGCTTGGCGCAGCCGAACATGTTGCACTCTTCGGAGAGGCGCGGCTGGAGGACTCGGATGACAGGCGACGTGGGCTTCTCTCCCGCTTCCTCTCTACGGAGGCAAAGAGGCTTAAGGTCAAGTGTCCTCCGAGGGCCCGTCCTTCCACCCAGGTCCCGGGAGCTCCCGTGCACGCGGTCAGCTCGGGCCCCGCGCCAAGCCAGGCGCCGGCGGAATGAATGGATCCCTCCCGGGCGCGGCTCCACCCCGGCCAGGCCCGGCTCCCGAGCCCTCCGCTTACCTCCCGGAGAAGTGGCGGCGGCGGCGGCGGCAGCGGCTGCGGCGGCAGAGGTCGAAGGAATGGGGCTAGGCGCGCAGGCGCGGTTCGGCTCTTATCCGCGCTGAGGCACCCGGATGGAGAAGGCGGGGAACCGGGTGCAGCCGGGAAGACGCTCAAGGTCACTTTGTAACAACTTTATTGGTAACCAGTCGCCAAGGACAGCGACAGCCGCCCCGAGATGAGCTGGCGGGCAGAGAGTGGAAAAGGAGAGACAAAAAGAAGAAATTGACAACCAGCCTAGGCAGAGAGAACCGAACGAGTTGTTTCGCCTTTGATCGGTGGATAGTGGGACTTTATCTTTCAGCTGACACTTTCTTAGTGAGATTTGGCCTTTATCAGTTGCTAGGTCTCTTTCGTAGAGGAGCTCCCTTCCTGGTCATTCTCCTCTGTGAAATAGGACTTTGTGTGGCGAAACGGTTCATTCACTGCTTGGCAGAAGCAATTAGGGTCCCCAGCAAAGTGAAAATACATTTCTTTAAAGGAATCTGGAAAAGGGTTCCAGAAGTCTGGAATAACCTTTTTGGGTGAAAGCGGGCTTGACCTGCTGGGACAAAGGAATAAGCAAATGAGTAGATCAAAGAGCTTTGCGGCTTGGGCACAAAGTTGCCTCTTGGTAAAGTGAGGCAGGTCAGTTTTCTTCTAGCCCTATGATTGGGAGAATTAAGGGATTGTAAATGTGTTTTCATGTAGAGCCAGGGACTAAAGAAAGTCTGAGTATTTTCAAAACTGACCCAACTTTAACACTTGTTTTTGGTAGCTTTGGATTTCAGATGAATACAGAAATGTCTCAGAAAAATGGCTCTTACTGAACTTCTGTTAGGTCCTTGAATTCTGTAAATCTGACTTAATAGTTCTAAAAAGTGGCTATCAGAGGTGATACAAGTCAACATAAAAGATTAAATATCTAGTATGCCCGGCTGAAGGGATGGCTGGGGACTGAAATTGCACGCATTTGGCCTAGAGCCCTGGTACAACATGGACCCATCGGATCACTTTTTTTCTAGTTGGCACAAAAATGCAATATCATCTAGCAGTAATCCTGGGGAGAAGCCCTCAGACCTAAAACTTAAAGAATGAATAAGACTTTGTCACTGATCCAACTTCACAGGCAAATGCTTCAAAATCACATGTGAATAGTGATATATGTATAAATACAGCTGATTGACTTTGGTGTACCTCAAAAGCTGGTTAAAAAGTGTAAAGCAATTATATTCCAATGAAGAGCTTTAAAAAAAAATCACATGCGAGCTAATCATTTTAGCTCAATCTTTAGCCCATAAAATAGAGATCACTCACATGTGTAGTCCAAAGAGAAATTATTAGTATTCTTTCTCAAGTACTCAGCTCTTACCTGAAGTATGTGGTAAGATGTCCTATGATGTCTGAAGTAGAATAACCAATAATGCTCTGTATTAGTCAGGGTTCTTCAGAGAAACAGAACCAGGTGGCAGAAAAGTTGACCTCCCTCAGTAGGATCCTACTGATTCTGTTTCTGTGGAGAACTTTGAGTAATACAGAGTACTATTATGTGTGTGTGTGTGTGTGTGTGTGTGTGTGTGTGTGTGTGTGTGTGCGTGTGGAGAGAGAGAGAGGGAATGACCATGAGGAACTGGCTTATGTGGTTATGGAAGCTGAGAAGTCTCATGAGCTGATGTCCCCAAGCTGGAGACTCAGGAAAGCTGGTGGTATAATTCAATTGGAATCTGAAGGCCTGAGAACCAGGGAGGCCAATGATATAAATCCCAGTCTAAGAAGATAAGATGGAATGTCCTGGTTCAACAGTGAGACAAGAAGAAAAAAAGTAGTGAATTCTTCCTCTGCCTTTTGTTCTATTCAGGCCCTCAATGGATTGATGATGCCCACCCACAGTGGGGAGGGCAGTCTAAACTTTACCCGAGTCCACAGACTGAAATGCTGATCTCATCCAGAAACACCTTCACAGACACACCTAGAAATAATGTTTAATCTACGTACCCCTATGTTCAGTCAGGTTGACACATAAAATTAACCATCACATGCCTTATACTTTAGTAATAGATTCTCTTAAGGGAAGAATTATTCTAAATGAATTTGTATATGGAGATGGTTTAGAGGAAATTCCTTTCTCTTCAGCCATAAATCAGTAGCAATAACGGTTGAGGAAGGGGCAGGAGAGAAGCCAGGACCCCTAACAGGCTCACTTCCATGATGCATAGGATTAGCTGCCTATGGCAGGGAGAGGTGCAGTCTGTGTTCAGGCTCTGCCTGACACGTGACAGCACATCAATAAGCAGATGAGCTGGCCTAGAGGAGGAGAGAATAGGTCCTTTGTGGGTTCTGTAGAGTTTAAATATTTATGAAGAATATTTGGTGTTCAAAGAACAGATGTTCCACCTTTGAGAATGGGGTGTATGTGCGTTAAAAAGAGAGAGAGAGAGAGACAGGGACAGACAAATATAGAGATAGAGACAGAGAAAGACAGGGAAATATATATATATATATATATGTATATCTGTCTATCTATATATGGAGAGACAGAGACAAAGAAAGACAGAGACAGAGAGACAGAGAAAGACAGACATAAAAAGAGAAAGGGAGAAAGGATCCAATAATTATTTGCTAGAGGAAGAAATACTGAAGAATGAGAAAGCATATCTGCTTCATACAGGCTGGAGACTAGAAACTGGACTTAGCGTTCTAAAGTGAAGCCTAAAATATTCTGTTGAGGGCTCTGATCATGATCCATGTCTCCAAGATGCTTTCTTGGTAGACCTACTCAGATTTTGCTGAGTTTTGCACCCTAAGACTTACATTGATAGAAGGAGGGGATTGGATCTTCAGTGGTAACAACCCATGTTGATGGGTGGTGGATGGTTGCACTGAGGAAGTTTGAAGATAAAAGGCACCTTTTGAGAATTAGGTGAAACCAGAAAGATAAACAGAGGACTTCTTGTGATGTATTTAATCCTCTCTGTATTTTTTCTTAGACTGTGGAGTCAGTCATGTTAAGTTATGGGACATCAGAATTAGGTGGTATCTAATAAGCCTGGGTGATGGTGGCATGGGGAAGAAAGGAATGGGGCAGTAAAAAAGAAATATGAAAAATCATTTCTAGATAAATCCTTCCCTATTCTGCATGCCCCTTTGCAATGTGACTTTGCTACTCATCTCGTAAGCAGTAGAATCTTCTACATAAATCTGGGTTGACCCTGTGACTTGCTTTTACCAAGAAAATGCATTGGAAGTGACACTGTGTGACTTCTGGCCTAGGCCTTAAAAGGCCTGAAAGCTTTCATTCTCTCCTTCTTGGAAGCCAGCCACCATATCAAGAAACATGGGTGACACTACTGAAAGATAAGAAACCACATGGACAGAAAAAGGCCTTGTGAAAGAGAACTGAGGTGCCCCAGACACGTGAGTGAGGCCATCTTGGACTCTCTAGCTGTAGTCAAGCCTTCCCAACCAACACCATACGGAACAGAAATGAGCCTTGCCCAGATTCCCAACCCACAGAGTCAAGAGCAATGAAAGGGTTGTTTTTTGGAAAACTATCAAACTTTAGAGTTTTTTGTTCCATAGCAATAGATAACTGAAGCAGGAGATATTGCCTGCCACATATTCACCACAACTTTGAGATCCATGTGGAGGCAGCAGAATCTTAACATGGGAAATTTCAGTTTAGAATTTCAGGCATAGCGCATAGCAAACCAGATAGAGAGAAGAACGTGTCTGGGTGACTGACTCCCCTTTCCTTAAAGTACTGGGGTGGTATAGAGTTATTGTTAAAACTCTTATAAGGTAATTTTAACTTGCATACGTGGAAAGGTGCTTAGATTATCTACTTTTGAAAGTTTTCATTTTAATAACCTATAAAATTTTCATCAGTATTCTTGTACTAGTGTGATAAAAAATATTCTTTGTGCAAGTGAAAATCAGAAATGTAAGTTAAAAACATACTGGACTCTGTTACAATATTTTGTTTTTCTTATAAAAGTTTAAATTGGCCTTAAATTGACATCAATTTATCTTTAAAAAAAAAAGAGTCTCTAAACCTATGTTAATTAAGAAGGATCATTCAATCAAGGTGAGGTCCAAATAAATACTATGCTCCCTCTTAGAACATAGTGAAAATACAGGAAGAAAGTGAGAGTGTACAATATAATTGGGATATAAGAAAAATTGAACTAATAAGGCATATAAAAAATTGGATAAAAATGCAAATTGGGAAATATTCCAGGATTAAGTTCTGTGGTCTATGATAAGGGAAATAGCTTAATAGACTAGCCTGTTCAGAAATGCCTCATTAAAGACAGACTTGATCTAGGATTAGAGAGATGGGATGATTTATTTAGAAAAGATTTCTTTGTATCTCAAATAAAACTGAAGATTACTAGAACTAGTAACTGCCTATATTACTAATCACTTTCTGGTGCAGATATTTTTGTCCTTAAACATTATTGTTACTCCTTTACTGATTACTTAGCCACTTTCATGCCATATAGTACACTGGAATAGAATAGTTACTAACTGAACCCCAGAGAGTTCAGTGAAAAATAAAAAGTGAATGTATCTCTCCATGTCTTCTCAGAGGTCCAGATGATTTAGGCTAAAATTTATATAAAAGAGTTACATGAAAATAATATACTAATAAAATTAATTTTATTCCATTTTTTTCTGATAAGATGTGCTATTATTGAGGGAAAAAATAATTTTATCTCACAGCTGATAATTAATAAAGATTATATTAAAAGAAAATGAATAAGTATATTGCTGTGAGATCAAGTCCCTCTGCTGACTCTGACACATTTCGAAGTAATTTACTAATTTTTCAATTAATTTGTGGCAGACACATCTAGTTGCCAATCCAACATTTGTTCTCCCCTTCTCTCTTACTTACAGAATCCTGCTCCCAGTTAAAAAAATATCAAGCTTCCCAGGTTCACTACAGTTAGGAATGGTCAGTGGTTTGTGAGTTGAAGTTACTTGGCAGTGCCGCTAAGAATGCTTAGAAAGAACATAGATGCAACTGGCTCATTTTTTTCGCCCTTTCTTTTTCCTACCTGGAATATGAACCCAGTGTCTGGAGGTGAAGCAGCAATCTTGAAACCATGAGTACAGAAGCCACACATTAATGATGGAGAAACTGGGAAATAAAAGGAGCATGATACTATTCAGCCATAAAAAAAGAATGAAATTTTGCCATTTGTAACAACATGGATGGACTTGGAGGGCATCATCCTAAGTGAAATAAGTCAGACAGAGAAAGACAAATATTGTATGATATCACTTATATGTGTAAGCTAAAAAATAAAACAAGCTAGTGAATATAACAAAGAAGAATCAGACTCATAGAGATAGAGGACAAACTAGTGGTTACCAGTGGGGAACGGGGAAGGAGGGAGGGTAAGATCGGGGTAAGGGATTAAGAGGTACAAACTATTATGTATAAAATAAATAAGCTACAAGGATATATTGTATACAACACAGGAAATATATCCAGTATTATGTATAACTGTAAATGGAGTATAAACTTTAAAAATTGTTAATCACTATGTTGTACACCTGAAACTTATGTAATATTATATACCAAACACGCCTCAATTAAAAAAAAATAAATAAGGAGTCTGAGTTCTTAACCTTTTTTTAGAGTAGCAACAGCAGCCCTTAACCACCTATTTATGGGCTTCATGTTATGAGAAAATAAATCTCTATTTGGTTAAGCCACTGAGGTCAGTCTTCTGTTATACGCAGCTGAACACAACCCAAACTGATACATAATTCTGCAGATTTACAGCTGAGGCTTTTGGGTCTTCGGGCTGTGATTACAGTGGCCCTTTCTCCCACAGAATTTACGTTAACTTAACATCTGGTTTTTTTTTTTTTTTTTCCTTATTTGCTAGGTATATCTGCTAGGGACCAACCACAAGACAGAAACCATATTAGTAATTTGAACAGGGAAAATTTAATACAAAGTTTGTTAACCAGTAAAAGGTATCTAACTACTGAAAGTGGTAGAGTAAATTCTAAGGGGTATAGAAGTAGGAACTGTAGGAATAGCTGCTACCCTTGGCTGAGGGAGAGTGAACAGTAAGGAAGAACTTAGAAATTTAGAGAAGGCATGGCTGTCATGGGAACTTTCAGGTCACTTGTGGGTGAAGAGACTTGCTGGAGGCATGGGCCACAAGTTGGCCACAAGGATTGCTAAGGTGAACACAATCAGGCCTCCGCTGTAAACCAATCCACCTGAAGAAGAAAGGAAAGTCCTTCCTCCTGGTCTGGCCTCCCAGTGTCTTTCCAGCACCCTCTATTGGCCAAACCTAACATTTTGCCAGGTGTTATAGCAGAAATGCGTATAGGGTCCAGTTGTAGAACAGAAAAAAGGCAAAGAAGGATGGATTTCTAGCGGAAAAGTCATAAGTTACTAACTAGCACAGGTGGTAAGATTCTCAAGGGCAGAGATTAGGTCTAATTCATATTTATGTCTTCCACAGCACCTCACATAGAGTATTAAACATAGTAGTCATTCAGTAAATGCTTGCTCAGTGATAAATAAGGTACTTAGTATGTTCGAAGTAATTTGCAAAAACTTTATTCTTCTTCTCTTTTAACTAAAATTTTAGGCAGTTGGGATAAATAAGAATGACCTCTAGAATTTATTTTTCTTACTCGTATTGCAAAATTCAAACTTATAGAACCTGAGGATGTTTTTTTGATTTGTGGCATGAGTTTGTTCAAACAAACTTTTTTGTGTGTGTGCCTGAGAAGGATTCTGTGTTTATATTCTTGTGTGCCTAAAGAATTCATTAAAAACACAAGACAATAAAGCCCTTTATTGACCTGTATTATGATACAATAGAATATTGGCAGAAATGGGACATCAACTGAAGCAGAATAGGCCCTGGGCTGGCTTGTGAGACAGGGAAGGTCTGTCTGTGGTTAACCTTTCACTTCTTTTCTCAATGCCTTTGGTCCACCCTTGGGCAACTTACTCTCTCTGCCAGCACCTGGTACCTTCTTGGTGTCTCCTGGCTATGTTAGGCTCTCCATGGTGGCACCTACTGAAGCCATCTCCTTCTGGGCAGTGTCCAGCTTCTGAACTCTTACCCACGTAAAATCTAACTTATTGCTTGCTTCGGCAGTGCATATACCCAAATTATAACAATACAGAGAAGACTAACATGGCACTGACACTCAAATTTATCACATATTCCATATTTTTATGGTTTGCTACCATTTACCTGAAAGGTGTGGGAGGGATGTGAATGCATCTAAGAAGGGGAGAGAATTCAAATGCATTTCCTATGTTTAAAAAATAGAAGGCTCATAGATGGTTACCTTTGGGGGAAGGAATAGATTGGAAGGAACAAGAATAGAAGCTAAACCTGTTTGAATATACTTTCTTTCTGGATTTGAACTTGGAAACTGCAAACCATTTATAAAAGTAAAAAAAAATTAAATCCCTAAAAATTGAAAGTAAATGAAACAAATGAATTTAACTGTATCTAGTTGATAGCATGACCACACATTTACTATTTATAAGTACACAGAGTCCATAAATGGATAAAAAGACAAGCAACTCCTTGATGATCTGCTTCATGCATGCCAGCCTCTTTGTAATTCTTCTAATATGCTAACCACACTCCCCCAATAGAACTGCACTTTTTGTCCCTTTAGTTTGAAACACCTTATGTTTACTTGGCTTAATCTCCACTTCATTCAAGCCTTTGCTCAAGTCACCTCTTAAGAGAGGCCTTCCTGGATCCCTTACCTAACTTTATATTTCTCCATAGCAGTTATTGCTACCTGGCATTATTTATTGTTTGTTTGTTTATAGCTCACATTAGACTCTAAGTATACGAGGGCAGGGACTTTGTTTTGTTTATTGCTGTATCCACATAGCCTAGAACTTGCTTGGTCCATTAATAGGCACTCAATACATTTTTGAGCAATGAGGTTGGAGAAGGAAGGGAGAAACTATTCAATTTTCTTCACATACCTCTATATTATTTGATATGTTACCATAAGCAAGAATTACTTTAAAATTTTAAAAGCCAATATGTTAGGAAAGTTTTAATAATTCACAATTATTGATAAGTGTATTATAATATACCCTCTGTGGCACTTACATTAATGGAACCAAAGGGAAGCATTATTAAATGTTGAATTTCAGTTTTCAGTGATGGGCTTGGGTGTACTTTTAGGCAGTAGCCCTACCCAAAACTTTTCAAATTATATTCAAACTCTAATCTCTCCATGGTAGGGCTATTCCTGTTTTAAAGCATCACATGGGTGTGGGTGTATATACCTTCTTATCTACACATTGGCTGGAGTTTCTTGTATGTGATAGGAAGGTATATTGTCAGTTTCAGCTGTGTGTGTGAATATAGATAGATAGATAGTTTTTGTTGTTTTTTGTTTGTTTGTTTGTTTTTCCTGCACTGCCTGCCTTGTGGGATCTTAGTTCCCCGACCAGGGATTGAACCCGGGCCCACAGCAGTGGAAGCGCCAAGTCTTAACCACTGGATTGCCAGGGAATTCCCTCAGCTATATTTTAAGACAACCAATTGCAAGTATAAGTCCCTATTCTGCTTGAAGAAATTAAATCCATTAATAATCAATGGACCCAGATACTCAACTTACAGTTAAGAGATAATACTTGAGTGAACTCTTGCTTATCGATTTTTTTGCTACTCTAGCCCCAGTGAGGCCTTTAAGGGTCATATTTCTAGTCGTAGTGCTGTGATAAATAAGGATCTTACATCAAGTTAGGGAATTACAGGGTTTCCATATGGTTCGAGTGCACCTTGCTGAGTAAGGCTTAGTTTTCTTTCCACTTTTGCATTATTGTGGCTCTATGGAAGAATAATATGGCTACACAGCACTTAGTCATTCTCCTTGGCCATCTCTTACATCATTGATTTTAGTTATTCCATTAGTTTGTTCAGACAAATAGTCTCAGACTTTTCCTTACCAATCTTATCTACCTAAGAATTTCTGATCTATGGGCTTTCGTACCAAGGTTAGTGTGCTATGTCATGTCCCCAAGCCAGGGAACTTGGCTTGAAGTTATGATGGCTCTGTAGCAATTTTAAGGAAAGCATGGTTTTCAGAGGCAAAACATCAAGGAGACACATTCCACAAAATGGGGTCTATAAACCCTAAGGTTCGTTTAAAGCCTCAAGGATTAAGTTAGAGCGCTTGCTGAAATTGCCTTTCTTGATTTGTACTAGAGGAGAGCATGGGCAAAATGTGCAAGTTTTAAATGTAGCAACTTGTATTTGAACTTGAAGTAGAAACATGGTCAGAAAAATGCCCATGGTCAATAACTATAGGAAAAGCAAAGTTCATAGTAGATAAAGTCTTTAGTTGAGAGGATCCTATTCCCTCATTGTGATGAGAACATCCCAATTTAGAAAGTCACACATGGAAAAGCACTTCTTTTATCTGGTCATACTTTTGTACAGTCTTATACCATATTATGGATCTGGTCAATTATTCAGGTGAATGGCCATATATTCATGGTAGACACAGATTATTTAACTGCAAATTCTAGGTTATTCTTTGGTGAGATTCCATCTGCCTTTCTTGACCATTTACAGGAGTCCTCTCAGATTGTTCTGCCAGAGAACTCCTAGCAGCTGAGGAAAACAAGCAGATCCCCTATGGGAGTATAGCCCTAAAGGATCAGGGAAACTTTTCAAAAGGCCCCTGTTCTATTTTATCTTTGAAAAATCTTGCAATGTTTATATTATACTCTATTGTAGAAACTGAGATAATTTAAAATGCTTTAAATTACCAATTAAATTACTTAATTCTCCCCTTTATATTTTTCAGTGAAACTGATGTATCAGGAGATAGGTCATGCTAGGAAAGCATGGTTTTGCTCACATCTTACCCACCATTGCCTACTTCAAGATTGCAAAGGCCCCAGCTTTAGAAGAAAGTATTTATTGTCAGCCTTTCCTCTTTCTGGTCTGCTCATCCCATGGCTTCTGGCTAGTAGGGGGTACATTAATATACAACAATATGGTATGTATTATATATGAGGTAGATACTCCACTTTTCTGAAAACTTACTAGACTTTGGCAAATTGTATATAATACTTTTATTAAGATCCTAACAATTTAAATTTCTCAAGAGGTAACTTTAATCAAACCCTTCCACTACACCATTTCCTTACTATCTTTCAACCTCTTGGCAAAATATTTTGTTAGTGTTTTTACATTACATCGTATGTCTGATCAGCATCAGTTAACCTCATCTGACCACACAGCATGACAGCATGCTGAGAGTTCTGGGAACGAACTTGAATAGAGGGACCAGGTATAAAGAGTTCAGGTTAAACTCAGGGTCTGAAGTAACAACTTATTCCCCTATATAAAGGCTGTGACTTTTTCAGATAAATTTGGAGGGTGCTTTTGGTAGGCAGAATGCCCTTCCCCAAAGATGTCCATGTCCTAACCCCCAGAATCTGTGAATATGTTACATTAGATGGTGAAAGGGACTTTGCAGATGTGATTAAGTTAAGGATTTTGAGATGAAGAGATTATCCTGGATTATCTGGGTAGGCACAGTGTAATCCTTATAAGTGAAATAGGGAGGCTGGATAGTCAGAGTCAGAGAAGGAAATATGACTTGGAAGCAGAGTCAGAGTGATACAGCATGAGAAAGACTGGCTGTTACTGGCTTTGAAGAAATGGAAGAAGGCCACCAGCCGAGGAATGCAGGCAGCCTCCAGAATCTGGAAAGGCAGGGTAATAGATTCTCTCCAAGAGCTTCCAGAAGGAATGCAGCCCTGCCAATACCTTGATTTTAGCCTAGTGAGACCCATTTCAAAATTCTGTCCTCCAAAACTGTAAAATAATAAATTTGTTTGTGTTTTTTTAAGGTACCCAGTTTATGGTAATTTGTTATAGCAGCAGTAGGAAACTAATAACAGAGGTCAAACTTTTGTTGATTCTAAGCATGGGTCAAATCAAGGAGATGGGATGGGGCCTTGACTTTGGAATCAGGCAGCTGAGGTGCCCAGTGTTGTGTGGGATGGGCCATTCATTATGGATCTTAGTTTAGTACAAGGCCTGGGAGATGAGGAGCAGGGCTGTGGTCTGACAGAAGACGACATGATCTCCAAGAGCATAGTAGGTATACTAGCCAGCTTACTGGCTATCCTGGGCACCCAAAATTTGGAGGACAGAACAAAAGCCAGCAACCCAAGAAACTGGGCAGAATTATATCAGAAGAGAAAAGTGATATCTCTAGGCAGAAGGATATAGGAAGTTGATATATAATAGTGCTGTTGAAATGCTCTTGAGCATAAAGCAACAAAATTACACTTTCTGAACCATGGTGACTTCCAGAAGAACTAGAAATACATTTCCAGGTTGGCCTCCAAGTTGCACTTAGGGTAGAAAACTTGCAAGAAGATGGTAGCTAGAGGAGAGTCACTAATGATGAGTGTTGGCCAGAAAGGCAATAGAGGGAGGGTCCGGAAATGTGGGGCAGTGTCAGTTCAATGATGAGTCAGTGTTATTGATAACTTACTGCATAGTAAATGTCACAGTCTTCCTAATTCACACTTTTTGACTATTCAGAGGTCTGATCTAGGTGCTACTATGAACTAAGTCTAGACACATTCCTTTTTTTTCTTCCCCCACTGAGACTACCCTATTTAGGCCAATATCTTACTGGTATTACTGTGCTCACTGCAAACCCCCCCTTCCCTCCTCAACTGTGCACAGCTTGCGGGATCTCAGTTCCAGAACCAGGGATTGAACCCGCGCCACAGGGGTGAAAGCACCAAGCCCTAACTGCTAGGCCACCAGGGAACTGCTGTATTACTCTTACTTAGTCTACTTGTCTTCATTTTTTGTTGTTCAGATTAGTGTGTCATTCATTCATTCAGCAAGCGTTTTATTTAATTATTATATATAATTGTATATATGCATGCTTTGCATAGATATTTTCTTTGCTGAGAATTCCAGAATAAAATGTATAGTAATTAGTGTAAAATTAAAAGCTTTCCTTTTTTCTGGCCTCCTGATACTTCACTATTAAAATACTCTGGTCTGGCCAAACAACCATCCTTCAAAAAACCATTGCATAAGAACCTCTTTGTAACTCTGGCTGCTTTACTCTGGCAAAGCTCACAGGGACCTCTGAGTCTTCAGTTACTTCTTACATATATCAATAAAACATATGCTGTCCAAATACAGCTGAAGGTTAAAAACAAAATAAATGAGAGGTGGGCTAGGTGGAATGTTAAGAATTAGGACCAAGTTTTCTTAACCGTCTCTATTTGCTATTGTTGCTCCAAGATTATCTGGACAAACAGCATTTCTCTTGAGATCTATCTGCTAATTCCTTCACACATTACAGTTCTCCTGCCTTGGCGTTCTTATTCAATTTGGACCTCTGGTGGGCCAGAGTATTGACCCTTGGCTTACTCATCCCATGCTTTGACATCCAACCAATTTTCTCTTAAAACAATCATGAAAAAAACCCCACCAAAACTTTCTAAAATTATATAAGTAATATATGACTACAGGCTTATAAAAATCTAAACAATATAAAATTATAGACAACAAAAATTATAGCTCTTGTATATCCTCCTTCCCAATATTGTTTTCCTTCTCAGAAGTAACCATTATTAACAGCATAGTGTGTACCTTTCTAAATCTTTCACTATATTTCTACATGGATGTATACAAATATATGAATATAGTTTTAAATTTTCTTAAATAAAAATTTATATCTTCTTTTCAATGAATAGTGCTGGGAAAATTGGATATATATGTGTAAAACAGTGGGACCCTTACCGTATACCATATACAAAAATTAATTCAAAATAGATCAAAGACCTAAGTGTAAGATCTAAAACTATAAAACTCTTAGGAGAAAACATAGGAGAAAATCTTCATGACAATGGATTTGGTGATGATTTCTTAGATATGACACCAAAAGCACAGACAACAAAACAATAAGTAGATAAACTAGACTTCTTCAACATTAAAAATTGTATGCATCAGGGCTTCCCTGGTGGTGCAGTGGTTAAGAATCTGCCTGCTAGTGCATGGGACATGGGTTCGAGCCCTAGTTCGGGAACATCCCACATGCTGCAGACCAACTAAGCCTGAGAGCCACAGCTGCTGAGCCCTGTGCTCTAGAGCCCATGAACCACAACTACTGAGCCCACGTGCTGCAACCGCAGAAGCCCGTGTGCCTAGAGCCTGTGCTCTGCAAAAAGAGAAGCCACCACAATGAGGAGCCCGCACACCACAATGAAGAGTAGCCCCCACTCTCCGCAACTACAGAAAGCCCGCATGCAGCAAGGAAGACTCAATGCAGCCAATAAATAAATTAATTAATTAAAAGAATTGTATGCATCAAAGGACACTATCAAAAGAGTGAAAGACGATCCACAGAATGGGAGAAAATATTACAAATCATATATCTGGTAAGGAATTAATATTCAAAATAAGTAAAGCACTTCTACAACTAAACAACAAAACCTCCAAACAACACAATCCAAAAGTGACAAAGGAATTCAATAGATGTTTCTCAAAACAACATATACAAGTGGCCAATAAGCACAGTAAAAGATGTATGACATCGCTAGTCATTAGGGAAATGAAAATCAAAACCACAATAAGATACCACTTCATATCTATTATGTGTAAAATGACTGTTATCCAAAAAACAATTGTTGCTGAGGATGTAGAGAAACTGAAATCCTGGTGCACCAATAGTTGGAATGTAAAATGGTATAGCTGCTGTTGAAAACAATGTGATAGCTCTTTGAAAAGTTTAGAATTAGCATATGATCCAACAATTCTACTTCTAAGTGTATATACTCAAAATAATTGAAAGCAGGGACTCAAACAGATATTTTACACCAATGTTCTGAGCAGCATTATTCACAATAGCCAAAAGGTGGAATTAACACAAATGTCCATCAACAAATGAATGGATAAGCAAAGTGTGGTATATACATACAGTGGAATATTATTCATCCTTAAAAAATAATGAAAATTTGATACAGGTTACAACAAAATACATTCTACAATAAAATCAGAACATTCTCTAACACCATATACAGAAATAAACTCAAAATGGATTAAAAACCTAAATATAAGACTAGATAATATAAAACTCCTAGAGGGAAACAGGCAGAATATTTTTGACATAAATTTCATCAATATTTTTTTGGTTCTGTCTCCTAGATAATGGGAACAAAAGCAAAAATAAACAAATGGGATCTAATTAAACTTAAAAGCTTTTGCACAGCAAAGGAAACCATAAACAAAATGAAAAGACAACCCACAGAATGGGAGAAAATATTTGCAAATGATACAACTGATGAAGGATTAATTTCCAAAATGCACAAACAGCTTATATAGCTCAATATGAAAAAAACAAACAATGCAATAAAAAAAATGGGCAGAAGACCTAAATAGACATTTCTCCAGGGAAGACATACAGATGGCCAACAGGCACATGAAAAGATGCTCAGCATCACTTAATTATTAGAGAAATGCAAATCAAAACTAGAATGAAGTATCACCTCACACTGGTCAGAATGGCCATCATCAAAAAGTCTACAAATAATAAATGCTGGAGAGGGTGTGGAGAAAAGGGAGCCCACCTACACTGTTGGTGGGGATGTAAATTGGTGCAGTCGCTATGGAAAACAGTATGAAGCTTCCTTAAAAAACTAAAAATAGAGTTGCTATATGATCCAGCAATCCCACTCCTGGGCATACATCTGAGGAAAACATAATTTGAAAAGATACCTACCCCAATGTTCATTGCAGCACTATTTACAATAGCCAAGACATGGATGCAGCCTAAATGTCCATCAACAGATGAATGGATAAAGAAGACATGGTATACACACACACACACACACACACACACACACACACACACACACACACACAGAGGAATATTACTCAGCCATAAAAAAGAATGAAATATTGCCATTGCAGCAACATGGATGGACCTAGAGAAGTAAGTGAAGTAAGTCTGACAGAAAAAGGCAAATATCATGCCATATCATTTATATGTGGAATCCAAAACTTATTTATGAAACAGAAACAGACTCATAGACATAGGAAACAAACTTATGATTACCAAAGGGGTAAGGGGGAGGGAGGGATCAGTTGGGAATTTGGGATTAACAGATACACACTACTATATATAAAATAGGTAAACAATAAGGACCAATATATTGTATAGCACAGGAAACTATATTCAATACCTTGTAATAACCTATAATGGAAAAGAATCTGAAAAAGAATATATGTATATGTGTATATATAAAACTGAATCACTTTGCGGTATGCTTGAAACATTGTAAATCAACTACACTTCAATTACAAAAAAAAGGAAAGAAAAGAAAGAGAGAAGCAGGCTTTGGAAAAGTGAGATTTTAATAAAAACCAAAAATTATGACTCAAAAATGTATCTCAGCAAAAAGAATTTTTGATACATACAACAAGGATGAAATTTGAAAATATTAAAATAAGCCAGATGCAAAAGGATAAATATCCTATGATTCCTCTTATATGATATACCTAGAATAGGCAAATTTGTGGTGACACAGAGTAGGAAAGAGGATACCAGGGCTGAAGGGAAGGGAAATAGAGTTATTAATAGGTGCAGAGTTTCCCTTCAGGATGATGAAAAGATTCTGGAAATGATAGTGGTGATTGTTGTACAAAACGTGAATGTACTTAATGCCATTGAACTATACTCTTTAAAGTGAAATAATTTTTAATAAATTTTAATATAAAATTTTATATTATGTATTTTACCTAAATAATAAATATAATATAAGCATAATGTATAATAATAAATATCATAAAACAACCCCCCAAATTATACCTTCCTTTTTCAACAAATACATGTTAGTAGTATTGATATTTCAATTTCAGTAAACACACGGCTACCTCGATCTTTTAAAAATAGTATTTAAAATTTTTAAATGGAAAATTCAAACATATTAAAAAGCAAAGGGAATAGTATACTAAATTTCCACCCATCACTCAGTTTCAATGGTTATCAACACATGGTTAGCTTTGTTTCTTCTATTCTTCTCATCTACTCCTTTTTCCCTTCCATCTGCTCTACCTCATGTTATTTTGAAACAAATTCCAAGAAGTCTTATTTATTTATTTATTTATTTATTTATTTACTTACTTACTTACTTACTTACTTATTTCTTTATTTATTGGCTGTGTTGGGTCTTCATTGCTGCACATGGGCTTCCTCTAGTTGTGGCGAGCAGGGGCTACTCTTCGTTGTGGGGCACGGGCTTCTCATGTGGTGGCTTCTCTTGTTGTGGAGCATGGGCTCTAGGCACATGGGCTTCAATAGTTGTGCATTGTGGGCTCAGTAGTTGTGGCTCGCAGGCTTTAGGGCACAGGCTCAGTAGCTGTGGTGCACGGGCTTAGTTGCTCTGCAGAATGTGGGATCTTCCCGGGCCAGGGCTTGAACCTGTGTCCCCTGCATTGGCAGGCGGATTCTTAAGCACTGAGACACCAAGGAAGTCCCTAGAAGTCATAATATTTAAATTATGAATGTTTAAGTATGAATCTCTATAAGGACTCTTTTCTGAAGAACATAACCACGATACCATTATCACACCTAAAATATTTAACAATAATTCCTTAATATCATCAAATATGCAGCTAGTGTTCAGATGTGCCTAATTGTCTTATAATATTTTTTGTTTGTTGAAATTAAGAATCTGTACAAGCTCTACACATTGTCATTAGTTATATGTCTTTTAAGTCAATTTTAACCTATAGATTCTTCATCACTCTCCTTTCAACTTTATTAGTTGAAGAAACTAAGTTGTCATGTAGTGTTTCCCATAATCTGGATTTTGCTAATTTTATCTTCATGGTGTCACTGAACATGTTCATTTGAACTCTGTATTTCCTATAATTTCTTACGTAGATCTAGAGACTTGGTCAGTTTTTTTCTTTTTCTTCTTAAAATGTCTTTTATAGGTTGTGTTGTATACTTCCTATGTGCACCATTTAGGAGGCACACAATGTCTGGTTGTCTTTTTTCTGATATGAACATCAATCAATGAGTTCAGCTTGATTTACCCATTATAAAGCTCCCCATCAGCTTTTTACTTAATTTTAGTGGTCATTGATGATGGTTTCATAGCTCCATATTTCATTAGGATTGAAAAATGGCAATATTCTTTTTCTATCATTTCTTCTTCACTTCTTAGCTGGGATTATTCTACAAAGAAACACTTTCCCATATCAACTATTTTTATTATCTTGTATTAGTTAGGACAGAAAAGGCAGAAGAAATTGTTGATTGTTTCCCTTTATTACAGTTTTCAGAATAATGAGTCATAGGTAATTTTAAACCCTCAAGAAATGAGTACAGAGTGATTTAGCCCATAGGTTTAGAGTGGATGATATATCTTTAAGGAAATTTGGATGATTTCTGTCTTTGAAAGAAGCCTGTTCTACGTGACCTATAAGGTCCCTTTGAGCTCATAATTTTTCTTCTTCGTGAAAAACATTTATGCTTTATTTCTCAGTTTTGAAAAGAATTAGTTAATATATTCTAATGTACTTTAGAGTGTAAGATGTTCCTTTAACATAGAGCATACTTTACATTTTGTGGGTTTGTTTCAAAGTACTGAATAGTTAGCTAATGTTTTGGGGGGGGACTACTTCATTATCTTTAAAATTTTTTATGTAAAAAATTTAACCTGTATTTTTAAACTTTAAATATTAAACAAAGAAAAATTGCAAGAAGAGTGCAGGGAACTACTGTTCACCCTTTACCCTGATTCACCAATCTTCTCATTTTCTACATTTTTTCATATTCTCTCTTATTCCTTCTGTTTGTACACACACACACACACATATGGTATATGTGTAAGTATGGTGTTGTCTTTATACATAGATATCTGTCTGTATCTATCTATCCACAGATGTACACAGATGATATACATATATTTATTTTTTCTAAACCATTTGAGGGTAGGTTGCATGCATCATGCCCCTTAATATTTCTGTGCATATTTCCTAAGAACAAGAAGATGCTCTTATATAATCACAGTACAGTTATCAATTCAGAACATTTATCATTAATAAAATATTTTTATTCAATCTACAGCCCGGGGCTTCCTAGGTGGCGCAGTGGTTAAGAATCCATCTGCCAATGCGGAGGTCACGGGTTCGATCCCAGCTCCAGAAAGATCCCACATGCCACGGAGCAACTAAGCCCGTGTGCCAAAAAAAAAAAAATCTACAGCCCACATTTCAATTTCATCAGTTGTCTCAATAAGATCCTTTATAGAATTTTTTTCCCTCTAACATAGGACCCAGCAGTTCAGAGTCACTTACTGCATTTAGTCACTGTCTCTTAATCTGTTATTGTCTAGAACATTTCCTTAGCCTTTCTTGGTCTGTCAGGACATTGACATTTTTGAGGAATCCAGGTCAATTTCATTCTCTTCTCCCTGCCATAACCATATACATTGCTCGGTTCTCAGTCATAAATAACAGAACTAACCTGTGCCTGACTGAGCAGGAAAGGAATTTATTAAAAAGGTATTGGGGAGCTCCTCAACATATCTCAATAAATACATTTTATTTTGCATATATATATGTGTATATATGTATCAAACAATATTGTTTATAAACAAAAAAATAGTTATTGAGCACTTCTAATGTGCCAGACACTGTCCCTATTACACTATTTATCCAAAACATGACCCTATAAGATAAATACTCTTTCAAATACTCCTGAATCCCATTTTAAAAATGAGACAATTGTGGATTAGGGAGGTTAAGTGGCTTGCCCAAAGTCACACAACTAACACAGGGATGAGAGTTCAAAGTCAAGTTATGTCTGACACTAAAGTCCATCCCTCTTCAATTCCACACTTTTATATGGCAGCATAACTTGAACACTTTCTCACAAGATATTTTCTAGAAAATAAATGATCTGTGATAATCTGAAGTATTAAATCCTGTTTTAGTACGTATTATATGATAAGAAGTGCATGCTGAAAAACATACACACTTTTATATAGTTTTTTTCCATCTTTAAAAACCCTTCACAGACATGACCTAATGCTAGAATTACTGGCCAGAAAATCCTCAGCGTGCACATCAAAATGTACCCACTTGGGGGCACCCACAATGCAGCTTTTCTGCCTGTTCTGCCCAGAAGCTTCAAGCCCTGCAAGGCTGGAGGAGAGCCAGCTGATGAGCTCAGGCTGCCCTACAGGACTCAGACAGCCGAGTCTGATGTCTCAAGGAAGCGCCTCCAGTATCTCAATTGGGAGGAATATCTTCCTTAGCATGTTGTCCACACAATAAATTATTTGTGCTATTTAAAACAGTAATAATTAGTGTATTTGCTACAGACCAAATGTACTAGATATATTATTAGGATTTAATGACCAAGAACTAAAAATAATTCGCTGATTAAAAATGATATATTTGTCCAAAGGGGTTTTTGGATTTATGCTATGCCAGCATTAGGAACATAATAATTACCGAGCAGGGGTAAAAATGGATCCTAAAATCAAGCTAAGTGTTTCAAATTGATTTTGCATGTGTTCTCACCTGAAGCATGCTCTCTGGTGATCCCTAGAGCAAGAAGGGTTTCTACTGGTGTTACTGCTAATATAATCTCTAGGTTAGTCATTTGGTCTTCAGCTCTATCAGATACTAGAGATGCTCCTGAAATATACCGATGTCAAAGATGTCATTGATCCAGATGTAGTTGCTGTGATTGCCTAGAAAGGGGTTATTATTCTAGAGCATAAGGAGAGAAGATATGGAAAATGATTTATACTGGACATGGCTATCGCAGTGTCTTTTATACCTACTGCCTGTGCTAAAGAGGCAGATGAAGGTGGCCATGTTTTGTACCATATAAATCTGTCTTTCCTGTATATGGCTGACTGCACTAGAGGGAGCCAAAATATCGACTAGAGAGCAGCTTGTGGGGTGATCTGGCTCAAAAAAGCACTACTCAAAGAGGGACAAGCTGGACCAATCATATGCTCACTGGTGGGAATCTGATTTGGGAAACAGAATACCAGGTGGGTAACAGTAGGAACTGATATGAAAGGAGTGGGATACAGTGTAGAATAGTGACCCAGAGCAAAGCCAAGTAGGAGGAAGTTAAGCTTTGAATAAGGTGAGACAATAATTAAGCGGAAGATGTGAGGAGAAAAGATGGAAAAGAGAAATCCAGTCTTTGGTGGAAGGAGTAGCCAGAAGTGTGAGGAGAAGCAAAGGCAGGGCAAGACTGAGCCATGTGGAAATGGAGCACTTCAGAGGAGAGTCACAGCTCTTGCTCCCGAGGGTCTTGGGTGCAGTGCAGTTTCTGGTCCAGTCTGGTCCTTGTTCCTTGACTGTGATGAGATCCTGGCTCCATCCTGACTCTTATAATAAACAGCCATTAATTGTGCAAACTTGAGTGAATATCTGTTCCCTTCTAACCAAAGTAACTAACTAGAATAGAAGTAATGGGAGAGAAAAGTATTACTGCTTCCAGAGTCCTTTTTGAAAAAATGTGGTAAAGTACACATAACATAAAATTTACCATTTTAATCATTTTTAAGTATACGGTTCAGAGGTATTAAGCATGTTCATATTGCTGTACAACTATCACCACTGTCCATCTCCAGAACTTTTTCATCATCCTGAAACCTGTAGCCATTAAACAATAACTCCTCCTGTCCCCTCATGCAGTCCCGGCAACTACTATTCTATCTTCTGTCTGTATGAATTTGTGCAGAGTCCTTGTTGAATGAATAATACTGATATTAAATGGTTAAGATATTATTTATAATTTATATGAATTATATTTATATTAAGCAGTTAGGATTTGTTTAAAACAGTGGTATCAGATGGCTAAGATATTACTTATATTGTTGGCATTAAATGGTTAAGATATATATTTAATATATTTGTTATAATATGATACATGTATACATATTATTTATGGATAAGATATTATTTATCTTATTTAAATGGCTAAGATATTATTATTTATCTGGACAAAGCAACTTCCCAGAGTTTTGGGGGAGCTGGAGTTATCCCAAATAGCCTGGAAAGTGTAGACTGTTGATTGTGTGCAGTCAATTAACTGCAGAAGGAATACAAATCAGACAGGAAACCAAACCTGAGTGGGAGGCCCCAAGGGAGTCTGAGATGTTGAGTGATGTCTTTATCATGTTCTAGCAAAGGGGTTGGTATGTTTAGAGGAACACTCCTTGATATATAAAGTAAAGTGACCCTACTTGGGGGGGAAAGACTGAGATCTGGGAAGAAAGGAGGCCAAGGAAATTTTGGGTTAAAGTCTGCCATCTCTGTGTCGCTAGAATAGAATTATTATACCAATTTCATTCCTGAAGGCTGTACTTTGGAGACATCCTTCTAAGAGGCTTCAAAGTGTCACAGACTTTGTTATTTGCCAGTGGTCATCACGGACCCTCAACAGTGTGGGTCTATGAGGAGATGAGAGTAAACTTAAGCTTTTATGGGGCAAGGGTTTGAGGGACTGACCTGACTGGTTTCCAAGGAAGCGGGACCAAAAGTTCAAATCACAAAATCCAAATTAAGGTATCAGATAAGGTGAGCTGGGATCCTGCCACTAGATTCTCTGAGCAGTAGCTATGCTGGTGATATTCAGTGGCTGATATCATTTTGATTCTGATGAAAACAGGATCCCAGCAGCATGTGGGGATCAGGACATGGTCCAAATCTTGGGAAAAATAGATTGACCCGGACTAGGTAGACTGATAGAGTCCCAGCTGAGCAAACACATTTAAGGCAGTGCTGGACCATTGAATAAACCAGAACTGGAGCCAAAAGCCCCTTCCTTCCAGGTGAATATCTATGACAGGGATTCACGTAGAAGGCTGCTCTTCATCCCTTCCAGGCAAAACTGAGGAAAGGAGAAGCAGCACCTAAATATAGCCATGTTTGGTTCTCTTTAGCATAACAACAGGGTGGGACTGAGCCGGAAGGTTGAACAGGTCCACTGCCCATATCTGGGCTTGAGCACGCAAAACAGGGAGTATGACAATCAGAGTCTCGCTGGGGAGTCCAGAGAAGTTCCATGGCTTTATTGATCAATCCCCTCTTTCAGACCATCCAAGTAAGGCTAAGGAGGCATTGTCCTGATAACATGCAAACTCCCTACTTCATAGACCATCAACCAAACTCTGGACATAGAACGAAAGTGTTTGTTCAGGGCATTCATGCTGAAAGCTGAGCTGGAAGATGGTGTTGTGGTACCGGCCACTGGGATTCCATGCTGTTCTACATACTTTGTCCATCCCTGTTACATGCCACTCAGATCCTCCTTCAGTGGATCTTATTAACTGAGCTGTTAAGAGCATTGTCGGCAGATAGCCTTCAGTCCCAGCCCCTTCATTTATTACCTAACAAAGGAGAATGGCCTTGCCTGAGGTCACCCTTTCCAGGGAAGCCCATATCCAATGATTGACCAATGGGGACTATAAAGACACTGATATGTTGGCCCAACATGAGACAACTCTGAGGGGCTAGTCTAGCTCCAGCACTTCCCATAGAGTCAGCTGAGGCAGCTTGATTTCTCCCTTTGTCCAATTTTGCTTCTGTCCCTACTCTGGTCTGAATGTTTGTGTCTCCCCAGAGTTCATTTGTTGAAATCCTGACCCCAAAGGTGATAGTAGGTGGGGTCTTTGAGAGGTGACTAGATCATGAAGGTGGAGCCCCCATGAAGGGGATTAGGTGCTCTTATAAAGAGATTCCACAGGGCTCCCTAGCGCCTTCTGTCACGTGAGGGCAAAGCAAGACGGCTCTGGCTATGAGCCACATCAGAAAACGTGACCATGCTGGTCACTATCTCTTGGAATTCCAGTCTCCAGAACTGTGAGAAATACATTTCTTTTGTTTATAAGCTACCTGTCTGGTGGTGTTTAATTATAGCAGCCCGAGCAGACTAAGCTAGCCCCCTTCCTTCACAGGTGGGTGCTCCTTTATAAACATCCTTGCCATGGGCCCCAGTGTATATACGTTGCTGCTCATTCTTCGATCTTGTTCTCAAGTTCCTGTACTGGTGACTTGTCTTACGGCCCAGTCATCACGCTGGGGTCTGGTCCTGTTCTGATTTGTTCTCCATGTGGATGCTATTGCCATTTGGGTTTCCATTCATTTGAGGACACTGAGCAACACTGGCTAAGTGCCAGTAGCATTTCTCAGCTGTGCGCAGCCAGAAATGTTTTGAAATATTTCCAAACCCCCCCAGCTTGTTGTGCCACTCTAATTGAAAATCACCCCATCAGCACACCTTCCTAGGGTGCAGGAACTCTGCACTTGAAAGCACAGTGGAACCTCACTGTCTGAGGGCACAGCGTGCATCACCAGTTCCGTGTTTGTTACTGGGCCCTGTTCTGTTCATCTGTTAGGGTGGTTGAATGGCCACTCATTCAGTAGGTCCATGATTTCATTCACAATTTCATTCATTCAAGATTTCATCCCACTCTAGTGGGATGTGCAAATATTATCATGTCTACATGTGCCTTGAAGTGACACTGGTAGTGAAAGCACAACAAATTAATGGATAGTTGAAGTTTTCTTGCTCTTGCCTTCTTTGTTGAATACTTATACTAAATGTGCTCGGTAAGTTTGAGGCTTAAAGGGCCTGTTTTATTATCCCAATTTAGACTGTTTGAAGTTTTAATTTTCTGATATTAGATCTTTTCCTGGCTGGGAAGAAGGCAAGATTTCAGTATTTAGGAGACAGAGGAGTGAGATACCAGTAGAATAGAGTTTGCAGATATTACATTAGAAGATGTCAAATTCATTGAGATTAAAAGAGCACACTGGGGTGCGGGAAGAGATAAATTAGCAGTTTGGGATTACCATATATGCACTACTACATATAAAATAGATAAACAACAAGGACCTACTGTGTAGCACAGGAAACTATATTCAATATTTTATAACTTATAATGGAAAAAAATCTGAAAACATATAACTGAACATATGTATAGCTGAGTCATTTTGCTGTACAGCTGAAACTAACAACATTGTAAATAAACTGTACTTCAATTTTTAAAAATGGTTAAAATATTAAAAAAAAATAAAGCACACTAAAACTGGGAGTAAAGTTCAATACAGTGCTGAGAGAGAGGGTGATCTTGAAGATTCAGAGCACACAGGACTTTGCAAAAATCCATAGATTACACAAACTTTATCTTATCCAAGAGCTTAAAATAAAGCGATCAACCAAAGAATTACTTAAGCAAAGATCTATACAAATGTTCTTTCAAGATAGACTTCGCGTTTGTGAAGTATTTCTCCTCAAAGCCTGCACGAGGTATTCCGGGTGGTTAGAAAAGGGCTTCTCAAACTTGCTGTCCATTAGAATCACCTGAGGAGATCTTTTTTTTTTAAACCCTTGAGGCACAGGCTGCACCCTATACCAATTATATCACAATCTCTAGGCCTGAGACATAGGCATCACTCTTTCAAAAAATTTCTCAAGTAATCTGAACATTTGAGAACATGGTTTACAGCAGTGGCTCTCAAACTTGAGCCGCATTAGAATCACCCCGAGAGCTTGTTAAACCACAGATTGTTGGTTCTCACTCCCAGAGTTTCTGATTCAATAGGTCTGGGGTGGGGACTGAGAATTTGCCGATCTAACCATCTTCCAAATGGTGCCAATGCTGCTGGTCCAGGGAACCACAGTTTGAGAACCACCGATTTGGAGAATTATTTACATATTCATTCATGCCATCTGAAGACATGTGAGTCATAAATTTTCTTGCTGGGCAGCTTAAGTAGATGCAACATCCTTGGAAAGGAATCTAACCACAGTTGTGAGCTCACTGCACACACTGGTTCTTTGGCAGGGTTACATTCATGCCCATCTGTTAGGCTGGCAGCATGCCCACGGAAAATGTGCTATGCCAATTTCAGCAGGGCATAGGTGCTAACCAAACACGGTTGTAGGGGGATGGTTTTCATCACACAGCGAGTGCCGTTCCTTGGGCCAGGCAATCCTGCTGTTTGCAAACAGCTCCAGTCTGAGGCCACATGCTTCCTTACATCTGTAGATGCTTGAGGACATGATTAAAAAATAAATAATCAACAAATGGTTGATGATATTTCTCCCCCAATCTGTCTTAGCGTTGTAATTTGGCATGTAGAGAAGCACTCTCTCTTTGGTGAGCTGGAAGCCATTCCTAAGGACTTTACATATGTAACGCTTGAAAATTACAAGATTTGGATCAACTGCAGGTATTTGTTTGTAAATGTCATCACTTTTTTTTTTCTTTCTGTATATTTAAATTTTCCTTTATCTTAATTTTAAAATTTATTTCTCTTTTATGTTTTTTCTTTGCTTTTAAATAAAGGTTTTTCATTCTGTTTCTGAGTTAGGTTTTTTCCCTTTTATCACCAGTTTTCTAAAGTCTCTGATTTGACTTTTAAAATACAGAAGAGTCCTATTAAAAAGTTAGACTGGGAGTGAGGGAGTTTCTGCTACAGAATTCCAATTACATTATAAATCAATTACACTGATGATAAATCAAACTGTATTTATTATTTCATTTGTCCTGTAATCAAACCCAGACTTTGAGGAGGTTTTTGAACACTTTCAGATTGAAACATGTTTTCAGATTAAAAATTTCTTGAGCTCTTTAAAATAAATAAATACAAAGTAAAACAATAAAGAAAGAAATCCACTGATTTGTAAGAAAGAAACCGATTGGTTTATAAGACCTCAAAATCTTTTATAAAATCTACAGATTATGCTGGGATTGTACAAGGGAAACAAGGGCTGGGAGAATGAAGGTACAAAAAAATGAGAAGAGACAGCCCTCTTTCTTTACTATGGTTTGGATTTTATATTTGATTAAGTGGGCTTGAAAGAGGAAGCAGAGACTGAAGTATTATGTACCCCAAATTCCGGGTAAAGGAACCTCTGTCCATAAGACCTAAAGCAGAGCAGAATAATGAATTGTGACTATAGAAAATCATTTTTATCAACTCTCCCTACTTGCTTGAATGAGTAAAGTGGATTTTAGAAATGATAGGCCCTTATTAGCCTCTGAAGCCCTTGGAAGTATCTTGAAGTCTCCTTCAGGATTTCCACTGAAGTCTCCATTGACCATCCCTCCATCTTCTGTATACTAGCACTTTCTCTCAAGGGCAAGTTTTGAAGTTAAATGAAGGGGGAAAAAACCCCACCTTATTATAATTAAATGCTACTTTCTTTATTAGTAATTATTTTTCAAGAAAAAAAATTTTTTTTATTCCTTTTTATTTTCAAGGTTGGATATGTGGCTATACTCAAACAGGATTTGGGGAATGAGCTGGTGGACGCATCTAGCTTGCACAATATATTTACTTTGAGAAAGCATGATCTAAGAGAGGGGTACAAAGCTTAGAAATGAAAAAAAAATCTTGGGAAGACAATCTGTTGGGAAGTTGAGACTCATCTGCACATAAGAGTTTTTGAGTAGGAAATCGGCACATTAGGTGTACTTTTCATACACTTCTCAGTTGGGATATTATGTAGTTCATAGACTAAATTACTACTCCATTGCAACCTTAGGGAAACATTCTCTTGGAACAGTTTCTAATTACCTGAATAAATCCAGGTATAGAGAAAGGAAGAAAAGGAAAAAGCCAAATATAGCAAATATCTGAAACATCAATTTAAAACATTTTATGTAAGTATTAAATAAAACTGTTAAAATTTCAGAAGGTGGAAATTATACTAAAGTTGCAAAGTCTAAAGGCCAATTGGTGGCTTTTTAAAAACATCTTTATTGAGGTATAATTGACATACAATAAACTGCAGATATTTAAAGTGTATATTCTGATAGGTTTTGACATATGTATAAACCTGAATCCAACACCACAATGAAGACACTGAAAACATCCATCACCCCCCAAAGTTTCCTCAATGTCCTTTGTAATCTTTCTTGCCCACCCCCACCCCTCAAGCAAGCACTTATTTGCTTTCTGTCACTATTGATTACTTTGTATTTTGCGGAGCTTTATATAAATGGAACCACACAGTATGTACTCATTTTTGTCTGAATTCTTTCACTCAGAATAATTATTTTGAGATTCTTTTTCAATTGGTGGCTTTTTAGCTCGGATTTCAAATGTCTTCAGGTAAAGTGAGTTTTAGGTTTGCATCAGGATGACATAGAATCTGTTCAATAGGCTAATCAATTAGAATTGTAAGTTGGAATCTGTGGTAGCCAAGGAATTACCAGGCAGTCACCTTTACTTATAATGTCAGACTCCATCCCAGTTGGGTTTTGGGTTGTGAGCCAAGGAAACATTTTCTGGTTAACTTACAGAAAGGAGGAATTCCTGGAAAGATAGGGACTGGCTTCTGGAAACAAAGGAAAATGTGAAAAACTAGGGCTCTGTAGTGCCATTTCAAGCCATATTTGAGCCTGAAGCAAAAGGAAAAATCAGTAACACGGATCCCGTCTTTAAGACTTTGATATTTTGTTCATTGTGGAAATGTGCATTTATTTTGATTTTTAAAAATACTGCATTAAAATATTATCTTGACTCCTGAGTGTTTGGAGTACCTCTTCCGTTTTGTGCTCCAGGTGAGTGCCTCACTTACTTCACCCCTTTACCCTAATCCTGGCCCTGGCTCTGGCTGGATGAAAACGGGGGCAGCTCTGGGTTCTAAGTAGGAGGCCAGTTTCTTCGGGGCATAGTGGAAGTGCAGGTCAGCCCTCCCTGCTTTGAATTTCACTGCTCAAGGTTCAAATTCCAGGAGGTAAGACCCTGATTGGCCCAGTTTGAGTCATAGCATGTATCTAGTCACTCCAGTCTCAAATACAAGTCATTTTACTATCTTTTTTATTTAAACATTTTTCTTCTCTTTAGATAAACATTATTTTTCAGAGCAGTTTTGTGTTCATAGCAAGATCAAGAGTTCCCATATTACCCATCATCCTCCCTCCCCCAACATACAGTTATAGTCTCCTCTACTACCAATAATCTGCACCAAAGCAGAACATTTGCTACATTGACACTACACTGGATTACCATCTAAAGTCCATAGTTTATATCAGGGCTCACTCCTGGTGTTGTACATTCTTTGGGTTTGGACATATATATAATGGCATGAGCCCACTGTTACAGTATCAACAGAACAGTTTCACTGCCCTAAGAATCCCAAGAGTTATTTTAGATTTCTTCTTTCTAGCTAATTATTCTCATCTTAATGATACTCCTTCCTGAATATAATTTTGGTTTGTTCATTCTTTTCCTTATCACAGCCTCAGTCTAGAAAGCATCCCTTGTCTAAATAATTTTCAATAGCCTCTTGACTGGCCTTCCCTCCTCCACGCCATCCTCTAATCCACGCTTTGCACTTGTTCCACAGCGACCTTTCTATAGCTTAAACTGCTTCCATCTTGATTAAAACCCTTTGAAAGTTCTTCATGGCTTGGAGGTTGAGAATCCATTCTTCTGTCTTAATACATTTAAGAGGATTGAAACCATATCAAATAAGCTCTCAACCCCCATGGAATTACATTAAAAAAAATCAGCAACAGGCTCAGTCTGCCGTCTGGCTCCAGAGCTGCACTCCTTGCAAGAGATCAGGACGAGTTGCTCCAGAGGAGGAGGGTAAAGGGTTGCTGTGATGGCTCCGCGGGAACTCCTGGGGTTCACCTTCCTCGCTGCTGCTGTCTTCGTGGGTGGTGCTGTGAGTTCACTGCTCGCGGCCCCCACGGTCCACCCTGAGGAAATGGCCGCTAGTGACGTGTAGTATTGGGTGGGAGATTTTGGTTTTCACCCTGCATTTCATGACTGAAACAGAATCACAAAGTGAATTTCAAGGCACATCTGACCTCTAAAGAACTTCTGACACCCAGGTTTTCAGATAAGGGATTATGGTCCTGCACATCTTCCATGACTTAACTGTTCTTGTCTGTGGGCTGCCAAGTGTAAAATCGCTCAAAATAGTAAAACATCCTAAGAAGAAAATTAACTCCTCAAATGAATGGCGCTTCACAAAAAGCAGCACTACTTTGGTGTTTTCATTTGGAATCGAATAACATAAAGATATCTGGGCAAAGCTGAGATTTTGTGTGTTCCAGGCGGCTTTCAGGTTGGGTGCCCATCATAATGGAAATGATGGAGGAGTCAGCTGACTTTCGCCTCAGCTTTCCTCTATCAGCTATTGACACAGCATTCTTCGTAAGGGAAGAAAGAAATTCACCGAAGGGACTTTTTGGGGAGGGAGGGATGAGTAAAGGGTGTTGGATACCCCGGCAAACTGAGTTCCTGTGCCCAGTCTTCTCACGTTGAGGATACTTGTGCTAAACTTGTTGAACTCAGGGGGGTTTCTATTCCCCCTTTGCTATACCCCAAGCTTTCTGCCTTCTCGTCTTTGCTCACCCCAGGATCCCACTCTACCTGAGTCTCTCCTCCCCCCCCCCCCATTTTGTTTGCACACCCCTGTGTATAACTGCATTGCAACTACTAATAAAGTGTCTATTGTACACAGGGAAAAAAAATCTTCAACCACAACAACAAAAGTCCACAACTATGACATACTTAGTGGTGAAAGACTAAATACTTCGCCTCTAAGATCAGAAACAAGACAAAGATCAACTCTCAGCACTTCTCCTAACATTTCGGCCCTAGTTAAGGCAATTAGGCAAGACAAAAGAATAAAAGAAGGAAATTCGGGAAATTCACAAGTATGTGAAAATTAAACACTCCTAAATAACCCAATGGGTCAAAGGAGAAATTACAAAGGAAATTAGAAACTAGGTGAGATGAATGAGAATGAAAGTACAAATACCAAAATGTATGGGATGAAGCTAAAGCAGTGTTTAGTGGAAAATATGTAGTTGTAAATGCGTATACTAAAAATGAAGAAAGATCTCAATAGATAGTCTAACTTTTTACTTTAAGAAACTGGAAAAGAAAAGGAAACTAAGCCCAAAGCAAAAAGAAAGAAAGAAATAATAAAGATTAGGGTAGAAATAAATGATATAGAGAATAGAAAAACAGAGGAAAATCAATGAACTGAAAAGTTGGTCCTTTGAAATGATCAATAAAATTGACAGAGAGAGACAGACAGACTCAGCTTATTAAAATTAGGGATGAAAGACAGAACATAACTACTAACCTTAAAAAATCCAAAGGATTATAAGGATATGCCATGATCATATGCCAATGAACTGTATAAACTAAGTGAAGGGGAAAAATTCCTAGAAAGACACAAACAATTAAAACAGAGTCAAGAAGAAACAGAAAATCTGAATAGATCTATAACAAGTAGAGAGACTGAAACAGTAATTTAAAAAAACTTCCCAGAAAGAAAAGCCCAGGATTAGATAGTTTCTCTGATGAATTCCATCAAGTGTTTAAAGAAGATTAACACCAATACACAACATTATAGAATAAAGCACAAAAACCACATGATTATCTCAATAGTCTTAGAAAAAGCACTTGACAAAATCCAACAATCTTTCTTAACAAAAACACTCAACAAACTAGAAATAGAAGGAAACTTCTTCAACCTGATAAGGGGAATTCATGAAAAATCCACAGTTATGACATACTTAGTGGTGAAAGATTGAATGCTTTGCCCCTAAGATCAGAAACAAGACAAAGATATCAACTCTCAGCACTTCTATTTTGCATTTAGGCTCTAGTTAAGGCAATTAGGCAACACAAAAAATAAAATGTATCCAGATTGAAAAGGAAGAAGTATATCAATTTGTAGGTGACATAGTCTTTGTATATAGAAGATCCTATGGGATCCACTAAAAAGAAAGCTATATAAATGAATTGCGGTTGCAAGATACAAGATCAATAAACAAATTTATTTTACATACTAGTAATGAACAATACGAAAACGAAATAAAACAATTTCATTTATAATAGCATAAAAAATAAAATAGTTAAAATAAATTTAACAAAAGAAATGTCAGATTTTCACACTGAAAAGCACAAAACATTGTTGAAAGAAATTAAAGAATATTTAGATAAATAGGAAAAGATCTGTACCCATGGATTGGTGACTTAGTATTGTTAAGATGGCAATACTCTCTTAATTGAGCTGCAGGTTCAATATAATCCCTATAAAAATTCTGGCCAGTGTTTTGCAGTAATTGACAATCTGACCCTATAATTCATATGAAAAATGTGGGTTCAAGCCCTGGTTGGGGAACTAAGATTCCACGTGCTACCTGGTGTGGCCAAAAAATTAAAAAAAAAAAAAAAATGCGAGAGTCTCAGAACAACCATGGACTTCCCTGGTGGTCCAGTGGTTAAGACGCCAACTCTTCCACTGCTGGGAGGGCACAGGTTTGGGGAACTAAGAGCCCACAGGCCTGCGGCGTGGCAAAAAAACCAAAAAACCAAAAACAAAAAAAGAATAACCAAAGCAATTAAAGAAAAATAGGAATAAAGCTGGAGATTTCACACTCTGAGATTTCAAATCCACAGTAATCAAGACACTGTAGTGCTAACAAAAGAACAGACACAGAGATCAACGAAGTAGACTTAAGAGTCCAGAAACAAGTCCATACATTTATGGTCAATTCACGTTTTGGCAACAGTGTCCAGACAATTTAACGGGGGAAGAAAATTATTTTCAACAAATGGTGCTGGGACACCTGGACATTCCCCTGCAAAAGGTGAATTTGGGTCCATATCTCATGCCATATACAATATTTAACTCAAAATAGATCGAAAACTTAAATGTAGGATATAAAACTATAAAACTGTTAGAAGAAAAAATAGGCATAAATCTTTGTGGCCTTGAACCAGTCAACAATTTCTAGATATTACACCAAAGCCTAAGTAACAAAAGGAAAAATAGGTAAATTGAGCTTCATCAAAATTAAAACCTTTTGTTCCAAAGGGCACTATCAAAAAATGAAAAGACAGTTCACAGAATGGAAGAAACTATCTGCAAATCAAATATCCAATAAGGGTCCAGAACATATAAAGAACTCTTACAACTTAAGAATAAAGAGACAAATACCTCAATTAAAATTGGCAAAGTATTTGAATAGACATTACTCCAAAGAAAATCTACAAATGGTGAGTAAACACATGCAAAGATGCTAAACATCATTTGCCACTGGGGAAATGTGATACCACTTGTGGGTTAAATTTGCAAGAGATACGTTGAAGTCTTAACTCTGAAACCTGTGAATATGACCTTATTTGGACATAGAGTCTTTGCAGATGTAGTCAACTCATGATGAGGTGCTGGATTAGGGTGGGTCCTAAACAAATATGACTGGAGAAGAGAAAGAGAGATATAGGGGAGAACTCTGTGCGATAGGAGAGTTGGAGAATGAAGTGATGTACCTACAAGCCAAGGAATGCTAAGGATTACTGGCGAGACAAAAAACTAAGAGAAGAGTATGGAACAGTTTCCCTTAGAGGCTTTAGAGAGAGCAAGACCTTGAAGACACTTTGATTAATGACTTCTAGTCCCCAGAACTGTGAAAGAATAAACTTCTTTTGTTTTAAATTACCCAGTTTGTGGTAATTAGATACAGCAGCCCTAGAAAGCTAATATATCACTTCAGTCCCACTAGGATGGCTATAAGAAAAAAGGTAGATAATAAGAAGTGTGGAGTTGTGAAGAAATTAGAACACATATATTGCTGGTGGGAATGTAAAATGGTGCAGCCATTTTGGAAGACGGTTTGACAATTCCTCAAAAAGTAAACAGAGTTACCATAAACCCCAGCAATTCGGCTTCTAAATATATATCCAAGAGAAATGAAAACTTATGCCCCGATAAAACATTAATGCTTATAGCACCATTCTAAATAGCAGCCAAAAAGTGGGAACAACCTGAATGTCCATAAACAAAATGTGATGTATCCACTCACGGGAATATTATTTGGCAATGAAAAGGAATAAAGTACTGACCCAGGCTACAAAATGGATGACTCTTGAACACATTATGCTAAATGAAAGAATCATGAAAGATCATATACTGTATGATTCCTTAATATGAAATGTCCAGAATAGGCAAATCTGCGGAGGCAGAAAGTAGATTAATGGTTTCTTAGGGCTGGGGTGGAGGATGGGGAATGACTGCTAATGGATATGGTATTTCATTTGGGGGCTGATGAAATATCCTAAAATCAGATAGTGATGATGGTTGTACAGCTTTGTGACTATACTAAAACCCACCGAAGTGTACCCTTTAAATGGGTGAATTTTATGAGATGTGAATTATATCCCAATAAAGCTACTAAAAAGGAATCCATTCTTCTGTGAATGCTTTTTATTTTAGCTGTGCTGAACTCACTCTGCTGTTTCCCACCCCTGAGATCTTATACATGTTGTGCCTGGAATGTTCTCCCCAATTTTGTCTACTGGTAAATCCTGATTTATTCTCAAAACCCAGTTTACACATCACCTCTTCTGGGAAGCCTCTGTCCTCCCAGGAAGGTAAACATTTTTCTGCATGGCTTGTTTTCTTAAATTGAGATATAATTGACACACATTATATTAGTTTCAGGTGTACAACATGTTTTGATATTTGTATATGTTGCGAAGTGATCACAATTAAGTCTAGTTCACATCTATCACCACAATTTTTTTTCTTGTGATGAAGAGCTTTAAGATCTACTCTCTTAGTAACTTTCAAATAAACAATACAGTATTATTAGCTATAGTCATCATGCTTAAGATAAGTCCCCAAGGACTTATTTATCTTATAACTGGAAGCTTGTACTTTTTGACCCCATTCACTGATTTGGCCCACACCCCACCCCCGCCTCTGGCACTCCAGCAACCACCAATCTATTCTCTGTATCTATAAGTTCTTTCTTTGTTGTTCTTTTTAATTCCACATGTAAGTGAGATCATACTGTATGTATCTGACTTATTTCACTTAGAATGATGCCCTCAAAGTCTTGCCTTGATTTGGGGAACAGTTGTACATTTCTTGCTGTGTCACCATTCTTCTTTTGCTTTTTGCTTCCATTTCTCCTGTGGTTCACGCTCCTCTCTGAGAACGAGGACTGTATCTTACCACATTTGCATCTTCCTTCAGTGCTCAACGTGCCCGGCACATAGCAGGCACTCAGGGAGTGCTTGCTAAATCTAACTGAATAATTTGAAATCACATGCAACAAAGCTCAGGAGTAAACAGCAATGAGAAGATTACATAAGGTTGTGGTCATGAACAGCATTTCCTAATTAAACTGCTAAGAATTTGGTAATAACTTGGCATTTGAGGCACCTATGGTTATAAAACTCTCAGATTTAGCCTTTTATTATCCTAGCTATACTGCCAAACACCAGCTAGCTTTTAAGTTTTCATTCTTTCTTTTCTCCTGCTCTCCTTCCTTCCCTCCCTCCCTTCCTCCTTTACATTTTATTCATGAGTCAACATACGCTTGTTTTTTCCTATCAAAATTTTTAAAAACGTTCCATTTTGAAATAATTTCAGGCTTACAAAAAAAGATCACAAATATCATTTAAAGAATGTTCATATGCCCTTCATCCAGCTTTTCAAATATTATCTTATAAAACCACTGTATAATGATCAAAACTAGGAAATTAATATTTATCAAGTACTATTCACTAACCTACTAGCCTTATTCAAATTTTGCCAATTATTCCATTAATGCTTCTTTTCTAGTCCAGGATCCAATACAGGATCAGAGTCATGCCTTTTCAGTCTCTTTCAGTTGGGCAGTTTCTCAGTCTTTCATGACACTTTCACAGAGTACCAGGCAATTGTTTTGAAGAATGTCCCTTAATCTTACAAGTGCATAGTAGATACTTTTTGTAGGTGCTGTGCTAGTCTCTGGGGTGCTTCAGTCTAGATTCAGTCTTTGCCCCCAAAAAGCTGGTCTTACAGTGAAGAGGAGGGTGGATGCACAAATTAACAGGTAATTACAATACGGTGCTATAACAGAGGTAAACACTGAGCATGAAGAGGATATTAGAAAGGGCAACTGGCTATATCTTGAGTGTCCTGGAAAGGCTTCTTGCAAGAGATGATATCTCAACTAAGAGCAGAAGAATAAGGAGGTGAGCAGGGCAGAAGGGGGGGGCCCTAGAGAGAAGAGTGTTCTAGGCGAAATTTAACCCATCAAATATAGCAGAATACTTGCAGTCATTTTAAGGAATAACCTAAATACTCTTATAAAAATCTTTATAATCAGGACCACATTTGAACATGTTGAAGAAATCTGCTTTGACCTTTTCGGTCTTGTCAGAATTCATTAAAAAACCCTTGACATTCCGACATTCATCTTTGTACTTTGGCAATTTCAGAAGTTCTGATGATAAAATTGACTTTAAGAAGCACAATGAAGGTGAAGCTAAAGAGAAAGATTTTTTTTATGGAGTTGAATTAATACAAGTAAATTCTGAAGTACATGAGCCTCTGAAGAGAATGATTAAGGATGGTATAAAAGGAAATTAATTTATCAGAGGGACTCTGGCCTTGGTCATTGTCAAGAAATAATCACATAAATGTCATGGTAAAGTTAGACAAAATCATGCAATTGTATAACCTTTTTGTATCTTGTAATACCCAACAGGAATAGTCCCTCCTGGAACACAAGAGTTATAATAGGTTTGTGTAAGAGACAGCTGACCAGACTCACTTAAAAATGGGCATCTGCAGGTTGACTTGTGACTCAGAGTCTAGTCTATCATCACTCAGGGTCAACTGCTTTTGGTTAGGAACCTTTGAATAAGATTCTTGGCTGTGAGTTAAACACATCATTTAAGGATGGGGCTATAGGTAAACTATATGTTTGGAATAGACCTCCTCTTCTCTTCCTCTTCCCCACATCCCTCCTCTTCCTCTTTGTTATTATTTTTTTGTTCTTTACTTTTCCTTCTGGTAACAGCCTTTCCCCCACCTTACTCCACCTGCCAAAACTTGACTAATCATAATTCTTCATCTCTTTGGCCCCTGTGATTGGCTTGAAGAGTGGGAATACTACTTCAGCAGGACCAATCAGAACCTTTGGTTGGGATATTTCAAATGGGATCTAGAAAGAGAAGCCCCATTCATCTCTAGTGGTGGAGTTAAACAGGCAGAAGTCTGGAAGTCATGGTTAGGAAAATGTGAATGAATCAATGTATTCAGGTTAAAAAAAGTTGGTCAAAAAAAAGAACACCATTAGAAATATAAAGAGTGTTTTGTTTGGTGTCATTGTGAACTTGTGAATTTTAACACATAAGTTGTGTTTTAATCCTTTAATGATTATTCTCCTGAATGCTCAAATTACACTATCTTTGGTCAGTGGCAACCTTTCAAGTTGGCTCCTAAGCACTATTGATGCAACTCTGACTCTATAGCTTTCTCACTTTCAGTTGTGATGTGTAGACTCATCCTATACGTCTCCTATTCCAGATCAGGAGATAGCCCTTTCTCCAAGGATCTTTGGCTTGTTCAGTAGAAAACAGTATTTGGAGTCCACAACTTCTTCCCCTTTGTAGGATTCTAGGAACTTGTAAATATTGAAAACTGTTATAGGGAAAAGAGCATTTATCTTGCCTTTTCCATATGAACTGTACCTCAAAATATCAACAGTTCATAAGGAGAAGTTTTTCTGTTCTGTGTTTTGTTTTTCAATAGAAGTATTTCAGCTAACAAAAGAAGATGGACTTATATCATTAGAATATCACTATTTTGCAATCCCTATTGAATTAATGGACCTGGGCAAGGATCATCAATGGCTGTTAGCATTGCCAAACGAGAGACAGCTAGATGTTATATACCTCGATGAAATTACACTACACTATCGGTGAAGTCATCTTGCCACAAAACAGCTGAGTCTATTCGAGTGTCTCACTGTAACTACCAATTTATAGAAAATATAAGTGACAGAGGAACATGTAACCCTATACCAGAGACTGAAACAGCAAAATTCCAACCTTAAGAAGCCTATAAGACCAAAACCAGACTTAAACAATAACAGAAACATTTCTGAGAGAGAACTATGGAATGGAGGAATAACCTACAGATTAAAATGTACTTGAGCCATATCAACCAACTGTAACAGTTATTGAACACTGACTATTGTAATTGGTTATTTGGATATTGACCCAAACAAACTGGAAACATTTATAAAGCAATTGGGGAAATATTTTTTTTTAATAAATTTATTTATTTATTTATTGCCTGTGTTGGGTCTTCGTTGCTGCACGCGGACTTTCCCCAGTTGCAGAGAGTGGGGGTCACTCCTTATTTCAGTGCATGGGCTTCTCACTGCAGTGGCTTCTCCTGTTGTGGAGCACAGGCTCTAGGCACGCAAGCCTCAGCAGTTGCAGCATGTGGGCTCCCTAGTTGTGGCTCTTGGGCTTGAGAGTGCAGGCCCAGCAGTTGCGGCACATGGGCCTAGCTGCTCTGCAGCACATGGGATCCTCCCAGACCAGGTCTCGAACCCATGTCCCCTGCATTGGCAGGCAGATTCCCAACCACTGCTGTGCCACCAGGGAAGCTCTCAATTGGGGAAATTTGAACACTGACTGGAGGATGATACTAGGACATTGTTTTTTACACATTATTAGGTTGATGAGGGTATTATAGAGCTGGTTTTACAAAGAATCTCCTTCAGAGATTCTGTGCATGAAGCAATATGACATCTGAGAATTTTCCTCTAACTAACCTTCTGTGGGGAGTGCAGGATGGTGATGTAGCTGACACAAAACTGATGAGCTCAAACAAAGTCGACGGGTACATTGGGATTCATTATATCATTCTATTTTGTATATGCTTGAAGATTTCCATAATAAGACTCTTTTTTTAATTGAAAAGACAATCCACCACCTGGGAAGAGATATTTAATGCCGACAACTTTAAAAAATCAAATACAAAAAAAGAAGTTATTAATATCAAGAAAAAGGCCAAAAACCCAACTAAAATTGGGCAAAGGATATGAATAGGCAGTTTATAGAACAAACTCTAATGATTATGAAACACATAATTAAGAATGCAAATTAAAATCACATTGAAATATCTTTGCACAACTATTAGTTTGGCAAACATTAAAATGCTAGATGACACCACATGTGGGAAACAAATTGTCCCTTGCCTTGGTAGGAGATAAAAATTTTTATATCCACTTTGGAGACCAACTGGGTAATAGCTAGAAAGTCTGAAAATTTGCATGTCTCCCAGAAATGAAAAAATTACAAGACGTTTGCCTTCCTCGCCTTCTGTGAAGATGGGATGCAGGTGTTTGACCCAGTCTGCCAAACAGATGCATCAGCTCCAAACTTTGAGTCTGAAAATGATGTTAAAAAGTAGGGACCAAGCGGAGCCCCGGCTGTGAAGGTGGCAGCGGAGACAGCAGCACCTCTGTACAATTTCTGGAGTTGGCAATGACTACAGCCCTAGAGATAGCAGGAGCATCGCGCATGTGTCATTTGGAAATCAAAGGGGCGGTACCTGTGCCTTTAAGCAGAGCAGCAGCGTCCTTATTAGATCAGTTCCATGGTGTGATGTTAGGTAGCTTATCTTCAAGTCGGTTCTTAAGCCCTTCCTGAGATTCTGTAAGCTATCTGACATTCTTTTAAAAATTATTTTTCTTGTTTAAATAACCCATAATGGCTTTCTGTTGCTTATAACCAAGAATCTTGACTGATGTGGAAAGCAATTTGGCAATGCCTATTAAAGCTGAGGCTATGCATACGCTACAGCTCAGCAATTCCACCACTGCACATACACTTCACAGCAACATTGTCCAGTAGAAGTTTCTACACTGATCGCTGTGCTCTGCAATATGCTAGCCACTAGCCACGTGTAGCTACTCAGCACTTGAAATGTGGCTAGTGTCACTGCAGAATTAAGATCAAATTTTTATATGATTAATTCTAATTTAATTGATTTTAATTAATTTAAATTTAAGTAGCCATATGGCTATACAGTGGCTAGTGGCTACTTTATTGAACAACAAAAGTCTAGCATAATGCTTGCCTTTGTGCACAAAGATACTCATTGCAGCAGTATTTGCATTAATAGAAATTCAGAAACAAGCTGGAGTCACACAAACAAATACTATAAAGCAGTGAAAATGAAGGAATTGAGTTTATACTATTAACATGGATAAATCTAAAGAACACAATTTGGCAGGAAAAGCAAGCTATTATGATAGATACAGTGTGATACCACTTTATGTAGAGTTAAAGAAACAGAATTATTCTTCACATTCTTTGATTTAAAAATGTAGTAAAATTAAAAAAGAAACACAGAAGGGAAGGCTTCACACTAAATTCAGAAGTGTTGTAAGAGAGGAGACGGAATTGGAGGTCTTCAACTACGCACATTCTACGACTTGTTAAAATGGGGGTATCACTAATTTGTTTATTAGAATTTTTATCCATATCTAGGTATCTCATGTATCAAATCTGAAATATTAAAATATTTTAAACATCCATAAATATACACCTTTTATACACTGAGTAACTGACTAGCCTGCCTCTTCAGCCTCCTTTCATTCCAATGATGCTACGGATGCTCTGTCCTCCTCTTCTTCCATAATAATGGGGCTGTGGCTTGGGTGAGACTTCCCATTTCCTAGTCCCGCTTGTAGCCGGTGGACGTGGGGCTAAATTCCTGCCAGTGGAAGGTGGGTGAGATGAACAACTTGCCTCTCACAAATTCCTGGCTCTGTACTTCCCGGTGGCTGGAACAGCAGTAACCAATACGGCCTCGGCGGCTGCATGTAGCACAGGGAGAGATGTCATCAGCCACAGTCTTTGACCAGAGCCACCCATCCACCTGTGACTGTTACCTGAGACAGAAACCAGCTTCCTTATCTCTTAAGCCTTTTTGTTGTTGCGTTTCATTTTGGCAGTTCCTTTAGATCTGTATTCATCTTTTTACCTCTTATGCTCCAGATTATTTTTCTGATACCTGCATTGTTCATGGTGTTTATTACTCTAAATTAAGGGATTAGGAGTAAGTATAAAATAACAGTAACTTTCACTCCTATTTAGGAAATACAGAAAATATAAGTTTTTGTAACTGCCAGACATAGAAGAGTGAATTGAAGATTATACAAATGACATTTTTATAGCAGTTATAAATCACTGAGAATTTCACATTTGATACATGTAGGTCTGCCTCTAGTTCCAATCTCTCATTCCCAGATGAAGAAACCACAGCCCACATAAAAAATGAAATAATGCAATTTGCAGCAATGTGGATGGACCTAGAGCTTATCATACTGAGTGAAGTCAGACAAAGACAAATAGCATATGATATCAGTTATATGTGAAATCTAAAAAATGATACAAATGAGCTTATTTACAAAACAGAAACAGACTCACAGACATAAAAGACAAATTTATGGTTACCAAAGGGGAAAGTAGGGGGAGGGATAAATTAGGAGTTTAGGATTAACAGATACATATTACTACATATAAAATAGATAAACAACAAGGTCCTACTGTATAGCACAGGGAACTATATTCAGTATCTTGTAATAACCTATAATGGAAAAGAATCTGACAAGGAATATATATCTGAATCACTTTGTTGTACACCAGAAACTAAGACAACATTGTAAGTCAAATATACTTCAATTAAATAAAAAAGAAACCATGGCTCAAAGTTATTGTATTTGGCTAAGTTCACACTGTGAATTAGCGGCAGAGCCTCCTGGCTTATTCTCACTCCATTTCTCACCTCCTACCACTGCCTCCCTTGCTTGGAAGGGAACTTAGAGATAATTTGGTTGATGTATGATCCTTGAATTCTACCCACAGTAATTTATTGAAACATCAGGACAAGATACACACACTCCTGGGAATTTATAAATCTGGGCCACTCTGAATGTTCACTTACACACATTATTGTTGGAATAAACTACTTGGAGCTAGTTAGAAGTTTTGAGACAGAGTAATAAGTCTGAATATAAATTCTGGTGCACTGACTCAAAGGCATGAGTGCTCTTCTTCACACTGGAAGATGAACATTTACTTTCCATAAGTCAATCCCTCTCCAACTTTTCCCTTGAAGTTCCCCCGTGACCAAGCTCTTTGTGTAAGGGCACAAGCTGAGGGAAGGGTACTGGGTGTAAAATCTAAAGCTCCTTCCTCATGAGCAAAAGATCTTTGAAGCGTTGCATTTTACTTTGAAAATTCTTGCTGATTTTTGCATGTTACTCTTCAACACGGCTTTACTTGTTTTAACATAAAAAGAATCTTCTAAGTCATCAGTTAAATTTCTTAAGTCTCCCTTCAAAATCTTTGTGGAAAGTTGACGCCTTATTTGTCCTGTGTCTGGATCTACTTCCTCAGGTCCACAAGGGTACACATTTCCCATTTTTATAGTTGTAGCTAAGATATTTAGCATGAGAGTAACTTAACGCTCTTCATTTCAGAGGATCATCTCTCCTTCACTCCCCCAAGATTCAGGTTAAAGTTGCTTAGGCTTAAAATCTTCCTGCAGGGGCTGTTTAAAAACTGGGACTAACTAGATTCCCATAAGAGCCTAGAAACTTATTTTTGGAGGGGATTGGGTGAGGGGGAGGTCACTTACACTTTGGGGGGAATATGAACAATAGAACAGAAATGCTAAAGGGAGGCTAGAGATGGTTTAAAACAGCATCAATTCATGGATAAAGAAACAAAAGCCCAGCGAGATTATAGTTCTTGCCTCAAATTACAAAGCTGGCCAAATATTAACACCGATTTTTTTCCTTGATTAATCGTTGGGACATCTTTTGCTCACATTCTAAAATACTACCAGCAAGAGAACATATAGTGGTCATCAGATGCTTCCCAAATTACCAAGGAGTTGCAGAACACTTGTAGGTTCCTAACTCTTCGAGGTGGTCAGTATGATTGACATAGACATTCTGGTAGATGACTTTAGAATCCTTTTGCATCTGAAATGCTATTTAAAAGCAACATCATTTTAAGCAATGTTCAGCAACAGTATCAAATAGCATTCCTAAATCATAAGAAGAAATTAATTATTTCAGTAGAAATAACATGCAATGCCGTAATACAAAGGTCTGGAGCAGGGGTTGGCAAACTTGTTCTGTAAAAGGCCAGATAGTAAATATTTTAGGCTTTGCAGGTCATATAGTCTCTGTTAAAACTATTCAACAATGCCACTGCAGTGTGAAAGCAGCCATAAACAATATGCAAAAGAATGAGTGAGACTATGTTCCAATAAAACATTATTTACAAAAACAGGCAGTGTGCTGAATTTGGCCTTCAGGCTGTAGTTTGCAGACCTCTGCCCTAGAGTCCTGTGTTTTATAGGCTTTAAGTGGTGTGTGTATATAAAGTCACCCAGAATGCTTGCTCTAAAAATACTACTAATCTTTTGTTCGGTTAGTTTTATTTGTTTTTAAAATAGCTCCTACATATTTTAATATGTCGAATATAAATCTACCGACAGGATACTTCTAGAGATGTGTGTGTGGCCTGGCAAGAGGCGTGTGATATGATCCACTTCATATTTTACCCCATCTGTAAAATGGCTTAGCATATCATCCTTATTTAGTTGCATTTTCTGAACCAGCTGGCTCAGGAATGATAGTTGGATGCACAAAAGATACAAAGGGCATACTATTTATCTAGAGATGAATTTGTTCTATCTGCTTCTTTGTTTCTCAAGAATGCCAAGTTTCTATCTCAGCCTCTTGTGTGGCCTTCCAAAGTTATCTCAGCTTCTTGCTCTGAACGCAAGGAGGGGTGCTTACCCGCATCGTGTGGGTGTGGCAAGGAAAGCTCTCTGGCTCTGGCAAATGTCATCCCTCTAGCACTTAATGCTATTGGAGCTGGACCTGTCCACACACTTTAATTGTTGCATACGGATGACTGCCAGGTCTCATGGTCTTGTGGCTTTCCATCAAACAACCCGAGAAGGGAGATAAAAAGGAAAGAAAAACTAACAAAACAGAAAAAGAACGACAGTAAAAGGGAAGGATAATGGCTGAGTGGATAATGGCAGGCTACATCTTTAGCTACCATGAAAAGTATGAAGCCAATGTGTTTGCTGAATTCATTTTGTTGGTGGTCACTTTGTGTTCATTCTGAACATCTAGCAGTTAGCTAAGTAAACACACATGACTGATGAAAGAAGAAAGGGAACTATTTTTACGGGGGCCATTAAACTTTAACTGCCATCTGGCAGGGAATGATTAGAGAAGATCAAAATTAAGGCAGTCAACACAAATGCTGTGTGAATACCTCAGGGAATTAACATGGATAAAGACAGTGAACTTGTGGTTAAATAAAGAGACAGACATAAGAGGGAAGTGGTGAACACATCCTTTATGACTTTGGACCTCATGGTCACATTCATTGCCAAAGGAGCTCAAAGAGGGGAAGAAATAACAAGGAGACCATGTGAAAAATCTGAAACACCTGGAAATAATCAGATGCTCTGCACCAATCATAAAACAGAAAGTTAAAGAACTACACAGGACCATATCATTTGGGCTTCCTCTCTGCCCAGGAAGGAAATGTTTATCGGAGAGGTGTGTTGAAATTGGCAGATAGTTAATATTCAGATTAGTCTACTATTTAATAGTAGGAAATGCTTGTATATGCTGCTGGTAAAAAAACATTGGGAACTATAGCCTTGCAAACTAAAGATTCCATCATTTCTGGGAATCGCTGTTTGCCCACTTATTCAACAGTCATCCAGCAGGTAGTTTGAGAGAAAAGTTGAAAAAGGGAAGCTGGGCCTTACTCTTTCAGGGTGCATCTCTGTTTTCAGTCAGTTGATAGTACAGTACTTAACCCTAGGGTGGCTTTACCCCTTTGAAAGCACACAGAAAAGAGTCTTAGAGAAAGCTACTTGTTTTGTCTTGTTTTTTATTTTTGTAGTTTGTATTCAAATCGACTCAGAAGGCCAAACTTCTGAGTGTCTGAGAGAGGAACCATGACCAGCGAGTGGTGCTGGGTGGGCCCCTTTGTCCACTCCCAGATCTGAAATAAGGAGCTCCATGTGGGGAATGTCCAGGGCCCTGCTTGTCTTTATTACTTTATTTATTAATGGAATATATTTTGACATGTAACACTGTGTCAATTTAAAGTGTACAGCACGTTGATTTGAGATATAAATATATATATTAACACGGTTGCTATTGTAGTGATGTCTAGTCCCCTCTATCATGGCATAATTTCTTCTTGTGGGAATAATTGGGTAAAAATAATTAAGATCAAGTCTCTTAGCAAGTTTGATGATTGTAATGTAATATTGTATAATATAATATAATATAATATAATATAATATAATAACTATACCGTGCACAGGACCCAGAATTTTGATTACTGAAATGATCAAGACAGGTTTGGAACAAACAAGCTCAAGATAGTCCATTCTGGGCATCACAATGCAAATATCCAGAGATAAAAGGAAGGAAGGATGTGTTACCAGAGGCCGTAATAACCTGGAAATTCATGAGTACAGCTTTTTTTTTTCCTCTCTCTTTCTGACTGCTTCTTATTTAAGAACTTTACTCTATACCAGGTAGTATGCAAAGACCATTTCCATTTCTTATCTCATTTGATTGTCAATACAATCCTATGAGGTACGCATTATAATTCCTGTTGTATAGAGGAGAAAACTGAGACCAAAGATACAGAGAGGTTAAGAACTGGTCCAAGGATAAGGCCACATGATTGGGAAATGTGGGTGCCAGGACTCAAACCCAAGTCTTACTCTCTGCAGAGCTATTGCTCTTCCCCACTTTGGAATAATCTCCCCCTGCAGCTCTACAGGTGCCAAGGTCTTCATACCTGTTCTCTGGGAAAATGGCCTCCATGCTTTCCCCTTATTGGATGAGGGTGGGCTCAACTTCCCTTTGGCATCAGAGGCTTAACAATAACGGACACAGTCTAGTAAAGAGTTGGAGAGAACCTGCTATGTTCCCCCTGCAGCAGGGGCCAGAGGCTCCCCTGCATAGCTAGGGAGGTAGAGCCAGGGAGGACTGGGCAAGCCATCACTGCAAGGGCCCAGGCCGCTTCAAGGGCTTTTGCAAAAAAAAAAAAAAGTGGGGTGGGGGGGGTGGGCGGGAATAAAACAATTGAATTTTCCAAGCTTTGAATAATGTTTGGTATTGTCTGGTGATGGTATGTAAGAATATTTCCCTTGATCCTTATTTTTAGAATAAAATATTCTGGAGAAAATTCTATTTTAATTAAAATTTGAATAATGGCACGACATACACATATACCCAATGCGCAAGAAAGTGTGGTGTTAAAGTAAGAAAATTCAAAGGTGTGCCAGAAACCTCATCATTAGCGCACTTCCTTCTGCCTTTGTACTTCTGGAATCTCTAAACATCTGGTGATTTTACCATCAGGAAACAGTGCAGTGTCCATCTGTTAAATCAGGCTTCAGCTTCACTCACCTGGGAGGATCAACCAGATGTGGGCATCCTTTACATTATTAATGATTTCAGTCTTCCCTTTGTACATGCCCTGCGAGGGCACAGTGTGGGGTACAGCCTATAAATCACTAAAAAGTGAAAAACTCATCTTTTACTTTATTCCAGGCATAATGAAGGAGCAGAACATTTTTTCCTGGTCAGAGCATAAACCATTAGAATCTATTTCAATTTTTGCCACCAGAAAACTTGTAACTGCTCTGTTTTTCTTTGACAGAAAAACTACCGCAAAACTTACCTCCACACACACACACACACACACACACACACACACACACACACACACACACAGGTTTCCTGATGCTAAGGCTGTGGATCTAAGTGGATCGTGCAGAGATCTTCCCTGGCTCTCACATGGCAGCAGTCTGTGTAATCTTTACAACTTATTTATAAATAGCTTCATGTAAGATTTTGGTCCACAGTCTTTCCTATCCCACCACAGGTATGAGTCGTGCCTCATATTACAATGTCCCTGTGACAAAGCACTGACTTCTGTTAGCATCTGACTGAGACAGCCTGGCCTAATGACAACAAGTGTGGCTCTGTCCACTGTGACCCTGTGACCTTTGGCAAGTTACTCAGTCTCTCCAAGCTTCATTTCTTCCTCTACAAAGTGGGGGTGACGATAAGAACAGTACCTACGTTACAGAGTTGGGTTCAGGATTAAATGTGACCGCGTATATAACTGTGTCTGACACATAGCAAGAACTCAGTAAAGTTAGCAGGTATCAAATAGTAAGACACTGTGAGCAAGCTGCTTATAAAAAACCTTCAGGAAAATTCAGCGGTAGGGATTTCCCACATAATCCCTGCATAGCTCCCCCCCCCCCCCATTATAAACATCCCCAACCAGAGAGGTACATTTGTCACAATTGATGAACCTATGCTGACACATTACTATGACCCAAAGTCTGTAGTCTACCTTAGGGCTCACTCTTGGTGGTGTATATTCCATGGGTTTGAACAAATGTATAATGACATGTATCCACCATTATAGTATCATACAGAGTATTTCACTGCCCTAAAAATCCTCTGTGTTCTGCCTATTCATCCCTCCCCACCTAACTCTGGCAACCATTGATCTTTTTTTTTTACTGTCTCCATGGTTTTTTCCTTTTCCAGAATGTCATATAGTTGGAATCATACAGAATGTAGCCTTTTCAGATTGTAATATGCATTTAAATATTCTCCATGTCTTTTCATGGCTTGATAGCTCATTTCTTTTTACTGCTGAATAATATTCCATTGTCTGGCTGTACCACAGTTAATTTATCCACTCACCTACAGAAGGACCTTTTGGTTGCCTCCATGTTTTGGCAGTTATGAATAAAGCTGCTATAAACACCTGTGTGGACATAAGATTTCAGGTCATTTGGGTAAATACTGAGGAATGACATTTCTGGATTGTATGGTAAGAGTATGTTTAGTTTTGTATGAATCGGCAAAACTATCTTCCAAAGGAGCTGTACAGTTTTGAATTCCCACCAGCAATGAATCAGCGATGAATCTATTCAACTTTGCTGTGAATGTAAAACTGCTCTAAAAATAAAATTTATTAAAAACTTAAAGAAACTTTTCTCTTAACAAGATATTTTCTGTGATCTGTTTTCTTTCATGATCTGGATTAGTAGTTCTGTGGTCACGGGCATGGCCAACCTAATCTTTCCGTTTCTTGTTCTCTGAATGCATTGGTGCCCATTATACTCACAGTAAGATGATAACGCTTGTGAAGTCCAGAGGTGTTAATTTCAAGAATTATCATCATCTTCTCAGCAGCCAGTTTTTGAGAGCGTTCCACATGCCAGATCTGTACCAGGGGCTAAGACGTATGGTCAAGACAGAAAAAGAGCATTGGATAATTCCCAGCATTCACTACTGGAACTCTGAGATGTAGTTTGCATCCTAAATTTGTAAAAAAAAAAAAAATTCCTTAAAAATCCTCAAAGATAATTTCCATAAATCTGGTGGAAATAATAAGCTTTTCCTTATTTTTTTCATGAGGGTACCATAGTCTAGAAAATCACGTTTAGCAGTGAGAATCAATCCATGTTGCTTCCAACCTCTGAGAAGCATAGAAACTGAGCGGTAAACATCTCATCTAAAACCAACATGAAAAATATGATAAGGCACCAGTTTTGCTTGCTTAGCTTATGTTGCATTCATTACTGTTGTGTGCACCTGGGGACACACCTCACTGGGTGGTTGGCCTTAAGCACTTACTCTTTTCCTCTTCCCTTCTCCTTTCTCCGTGATCAATCTTACTTTTGCCCTCATCTTACTCTTGCCTCTACCTGGAGCACAACGACGCCATTTGCCATCATTCATCCCTAGGCCCCAGGGGCTAGGGTAAGAGTTTTTAAGAGTTAATGTGGGAAACTTCCCGCATTTCCCTCTTTCTAGGACCCCTCTCTTGCCTCTCTTTTTCCATCCCTACTCTTATATTTCTAGCTCCTTCTTGTGGTTCCAAGTCCCATGGCTTCTCTCCATTCACACCTTGGGAGTACTTCTGGCTTGTAGTTTGGAGCTTGGAAGACCCAACTCCTCCTAGCTGGCAGGGTGGGAGAAGGGGAAGGACTCAGTCCCCCTTCCAGGGCTGTAGCCAGAGGAAAGCATCGTTAGTATCTCTGCTTCATTTTCTGAAGTCACTTTCCAAGAATGATTGAGCCAAGCTGTGGTCATTTTCTGCAGTGCTTGTTGATTGCATATTTCACCTGCACTTGATGTTAAAGGGAATTCTGTGCTGGACTTGATTCATGGGTCAACATTAGAAGCAAGGTTCTTCATTAAAAAGGGATAATAGTCCTGGGGAACAGAACTAGACCCTGCTTATTCACCAACAAGAATTTAATCCAATTTTTTTCTGGAGATATTTGTGGGAGCCTCTTGATATTTCTTATATTCTGTCAACCTAAGAACATATTCCTTTATAGAAGCTCTATAATTGGCACTAGATTCAAACAACTGCCCAATCATGAACTGCGCTTTCTCTTTGCGTGTGGCTCAGTCAAGGGGGAAAAGATGCAGAGAAAAATCTAAAGATTCTATGTTGTCAGGTTAGGGACCTGTGTGGCTACAGGCTGCCCTGACTCTTTCTCTCGTGACTGGGCCACAAATCCTTTTGGAGTGCTTTCTAGATACCCTTCAAGCTGTTCCTGATCCAATATTCCTAAATCCAGAATTTTACTTTTTTTTTTCTGAAATCAGGCCAAGTACCTTTCTGTTTACATAGCTAAAAACTGAACATGGATTAAAGCACTAAGAAAGAATAAGGAGAATGTTAGTCAGAATCCTGTTTACATTTCTCTGTTGTAAAAGATAATCTTTTGCTGACAAGAACATACCAATATCTTAATTATAAATTAGTGAGTTAAGATATTAATTGAACTTGACTCCTAATATTTATGATTTCATGATGTAAAATTCAAATGCACTGTTATTAAATGACACATACTGACTCAAAATATAATTGAGATTTAGTGAACAATTGCTTAAAATAGGAAGCAGAATGTTAAATAGGATATGGATTCATCTTTGAAATATTTTTTCTCCATTTGTATATACACAGAGGTGGGAATATAAAATATGTCCTAATGTTAACCAGAAATTAACAGAAAACTACTACCAGGATGACACTGAGCATACTTTGCATTCTTAAGGAACTGATGGATTTTCATGTATTTAGTTGACTATTCCTTTCCTTGCAAAATCGGCCTCCACCCCAAGATGTAAAAGAAAAAGCAAGTAAGAAGATAGAAAACCACTTAAGTGAGGTAATTTCTGTGTCTTAAGTTCAGAAATGAAGATGCCGATGATTTTAGAAAATGGAGACTTTCTGGGTCCTAAGAAAGTACTACCTTATGGAAATAACAACATAGTTTACCCAGTACCTCCTCTGTGCCAGGCATGGTATTAGATGCTTCACGTTCATGAATGTTGTCACTGAATCTTCAGTATAACTCTTCAAGGGTGGCAAGTTTCTCCAGGAAAACCGATGCTCAGGGAAATAAAGTAATTGGACATAGCTTATAAATGCTACACAAAGTTTGGTTAGCAGCACAGTGCTGACCTGCCTTGGAGCTGACCTTCCATGTGCAGTTATACCTTCTCAGGAAGTCAGAATGATGAGAACTACTGCAGTCGCATGGCTGACTGCAAATGCCTCCTTACACACACGTCACTCCCTTGCTTAACGCCTTTCCAAGCCTTCTTATCACACTTCAGAAAACCCAAATTAATAGGCCCTACGTGATCCGACCCAATCCCTCTCTAACGTGACTGCCCCCGCACTGCCCCGCCTTGCTCTGCCTCAGCCTCACGAGTTCTCTGTGGCACATTCCTGGGAGCACCCAGGAATCCTGGAACACTTTCTGCTGTTCCTCCTCCCTGGAAAGCTCTGGGCTTACAGATTGTGGCTTAAGAGTCATCCCAGAGAGGCCCTCTTGGTTTGACTATCACCACTCCCTACTTGTTTCCTTCACAGCATGTACCACAATTCGTAGCTGTGTATTTATTTGTGTATCATTGGTCTCTGGCATGGATTGTAATCTACCCAAGGGCAGGGAGTACAAACCTATGCATACTTAGTGCCTAGCATAAAAATAAACACGTGTGGAATGAATGAATGGGTTTATGAATAATAGGGACTGAACAGGAAACTGAGAATTTGATAGGATTCTGGGTGATAGAATTCAGATGCGTGGACCTTATGTGACTTCAGGAAGCATAACAGATTAGATGGATTAAGACATGTGGGCTTAATTTAATGGGTGACACAATGAATTCTTTTTTTTTTTACATTTTTAAAATTTATTTATTATTTTTTGGGGGGTACACCAAGTTCAATCATCTGAAATTCTCAAACCTTATATGGAAAAACAACCCACCAGACAAAGCCAGATTAAGATGGCATCAGTATTTATACCCTTCATGAAATTGTTGTATGATTTAGCCAACTAATTGTTGTGTAGTGCATCTAGATATTTTTATTCATCATACATTTCATGATTAACACCTCAATATTTGGAAGAGTTAGGTAACTGGGTCCTGAATGTCTTGTGCTAACTTTCTCTTACCTTTGTCTGTGCCCTAGGGGCCCACAGGCTGTGACAAAAAAGCATTCTGCATAGAACATTTACACGCTTGATGTAGTACATGGCAGTTGCTAAGGCAGAAAGCCAGAGGTAATGAGCACTGTGAGAATTACGTGCAGCACTTCTTTGCAGCACTTCCCGACCATAATTGAACTATCCCCTCCTGATCCTTCAGGTGCTATCAGGATGATTTTCCGCAGACTTCAAGAAAATCCCTGAAGGGCCAAAGACACTTTCTTGGTGTTACAATCCTTATTTCAACTGAAGCTAAATGTTTAGTTCCTGAGTATTTTAATAAGTTTCAAGAAAAAAGAGAATTTTAAGTTGAGAGTCCTCGCCCCCTTACCCAAATACAAAGAAATCAATCTTTATACCTATTTACTGTCAAGGTAAAAGAAATTTAAAATATTCAGAGCTATACAAGAATGAGAAGTAGAAATTCGGTTCTCCAACTTAAAGTCACAGCATATCCGTGATTTGTATTTTCAACTGTTCTTCTGAAGGGGTGGTGGCAAGAAAAGGCAGTGTTAGCATATGAGCCCATCTAAGATCTCCCTTTTCTTTTTTTTTTTTTTTTTGCCAGTTTTGTTTTTGTTTTATTTTTTTTATTTTTTATTTTTAGAACATCTTAAATTTTTAATCCTTTCTTTACAGGTTACCTAGACCACTTTTGATTAAGAAAACTGTAGAAAGTTAGTAATTGCCCCACGCGGACGCCAGGCAGTGGCACGGTCAATCTTCCACAGAGTCCTGCTTTGCAGGGTGTCTGAAGACACTGCTGGGGTCTCTGCTCACACTCGCTGGAATCGATCGCGGCAGATTTTAGTCGCTTTTCCCCATCTTTCTTTGTAAACTCTTCAGCGTTCTTACAGAATTTTTTACGGTCCTTAGAGTATTCTTCAGCTAGGTCAGCCCGGAGCGGGTGCTCGGGCTGGGGGTCGTTCACCAGTGCTATGAGGGACTGGATGACTTGGTCGGTTTTGGTTGCTGGCTTCCAGTTTTCGGCACTAATTACCGGCAGACAGACCTGGCCCCTTTTCGTCAATGTTCGGGTGATAGATCTTCGTTTTAAATGGGATCTTCGGTGGTTTGAATGGGTCCTCTGCTGGAAAGTTGATTTCGATTCTGAAGGCCCCCTTGTCATAGGCAGGGTTGTCAGGAACAATAAGCCCTTGCCAAGTCAATAAATTAGCTTCATCAACCTGGATGTTACGGAAGTTTTTCATCCCACATGTGCGGATTTCTTCAAGCTCCTTCATCAGCCTCCTGCTGGCCGCCATCTTGGCTCTGGTGCTGCTGCCGGCCCAGAATGCCTGTTTTTGTTTTATTGATGCCTGGATGCTCAGACCTTGACCGCCTTCTTACAGTCTTCAGGTTCTCTTCGTGCTTGATGAGCCAATGGCACACGGCACACGTTTTCTTGGGCCACAGATGCAGGGACTTGTACTTCTTGCCCTTGTAGAACTTCCTGAGGTTCTCTTTCTGAGTCTGGTTAATGACGGTGAGTACACAGGCGATGGATTTGTGAACAGCTTGGATCTTGGAGAGTTTGGAAGCTGTGCCACCTGCCACGTTAGCAATGTGCAGCTGAAACAGCTCCACTTTCAGGTCCTCCAACTGTTTCAGCAAATCCTCCTTCTTCTTGCCGCAAAGGTCTCGAGCCTTAATCTTGGCCATGGCTGTATAGTCTGCCTCTGATGCCTTCTTGGAGGAAAAGAGCTAAGATCCTTTTTGACAATAAGCAATCTCTAAACCTAGCAGTGGGATACACAGCGCCTATTTAAACATGGTACCTGGCTTCCTCTCACAAGTGAAGACTATAAATTTCACTCAAACAGTAAGAAGGTCTGAAAGCTATGTCTTCGTCATAATCCACGCTTGTCTCAGATATTCTGTTAAGTCTATAGGCTTTTTTTTTAAGCAAGAAAATGGTTTAATTCTTCTGCAAGTGGTACCCATAATACCAAGAGTACAGAGATCATTTAGTACCTGTGGCCTCAGCAAAGAGCCCAAGCACAAAATAAACAGTGATAAAATTCTTTCTCTCATTTTCTCATCTCCTGGAGTTGACTTAAGTGATGATACATACCTAAGTGCCCTCTCTTTGCATTTTGGAGGTCTAGCTTTTAGATCTGTCTGCAATTTGTCCTTTCCCCTGTGTACTAAAAAACATTAGCTTTCTAAAGCTAAACCTCACTAGAATATCCATGTGAATGCAAAATTCACCAATAATATCAATGGCCACCACTGTTATAACTCTTACTATGCACCAAGCACCTGACACTTACTTCATTCAACCCTTATCATATTCTCTAATGTAGGTATGATTCCCATTTTACACACGAGAAACAGATGTGAACAGGCTCAAGATTCCACAGCTGGTTAGGGTTGAACCCTGGTGTCCCACTCAGGTTTATCTGGCTCTTAAAAATGAGCTCGTGGTCACTACATGATCTGCTACCTAATCATCTTATGTTTCTGCTTTTTCCTTTCTCCCCCTGGAACAAAAGAGAAAAAGGAAAAAAAAGAAACCCTAAGCTCTTTTTTTCACACAAGGATTGGTTTTTCTGCCATCCCTTCCTGTATTAAAATATAAAGTCTCTTTTGTTTCAATGCCAGTCAAATATTTATTTTTTCAGTTTATCGCATTCATATTCAAAATGCACTTGATCTAGGAAAAGGGAATGGTACTCATTTTGATCTGTTTTTAGATGTCTGCCAAATTAAAATATGCCTACATTGAAAATGGTTCCTTTAGTTACTTATTTTCATAAGTTTAATTTTTCTAAAGAGGTAGTTTCCAACCTATGGATCTTAATTTCTAGGAGCCCTTGGAGTTACTGTAAAAGGTGTGTGAATGGATTCTGAATTTGTGTCTCCCACGTATAGGTATTGCTACTTTCCAGATATATGTATATGTTGTGACTGATTAAATGCAAGTTAATTTAAAATTAATCATTAACCTGGCAGTAGCTTGTCATCACTATGTAGCTTCCCAATCGGCAGATACTAAAAGTTAAAGGACTTTCAGCAAGGGATCCTCATACTTAAGAAGGTTGAAAATGATGGCTTTGAGATTCTCTAAATAACCACTAAAGACTTTCAAATGTTCACTTAAAGAGTCTCAAAGATATCCACTCAAAATTACAAATTTTATAGTCTTTGTAGAATATCTCCATTTTTATTGGGCTCAACATTTCGGGAGAGAACCAAAGAAATACAGGAACTATGACTTCCTCAAATCAAGATTATATTTATTCAGGGAAAAATGGGGCTTCAATTCAGTATTGAAAGGTCGATTGGCAAAATGTACTTGACATGACTTTCTGTTTTAACCATGATTTATCGCTTTGGGAGAACAACTGGTCACCAAGTATGTAACCCTGAGTCTCCATTTCTTGCTCTTGTCAGAATGCCTCTACATCAAAAGGACAAAAATCTTCCTTCACTCCCACCCCTCTGGACGCTGCCCAGGAAGGCTAGGGGACAGCTTTTCTGTGCGGGAATACAAGTAGAGCAGAAGAACCTGCAGTGGAGACCCTGTAAAGTGGCCCTACCTAGAGATGTGAACACCTATTACATGGGCTGCCAACTCTGACTGCTCCCCTCCCTGGCTGGCCCTCGTCTGGGCCTCTGAAGTTAGGTTTGCACTCAGGCATGGAGGAAGAGGCCTGTCCTCCCTTCCCTAGTATAAATCTTCTCAGGGGTCTCTCTCTAGATTTGTGACAGCCCAGTATGAGCCAAGTGGTAGAGTAAATAATTCTTATTTGAGATAGTAGGCAGTATAGATTCTTCAGCTTATCATTCATTAGAGATTATAAAATACATTTCAATCTTGCTCTCTGGTATTGTGACTAGACTAGAGATGGATTTGTGTTCGTGTGTTTCACAATTCTCCCTTTCTTTGGACCTGAGTGGGAATTTGATTTGTATCTGGTATGCATGAAATGCTGTTCTTAATGTCAGTTTGCCCACCTCTAGCCATGCTTTTCTTCCAGGGTAACCAAGCTTATTGGAATGTATATAAAAATAAGAGTAAATAGACTATAAAAGAGAGGCCAAGAAACTTTCTTAGGAAGAAAGGGGATGAACTTTGGCCTGATTTATTTTTATTTCTTAGATGTCTTTTCGGTTTTCTTCTGGTTCCTTGGTTGTTGTATTTTGAAGAATGAAGTGATCAGATACATGAGATATAGTTTAAGTGTTACTGTGCTTTTGAAAGCATAGTGAAGTCTATTTTCTCAATTGTTGACGAAGTCAAGGAAATAATACAATGTGTGTGTATGAATTCTAAATTTCAGGTGGACCGGATTTCATCCCAATTAAGAGTTATTGAAGTTTGTGGGATAGATGACAATTTCATCTATCTGTACTATCTAACATTGAAATGTAGTTGAAACAGAGTTGCTCTCATGGTAGGCTTTCTGAAAGCAAAATGTTTGCTGAAGTTTCTATTCAGAAAAATATTTTTTTGCAATTGAACGGATTTATAGCTGTGAAAACACAAAATTTCACATTTCTGGTCTTTACTCCTTATTTTAAGCTATAAGTAGCATTTATTCTATAATAAAATACATTGACCTTTTTTGCTATAGAAAAAGTAATTTCACATATCTTAAGTTGTAGGTAGTTTCTCTTCTATAATAAAATAGATTGACACATTTTTGCATTTTTATTCAACTTGAAAAACAAGTATAAATCCTTAGAACTGATTTTTGTACGGAAACATTTTTTTTAATGAAAAGTTGTCAATTGTAATAGTTAGCAAGGACACAATTGCAGGTGTCTTTATGTGCCAGCATATAAGCTTAGTTTAAGCATTCTTACTGTCATGTCACTGGTCTTCCTTGTAACCTTGATAGATCACCCCTATAAATATCTCTTGGGGTGAAAAGTAATTTAATTTGTGGATCTGTATCTTACCTCCTCGTGAACATCCTATCAATTGTGCCAGAGCACTTTCATGATATGCACTGAACTGAAACCATCAAACCGATTTCACTGCGGATTGTAAGAACAGAATCTTTGGTTTCAACTCTGTCATTAAATTTTGCTAAAAGGTTGCTCATTTATGCATGGAAAAAAAGCTAAGTTCGTGATTTGGTTTCAAAAGACCCTCTGCTTATAGGCCTGGGTAACTCCTGGGAACTCAAATATTCGTTTTATTTTGAGATTGACCCAGTTAGAACCCAGATTATGGTCCCATACAATGGCAGAACTCTCACCACTTCCCAAATGATCTAGGAAATCAGAGCCAGAAGAACACAGCCCACTCTCTCTCACCAACAAAGTGGACAACGCTGAAATGATGACTCTCTCCCTGTTCTCTTCTCTCTCTTCTAATTCACTGCCAGGGCACTTCGTTGAAAACTGTCTACAGCCCTCAGATATAGTTTATTAAGAGGTGGTCTGAACAGGATACTGTGAAGCATAAATATGGACAGGCAATTCAAGACAACACAGTTAATAAAAAATGAGATAATTTAAATAATTATCTTGATGGCTTTTAAATGGTCCTCAAGAGAGAGAGGCCTTGAAGCCTTATTGGAAGAGCTCAAGGCTCTTTTCCACTAACTCGTGTGTAATTTGGGGTCAACTGCTTAACCTCTCTGATCTTGGTTACTGTGACTATTAAATTGGGATGATAGAACCCGCTCTATCTCAGGGATGTTAAGATAAAATGTGAGGATAAATGTGAAAGTACTTTCAAAGTTAAAGGGCACTATATACATTCAGAGAACTGCAAGTTGAATATTTTTCCATTTTAAATGTATTTTTATGTATTATTTTGAGATATTATGGCTCAGAATGTAATTGTCTTAGCTGGTATATGGGGTATGTATTTACGCTGTATAGAAATTATATAGGGGAGGGTGAAGTAGTTTGGGTAGCTACTAAATCTTCACTATGTCTCTATTAAGTGTTCTGTTTATGTAAGCTGTTGGTAATCATTTGTATAAGTGATGTTATAAATTACACTTTATAACTCTGGCAAATATTTTATTTTAGATACAAAATAGATCAATTTTCTATGATGAAAAGACTAATTAATTCAACCACAAAAATATCACTTAATCTTTAGTGGGAAAATTAGCTAGCTGTAAACCAAAACATTTGGTTTTATTGCATAAGGGTCCAGCAATAAATTTAGCTTTAATAAAATGGCAAAATTGTGATAATAGTGGTGATACCCTCATTCTTACTCTCTGTAAATTTGTTGCCTTTCACTACCAGCAGAGGGAGCCCTGAGAATTAAATCCTGCCAAGATGGCTGTGTTAATTCTGTGTTTACACATTTAGCTCATAATAAAGAAATAAAAATCCATCACAGATTAATGGAAAGTCGTCATTCTTGGATTAGGCTGTAGATTAGCATTTGATTTGACTATTGATTATAATGAGCTTTAATAGACTAGGAATATCTATAGCCTGCCTCCACTCATCTTATCAAGGCATCAGTTACAAACTTCCACAAAGTTCAGTAATGATGTCATAACGTGCAATTTCAGGGCACATCAGAAAGCACGCACTCTCAAAACATAATTTTATCAAATACACTGCAACAGTATTATGAATTGCTCTCATTGACTACATAACCTCCACGTGAGAATTGGAAAACATACATATGATGTAATCAGTTTTTCCTCATTTAAATGTATTTCATGATCCAAATTTTATCATTTAAAATAGGAAATAGACCAAAGTGATCTGAGTGGAAAACAAATAATGAAGTCCCAGCATTTATGATTCAACGAAAAGCTTATTTACTGTATCTAATTGAAAAATAAAAGGTTTTCCAAAGTTCAAGAATAACCTATTTATCAGAGAGCATATTTGCATTGCTTTATTTCCTTTAGATAAAACAGTGCAATGCAATTGTATATTTTATGCACCTGTGACTAAAGGAAACTGCTGAAAATTGAGATTGCAGTAACTGCATTTTAATATTACATAGCAACTCATTTTAAGAATGATATTTTAATATTGGCATAACTGCTAACATAATTATCAAGAACTTTCTTTTAATGGAGAAATTTACAAGCATGGGTCTTTGGCTTCAAAGAGCTTATCTATTACAGTTGGAAATCCAATAGTGACTGAATCCCTTTTTTATGCTAAGGCATTCACTTTAGCGAACACTTATTGAGTACCCATTATGAGCCAGGCACTGCGCTGAGTGCAGAGGTACAAATGTGAATAACAGCATTCCTGCTTATAATCAAGAAGCCAACGCCGATAAGCTAGTCAAGGACTATAAGGCAAGGTGGTACATACAATAATAAAGGCAACACACTGCGGGGCTCTGAGATTATGGAAGGCAGGGAACGTATCTAATCTTTGTAACCCCAATACCAAGCATAGTGTTTTGCATATGGTTATTGCTCACAAACATGTATTGAAATCATTAATTAACAACATGTGGAGTGTATTAGTAAAGCATCTTTTTGGTAAATAAGTTACTTTGTTTCCTACTACTTCATCTTCCCATCACTCCAATCCTTTTTTCCCTGTTTCTCACAACTTGGTGGATAGGCATGCTTTCCTCTCATGCCATGATAGCTTGGAATACATGAGATGTATGTAATAATAACAATGCCCCTCCCCCAAAAAACCCCACAACAAAGACAGCAGTGATGGGTACTCAGTTAAGTACCACATATGCATTATCTCACTTGAGCCTTCAAAAAGTTCTCACTGTTCCTATTTTCAGGAGAGGGATCTTATGCCCAGAAAAATAATGTGCTTCAGGTCACAGGGCCGGTAAGTGGTAGAGAGTAGATTTGAATCTAGGACTTTCTGACAATAGCCTTCCTGCTCTGAATAACGGCACTATATTGTCTCTGTATCTAGATTGCTTACAGGCAATTTGAATTAGTAGTGGAAATACTTTCTTGGAAGCTAGTCTACTTCCTATGAGAATACTACAAATAAATGGCTTTTAATGCATCAGATATAGAAGCTTTTAAAATTATATTGTGAAAACAGTAAAATACTTCGGTTACAGAAGCATAAATGAATCAATAACCAATAAAGTTTTCTCAGCAACCTTTTTTTTTTCTTTTGGTTGTGCTGTGTGACTTGTAGGATCTTAGTTCCCCGACCAGGGATTGAATGCCGGCCCTCGGCAGTGAAAGCGTGAGTCCTAACCACTGAACCACCAGGGAATTCCCAACGTGTTTCTTTTAAAACTGAAGAACTAAGAGTTCGACTTCTATAATAGCCCAAACACCTTAAAATGTATCTTCACATGCTTGCCAGACCCCAGAGGACTCCCTAGACCTGGACCACAGCACAGTCTGCTGTGGAATGCTTAGTAGCTTTGTTTTCCCAACCAGACTCATTAGCAGCGCCAGGTGGTAATAACTAGCCAACTGATTCCTACTAGTAAAACAATCTGCCTAAGGTCACCATGGACTCTTTCCCCCACTCTATGCTTCAGCTCTGACCTGATATGCTTTTGGAAAATAATTATGCATGGCAGGAAGTTGTCATACAACAGAGAAGGATTGTTGTGTCCTGGGGATTATAGAGGCTTTCAGATCAAATACTTTTTATTGTGAAAAGAATACATTGAAAAACATGGTTTTCACCTGCATAGAACAGTGAAATCCATTTGTTTTTTTTCCTGTTTATTTCATCATTAAAGACCCAATAAAGAAAAGTATTTACTAATTTGAGAGAACGTTAGCACTAATGTTTAGCATTCAGCACAATCACATAGATTCCAGAAACAAAAATAGCTCCAGGGTCCAATTGCAATAACAGAGTAGATATTTTAAAACCATCTTTTTTTCACACGTTATAAATTGTTATTCCTCAGGTACAAATATTCAATATGAAGTAGGATGTGAAAGCAGTAAGTACTTAGTTAACCATTCTCTATCTAGGAGGATTTTTCAGTTACCTAAATTTTGTTCCTGCTTCATTTTTTTATTTAAAAAAGGAAGATAACAACGGGAAATAAATCAGAGGATACATTTAAAGCAACGTCCTGCTACCCTCCAAAGAAGATACAGTCAGCCAAACTCCTTGACCTGCAAGCACTATCCCCCACAGCAGCCGCTAGCCACATGTGGCTGTCGAGCACTTGAGATATGACTAATTCAAACTGAGGTTTGCTGAACTTTAAAACACATACTAGATTTTGGAAACTGAATGTGGATAAAAAAAGATAAAGTATCTCAGTAATAATTTTTTTATATTGATTAAAGGCTGAGGCACTGCGCCCGGCAAACCCGCGACGTCTCTTGCTGCAACAGTATTTGGACGGAACAGATGCAGGGACGCCCTTAGCTCCAGCCTTTGGCCACCCTCCAACATTTTTTCCAGTCACGACCTTCAGAACCAACCACTCAGCTATCCTTGGCCCACTGGGGCCAGCCAACACCATTTTTTAGCTCCTTATTACTGATCAACCATGAGCTTCCAGATTTGTCAGAATTATTCTATCCAGGTGGAGGCCACCGTCCACCACCTGGTCAACCTGCATGAGCAGGCCTCCGACACCTACCTCTCTCTGGACTTCTATTTCCAGCCAGATGATGTGGCTCTGGAGAGTATGGGCCACTTTTTCCACGAACTGGCTGAGGATTAGCGCGAGGGCGCCCTGTGTCTCTTTGAACATGCAAAAGCAGCGGGGCGGCCGTGCCCTCTTCCATGACGTGCAAAAGCTGCCCCAAGATGAGTGGGGTAAAACCCAGGACGCTATGGAAGCTGCTATTCTTGTGGAGAAGAACCTGAACCAGACCTTTTTGGATCTGCTTGCCCTGGGTTCTGCCCGCCAGACCCCCACCCCACGTGTGACTTCCTAGAGAGAGGGGGTCCTGGATAAGCAGGTGAAACTCATCAGGAAGATGGTGATCACGTGACTCACCTCTGCAGGCTAGTTGGTCCCCAGGCTGGGCTGGGCGAGTTCTCTTCCACTCACTCACCCTCAAGCATGACTAGGGGTTCTGGAGCCCAGCTGTCACCAACCTGGGTCCTTAGACTCTTTAATCAATAGAAATTGATAAGAGGCCAGGTGAGAAATTTAGATAAGGCTTTATGGGGACTTGTGCTACAGCAGGAGGGAGAGAAAACAAGTAACAGGTGTCCTTGCTCGCTAGGGGGTGGGAGTAGGTGGGTGATGATCTGGTCCCTTAAATGGGGTGAGGGCAGGGGTTAGATTGGTGGGTTGGGCTGGAGGGGTGGCTTAGGTGATCTGCCCATCCCTTTGGTAGTGCTGTGTGCAGAGATCATGCGGTAGAACCCTGCTTTTGCTCCCCATGCATGCAATTGGGTTTTGGCCTTTTTGTATTCCGTTGTTCATAATTTGCCCCAGTTGTGCATGCATGCAGTTATTTTTAGTCCCTTATAGTTTCTTTGTACTCTATTGCTGGAAGAGACATTTGTCCAGGTGCAAGCACTCCAGTAAAGGGTCCCAGGTCCCAGCCTGTCTCACAGCAGCCTTTGAGGAGTCCCTCTGGTGTCAGGGCTTCCGACTAAAGCCCCTCTCTGCAGCCACTAGGCAGCTTTTTAACTATCCTGGAAGCCCTCTCCCAAGCCTTGGACCCAAATGCAAACAATAAGCTTTTTGCAGCAAAAAAAAAAAAAAAGCCTGAAAATTTTAACATTTTAGATATAAGTTCAATAAAATTGTATTATTAAAATGAATTTCACCTGTTTCTTATTACTTTTTAAAGATGTGGCTGCCAGAAGATTTAAAATTACCTATACGACTTGCATTATATTTCTATTGGACAACACTGTCCTGGGCTTTTACTTTGGGACATCATTGTTCTCAGAGAAACAACTGACAAATAATAACAGAAAGACTCTCAATCACAGAATTAAAACTTAATTCAAAACCCTTTTGAAAGGATGAATTGTATGGTATGCAAATCAAAGTTAAAAGAAAATTATCCTAAATAAATTAGAAAACTTTCTAATTTGCACACTGCTGCATTATATATAATAGTGAAAAATTAAAAATAACCCAAATGTCCAAATAGAGGAGTGACTAAATAATTAAAGGCATTATTTCATCATAAAATTCAGATGTTAAAAAGAAGAGTTTTCCTCCTACTTTTCCTATTTTCTATATTTTCTATAGTTATCAGTTTTAAAATTGAGAATATTTTATTAAAACCCAATAAATCCGAATTTTAAGCCCATTTTTACACTTTAATTGCCAAGAAAGGAGAGTAGAATAATAGATTTTTACAAAATTTAAACACAGAAGTTGGGGACCTCCCTGGTGGTCCAGTGGTTAAGACTCTGCACTTCCAATGCAGGGTGTGAGGGTTCAATCCCTGTTCAGGGGACTAAAATCCCACATGCTGTGCTGTGCAGCCAAAAAAAAAAAACCACCAGAAGTTGGAACAAAGGTAGACTTTCTGTTTGAAACCTTCAATAAGCCTTCAGTTAACCAAAACATTAATTATCCCATTAACTGAGTACCACTGTCCTCGGTATAGAAACGGGAAGACATTTCACCAGATTGAGGTGAAAACTGAGTCGACTAAAAAGGCTGCCGCGGTGTTGTTGACTGTTATTTTACTCTGTTGATTGAGACCATATAACCCAAATTCCACCAACTATTTTCTTTCTTTCTTTTTTTTTGGTAGTATTATAATTAAGTGTATTTTTTTTTTTTTTAGTGTTATTGAGATGTAATCGACATACAGCACTGTATAGGGTTAAGGTGTACAGCATAATAATTTGACATATATATTGTGAAATGATTATTACAGTGTTTAGTCAGCATCTATCATCTCATACAAATTTAAAAAAAAGAAAGAAAAGTTTTTTTTCCTTGTGATGAGAACTGTTAGGATCTACTCTCTTAACAACTTTCCTATATACCATACAGCTGTGTTAACCATAGTTATCGTGTTGTACTTTATATCCCTAGCACGTATTTATCTTGTAATTGGAATTTTGTACCTTTTGACCACCTTCCTCCAGTTCCACCTCTCCCCACCCTTCATCAACTATTTTCATCTTCTTGAAGTTTCCTTTTCTTCCTGTACCTAAAGTCTGGAAAGAAAAAAATTCCTTGCTCCTTCCCAAAGAGAACTTTTCTAGATTGTTCTCTTTCAGCCGCTAATTTGTCATATATTCACAAACATGTTCAAATCCACCCCTCCTCCCTCCTCCCCCTTTTCTAAAGAAGACTTTCCTGGGCCTTGCTGCGCAGCTTCCACTTCAGGGTCTCATCTCTCTCCTCTCCCTCATTGTCCACGGCCTCCATTTCCTTCCCCACTTAGCGGTCTGGGTGGTATTGCTGTGACCTCAGTAAAAGAGCTCTCTGTAATATTTATTATCTGTTCTCACCAAGCCCTGTGACCTCTCTTTGTGGTCTGCAGTAGGATTCTAGACAACCAGCACTCCCTCTCTGTTCAGGCTGCCGTCTCTGTCCTTGGTGCCTTGTAACTACTGTCTATTAACGATTTACCCAACCTTAAGCCCCAGCTGGTAACCCACTTCTTTCCAGAAATTTCTCACATTTTGGCAGGCAAAAATAATTCTCACTTGGTCCTATGTGGGTGGAGGGCATGGGCTGGGTCTTATTCACCTTGTTCCTACTCAGCAGAAAGTTTTCCACGCAGTATGGTGCTCGATACGTGCTCACGGCGTTGGAGGGGCTGATAAGACAAGGGATGCTGAGCTTTTTCATCTCCTTTCAGCGGTGTGCAGAGATTTTTCACATCAGTTGGGGATTTCTGACGATCCCTAAAATAGAATTTTGGAGCTAAGAAAGAGCTGATCTAAAATTCTCACTTATAGATGACGAACCCGAGGTCCAATGGCATTGAGGTCAGACACATTATTGGTCTTCAACAGAACCAGAACTAAAATGCAGGCCATCTGGCTCCAGAGTCAAATCACCACTCACCTTTCCCTGCCTGTCTTGTACTTTCTTTTTGTTGTTCTCTTCTCTCGTTTATAATCTTGTACATATTAGGCATTCCACAAATCTTTGTCCATACAGACCAAGATTTCATGATCCTCACAACATCAGTAAGGTAGACAGAAAAGGTGTTATAAGTCCCATCTTACAGACAAGAAAACTGAGGCACAAAATGGCTAAGAGGTAGGTGTTTTGGGACAAGTTGTTTAAGAATCCCTCCAGGCCAGTGCTCTTCCCAGTCCATTCCATGCTGGAGACAGGAGATTCAGCAGAGTCCAGGCTTAGTGGGCAGGAGGGAACAAATAAGTAGGTTTTCTGGAAAGGGGTCTTCATTTGATAATGGACACACGTCTCCCTTTAACCTTCACAATGTTGCTGGGGTCAAAGACTTGGGTGGATTTTTCTGTGAACGGCTTCAGGTAATCCCCAAGATCTCCTAGAAGCTGAGGCAAGCAGGGGCAGAAAGGGAATACATAGGAGTCTGACTCCCTCTTGTCACCCTCCAATACTCAAAAGGGTAGGCGTCCATGAGGAGCATCTGAGGCTGCTCCACCTCCTTCTTCAGAGTTTCCCAAGGTTCCCAGAGGCAGCAGCTGCATCTCTCTCCTGCTTAATTGAGAAATCCTAGTGGATTCCCTAGCTCAATGTTCTCCATTGAACTATTTAGAGTATTTACTATAGAAGTGAACAATGAAGTTCTTGATATTAAGAGGGTCCTTTAGAGGTACGTTTAATAGAGCATGGGCTCCAGAACCATTCTGCTGTTTTTGAATCACACCTTGATTATCTCTCTTTGGGTGACTATGGGCAAATTTCTCAACATCTCTGTGCCTTAGTGTCTTCATTTGTAAAATGAGGGTAACAGTACTTTCCTTATAGGATTGTTGTGAGCATTAAATGATATAATGGATGTAAAGTGCTTGAAACAGTGTCTGGTATATGCATTCACATGCACATGTATACATACACACATACACATATATAAGTGCTCATCAAATGTCCTACAGTATTTCTGTTATCATAGAACCACTTATTGCCTTCACAAGCAGTGAAATTTTAATTTCTTCTTTTCCTTTTTCTTTTTCCCCCAATCTTGACTTTGATTGCCTAAAAATTTCAGAATTGACTTTTTGTGTCCTTACTGAAGCCTCTCAAGAAACATAAAAATAATCTACTATGGACACTACTACCCTCTCTAGTTTGTGCACTGAAGATTTTAATTCACATTGAATATTCCTTTTGTAGCAAATAGGGTGACTAGCTGTCTTGATCTGCCCAGGGCTAAGGAGTTTCCCAGGACATGGCACTTGCAGGGCTGAAGGAAAAAGTCTTAGGGAGACTGGGACAATCGGTCATCCCAGTATCAGAAGTTCCACTGAACACTTTAATTACTGCTTTATTTAAATGACAGCCCTGTGAATAGGCATTCTCATTCCTATTCTACAAATAAGGAAAACAGAGGCTTAAAGGCATTAAATGATTTGCAGGGCAAGATGAAACCTTAGATGTGTTTAACTATAAACTCATGATCATTCCACTACTTTCCAATGTGGAAGTGTGGGTGCTTTACAGCTGTTAACATCCGCACAAGGAAAGGTAACCCTGTGAAAGACTTAGCTTAACAATTGATTTATTATGGGCTAGTTTCTTTGAGGTCTTGCTAATTTGCATGATCGACACATAGGAGAAGAAAAGCAGCTGCTTAAAATGCATGATTTATTTGAAAGTGATAATGAACCAGGTAAAATTTAACTTACGCAGTGTCAGTCCATTCAGTCTTTCCTTCCTGGAGTGGGAGGTGGGGTGGATGAGAGACAAATATGACATGTACTTACATGTTTGGAAAATACGTATCCAGTTAGGTTTATTAAGCTAAGTTTGGATCAAAGCAGTATACTACAAACTAGTATAGAAAAAAGTTAGGAGAAATACTGGTAGTTTGATAGTACTTGGATTAGTAATTTGATAAATTAGAGTTTCATAAATTAGAGTTTGATAAATTAGAGCTTGGTTTTCTTCTTTTCTCTGTTTTTGAGATCAGTTTATTGATTTACTCTTTTCTTTCTTTAGGCAAAAGCAGTAATTATAATTAAATACTGTTTTAAAAAATTAAATGTTTGAATTTTATTTTTTTAAAAGATAATACATTCAAATGGTTTTCTTAAAAAAGCATAAAAGCCTATTCAATGAAAAGCCTCCCTTCTACCCCCAAGCCACTCCACACAGTTGTTTCCCTCAACACAACCAACCACAGGTATTCATTCTCTGTATGTCCCTTCAGCACTAATTAATCATACGCAAGCGATTTATATTCCCCCTCCTTCCACAAAAATGGTAGCATATGAAGGACATTATTTTGCATATGAGTATCCTTTTAAATACAGTAACACATCTGAGAGATCTTTCTATATCAAAACATAAAGACTTTCCTTATTCTGTTTTATGGTCACATAATATTCCACTCTATGAATCTGCCATATTTTCTTAACTAGTTTCCTGTTGATGGTACATACATCATTTAAGCAACTTTTAATTTAATTTATTGAATAAGTAATATATTCACATGTTCATATATGTAGATAAATAATTTATATATATAATATATAATGATATTTATATAAAGATAAAGATATTTACATAAATATCTTGCACTCATTGTCTTCCATCCACGCAGTACCCCCACCCACCACACATATGCCCAGGTGAAAACGTTGTTATTAGTTTTAGATACAGCTTTCAGAGTTTCCTAGTACATATAGAAGTAAATACAAATGTGTGTTCTTAGTTTTATTCCAATTACATGTAAAAAAGTAGACTACTATATACAAAATATCCTCTAATTTGCTTTGTCCACTCAATAAAATATCTTGGAGAATTTTTCATGTCAGTACACAGCAAGCTTCTTCATCTTTTAAAAATTTATTTAAAAATTGCATAATCTTCTAATGTGTGGATATACCATATTTTATTCAACTGGTCCTCTATTAAATAATGGTCATCAAATACTATTCTGCCTGTTCAAATGCCAGTGGCTCAATGTCCTGTCACTATTGTCTGGCATAGAGAGTATTTGATAACTTTAGTTCACAATAAGTGCTTAACTGCTTCTTTACTTTCACTGAGTTTTTTTTTTCACATTAAGGGTTAAATATCAGCACTGAATTTTTTGTTATTCTGCACATGGCAGAAACTTCTTACCTAAGCACCATAAATAGTCTCTCTGAATATTATTGAAATGCTGTTGCTATCACAATGAGGAATTACAGAAAATGTTGCAGCAGTTATTACATTACTCTTCCCTACTGATTGAGCTGTTGCAGAAGACACCAGACGTGAGTGTTCCGAGGATGCCTGACAATACCCAAGGAATTTGTCCTCGATCGTTTTTTTCTCTTTTGGGTGCGGAGAGAGCGAAGACTCCAATGTTCATTGATTTTTAAAATGTTCCCTGACCATGATCCAAAATAATTCCCAATGATCCCTAGTTAATTACTTCAAGAGCTAGAGTTTTACATCACTAAATGATACAGATGTACAAACCTGTGTTTAGTTTGTTTTGATGGAAACAATTTGCATATCATGTAATATTATAAAGTCCTTCTTATGCAAGAGACATTATTAGAAGTCTTTTATTAAAAAAGTTAGACATAAATTATGGTGAAGTGGCTTTGGTTGTAAGATGGTTTAAATGGAAACAAGCCAGTGGGTGGGGGGGGAGAAATTAATCTACTTTTCTAAAAAGAGGTATGTGTTGCAATGAAACAGGGCTGACATTGCTATTTTAGAGAGCATCTTTAATTCCAATGTATACTTACAACAGCAGTAATAGTGTCTATCAAACGTAGCTTGGCAGCATAAAGTAAAAAGCAGTTGCATTGAAACAGCAACAATTATTTAGTTTTCACATAAGGATGGGTTTCTGGGGTGTAAACTTTGTTTCTCGAGAGCTATCACAGATTTAAAATTTTATTTTAAACAATAAGGATTTAGGCTTCAGAGATAGCGTGACATTTTGGCATCTGATGGGCAAAGTGGTATAGTGGTTAAGAGCACAGGCTTTCTGCAGTACTGTCTATAATCGCAGAATTCATAGCCTACACGGGTATGAATTCCAGCTCCAGCATTTTGTTAGCTCCAGGTAAATCCCTGCGCGTCTGCTTCCTCATCTACCATGTGTGGTTGCTGTGACTAACACCATGCCTGCGTGTGTATTTCAAACTCTCAGTAAGTGGCAGCTTTTTACGGTTTGCTCACTACACCAGGGCTCTCTTCCAAAGCTTTATCATTCTCATCTTTGATTTGCCCCAACTTTAAGGTATGTTCTGGTGTCACGTTGGGGTGTCAGATGACATCTTGGGACATGATCATGAAAGCCTGGGTTCTGGGAGCTCACCTGTCTCTCCACCTCTTTGGAACATCCCTGGGTTGGTTTTGTTAAGGTTGGCCTGAGAACTGAGGGTGGAGAACCAGGCTTAGGAACCCCCTGGATGGCCTCCCTATCTAAGGACTGTGCTGTGCTAGGGCATGAGTCTTCTTGTCCTCCAAGTCCCAGGACTATCGTTGGAGTGCTCCTGTGATTGGGTGAAAATCACATTGTGGGAAAAAAAACACAAACTCAATTCTGTCTGCTAAAAATCCTCTCCTACACCCGGCCATATTTTTCTGAGCACCCAGAAGAAATGGCGAGAAACTAATGCTCAGTTGATAGCAATTTAAAAGGGCTCTTTTCATGTCTAACTCCTACATTCTAAAGTAGCTATATAGTAACCTGTCAAGCATTTCTTTCTTTAATACCTATAATAAAGAATGGGGAAAAATAGGGTAATGAAATCAAAACTGTGTTCTGCCTAATTTGTGTATGTATTAGAAAGAATTCATATGCTATCAAAAGTGTCTGTGAAACATACAGAAGAATCAACACAGTATTTGAAGAGTACGCCCTTCAGAAAAGGTCAAAGAAAGCCAAGTCTACAGTTTAGAAATGGTAATAATGTATGGATTCAATGAAAAGTTTTAGGTCGTGGTTGATTTTTTAAAACATTTAAAAAACATATAAAGTCTGAATCAATGTCTGGAATAAAAAACATAAATATATACAGGCTTGAAATTTTTCTTTCATTTATAATCCTTGAAATTCAAGAGAGGGGCCACATCTTTAGTCACTGTTTACCTTAAGTAGAGATTACATACTTGATGAATAAGTGAATTGATGGATGAATGAATGAATGAATAAATTAGAATAATGCCAGGGTCCAAAAACTCCTGACAAATTACAACATTTACAATATTTTCAATGGGATAATAGTGAGGCCCAGATGTACATCTTGAATGTCAAATGTCTCATGGTTGAGTGATAAATCTAAAAGTAAGACAAAAGAATTCTGCAGTATTTAAAGAAAAAAATGGTAAATGTCATCCATAAATTTTCTGCCTTTATAAAAAAGCAGACTTTTGATTAAATATGTAACAAAAGATACATCTTATGACCATATTACTTACAATGACATAATAATTTCACCAAGGGGCAGTGAGTGAACGTGTCATTAGTAATATTCAAACAAAACAAAACCTAAGCTAGAATCCTGAAGTAAGTACAGTTGAGGTCAAACGCTTATCCTTCCCCTAATTTTTGCCATTTTATTATTTTAGGAGCAACGACAGAAACAAACAAAAAACTGTATTTTCAGGTGTGCAATTAGCTCATTTACTTTATTATCTGAAGATCCTATAAAGTAATATTTTATTCTGAGTGAGTCTTGCATGCAATTTGAAATTAAACATTTTCCTTGCACCTGCAAAAATGTGTAAGTGATGAAACTGGCAGCATGATGATGGCTTTACAGAGAAGCATTTCCTCCATCATCTTCAAGGTCGTTCAGATTTATGACCTAATCACCCATGGCCCCTTTAACAGCATGAATCTGAATCTGATTAAAAAGAAAAACAAATATCAGTATGGATTTATTAATAAAATGTGCCTGACCTTTTCACTTACCTACCTCTTTCAATGTATTGTGAGTTTCAACTCACAATCCAAGAAGGGCGTTTCTGGGATTTTAATCTTCAGTGTTTCAGCTTCAGAGTTGCTTTAGGAGTTCCTGCCTGCATATTGGTGTGTGTGGATCGTGGAGGGCTATCTGTTTCCTCCTTCTTTCTCTTTGGGGTTTAATTACTTCACCTACATCCTAATTCAGGTAACTCATAAAGCTTAGCCTTTGTTGTAGGTCCAACAGCTGTCTTATGTCAGTAGCAAGTAAAACGTTCACAAAGTACCGGAATGCTGCAAGACGGTTTATAGTGCTGCAATAAAAGATAAATTGAATTTACAAAGATGCATTTGTCACTGATTAAAAACTTACAAAGTTAATTGGAAACACTGTGGAGGTGTTACCACACAACTTGAGGTGTAATGGGTGGTTCTAATTCAGCCTGAAGGAGAGTTGCGGGTCCCATTATGGCCTCACACAGTAAGATGCCCGGGGACGCGCTCCAATTTAAGTAGCAAAGCAACACTGTAAAGATCTTAAATACTTTTAACAGAGGTGAGTATAAATTTACTCATGATTATTCTTGAAAACAGCAAGAGGAAAAAGCCTTGGGTGTTAACAGAAACACAATGTGCTAATCACATGGGTTCTCCCCAGAAAACATATTGTAGGGTTTTTCTTTTCCCCATCTGCAACTTTTCTTATTTTTTGATGTTTACATTGGCACACTACTGCAAGAAGCATTATCAGTTGGGAAGGCAAAAATGAGACTGAAACAGCCAGCAATCTGAAGTCAGCAGGACCCTCCCTTGGGACCTTGGCGAATTATCTCCACATAATTCACTTAACCTTTGCCATTTGCGGACTTGGGAAACTGAATGTATTTCTAAACTTGAGGCTTTTAATTGCCGGTTTTAGTGTCACTAGTCCAGCTCAGTTGGAGAGACGATGATTGAAAAACAGTTCTAGGAGGCTTTTCACCTCTTGTGCGCATCCTGGTTATAATTAAGTTGGTGGCCTGGGGTGGCCCTTAGATTTTTGCAGACAGGAGTGAATGGTTAAGCCCTAAGTGATGGGCCTTATGTGGACATTCTGTGTGCACCTGGAGTTGCGTGTAGAAATTTTTATTTTAGGCTAGGTTTGTGTTGAGATTAAAAGGAAGAAAACTGAGATAACTAAACTGAGTAATTGTCTTTGGTAAACTCATATCAAATATCTAATACCAAATCATCAGAGAGTCATAGAATTTTCGGACTAGAGTTTAAATGTTAGGGATTAAATGTTCAAATTCAAGTATCATGAATTTTATACATATTTATACATATTTTTATTTCTATATACTCTCTATACTTTCCAATACTCTATAACACCATTTGACAATAGTGTTTTTGGTATCAGAGATGGTAGGGACTATGGAGTTATCATATATATTTAATTTGTTGCCTCTGTTGGATGAGCAGAGTTTTAAGTCTGATTAATTTCTTTAGTCAACAAAGGGGACCATATAGCCACACAAATGTTTTTTATTTTTTTAAAGCTAGAATTTATTGAATGCTTCCTATATAGAAATTGCTTTTGTATTTAACTCCATTAAATCCTCACAGCATTTGAGTCCCAAACTTCCCTGACAGGCTTCCACTGACCTGAATAAGGCAACTTTTTGAAACCTCAACTTCTTTATCCATGCAATGGGGATGATATACCTTATGGGGCTTGTTGTGGGGATTTAATGAGACATCGGGAAATACTGGGTAAACTGTAAAGTCCTATTTAAACACTAATTACAATTTTTCTTCTTCTTAATGTAACATCATTTACAGGATTTTCACCAAAAGTCTCTCTTCTACAATAGCTGCGCTCACAAGCTGCTTGATAAACCTACTTGAGTACACTTGGATGGAGCAATGACTATGATCAGAGGATATCAGTTCTAGGAGGGCTCATGGTACCTATTTTGTTCAGAATTTTCCAGCAAAGCTTAGGTTACTCTCAGGAAACTGTCTTCCTGAGTGATGCAGATGCATTGTCAAAAGACCAATCACTTTGCAGCTATGAAGAAACTTGGAGAGAGAGGAAAATTTCAAGTTAAAAACCTCTGAAAGTTTGTGGGGTTTCATTAGAATCTCTGAAAAAAATCAGAAATGCGTCATCATGGGGAAGGGACCATAGGAAAATGTTAAATACATCATTTCTTGAGGTGTAAAATGTGGTTCAGCCAGAGACTGGTTTCAATCTGCAGATAATTTAAAGAAAACAGATTATAGCTCTAGTTGTTGTTGTTTTTTTTTCTCTCCAAGCTTTTGGCAAAAAGAGTGTAAAATGGCCAAAAGTTAGAATGAAATTCACAAACAATGACTAGTTCTTAAAATCTGTGCAGTTGAGAGCAACTCCCCCATAAATTATAGATTACTATTGTCCCATTCTTTTCATGAATAAGGAAATCAAAGTTATAAGAGATTAAGGGACTTGTCTAAGATCAGTGGAGGCCAGTCAGGGAAGAACCTGGGGTTTATGTAACAAATCCTTTTACAGAAGGGCTCACAGGGACGTCTCTGCCACAAAGGATAATGACTCTCAGTACAACTAAATTTATATTCTCATCTTTGAACCCAAAGGAAACATCACCTTCCACAGACAAAATCAAGTTTATTTATGTATGTGTGTGTGTAAATATGTATCAAAACATATTTTTAAATGCCTCTATCTCAACAAACTTCTGTCTTTTGAAATGATGATGAGGCAAGTAAAAAATATAAGGTGAATTATGGTTTGAGAGGAAAAGTTGAACAACAAAAACACTGAAATGAGTTACAGTTAACTTTCCTTTGTTTCTAAAGTAACATCTTTCCTTTGACCTCCGTTCAAGACCAAGATCTGAGAGATTTCACAACTTGAATGAGACTTGAATGACTTCAGAATAACTTTTTAAATTGTCATACAGCTGCTTTTGACTAAGGATTTAAAAGTATTTACGAATGAATGAACCCACATTTATTATCACTCTTAAAAAGTATTGGTAACACACACACATTATAAAAATTATACTATCTGCTGGCAGAGGAGCTGAGCCGCTAAAAGACGTTATTCCTGTTTCTGAGGGAAGGGTTCTCATTAGCACTGGGCTCTACAATACTGTACTTGCTTTCACATAGCTAGATTTTTATGTTAGATAGTATGAAATCATCATTGAATTTAGAAATTTAGAGTTTCGATACCACTAAAGATGAATAGCGGTGTAATTTTGACAGTCAGATAACCTCTCTAGGCCTAGCTTGCTTGTCTTGAAAATGTTTATGTACAGGAGAGAGACTGGAAGAAAGAAGAAGAGAAGCCAGCGCATCGTTTCCAAAACCCTGTTCCAAGGCTCACTGACAGGGGCGTGCTGGAGCCAGAAGCTTATGAGGCAGTGCACGTTGTGTTTGACATTGGCCATGGTGGGAGTATTTAAAACATAGAAGCTGGTAAAGGCTCCAGATCAGGCCCCACCCTTTCCCAAGAGCTGGTTGTTAAACATTTACCAGCCCTCCACTACCATTCGTAGATACTCTTTGAACAAAGAGTTCTACAATTAAATAGGTCTTTGAGACACAAGGTTTCTCCCTCTCTCTCTCCTTCCTTCCCTCCTTCCCTTCTTCCTTTTCTCCTGCTCTCTTTCTTTTATTCCCTCCTTTTCCCCTTTCTTCCTTCTCTTGCCCTGAGAAATAATGCGATTCTTGAGGAAGCGATATACAGCACCTCACACTACAAAACTTTACAAAAATTCTCTTCAGACACATCTCTTAATCCTTAAAGTTCCGTTCCTCACTGGTCAAATCTTTCCCTATCGCTCTTCTTTTTCTCCACTTTCTCTGAGATCTATTTCTTCCTTTCTTTCTCAGGTAGCACACCATATATTTTTGTATAAAATAGGAAAAAGTAAAAATATAGAGATTAAAATATGAAAGAGTCCCCACCCTCCCCAACCAGCAAAGGTTTTTTTTTTTTTCCTATAGGTCTGCTGAGCCTTTAATATACTAATATCCACTGGGAGCCTCCAGATAGGAAATTTTCAACTATTTCCACACAGAAACTTGTTTCCCCAGACACCTGTTAACATGTTGAAGTACGTGAATATTCTTTGGAAGATGTTTCAGAAAGAATGGATGAATGGATTTCTAAGAAGCCTTTGAGTTGCAAAATTATACCAAGTATATGATTCTAAAGATGGTTATGATTTCAGATATAGGATGAACCACATGAAGTATGGAGGTCCTAGTTTTTGGATAAGCCTCTGAAATGAAGAAAAACAATTCTGTTGATTTATTTCCAGGATGGTGAAGATTCAAGTATGGAAGTGTTCACATCTCTTTTGCTGTTTATCTATAGATATGATAGGTAGAGAAAATTTTGCGAAATTTCAAGAAATGCTATGCTATTACCTTGACCCAAAACATTCTAGAAATTCAACCTGTGTGTAGTGCCTCTTGAAATAGAAAATCAATGACAATTCTCACTAAGAACTAAGTGTATTTAAAAATATATTTACAGATATATAGAGATAGATAAGAGATTGACTGACGGCTAGATATATAGTTTTAAAGATTCTAGAAGAAATATAAAATACATGAATTCCACTTAAAGCCTGGCTTTTGCTTCTACTGAGTCTGTTCACTAAATTTAAATTATTTCTATGGTACATTTGCAAGTTTATGCCCACTGCTTCAACTAGTGTTAAGGGATGTTATAAGACTCTAATTCTCTCTTAAGGAAAATTAATCCAATTAACTCTTTTGATTTATTGTCAGAGATCTTTTAAAGATAAATTACAGCTAAATTGTAGTTATTGAAAACAGATCATTTGCCTGTGAAATATGGTATCATTATGAAGTCTAATGTGAATGCCAGGTTCAGTGCCTTTCTTAGACTAGGTTCATACTACTAGAGTTCTTGTTAGGTTGAATTAGTATATGGATTCTGATAATTGCTATTAAAATAAGGTGAGATGTTAAAAGACTAAAGTAAAGCAAAAGGCCAAGGGAGATGACAACATGGATTAAAGGAATTATTGAACTCTTAAGCCAGAACACAGAGATAAATCTTAAAGATCGCCTTCTTTAAACTCACCCTGTATCTTATTGAAGAAAGCAATAAAAAACTCCGTCTGGTCTCATTGTGCTAAACGCTACTGCTGAAAGGGTGTGAGACTGAAGGGATCCAGCGGCGAGTTGTAAGTGACACATGCACAGACCTGTTAACAATTAACCTTTTTCTCCCTCTTGGAATTCACAAGGGACTTGGCCTACAGGAAACTAGAGTTAGCTTTCTTCTCCTTTCAGTTAGAAAATGCCTTCTGCAGAAAATACTGCCTGCTGACCATATTGAAGATCACGTTGAAAATAAGTCAATATAACATCACCATCCATAGGTCAGTTAAGTGGTGAAAGAAGGTGGTGTGGATGGAGGCCGGGAGGACGTCGAGCTTAAGGACTGAATAATGTTGAAATCTAAGGCAAACTGAACAGGGAAAATAAAGATATTACAAACAAACTCCTGTCAGAAGCGAAGATAAGCTAGGGTGATTTTCAAATTATTTTTGATGATTCCTAAGGGACAGATTATAAATTCCTGCTTACTTTAAGGATGAATGTACATGAAATGCCGGTGATACGGTAATGAAGAAGCTTTTTATTTTCGAGATACTTCGGCTTAAGGGAAATGACTCTTCTCCTATGAAAGTAGGATTGTTTTTAGGAAAAGAAAGAATAAATGATGAAATGAGCTGAATTCATGTTAGTAGTAGACTGAAATTATTTTCTGAAAACTGAACTATTGTATATCCAGGGTCTAACACATATTTGGAAAACAATACTTATATCCACTGAGTAAACAATGAACAAATGAATACACAATTTTTTGAAATGGAGGTGGGTAGAGAGGTCAGGGAGCAAATAGAAAAAATAATTGAAAGCTAGCTAGATACCTTTATACATATCCAACACAAGTTGATGGATTCGTTTTTCCTTTTTGGCAAATTAATATTATTATTCTTTATAATAAGCACACAGTCCCATCATGTTGAGTTAATACTTGTGATCTTTTTGTATTTTTCCCCTTTATTCCAAAACCCTTATGTCCACTAGTGGTGGGAGTTAACTCTAGTATCCTAAGAATGTTGGAGAAATCTTTCTCCAGGGGAGGCGGGTACCCCTAGCTCATGGCACAACCAGGTTACTGTGGGGAGATGCCTTTACCCTCAAGGTTGTGTAAGTACCATCCCCTCCCCCACACCCCAGAGATTGTCCAGTCACCTTCTCTCGCTTCTGCAGGTCCCACGTCCTATCTGAAAGCTGTTTGTACTTGTGTCTGATAACTGTGAGGATGTGGTTCTCGAGCTCCTTGCCCTACGCTGTCCTCTTGATTGTACGCTCTACAGCAGGAGCCACACACCGCCAATCCACACTCAGTCCCGCTTTCAGCCTCAGATCCTAGAAGGCCAGCTTTAGCCAGAAAGCCCTTCTGTCTTTGGAGGGGAAGTCAGGCTTGGTTTCCAGTTCCCTCAAGGAGATTTTAGTTCACCTCCAAGCTCATGCTCAGACCTAACGGTCGATGAATTTTGACTTCTATGGTTCTAGGTGTCTATGACCTTAAGAAGTAGTAACCACAGAATATGAAGGGCCCATTTCAAAGGTCTGGCCTATATTTGATGGTCCAGGTGTATGGAAGGAGCAGAAAAACTATAGGATACACTGAGGAGGTTGCTGTGGACAACAGCAGATGTGCAGGTGACTGGCCGCCAGGGCTCCTACAGAAAGGGTGCATATGTATGCTGCCGCTTCCGGAGGTGTGCGGGGGTGGCTGGGGGATGTCAGGGCTTGTTTGCCATCTGGCTCAATAACTGAAAAGATTATGATCCCTTCCAAACCCCCAGCTTGGCATACATTTCAAAATTAAAATATTTCTTCCCCATGAGACTCAAAATTTATACATACTAAAATTGTGGTGTTTGTTTTTTCCTTTTTTTTTTTACTTAAGTTTTCCTGATTGTAAAATTCTGGACAAGTTCAAAGTTCAAGTTAAAACTTTCTCACTGCTACTGCAAACATACATTTGAGTCTTCCTGTTCGAAAATCTCACACTGATACTGAGCTTGGGTCTGAAGTGTTGCCTCTTGCTTCCATGAAATGCCAGCTCGGTGGTTCTCTCAGTCAGCCATCTGCGGAGAACCATGAGTCTAAAAAACCAGACCCAGGTGCACACCGTAGGTGCACAGGTTAACCCCACCGATGTCTCTAGCCCTTTCTCCACTTCTGTAATTCGATGGCATTCTCGTCAATGCTAGGACTTCATTGGTAACTTCTGTGTCAGTGGTTCCAGAAAGCCCTCTCCAGGTCTGCCCTGGATGATCCCAACCTTCCATTTTCTCCTCACTGCTCCACCACCAATTTCTCTCCCAATTTCTGCAACTCTCTCAGCCATGTAGCCCGAAAACTTGAGGTAATTTTTGACTGCTTCTACTTCTTTAATGCATCTCTTCATTTAACAGTAGCTGCTGTGTCCCTTTCATGCACCAGGCCTGTATTAGGAACTGGGGATAAAACTGGCCCTGCTCTTGAGCGGCAGACAAGCAGGTTTGGAACGCCTCTTGCCTCTCGCCCCTTCCCCTCTACTCACTTAGCTCCTGTTCCCATGGCCCTGCGCCTTTAACCCAGTTTACATAAGGGACTGCCAGTTCAGTCTTCCCCAAACAGAGACAATCGTGTCATTCCTTTGCTCAGAAACCTTCAGTGGCTCCCCATTCCCTACTGTGACAACACTGGGTCGAGCGTGTGCATGCTGGGTCCTGGAAGAGCACGGGCTACGGTGGAAATCTAGAAGGTTTCTAATCCTGGCTGTGCCTGAAACTCACTGTCAGACTTGGGATACTTCTCTGGATCTTTGTTTCCTTATCAGTAATGGGTTGGAAGTTTGGGGGTCTGGTGTGGTGAATTCTAATCACTCAGCTCCTATTTTCTATTTCGTTATTATTTTGTTTTTAGAGCCCTACCCCTCTGCAGACTCAGGAGTCTTTGAACTATGGCATATTTTCTGGCATGTATACAGATTTTGAAAGAAATTCAAGAAAAACTTTCTAAGAATTTCTGCTTTTCTTCTGTGGAGTTGGAAAAGCTCCCTTGTCTTACTCCCAGAAAGAGATGGTTTAATAATTCTCTGCTCTCTTCTTTCTCAATGTGAAAATAATCACCAGTGCAGCAATTAGCTCCTACACACACAAACACACACACACACACACACACACACACACACATACACACGCACACACGTGCTCGCTCAGTCAGCCCAGGTAAGTCAGAAAGGGAGCATTGGGGAAACTAAGACTGGCTCTGCTGTTTCATTAATCAAAATTCTTATAGTTCAAAGCTCTGGACACAGGCATATCTTCTGGTGCTAAATGAACATTAGGGTAGCAGGCTGGGAAACAATTACTCTCTCCAGGTTGGGCTTTGGCCACTGACTTCTGCCCTGGCTTTTCTGCAGCACCCAGCTCAGGAAAATGCATAATGATTCTTCCTGTTCCTAAGAGGCTTCAGCCTCCTTCTATGGCTCCACATTCAGGTGTCCAAGGTGGCATGTTTGATGCCTTTGGAGCACTGCTATTTAAGAGTAGCCATTTCCACGCGGGAAACAAATACAGTTATGAATATATTTGGATTTATTTTAGAAAAAAATCCTGTGTTTCCAGAACAGCCCTATGCAAGCTGATTCCCACCCCGGCCCCCCGCCCCGTTTGACGGTTCTGCGACAAGTTTGTTGTTGAGTTATGGCTATCACAGCTACATAAGGAACAGCAAGGGAAAATGATAGCCCATCGTATATTACCATGATGTTCCTGCGTTATTCAGGGTGATTATACTGATTCTAGAGGTATATCATATGGACTTCCAGCTCCAGTCTCACCCACTGCTGTGCCCCCTCTGTGACCTCCGCAGCTACCGAGTCCTGCCTGCTGGCTTCCTGGGGACCTTGTGTGCTCAGAGAAGAGGATGACAGGGACATAATGAGAATGAGTGCTCCATCTTATTATGACATGTGTAATTTTGTACTTGAATTTCACTTAGAGAACAGCAATTGGTAGATTTGGTTACAGAGAAAATAATATACATTAGGGGACTTTTACGTGGTTTATGTAGTTTTTGATGATTTCCTTGTAAAATTACGTCTCATAAAACCATGTCCAAATTATTTAGAAAATGATTATCAATTTCTTAGCACAATAAACTTAAGCTAGATCATTTTGGTGGCTATTAAGTATATATTAGTAAGGCAAGTTATAGAAATTTTGTATTTTTTGTGTATTTTTCATTATTCTGGCCTTAAAAGATAGAAGTTAGACTATCTTTTAAAAAATTTGTATTCTATGCATTTTTTAAACTCCACATTTAGCTATTTCTCTCCTCAGATAAGGTGTTATTATTCTTTCTTAATTGAGTTGCTATTTACAAAGCACTTGGAACAGGACCTGGCACATGGTATATGCTAAATATAATAAATAAATAACTGCAAAATTAATTAAAAATTAAAAAAACCCAGCAATATTTTGGGGGACACTTTCAATAACTTTGGCATTAGCAGTTGCTCACATTGGAAAGTGATTTTAGAATTTACCCCCAATAAGTGAGATTTTAAACCAGATTGATGAAAGCCAATATTTCTGTTTAAAAAGATATTAAATTTATTTTACACAATCATTATTTCTGTTTATTATAGGAAATGTATGCAAATACAGATTAAAAATATATTCCAAAACCCAGACACAATCTTCTTAATATTTTGTATATTTTCCAGAATTTTCCCTCTGCTTATATATACTGTACCGAGGTATTTAAAAATATAAATGTATGTGCATATTAAATCATATATTTAAAGGTATACATTCATAGATGTACATATTTTAAATATGTATTTTAGTGGGAATTGTTTTTCTCATTCATTCAAGTGATGGCTTAACAAATCCCAACAAAGCAGTTTAAATTATTGCCATGTTGATAACCATGCGGCAGGGCCTGAGCTCTGTGCTCTACATGTATTATTTTGTCTGGTCCTTATAACTCCTAAGAGATAGCTGCTATTTTGTCCGCATCACAGAGGAGGATCCGAGGATTAGGCTGAAGAATTTAGCAAGGCCACACAGCTGGTGTCTGACCTGAAATTCAAGTCTACTGTGCTGTGAATCACTGGACTTTCATGCTAGACATTTCCATAGACTAGGATAAGTATATATTTGGATTTATATTAGAAAAAAATCCTATGTTCCCAGAACAGACCTATGCAAGCTGATTCCCTAAGCTGATTCCCTACTTTCATAAGACTTTGGGCAACATCTTCATAAAAAGGTGTAGAAGTCAGTCATCACAAGCCACAAACTACATTCCATCCATTTTCTATACTTTGGTACCTGCATTTGACTTGCTGGCTGAAATTTCCACAGCATGAAAATCAAAAGATCTGAGTTTTTGTCCCATCCCAGTTCAAATCAACTGTGTGACCTAACACGTGTCTTTGTCCTTCTATCGGTTTCTTTTTTATCGTCTGTGACAAGAGGGGATTGGGCCATGAGTTATTTTCTCTCCTACAATTTACTGATCACATTTGAAAAGACAAGTTGGATATCAGGATAACAAAAGAAATAAGATATTCCTCTCCTTAAGGAGCTCCCCTGGTCATAGAATAAAGACAGCTGGGCTTCAGCGTGTTGTGTGCTTTGACAGAGGGGTGAGCACGGAGCTGATGGAGCAGGAAGGAGGCGTCACGCCTCCTTCAGCCATCCCGGCTCTGAAACTCAGGACTCGAAAATGACTGGTCCCTTCAAATGTAATTCACTACGGGGTGAAAAATATGTGTTTACTGAAGTTCTCGAAATAAAGTCACATGAATAGTAGCTTAGCTCACTTAAACCCTTCATTGGAGAAGATTGCAATAACAATGTAACGTTAGCCAGTTGGCTGCTTCTTTTATGGTTGGATAAAAGCTTTGAGTATGTTTTTGAGTTTGCTTGTTATAAATTAAGCATTGATTTGGGCTTTGCAAAATGAAGGGTTCCATCATTTTCTTTTGTTCCACTGGAAAATAAAGGCAAGGTATGCAAAGACCCCCATACAAAATGGATATTTGTGGGTTTTCTTTGTAAGTAATGCTGGAAAGTCTTTAGATAAATTGTTGGAAATAAAAGCCTCACATTTCATATTTCTTAGTAAAATATCTGTAAAAGGAAAAAGTTCACATCTTTTCTTTTTTTTTTTATTTTTACTTTTATTTTTTATTTTTTTGGGGGGTACACCAGGTTCAATCATCTGTTTTTATACACATATCCCCGTATTCCCTCCCTTCCTTGACTCCCCCCCCTTGAATCCCCCCCACCCTCCCCGCCCCAGTCCTCTAAGGCATCTTCCATCCTCGATTATTTTCTTAAAGTAAATTAAGCAGCACATTTCTAAAGAAATTTCCGTAATTGTTTATTGTTTTATTCATGTGCTGCTGCATTCTACAAGGAGATCATCTATAACCTTCCTTTTTACCAAAAGAAAATTATAAATCCTTCTTATTGGTGTAGGAAATAAAAATTTGCATATTGTATTACCAAATATTGCTACTAAAATTTCATAATCTATTGACTTTAGAGGATTTTACATTCTAAGATTTTCGAGGTACAGGCTTCCATACTTTGATAAATAAGGTAACCAAATTATCATTTATTTATTTAATGTAAAATTACAGCTAAGAAAAGGAATACGATCATTGCAAGCATGGAAGAATGGCAGTTTAGTCACATTCAGTTTAAATTTAAAGAGATAGATCTGCAGGGGGAGGAAGAGAAGGAAATGGGGAGGCAAAGGGCTTAATTCATGCTTCCTTATGAATGATTTTGTTTAAGCGTTTCTGAAGTCCCCACCAGGGCACTGCTGAGCCAATCCAGGGTGTCCCTATGCTTATAAAGTAACACTATCCAAAGTGCAGTCAGGCTCTAGAATCCTGATCTCTTCGGTTTTTTCTAGGGCTCTTCCTACTACACCAACTCGTAGGGACTCATGACTATTTTTTTGGGGGGTGATGGGGACAGGTCCAAGTGGATTCTACTTAGATCTTTATGGTTCTAAAAGGATAGTGATGGTTACTGTGCTATGACTCACAATGTCTGCTAGAAACACTATTGAGTTAGAATTTAGCCAAAGGGTCAAAAGAACAAAAAGTTAGTGTTAACTAACCTTAAACATAAATGACACATAAATAGTAACAGTTATAAAATTCAGGGGAAAAGTACAAAATCGTGGACTCAGATTTCTAATTTAACTGCCCTAAACTTCCTGGGTGCCCTTTGAAAATGGAATATGTACAGGTCACATCTCATTGATTAAACTTGATTCTGAGCTGCAAAGTTCTTCAATGAACTTTATGTGTAATATCTTTCTGGTTCAGTCATGAAGAACATTCACAGTACTTTGCAGTTATGCAAAGAAGACAAACATTACTTGTTATTCTTCCAGTGCCTTTTCCTCTGGGTGCTGCTTGTTTTCAGGTTCTGATTTGTAGATGGGGGGAAATGTGGGTCACAGAAAGCACCATGATAATACATGGTACACGGGGAGATAGAAGCCACACATCTCCTCCTTTTTTAATAAAAATGTTACTTGCCAAAACCATTAATATTCTAGGTATTTTTAAAGAATAAATGACCCCTTTCAATCTTAAGAGTCTGTTTTTGGAGCTTAATCTCAGGGGTAGGCAAAGAAGATGATAACCCCCCTGCCAGACTTCCTGATTTTATTGCTGAGTTTGCCTCGTAATTTTTCCCAGCTGGGGCACCTTTGCTCAGAGGAGACTTTCCTGACTCCTGCCAGTCAGAATGCTATTATTTCTGAACAATTAAAACACAATCCACATCTCCTTTAATCGACAAACCTCACTGATTATAATGCAAGGCTTGCTGATATTTTAAAACCAGAAGGGCTCTGAGCAGCTGGGACCAGGAAGCCAATGAGAGATGGGGGGGATGGATCACGTGACGTGGAGCCTGGCAATAAAAGAGGAGGTAAAGGGGGTGAGATAGGTGGAGCTAAAGGTGAAAGCATTTTTATTCCTTGGCAATCCATCATTTTAAGGAGGAGAGAGCCTCAACGAACAATGGAACTATGCAGATACAGTGAATTTGGCTGAAGAAACAAATGTTACTCTACAATGGGGTTGTCAGTTGACAACATCTATTTATTGAACACAGCGTAGAGCACTGTACTAGGCATTATGCCAGGGCTTAAATTACAGGCACTCTCGGATTCACACGCCCTCCTTCCTGTAACTTGGAGGTAAGGGAAAGAGGGAAGAGATGTTTGTTTCCTCCCTCCCCTTAAAGCTCATACTGCAGCTAGTTCCACATTCTAGTGAAATGAGTTCACGCAGGCCATGGCGCTCTTTCTCAACACTGCCATCCTGTTCAGGAAAGAGGACTCTTTCCTGATTAGCATGTTAATATAGTTTCATACATTGCAGTTATCACACAGGACGAAACAACAAGGATAAAATAACACATTGCTTACACTGAGACAGGCATCCGTTGTTCAAATTCGTTCATGTCCCTTTTAAATATAGGGCGCTCCCTGTCCTCCCCTTCCCTCTTTCACTTTCCTACCCCCAGCTCCACTGCCCCCAGCCTTATTTGGAATAATCCCTTCCCTCCCCACCCTGTGACTTGGTTTCCCTTCACCCCACAGGAGCACAGAGCCATTTGCAAAAGAAAAAAAAAGTCAAGGAAGCGGGTGGGGAGGATGAAAGCATCCTGAGCAGGCAGTTTAGGGATGGCAGGGAATCTTCCCTACTCACTCCTCCCCCTCCCCCAATTAATTAACCAGAGCTTCTTTTGGTATCACCAGGTCCTCTGTGGAGATACAGAGCACCTCTTCAGTCTTTTTCTCACTTTCACATAGTATTTATTTGAGCAAATCAGCACCAGACTTGGGGTGAAGATGCTTTGATGCTGGTGTAGAAAAAATGCAAAGATGCTGATGCAGAAGAGAAGGTGAGCAGGACCAGGAGAGGAAGGAAGCGTAGGAGAGGGTGCTGGAACTCCACCACATCAGCCCTTCTCCTCTACATTTGCCCTAAGCCCCACTTTTCTGTGTACTTTGATTCCCAACATCCTCCCCCAGGATTGGGAGGTGGCTACCTTTCGATCTTATTACATTGTTATGGGCTGAATTCTTCCTCTCCAAATTCATGTTTTGAAGCCCTAACTCCCAGTGCCTCAGAATGTGACTGTCGTTGGAGATAGGACCTTTAAAGTGGCTATTAAGTTTAAATGAGGCCTTTAGGATGAGTCCTAATCCAATCCGGCTGGTGTCCTTATAAGAAGAGAAAACTTTGGACACACAAAGAGACACCAGGGACTCTAGTGCACAGAGGAAAGACCACGTGAGGACACAGGGAGAAGGTGGCCATCTTCAAGCCAAGGAAACAGTCCTCAGGAGAACTGATGACACCTTAGTCTTTGACTTTCAAGCCTCCAGAACTATGAGAGAATAAATTTCTGTTCCTTAAGCCACCTAGCCTGTGGTGTTTTGTTATGGCAGCCCTAGCAAACTAATACTACATGATGGAGCCCTGGAAAACAAAAGGCTCTTATTTCTCTGGAGTATTAATTGAGTCCATCTAATTATATAGAGCTCCTAAGCATGCTTACCATGTGCTAATACTGTGCCAAGCACTTTACCTGTGTCATCTCATTTAACCGTTAGGCTAAATCCTCTGAAGTCCTCTGGAGGTCAGACTTATCTAAGAAACTCAATATCATAATGAAGTTGTTTTAAAGAAAAGTTGAAAGTAATTTCTTTATCTTATAATCTGTTATGTTCTGTTACATTTCAAGACAGTTCCAATCTAAGGACTTCTAACAACTGAACTTAGCAAAATCATTGCACCAAATAACATCTTTGGTAGTGGCTTCTAGATGGGGACAGTGCTTTCAATACTATCTTTGGAAAAAAACAGAAAATATATCTATAAATGAGAACTAATTACTTGGAAAGGGAAGAATGTCAAGTTAATAAAACAAATATTATTGCCCCATGGATTTACAACTATATAACAATTTAGTACCTGGTTTATTTCTTAAAGACTATTCTATGTATGTAACATTTCTGTAGTTAAGCAGAACAGATACATGCACCATCTCAATCTTTGTTGTCTAAAAACTTTTTATGCATAGCTATTTTACCATTTTGCATTATCACTAGAGCTCATTTCTCATGGAAAAAAATTAGCATCAGTTTAAAAGAATATTTCTTTAATCACCAGTTCTGATTGTCAGTAGGACCATTTTGTAGATAGTTTTTAGCTGACTAACAAATCTTTTATTTTATTGGCTGTCTCATTTTGCTCTCTTTCATATTTCACATTTATGGTCTATTCAGACATTCTCCTGTTTTGTTAAGTAGGAATCTGTGTGGTCTTTGATGTAAGACATAATTTATTTGACAAGGAAATATGAGTCTGTGCCCTGAATCTACATTTAACTGATAGATTGAGAAATTTAGAAATTGCAACAAGATAGACTCTCCCCCAGATTGCCATAAGACTAGCATTTTGCTAATCTATTCGGCAGTGAATTTACATATCTGTGTCTACATATGAATACAACAGTACCCAAATGTTTTCATTAACAGAAAAAAAAAGGTCTCATTTTATTAGTCATTGATGGTTCTCGCAGAAAAGTTTTAAAGAATTTTTCCTTGAGATTAAAATCAAGATATTTATTTTATCTTTATATAGCTAGTTATATTTATATAAAGTGAGCCACAATGTCTTCAAATCTATGCTGCTCATTCCTTAACCTAGTAAACGGAAGTTCTGTTAGCCTTTCAAGATTTATATATTTCATACATTCTCCCAAGTCTATGTCCCAGTTCTGGTAATTGGAAACTTACTTGCAGCTCATTCCCTCTGCTCAAACTGCTTGTCAATTAACCTTTGCAAAATGAATGTTTTAAAAAATACGACTTTCATATTTCAATCATGTTCAATTTCCATCACCTCAAAATGTAGAAATTAAATAGCACTCGGGGGTCTGCAATGCTTTTTACACGTCATTTAAGATTTGAAACTACTCTTCAATATTCAAATACGACCTCTGTTTATATGCAATGGATGAGATTATGTGATTAAAATTACTTGTGCTGGATATCGCCCTGCTTTGTTTATAGGTACGAACGAAATATTAAGTATGCCAAAGCATTTTTCACCAATGTGCGCCATTTCCACTGAGGTTTTTGACTGCTGTCTGTAACGTGCTGGGCCATACTGAACACTGGGGAAGAAAACATGGGTTCTACCGTATTATTTTGAAATTTACGTTTCGAACTTAGATGGAATTGTTGCCCATCCTGAGCTGCGGACTATATGAGGAGAAAAAAACCTAACAACTTGCAAGAATAACAGGACTGAAACATGGAAAAAGCTAAATACTGAAGCTAAAAAGATGGGGAAGTGCTGTCATTGTTACTGTTGACAATGACTGTGGAGCCTATTGTTTCAGAAAAGGTTGGAGTTACTGGTTCCTAATACGGGTAGTAGCGGAGTATAGAGGGGAGAGGTCCATCGTTCAGTGCAGACACCTTTATTAGAGCTTCACAGAGGTGAATCAGACCCTGATTTTTCCCACTTTATCAGCCCCCTTTACCCACCCCCATCCTGGACTGCTTAACTGTTTATTTGAAAATCCCTGTTTCTTCCTTGGTGTTTATTTTAGCTTGTTTTACTAATCTGGTAGAATTTCCCCATGAACATCACAACCCTAATATCTATCCCTGGGGAGAAGGGTGAAAACACAACCTTCTGTCCGAGTTGAAGGCAATCCTTCAGGCTCTTGGGAACATCTCAACATAAATATTTATGTCATTTACCTGCCTTTTGCCCTCCTAGATCTCAGATTCCTTTAGGAACAAAAGTTCTTATTCTTAGAATATACTCTCCCTGACTTAGAAAACCCACCTTTCCATACTTGAATCTTATTTAATAATCACTCTTACTGTTTTGGAAAGTTTCTAAACTTTGCCTGATCTTCTCTTTGTCTTAGAGTCAATTTACCCCTCAGCCTGCTGAGAGAGAACGAATGTAGCACAGAATTGTAGTCTCTTCCTCTCTTGTCTTTTCCATTTCTTACTCATAATTGAATATTAGCAGAATTAAAATCCAATGGTCATTTTTTATTCTGACTCTGAAGTAATAAGGGTTTTCTGGGTGTGATAGGACTAGGTTTGACTCTGGGCATTACTACTTACTATATGACTTTGGTCCGGTTCACTTCTTCTTTTTTGAGCCTCAATTTCCCCGTTTGTAAACCCCACCTTGCGGAGCTATGCAAACAGAAATAAAACATTTAGCGCAAGCTTGACACAAAGTAGGTGTCCAATAAGTTCTATTTTCTTAGAAGCAGTATAGGATAGAGGTTAAAAGCATAGACTCTGAAGTCAGACAGCCAGGGTTCATAGTGGCAGCTTCCCCACTTAAATGCTGTGTGACCTGGAAGAGTCACCTAAGCTCTTGCTATGGTAACAGTGATTTACTCCCTAGGGTTTTTGGTGAGGATGAACTATCTGAAATAGTGCCTGGCATCTGGTAAGCATTATTTAAGTAAGAGGTATTATTATTTTTCTCTCCTTTCTCCAAGATGTAACCCTGATCTCAGCAGTGTAATCATTGTTTCTCAATGACTAGAAGCAAAGTTGGGCTGGGACCTGTTGGTGAGGAACAGCCTTCTTTGGCCAGTCTTCCAAGCAATGCTTCCATGATTGCACTTTAACTTTTCTTAAGAGAAGGAAACATGGAGAGTATATTCTATCTGCTATGAGTCATGAATTGGAGAGATGGCGACCCTTGCTAGGACACTTGGTAGGTAGGTTGGCTATAGGTCATAATCATTCGTATTTATATGGGACATCCAGGAAACCAAGCTGAGGTTAAGGAAAGGAAAGCCCTAAGAGTGAACCTCTGAGCACTGAATTCTATATCCCATCAGCAGTATTCAAAACTGTGAAAGGAGAGGTTGCTAATTATTTCAGCAATGAAATAAATAAGAGTCAACCTCATTTATTTACGTAGGCTGGAATTGAAAGTCAAAAGAAATCCTAGTGGAAACTCGGTTGCGAAAAAAATTCAAGATCAAATTTCTTTTTCTATAAATCAGAAAGAGACCCTTTAAAAATGTAACAGCAATGCCTGTATTCAGCTTGAGGAGACTGAGATGACGGTATGGGAATTCACCTGTCAACTGCTGGGGGCTGGTTTACATAAATTACACAGACCCTTATGAACGCAAATGAAAGATAAAGGAAAGATAAAGCATAGAGCGCAGAGCTTTGCGATTTTAACTTGCTGCCCTGATTATATCTTGCCTGAGCGTCAGTATGATTAAAGCAATCGATTTTCCTTTTATCATTTCATCTTTTTATCCTCCATCAGTAGCCTCTTAATCTTTATTCATTTCTATAAACAAAGGCAAAGCTTTGACTTCATAAAACCAATACCTTTTTTGCCTCGGTTTTATTTTAGACCTAGTTTTGGTCCATGATGAACTGCTGAATGGTTGATTTCATCACACTCCTTTTTGCTAACCTTTCTTGACAGCTTCTGGATTGCTCTACCCAGTAATTTGCTCCATAATAATGGCTACTGTGAGATGTCTCCTAACTATTTCCTTTATTTTTAGCAAGGATTCTTAACACCCTCTGTAGGTGACAATATGCAATTACAGATATAAACTGTCCCCCAGGGGATGGCCGCTCACAGATGCCACCAGGATTTTTGCAGTGCAACTGTTACATGTAATGAAAACAAAGAATCAGATTCTCCAAACATCCAGTTCAAATAAAATTTTAATTAAAAGTTATGAAGGCATTTTATTGATTAACAATCTTAGTAATTAAAGAATGTGGTTGACATTTTTTTTTCTAGTTGGATTTGTTCTTCCTTTGAGATCTCTAATTGTCGTATGGTTTTACATTTATTGATAACTCTGTTTGATGAATGCAGATGCCACCTTTTACAGCCGTCGTTGACAGAGTAATCATATTGTGAGAAACACCAGGCTTATGTAGTAACAGCTGTTGCAGTTATCCATGCCGACATCCATCGGGGAAATGTGTTTGCTGCTATCATGGGTACACGATAAATGGAAGGTGCAATAAAGCACAAGCTAACATTTTGAATATCCTTACAACTCGAGGAACTTTATTGCATATTACAAGCACTTTGATCTCTGTCCAGTACTTAAGTCTTAATTATCAGACTAATTGCACAGACTATGTTCATTTTCGATGGTAATCCTTTTGTGATTAGCTTCTGTGTTCAATAACTGACTTATCCTTTAATTAAAAGGACTATTAACCTTAAGGCTGCTGCTGTGTCTTGGGATTAACCCATACAGAGTTAATGTTTAATATCATTGTAAAAGCTTTTGCTGAAAGGTGTAGCATAAAAATGTGTGGAGGCAAAGCCATGAAATGTATCTCACTTTTCTGATGTGCAAAAAAGCTCTGCTAAAGGTGAGGGTTTTAACGGAGGCTCCTTGTCGATTACATTTCCTAAGGGCCTACCTAGCTGACAGCCACTGGATTAACCCTTGGAACCTTGTACTCATTGGCAGGAAGAGAGCTCTTACTTTAGGATAAGGCAGAGTTTTCTCTCCATTTTCAAAATCATTACATGTGTACGTGATCAGGGTACGTAGCTGCCTGTGGTTCAGAAGAGGGAATTTCTTTTTTCCTTTTTTCTTTTTTTACCCTTACAGCTGAAAGTTTTCTTAATATTGATTTCTTTGGAAAGGTTCACAGCGGCTGGAAAAGAGACAGAACAGTGGCATATTTATCCAAGTTCCAAGCAGTGCATGGTCAAAATGGGTAAAACTTAGTTCACAAGTAACTAGTGAAATGATTCAGGAGCAGATGCAGAGAGAATCAGTACTATAGGGCAGAAAGCTTGCCAAAAAGCCAGATGTGGCCGCTGGAAGTGCTCTCTTTCTTCCTCACTTTGGCATCTGGGTTCTGCAATGAACATTTTCTTCCAGTGTGCCCCATGGCCTGGGGTCTGTTACTGTGCTGGTTGCTTAGGACCAGGAAGAGAGATGGCTTCTCTGATTCCTCCCCTCTTGCTCAGGTCCTGCCTCTCAGAAGAACAGGCCCTTCACTGATTTCTCTCCCCTGTTGTCTTCACATGTCAAATGCAGGCTGCCTGGAGTAAGGAGTTGCGGGTAGGCCTTCATTCCAAGGCACCTGGGCCAGCAGGTGACCTGGTAAATGCTGTTCTGTCTCATCTTCCAAATTTTACTTCCTCTGTTAGTGATGTGAAGACTAGACAGGCGAGAATCTTTCTTCGATGGCACATGTTTTTCAGGAATTCAGCAATGACATGAAATATTTACCAAATAAGCACTGCCATCTGCTGAGGGATTCTGTGGTGAACAAGAGGGCGAGGTCCCAGCCTCCTGAAGCTTGGAGTCTAGCTGTTGGGGTGGTAACTCCTTCCAGCCCATCATACTTACTGCTGGGGGTGGAGGGTAGGGGGAGGACAGCACAGCAAGGGGATTGACTACGTCCTGAATAGGTTGTATTCTTTCTGGGTTTAGAATTCCCTGGGTATTTTGTTCCTAATAATGAATAGGGAGTTTGCATGTGCTGAGTTGGGCTTGCAAAATTTTATCAGTGTTGGTGGGCAGGAAGTCTGCCTCGGTGGTTCAGAGCATCAACTCTGGAGCCAGATAGATACCATTGTAACCCCAGCCCTGCCGATTACCAGCTGTGTGTCTGTGGATGAGTCACTTTCCCTTCTGAATCTTGGTTTCTGCAACTATAAGATGGGGATAAGAGTAATGTTCTTGTAAAGAATAAATGAAATGGCACGCGTGAAACATTTAGCACAATCCATGATGCATAACGTTTAATAAATGCTGGCTATCATTTTCTAGATTTCAGTTTCTATATCTTGAGAGATGGTCCAGTAGCTAAGAAATTGGGGGGGATATGTCACATACAGTAATTATGGTAATAGCATCTTATAATTCTGACCTACAGTTATTCCTTTGGTCTTTACAGGGCCGCTAGGAAGTAGGCTGCGTTACTGATGATGAAACTTGGGGTAGGTGTGTGCCTTGCTCAGGCTTACACGTTGTAAATGAGGGACTTAAAATCCAGCCAGACTCTCCCAGTCCAGCACTCCAGGACTAGCAATCCTATGAGGGTAGAGGGAAAAACATGAATCAGGAGACTTCATTCTTTTTTGTTTCCCTACAAACTGACAGCTCAATCATTTATCTCCTTTCCCCTCAAGGCATTAAACTTAAAAAAAATAGAATATCTTAAGTGTGTCTGTTAATTATATATTCAATTTATAAAATCTTTGGTAATTTCCCATAATTAAAGGATGCTCTAATATTTGTAAAGTTAAAAAAACCTACTCTGCTGTCAATGTAGATTTCAAAATATATTTCAAAAGAGCTTGCAAAGTGAATTTGCTTTTAGTAGAGAAATTCTAACTATGCATTTAATTTTGACAGTAAATCTGCATTAATTATATGAGGTTAATTTACATAAATTACAATTTATCAAGTCTCAAAATGCTTTGGAGGGAAGCAACAAATGAAAAACCATAATATTACAGCTGATGTTAAAGTAGAGCTGAGGTGCTGTTGTTCCTGTTCTACTGTTTAGGAGCACATGTGAAGGAGGGTTATCAGACTGTTCAACGTGTTGTTTGTAACAGAAAAAAGGACCAGCACAACACTGGGTAAAACTGGATGGGTCTAAGACGTTATCCTAAGATCATTTATTGGCCCTAACAATTTTGAGGTTGGAGGTGGGAGGATGGAGAATATATTGACACGTGTATAGGAAATTGGCTGGTAGTGTTAGGGGTAGATTCTATAAGCTAAGTATGTATACATACATTTTGATTTCTATTATCTTAAATGTAGATGAAGATACTCTGTATGTGTTTTAAAAATAAATTGGAGTTGAAATTTCTATAATGAACAACCTATCTCAAATAGTACAGAAAAGTAGGCACAGTTAGCCTCTTTAAATTAAAAAAAAAACCTGTTTAAAAATGTCTATTAAACATAAAGGACTATTTATTAAAGGATTATATTTTACATGTTGCCCAAAGGTTTTTTGTGTGTCTAGAGGGAAATCTCTACACTATTTATACTTTCCTAGTGTTTCAAACTGCACATCTTATTTAAGCAGTGGGATTGGAGAATTTCAATTCACTGAGATGAAAACTGCCATCAGCACACTCTGTGCTCCAATCACGACCATCCTAGGATTTACCTTTCCACCCCCTACATTGGGAGCTACCTTGATAACAGCCCCCTCTGCTTCTGAACCTTCTCAGTCACTTTAAATATCAAAAGTCTCATTTTGGTTACTATAATTTAGTTCCTTTTATTTAAAAACATTAATCTCCTTTTTGATCTAAAGCATTCCTCTTCCCTCGATATAGACCAGCCTTGGCACTCCAGCAGCTTAGGAGTGCGTGTGTGTGTGTGTGTGTGTGTGTGTGTGTAGCACAATTTGCTCCGTCACACACCTCTTTCTCATCCTCATTCTTACTCTTCTCGTGTTGGGGCAAGGGGGAACAAGAGAACAAAACCATTTCCCTGTAACTCCAGTGCTGAGCCTTTGTGGGTTGTAATGGTTGTTGCCATTCATGCACATCTCATATCTGACCCCTTCCTTTCCATTGGGTTTTGCTCCCTTCAGTGGTATGGCCATCCCAGTGCTGGCTCTCTTGTGCACATGCCATGGGGTTCCTTGACGAGTTCTTTCCTGAAAAGTCCTCTGTAAGAATCTGAGAGGCCACTGAGTCTTGGCCTCTTGCTTTCTCCCTCAGCCCTCACTTCAGACTGTCCACCCAGTGGACGGCCTGCAGGGATGGTATCAGTCAAGGAGCCTTTTAAGGCCGTCTCCTCTGTCCTTTCAGCACGCTGTCTGATGTCCTTGAGAACATCGCTAGTTACTGATAGGCAACAAAAGGATGTTCCAAGCCTACCCTGATTTTCTCTCACCTCAGAACATAGGAGCCCTGGCTCTTTGCAGAAAAAAAAATATTAGCAACTGAAGTCTGAGAACTCCGGGTGTGCATGAGCTTGAAAGTTGGTGGTGGGCAAAGTGCTGCTTTTCTCTTGGGTACTTTTAGTGGTAGAGCTAAAAAATGTTTCTTTTTAAGATCGTATGTTGTATTATTTTTCCAAAGTAATTCAAACTTATTTAAAATTTTTGTTTTAATATAAATACTTCATTTTCTCTATCACATCCTTACTTAAAATCTTCACCTTTCAACTAAACTATAATTCTGCTGTTTTTTAAAAGAATTCTTACACTCTTAACACATCATTCTGTAATCATGTTATTGACACAACTGAGGATATTTTAAATTTTTTATGAGGGAGTATAGTAATATATAATAAATACATAATGTATAATAAATGTATAAATACATAACAAATATTTTATGGCAAACTATTTTTAGATTTATTGAATCAGACTTAAGCAGAAAACAATCAGATAATCAGGAGAGTTCTGACTAACCTACTTGATCCTTAAATAAAGGTTTCTTATTGTTATTGACATGAATGCTGAAGAATTTTCATTGTAAGCTCATTTTATTTTTGTGGGTGGGTGGTGAACAAAACCGGGGGCCTAATTCTCACCTTTCACCCCTCTTCTGCATTCCAGTGGCATTAATAAAATTCCACGAAGAGAGGCGTTTCAAATGGCATCATCAGAGCGAAGGCTGTTTCAGTGGTTAACCAGAATTAATTACTCAAAGGCAACGTAGCCTAGTAATTTCAGTTTTTAAATTTTTTTGTGATCTTCACATTTTTCTCACCATCACCATATTTCAGGCATTTGTTACCTCTAGCTTCGATTATTACCACGTTTTTTCTTCAAATACACAAATTTTCTTTTTGACGATGACTAGTTAAAATTTACCATCTGTTGAGGGTTTTTATAAAATTGCAACAATTTTATTCATTTCCCAGATTTCTAAATCTTTTTAAAATGTCCTTGTACTTGAGGCATAGCTGCTTTTTTTATTTTATAATGCCTTGTTGTTTTAAAATAAAACCTTTCTGAGGATCTTAACGAATGTTCTTTTAAATTGCTTTATTGTTTCCATTTCCAAAATAAAAGTGAATTATTTTGTTTTGAGTTTGTTGACTTTTTCATGGGGTGAATTTCCCTTAAGTGCTTTGAAATTTTCATTTGCAAACTCACTTTGAGTGAAAAATTTTGGATTTTGTTTTTGGTCTCTTCCTGAGCTCATCCTTTTTTTTTAATTTTTAATTTTTATTATGAAAAATTTCAGGCAGAACAGTAAAGAGAATGGTATAACTCCATATGGCCATTATCTAGATTTAATCACTGTTAACTTTTTTTTATATTTATTTTTTTTGGCGAAACTATTTTAAAGTAAATTACAGATATTGTGACATTTTAATGTGAATCTTTTAAAAAATGACATCTACCTACATAGACACAAAGCCATCATCATACCTAAGAAAATCAAAAAAATTTCCTCATATCACCTAATACCCAGAACACATTTAAATTCCCCCCAATTATCCCCATAAAAATGTCTTACGGTTGGTTTGTTCAAACAGAGATTCTAGGACTTCCTGGGTGGCACAGTGGTTAACAATCTGCCTGCCAATGCAGGGGACACAGGTTTGATCCCTGCTCCAGGAAGATCCCACATGCCGTGGAGCAGCTAAGCCTGTGTGCCACAACTATTGAGCCTGTGTGCTGCAACTACTGACGCCCATCCACCTAGAGCCCATGCTCTGCAACAAGAGAAACCACCGCAATGAGGAGCCTGCACACCACAATGAAGAGTAGCCCCCGCTCGCTGCAACTAGAGAAAGGCTGTGTGCAGCAACGAAGACCCAACACAGCCAATAAATATATTTTAAAAAAAAACAAAGAAAACAGAGATCCAATCAATAACCACTCATTGCATGCAGATGCAATAAATTCTAGATATCTTTTTAAAATTTTTTTAATTTTTAATTTTTTAAATTGAGGTGTAGTTGATGTACAACATTATATAAGTTACAGGTGTACAATATAGTGATTCACAATTTTTAAAGATTATATTTCATTTATAGTTATTATAAAATATTGGCTATATTCTCAGTATTGTACAATATATCCTTGTAGCTTATTTTATACATAACAGTTTGTACCTTCTAATTCCCTACCACTATCTTGCCCCTCCCCTCCTTCCATCTCCCCACTGGTAACCACTAGTTTATTCTCTATATCTGTGAGTCTGCTTTTTTGTTATATTCACTAGTTTGTTGTATTTTTTTAGATTCTACATATAAGTGATATCATAAAGTATATGTCTGTCTCTGTCTGACTTATTTCATTTAGCATAATGCCTTCCAAGTCCATCCATGTTGTTGCAAATGGCAGAATTTCACTCTTTTTTATGGCTGAGTAGTATTCCATTGTACATAAGTACCACATCTTCTTTATCCATTCATCTGTTGATGGACACTTAGCATCCTTTCATATTTAGTGATTTTGTAGCTGTCTCCTGGAGACTATAGTTCCAAACCAGGTTTTGTTTTATATGAGGAACTTAGAGCTCCTTCCCTGAGCAGATTTTGCACATATAGTCCCAGAGCCTCAAGTCTCCATTCCTGAGATGGGCAGCCCCATCCAAGCTCTGGTCCCTTTCCACATGTGGGCAATGTTCAGTCTTCATTCCCCTTCAAGAGTTTGATTCCCCTCCTGCTTTTCATCCACTGAGATAGTTATCTTGATTTTGAGTGTAACAATATCTTTTAAATATTTTCTCTTCTTATTTTATCTGTTGTTGCTAAATGTTTCAAGAGCATAGTGGTCATGGTTGTGAGGTGTGGCTGAGGGGAGTCTGTGTGAACTACTCCACCCTCTTGACCAAAATCTCTGCACTTACATTCATAATTGGTACCCTTGCCTCCATTCCTTTCTCCACTTTACACTACTGCAATATTCAAATTCTGAAGGCATCAATTTTGGTCTCTACTTTGCACTTAAAAATCTTAACTGATTCCCCACTGGCTGTCATTAAAAATGTTCCAATGTATTACAATTATATATAACATTGACTCTTGGTTTAAGATTAAAGAAATATTTCTAAACATCATACTTTTAAAAAATTAGAATAACTTTCTAACAAATCAGTTTTTTTCCCATTTAAGAGCCAGGATCCTCAGCAAAAATAGTTGTTAGTTAATACCAGGGAAAGACAAAGTTTTTTGTTCTTTGCTGGACTGCTTTTCAATGAGCTCTGATTATTTCTTTCCACCCTAATGTGTTAGAACTATACGGAAAGATGATTATATCTGATTATTTCTTTTGACTTATTTGCCAGTATTAGGGGTGAAGTAATACTGATTAATTCATACCTTCGTGGTCACATATCAAACAGGTAAGAATTAGGGATGTAGCCTATGCTGTGGATCAAATTAGAGGTAATGGTTTTAATGAGATTAAACTCCTGGCTTCGATGTTGTTTATATTGTCCCGGCGGCGGACTTCTGCACTTTGTGGTAATCAGTGAAAACATGATGATTTACCTAGGAAAGCCACCAGGGTTTGTTTGACGGCAAAGGGATGAGTAACCGTGTGTCGGTTCCTCATAGGAAGAGAGCTTCTGGGCGGGGTCACAGCCATGCAGAGTGTGCCCCTAAGCTTTTCAGGTTTACAGACTGGATTCTGACTGTGCAGTAGGCCCCTCTTATTTGCAGTTTTGTTTTCCAGGTCCAGTGACCTGCAGTCAACAGTGGTCCAAAAATAACACATGGAAAAATCCAGAAAAAAGTTCATAAGTTTTCAACTGCACACAATTCTGAGTGATGTGATGAAATCTCACGCTGTCCCACTCTGTCCCTCTCAGGATGTGAATCATCCCTTCGTCCAGTGTATCCTGCCTATTAGTCACTTACTAGCTGTCTTGGTTACTTGGTTAAAAAAATTACATATTAACCAGAATGCCAATTTATTATTTTACAGTGGGAGCTGCCCTTTAAATGGCTAATTTTTGTGTCTATTATCCAGTATACCCTTTTTCTATCATTAAGATACTTAAGAAACTGATTTTGTATTCAAAGAATGCTGGGTGAGTGGAGATTCAGGTAAAGGTTGGACTATGGCCAAACCCAGGAGGAAACAATCCGTCTCTGTAGGCTCCTTTGCTAATCCCACCATTAACACAAGGCAGAGCACACATTAGACATTTGTGAAGGCCTCAATAGATGGCCTGCTCCTGTTTGTAAGTCTAGCCCTCACAGAGTGGGCATGAAACAGTTCAATAGTAAAACCCAGCTGGAGGGACGCTTGATGGTGTGACACAGGGAGTGTTCTGCTCAATGACTTCTGCACAGTGGGAGAGACTTTTTCCTGGTTGTACACAGCCTGGTAGCCTGTCAAAAAGCCAGGGTGGTCTCTATAACCTCCCTTACCCCTGGAACGCAGAGGAGAGTCGATGGCATGCAGACAGGGAATGCAGAGAGAAGGGAATCCCTTCTGGATGAGAGGCAACGTGCTGCTTTGGCAGTAGCATATGGAGAAAGGGAATCTGCTCAAGTTCCAGCTTGCATGAATGGTCCAGGGCAAAGTAGAACCAGCAGTGGCAAGAATGACAGCAGTACGGCATACCTGGCAGTTCACTTCGCTCTTGCTAATAATATTCTCAATATTCGTGTCTCCATGTCCTTTCACAAAAATGCTTTGAATTGGCATCACTGTAAATCTAGAACTTCCCACTTGACTAGGCATCTCTGAAACATGCAGCAATATTTTTATCCTCCCAGATCCACTCTCTCTTTCTCAAACCCCACAGCATGAAGACCCCCTCTCCTGGAGCTCTGTGTTTCTATTGGTTTTACTTATTTGCCTGGACTTCTCATGAAGAGGGAGCCCTTTTCCTTTCTAAGACAATCACTTGATTTTGCTCCTTCCCCACTGTTTCCCTTTAAATCAACCAATCTATCTATCACCTATCTATTTATCTATCTATCTATCTATCTATCTATCTATCTATCTATCTATCATCTATCTATCATCTATCATCTATCTTTAACCCGAAAAACAAAACAAACAAAACCTCCCTCCACTTTGCTCTCTCCCACTTGCTCCTGCCAATTTTTTTTTGAGTTCTATTACAACTGAGTTCTAGAAAGAACAGCTATGACAATCCTCATCTTTTTCTAACTTCCCAGCCCACTGCAATTGGCTTTTGTTTCTATTTATTTCTCAGAAATTAATTCTGAGAAATTCTTAGTTTCCAATAATTTCCCCTTTCCCAAAGCCAGTGGAATTGTTTCTTCTATTCTTCTTATTTGGCTTATGGAAACATGTAAACCTATGATCATGTATTTTTGAAACTCTTTGGTTTTTACAGAAGGAGGAGCAGAAGAGGGCTGCTTCTAGGGGATGGAGTAGCTGAGACCTGATTACTCTGCATATCAGTACATATTTATTAAGGGTAGGGGGCCTGAAAATTTTTTTCCAGAGGGTCATGAACCCACTCTGGATGACTTTGGAGATTTCCTCAATTCCACTTTCTCTGGTCCCAGTTCAGCCTCCTTGGATGACTGCTTTTGTCTGGCAGTCTCCTTAAATGTGGTGACCCTGGAGTTTTGCTTTTTGCCCTTCTCTCTACATGCCCTGGGAATGTCTCATTCACTCCTAATGGCTCCATCATTAACTACATGCTGTCAGCTTCTGAGTCTGCCCTTTCAGCTCCCATCTCTCTCCAAAATGCTAGGAATATTTAACTGATTACTAGAGCTTTTCACCTAAAAGTCCCACTGGCATCTTGAACTTAGTATACTCTAGACTTATCTCCCTCACCTGTCTCAAACCACCTTGATGCTGCATCTATTCAGTTATTTAGGTAGGAAACTTGGGAACGGTTCTTGACTTTTTCCTCTCTCACCCTTTCTAAATCCTCCCTTCAATCAGAATCTGAGCAGTCCCCATGCTTCTGTCTATAGCTCTGTTAATACCAACTCAGTTCAGGCCTTTTATTTTCTGACAAGATCCCAGAGAAAGAGCTTTGTGCATAGTATTTATTATTTTAATTATGGATATAGATTATAAATATTATGACCACATTAATTACATATATTGCTTTAAAGACCTAAAGTACCAGCTTTTCCACAGGGCTTTTGATTAGCGCAGTGATTACTGGAACATATCATAAGGAGGCCTCTTAGCTAAGGAGATTTATGACCAAATTTTGATTATCTTGGTTGGAAGGCCAAGGAAAACACAAGGGATGGGAAGAGTGAAACGACCCTGAAGCCTCATGTTAGGCAACAGCTTCAATCTTCTTTTCCTCTGAATATTTTATCAGCACAGACAGCATGTGAGGAGGCTCTTACTGGCTTGAATTTCTGCCCCTTGAATGCCTCCTTCCAGATGCGTGGTGAGGTAGCCAGGTAACCACAATTCCCAGGCAAGGGAAGAAAGGGAAGAAAGAAACCCTCCAAATCCACAAACCAGATAAGAATCTGCATGTTCCAGTGAAAGGGAAATCAAAAGACTGAGCAATCTTAGTGCCTTTATCTCACTCATTGCTTATCTCACTAATGGCATGGTGATGAGTGAGGTTCTGGGGTAAGCTTCTCAGATTTAAATTCCTCATTTGTAGTGGCTTTCCCTGTGACTGCTTGTATTTTGGTCACTGGTACAATGAGGGGAAACGCTGTCCCCTTGCCATAATGTCATGAGCCCTAGGCAAAAATGAGAAAAGGTTGGTCAGAAAAGGAAATAGCATCTATTATTAGACAAGGACCAGCCGTGTCAGTGGGCAAATTGAATAAGACATTGCCATCGTACAGAAGCCCTCCCTTAGCTAATCTCACCTGAAGACCTTGATTTCCAGTGCATGGAAATGGAGGGCAAAATGTGGCCTTTTAGAGCTGCTTTACCCAGCATTATCTCAGATTTCCTGATAAGCTTGGTGTAGGCATTACACCAGCCTTGGTCATTTCTCTCCTGCCACCTTTCATGATTTCTTACTGGTTTAGCCCAGTAATCTGGATAGGAGCTCCCTTAATGTACCTGCTCTGTTATGCAACTGCCCAATGTGAATGCTTTTGGGTTTACCGATTTCCTCCCTCCTTTAAAATCAGATGACAAGTATTACATTTGAAACCTGTCTTTATTTAGCATTTTGTTTGTTTATATTCTGACAGAATAGTCACGTAAGGGGGTCCCACAATGTGGAAGAAACTGCTGTACTGCATTTTGAACGCATGGTATTGATTGCCAGAGAATCAGTTAAATTGCGCTGTGAATAATGATTGGCACTGGCCTTAACCCTTTTGGCTAAAACTGCTTATTTGTCATCCTGGCTTATGGAAAAGATAAACAATTGCTTGCTGATGATCTAACGGATCAACTGTGAGTATCATTTGGCATGTCAGATGAGAGCTAATTTAATGAGCTGCGGTTCCTGCCAATTACCTGGGAACAAATCCCTCCACAAGCTATGCTGTACATCATCAAAATGTTTAACCAAATTCTCACGTGTGGCAGGTAAGATGATTGGGTGTTTGATTAGTCAGCATGCTGTCGATATTATCTTGCGTGCATTTGTCCTGTCTACTTCTCCAATCACCTTCATTCTTTAACAATGACAAATTATAATATGCAGTCATCCAATTCTTTATTTTAAATTACTCTGCTCAGTAGGTGTACTAACTGTAAAACCAAAACCTCCACGTGTGTGGGTAGGCTGAATTGCAAACCAGGTTATTTTTGTGGTGTGAGATCTTGTCAGTTGGCCATAATAGAAAAAAGTGACTTTATTCATGTGCCATTTAAATGTCTATGAAGAAATTCTCTAACAAAAGCAGGAAATCTGGATGACTCTATGAATGGTTTCACGTAAAAAGGAGGGATGTTTGGGAATGAGAGGTCTGTAGACTAGCACGGATGGACAAGGAGACAGAGATGGGCAAAGGGAAGGAGAGAGTAAGGAAGGGAAGTACAGGGCCAGGGGGAGAGGGAACATGTGGTCCACGGAGCATCCCCGTGAGCAGGGAGGGGAAAAGGCCTGGGTCACCCAGGAAGCCTGAGGCCTCCCTGGCCGGAAGCATGATATAGCCTCCGCTCAGCCACCTCCCCTTTTCCTCCCGGGGTGTCCATGAGTTTCAGAAAATGCTCTTCCCCAGGAACATCCCTTTCTAGCTCTATCTTTCTACCCCTGGCTCTCGCATTTGAGAGTATTTACTGCATCCTTTCCTCTGCCACGTTAACCGAGACAGGAAGCCCAGTTTTCATGTTAAGCCCCTCCCAAATCAGCCTGAGCGCTTGGTGACTTTGGTAAATTTACCACCTACTGCCCGCCCTGTCCCTGCCGCTGCTCTTCTTCTCTCTCATCTTTCTTCCACCTCTCTCGAGCAACACACACCTCCTCTGTTTCCAGAACAGGTCTGAGAGTCCGGGGGAAGGAGGCCCAGCAGCTTCCGTCCCAAGCAATCTTATCAGGAAATGTGTACCACGGGGGCCTTTCTCTCTGAGGAAGAATTCTTATGATAGTTGCTAAGATGATAACATTTTCACCATCTTTTTACATTCTCCCATGAGAAAAAGATTTCTGTTTTTGCTAATTTACCATGCAAATTTTCTGAGGCATAAGTAAGGAAACATCCTGAGCTGCTTTTACTCACAGCACTTCTGACACCAAATATATGGTTTTTTTTTTTTTTTTTTTTTTCCCAAATCAAGCATTTCTCCAATTCTTTATAGACACCAACTGGGTGTCCCACAATTTGATGCAATTCTGACACTAACTACCTGGAGTCAGTGCAGACCCCAGGGGTTACGGGCTCCGTGCCACAGGACTGCCCCCTACTTCAGCCAGTTGCTGGTCCCAGGTGGCCACCTCTACTTCTGACTGACTGGCTCTAAATCAGGGGTTCTCACAACTCCCTCTTAAGGTTTAATAATTTGCTAGAACAGCCCACAGAACTCAGGAAAGTGCTTTACTTACTATGAGCAGTTTATAAAAAGGATAGAACTGAGGAACAGCCACACGGAAGAGATGCATAGGCGGGTACGTGGGAAGTGACTGGGAGCCCCCATGTCCTCTCTGGGTGGGCCACCCTCTCAGCACCTCAGTGTGTTCACCAACACAGAAGCTCTCCCAACCCCATGGTTTAGGGGTTTTTATGGAGGTTTCAATAGGTAGGCATGCTTGATTAAATCACTGGTCTTTGGTGATAAATTTCATCTCCAGTCCTTCTCCCCTCTCTGGCGGTCAGGGGGTGGGACTAAAAGTTCCAACCCTCTAACCACGCCTGGGTATTTCTGGCCACCAGCCTGAAGCTGTCTCGGGGGACTAGTTATCACATCAGCATACAAAAGATATTCTTATCAACCAGAGATCCCAAAGGTTTTAGGAGCTGTATGCCAAGAACCAGGGACAAAGACCGAATATCGATTTCCCACAAAATCCAAGATTTATTTCTGGCATCCATATCTCACTCATACTTCTTTATTCCAAGGGACTGGGCAAGATTCTTTAAAACTTGGAGACGTTCTTTGAGGTATTGCTTCCTGGCTCTGCTTTGTCACCTCAGGTATTGGGAGAAAGTGTCACTTTCCTTCCTCTGTCCTAGTGCCACATCCTGGGCCTCTCCATCCCCGTGTGCAGGCGTGGGGCTGCCTTCTTGGTAAGAAGTCCTCAGTGGTTCACAGAGGGCTGAGGTCAGCATCATTGGTTTCTGCACAGTGGTGTTAAGGGCTGGGACTTCTACCATACATCCTTCCCCATCAAAACAGATTAAGGTTTTTGCATCGCACAGTCCCGGGAAGTCACATGTGCTTCTAGTTTTGCAACGTGTGTCTGGACTCTGCTGGGAGCCTTGGCATCCCATCTCTCTTGTGTGTGACCTGACCCTATACTGAAGGCAAATTGGTGGGTTTTATCTCTCATCTGGCCCCTGGTTTGTTTCAGGGTGTAGTCTTAATCAGAGATGAGTAACCTACTTATTTCTTTCTCCTGGGGCTCCGCTTTTTGAGACTCTGACGGTAGGAGGCAGAGACCTCTGCAAATCAGAACCTGCTTCTCCAATTCCAGCTTTGATGTTCTGATTTGTTACCCAAGGACAGCTGATGACCTTGCTTTTCCTCCTCCTCCCAAATGAGCTTCCCTGCAAGTGAGAATTCATGCCCTCTCGGGTTGTTGCAGCAGTCTGAGCTTCTCCAGTAATAGTTCCAGGTATCGCTCCTACAGCAATTTGCTGTAACAGGGTCTAATTCTCCAAACCACGGCCTCAGCCTTGTGCTGCAGTAAAAAGCTTTCAGTAGAGATTGTTTTAGTTTTGTTTTTTTTTTCCCCTCTCTATTCCATTGTTGCGTGATCAGAAAGTTGACATTCAAGTCCCAGCACTTTTCCACTATAGAAAGCTGAGTCCACACAGGCAAATTTCAGCTCTAGCAACAGGCACATGGGTGGTTTGTGACTACTTTTAATTCCTACCCCAAGGATCCTGCCAGCTCTCCGTTAATCTGCATGGCTTCCCACTGCCAAGCTTGGCCACATGTAAACTTCCCTTCCTCTTCAGGGGAATGGGGTGTGGGAAGTGCAGTTAGAATCCCGTCTGCTATGCAGGCATCCAGTTCAGGGTCCCACCGGGGCGAATATCTTGGATGTGGGAGGTGTCCCCTATTCCTCTTATTTTATTTTATTTTTTTTTGTTTTTTTGTTTGTTTTTTTGGCACACGGGCTTAGTTGCTCCGTGGCATGTGGGATCTTCCTGGAGCAGGGATCAAACCTGTGTCCCCTGCATTGGCAGGCAGATTCTTAACCACTGTGCCACCTAGGAAGCCCCTCCTCTTATTTTAAACCCAGCTTGGCCAGGAACAAGTCGTTCTGTCACCTGTGGCCTCTAGTATAGCTCTTTGCCCACATGCTCAATAAATATTTGTTGAATTAACTTTAATAAATTCACAGCAGGACACACGGCTAACTACTTGTATCCATCACCCGCCATTCAAGAAAGGGCAAAATCAAGGGGAGGGGGAGGCTTCCATGCACTCCCAGTGTGCGTACGTCCAGAGCAGGCTGTCTAGTGATTGTGCAAACCCTCAACACTGACCAGGATTAAGAAACCACACTTCAGGCTCGTAGAGTATTTTGCAAGTATCCCTTTTCCCCTCTTCAGCCTCAGGCAATCTTTCCCACCTTCCTCAAATTATTCAATTCATCCAGATTCTTTTCAACAAATTCATATTTTTACAAACTACACGGGTGAGAACGACTGGATTAAGTGCTGATGGAATGTACGGTTGAGTAAAATATAAACTCTGCTCTTGAGGAATTCACAGTCTAATGGCTCCCCGTTTTCCTAGCTCTGTGACCTTAGGCAAATTATTTAATCGCTCTGTGCCTTGGTTTCCTCATCTAGAACACTGGTATAGTAATGGTACCTATCTCGTGGGATTGTCACAGAGGCTAAACAGATTAAAAGCATAATATACTTACAAGTGTGTCTGGCACACAGAAAGCATGTAATAAAAGTTCTCTATTATAATTACTTAGACTGATACCACAGTAATTATAATCTGGCTGCTCTCTAGGTCTGCCTGCCCAGCTCTGATTTTCCATGGTTTTCTGGCTCTTTATGTGACAGTGATGAAAGTGATGGACACTGTGGGTAGAAGTCTGTGTTGGCTAACCTAGTGGATCTGGAATTACGGGGGGCATGATGTAAAAGCTCAGGCTATGACTTCATTTTCTGCATTTTTCATTCACAGTGGGGCCAGTTCCACACAACAGGAGTTCAAAAAGACAGTATTAGGTAGGAGATATGTGGTGCACTTCCCCACAGTGTTTCCAAATCAAGGTTTTCAAAGTCTTAAGTCACATTATTAATATACTTATCCTGAGAAATTATGTATTTGAAAATATTGTTTTGGAGGTTATGCCCTAGAGCCTTCTGGAAGGTTCTTTATTCTCAGCATCCCCATGCTACGGACTCACTTTATGGATTAAATTGCCTTTTGACTAGGTTTTCTAATAAATCACCAATTATGCTCTAGGGAGGACCCAAGTGAGACCTGTTTTTTCTTGAGGTCAGCTTCATTGTTTTAGGAGGATCAATTACATTACTGTTACTTGAAAGTAAAACAAATCCCCAAAACCCTTTGTTGCCAAGTATGTGTAACTCTGGCAGTAAAAATGCAAACAGCCCTAAATGATCAGATTACGGTTTCTGATTGTATGAATAGACTCCACATTGCTCCCAGCATGAAGAGCACCCTTTCATCCCGTCCTATGGGAGCTCATTCCATCCTGAGGTTTCCAGAATGGGTGTGTTTTCCATTCCTGTTGGGAGGCAGTGGTTTGTAAATATTATGAGAAGCCCAGAATGAAAAGGTTAAACTAGTACACTTTGGCTGGATGAGGATTAATTAGGAGCTGATTTGCGAGGACTATTACGTGTGTGCTAAATTTACTGACCTTCTTTTCCCCCTGTATAGAATGGAGCTCTGTTCTCTGTGCTGATTATCCTGAAATGTTTTCTTTTCTCTGTATCATCACCTCATTCATTTTATTTAGTAGTTTTAAAATGCACTAATTTGGAGCAGTAGGCTTCATTCATTCTTGGGAATAGAGCATTTAGTAGGCACAGCTATGTGGGCCTTAGGAAACTTCTTTATGGTCACTGGGGGCTCTCTGGCATTGAGATTGGGTTCCTGGTCCAGATTGGCAAGGATCCCAACAGATACCCTCCCATTGCTCTACGGGCAGCAGGCATGTCTAAAGACTCTACACACGTTTAAAACCAAGTCTAAGTACTGCTTTGCTATTTCCTGGCTATTTAGGGATAATGGTCTATTCTGTTGATTAACTACAGTCCTTTTGCATCTATTTCTGTTATCTTTGTCAGCCTTTGGACCATTTGTTGCTTGGTTGCACTCTTGTCCAAGGGTCAGCTGGGGAAAGATTTCAAGGTAAGACATTCTGGGTGGGCCTAACTGTGCTTTGTCTGAGCATCCTACAAAATGCAGACAGCTCTCCTGCCTAAGAGCCCTCAGGTGACCAAGAGGGGAGACAAGAGCAGAGGAGGAGATTCGGGTGAGGACAGGAAGGTTGTGCAGGAGGGGCAAGCTGCCCAAGCAGTTCTGCTGGCTCTAGCCTGAGGTTGTTGATGAAAGAAGTGAGTATGGAAGAAGAAGGCTCCTCTTTGGCTTCCTTGTGATTTTGTGTCCCAAGTTATGGGGAGTCCAGGGCAGTGGGAGGATGAGGATAAGGTGGTAGAAAGCCCAAAGCCCAGTCGAATCATTTCCTCCTGAGGTCTTATGTTTATCTCTAGCTCTTCTACTCACAATCTTTCTGCTTCTTGGTCTTTATCATCTAATGATTTGACCACGGAAATTTGAACTCAAAGACAGAGGAAACAAAGCTCTCTTGACTGTTGAACATCTTTCCTCTATTTGATTCTGGCTAGAAATTCTGGTAAAAAATATGAGAGGGCAAGAGGAGATAGAAATGAGGACTAAAATGAGACTCAGTGGTTTTATTTGAGTTTAAATGATCTCTGTCTCCCTACACATTTACTTTAAACAAACCTTGACTTAAACATGCAAGTCTTGATTTTAGAAAGACATGGTTTTAAGAATTTTTTAAAAAGTTTGTGTAAAATTCATCATATTTTAGAAAACTATCCTTTGATGTGTTATAAATATGAATTAATTATGAAGGAAACAACTGACATACAACTTCTCAAGAGTATGTCTAATCGTGGGAGGTAAGCTACCTCAAGACAGTGAGGGTGGCTGCTCTGAATGTTTGCCCAAGCCCTTAGCACAGGTCAATGTTCAGTAACCACTGAATCCCTAATCGGGGTATTTTGACCCTTTGGGCTGCTCTGCATTGCTGAATTTTAAGTTGCTACTTGCTAGGAAGGCGAAGTTGAAGGTGAGAGGCAAGTCTCAGGATCAGCAGTAGCTAGATGAGCTTTGATAGGATGAAGAAAGATGGAGTTTCCAGGGCTTTGACATTTCATTCTCTTGTTATATAGCAGCTATAAAAAAGTCACTAGCATTTTCCTGTCTTCTTTACTGATACACACCAGCAATAGGAGAAATGAGGGTCCCAGTCTCATGCCTAATTTGGTAGCTAAACTGGTGAAAGGAGCTATGAGGTACCCCGAGCAATAGGGCTCATGTCAGCAGGTTCGCCCAAGCACAAGTCCTCTGCGGAGGTGATTGAAATGGGGAAATGTTTCATGTGAAGGTCCCTTTCCTGAAAAACCCAGTGTGAACGATTACTGAAGGCCATTTCTGAAGTTATTTCTATAATGTGCATTTGCTGAAAATGGAAGAAAATGAAAGATGCTAATGTTCGAATATTATGAAGCGCGATGTTGTACACACCAGGACATTTCACATTGAACTTAATGAGTCACTCAGGTGTTCATTGACCAGTTGCTTTCTTAGACTTGGAGACTAATTTTTTTTCTTATGCAGTAGTCTGCTCTGCACATGGCTTTTAAAAAAATATGTGGGATATTACAGCACCGAAAATATTACTGATGCAGATTTTATTCCCAGACCATTGAGTCTATTTAGATATGTCACGCTCATAAAAGCTCATGTTTATTGAAGAGGGTTATTAAATTTACTGTAAGATTTCATAAAGACCCTTTTAGGTGAAAAATGCAGGTAGAATGGTTTGAGTGGATGCTTTATAAACCTTTTATGAGCAAAAAAAAAAAAAAAGTTCTAAATGCAAATGTCTTATGTGGAAAGTAAAAGCAATTTGTTTTTCTCATTAGGTGCCAGACAGTCGGCTAACATGAAGATGACAGATTTTGAGATCTATGAAATCAGAGCCAGCTTACTTTAACAGAGGACCGCTAGCGGCTTACCTTCTCTATCAAAATGAGCATTCATTGCAAGCTTAGGTATAGACATGTAAATGTCTCCCGGTTAGGGAATGGTTCTATTTGAACCCTAGATATATTGTTGAGAGAACAGTAATACATTTAGTTTAAAACACAGCCGTGCACGTGCCCATGTGCAAGTGCACACACGCGCACGTGTACACACACACAGTTACAGAATACAGTGTAATTAAAGATATTCATCACTGTGTTCATTCAAACTGGTATGATATAAGCATCTCACACTGTTTCTCTTCATTACTATGCAAGGCCAGGGATTATATTTCTTGATCTGGAACAATGCCAGAGAGTCATTTCAATATTTGAGCTTTATACATTATTATTAATCATGATGATGGTGCACTTTTCAATATTCATGGTACTTTGCAACAATTTTTATTAGCTGTTTCAACAGCTGAATCAGGTCAAGGAAAATTACTTACTACTCTGTTGCAGATAAAGAAACAGAGGTACAGATATATGATCTCTGGATCACACAGCTTGTTTGAAAACTCACAATGCTGTATTTTTACACTCTGACACTGAAGCTTTTCTCACAAAATTTTTTGGGGAGAATAAATTTTCATATTAGAAGTTTCAGATATATTTGGGAAACTAAAAAATACCATTGATAACAGTGTTGGGCACATAATAGGTTTTCAATAAATATTAGCTAAAGAAATGTATAAATATTAGTTGGAGGTTTAAAACAAAAGATTTCAAAATAATGCGAGATAGCAGGCTCAAAACGGAGTTATTTGCACTAAGCCCCATGTCACCAAACCAAGACTTAATATCTAACTTACAGTTTCAACCTCTCCCAGGAATGGACTCTTAAACCCGTCAGTCTGGAAGCACTTGGTCAGTGCTAGTGAGGTCATCTGCCTTATAGGCCCCTGCTGTCCCCTAAAGGAGAATGACCTTACCACAATGTGCTCTTTGCTAGTGTAACTGCCTTGTCCTGCCCCCTCCTGCCTATGAAAGTTTTTCATTTTGTACAGTGCCTTGGAGTTCCTTTCTATCTGTCAGATGGGGTGCTGCTTGATTCATGAACCATTGAATAAATCCAATAAGATTTTTAAAATGTACTCAGTTGAATTTGTTTTTTAAACAGTGTTGATGGTAATGGTGGGATCCAAAGGAAAACTTCTGATGGCTTGGGGGACAACAAGAAACACAGGTGCCATTATACACGAACCCTTTGAATTCTCATTTTTGCTGTTTCTGAGGGCTGTGAGCAAGTTCCTCTTGGTTCTGAGCTTTGCTGTCTTTGCATTGAATTCCCAATCTAATTGGCTTTCCAGTCCAGGGTTAACAAGGCCGTCTAGACTGACATTGTCACCAAGGCTATTGCCACAGAATTAAACCTCTGCCCCTCCCGCAAATGGAAACCATTTGCTGTTGTCTAAGTCTCAGGAAGAAGCTGCAAAGAGAAAAACAAGAACTGGTTAGAGCAAGCTAGGCCCAAGATGGCGGAAGATGTGACTTCTAGAAGACCTTGAGCCTTATTATATGCTCATTGTAATATATTAGCATGCTAAATGACACACCCACCAGCACCACAACAGTTGACGCTGAGATGACGAAAACCAGAAAAGCCCATACAAGGACTGAAAAGGAGAGTTGCCTTAGTTCCAGGTCTAAGCCACACCCCTGTTCTCAGATAAGTCAAGAATATTCCTCCCTCTCTTTCCCATTCCCTCCCTTTTACCTCCACCCTCCTATATATATATGTGTGTATATATATATATATATATATATAGTGTCTCTGCCCAAATCAGGTTGAGAGGTTGATTTGTGAAATAAGTTCTTGCTTCTCTATTCTTTGGCCATTGAATAAAATTTGTATTGTTGTGGTCTCAGCATCAGTTCTGTTATTGGCTGTGTGAATCTGAGCAGAAAAAGAACCTCTCCAGCCAAGACAAGGATCTGGGCTAGGACCCCGATCCCCAACAGGTCAGCTTGAGCTGGCAGATGGTTTCAGTCAGAACCCAAGTTCTTAGCCCTTGGTTAGTCCACAGTCCCCATTTGTTGGGATCTTATGGTTCATACTGTAGTTCCATTTTGAGAACTTCTAGTGATGTGGACCTAAAGCCTCTCTTGGCCAGTGCCTTCTCTTGGTGTAGTATCATCTCTTTGGTTACCACTGGTGTCCACAGTCTCATTTTTCTTGGTTACTTGAGGTTTCTCTTAATGTGCACATGAGGTAAAAGAATAATAGATCTGTTGCTAACGAGAATCTTAGAATCCAAAATCTCCAAATTAGTGGGCTTAGGCTGAGCACTCATCACCTAAGTCTAAGATTCTCATGTTAGGATAAATTGGTCATAGAATGGGTTAGGTTGACAGTCGGTCACCTGCCAACCTCAAGAAAAATTCTGAGCAGAGGTACACTGTAAAACACCACACAATTCCCAACACAGTAGCACATCCCTCCTAGGTATTAATTTGGGTCTAAGAGGTCCAGGGGCTAACTAAAGAAAAGAGATCTTTAATTTCCAAAGAGCTGAGCATGCCACCTTCCAGCACACCTGCTTATTTTATATCCGAGAACTGTGGTCCCAGAAGCTGTAGATATCTACAAAAATGGCAAAATCTTACTAAGGCAATCTAGAATTACAATGGCATTATGAGGAATGTTTCAATTAGATTGAGATCATTTAGGAAGTGTACTTGAAAGTAAGGACTCCCAAATCAAACAGAATGGCATACCTCCGAAAGGCTCCAAAATTCCAAAATAGCTCATTGAAAAAATTGTTGCAAAAGGCTGATGAAAAACAAAAACCAAAAACCAGAAGAGGTACCTAAAACAAAAGATTACAAGACTGATGTAACTCTTATTGCTCCTCTCTATCCTTTTATTTGAGTACTCATTCTAGTAATCTTCTGAATTATTTTTCCACTCTGAAGAGACTACAAGAGCATAAACAAAAGTTTGCCAAGTTAGTGACCTTACAGATGTCCCCATATCTATCCATGAAGCAAAAGCCCAATATGGACCACCCCCCCCCCCCAGTGTTGTGGGACTCTGAAAAATTTTCTGGAAAACTACAATGTTATTCCCTTAAACAGCCATGGGAAATGAAAATTAAAATTATGGAAAACCTTACCAAACTTTGGTAATACAAGAGCCTGCAAATGGGATCCTGGAAAAACTGCTAGCAGCCATTGAAGGATGAGAATTTTTTAACCAGAGTCAGTTCTCAAGAATCTCTGTCTGTAGTACCCAGGAGAGGGGAAGATAAAATTTCCCGTTGTCCCTTCCTTTCCAAATCCACACCCATTGATTATTGATTCTTTCTCTCCCAGGGACAGCCATTATTTTCTTGACTGTCTTGTTTTATGTCCTGAGAACTTGGCTTGGTAACCATCAGGTTGGGGGAGGGTCTCACAATATGGCTGGACAAAAATGTGTGTTGAACTCCACTTGCTGCTGGGGCCATAACAAATTGCTGCCAGCCCTCAGGGAAATTATCTAAGCCTTTTTTTTCTTTGCCCATCTTTGGGAGTCTCTGAATCTTGAGAGAGTAATATCTTTTGGATCTTATCTGGGAGCATCTCTTTGGTCCAGGGGTTGTTCAACACTGCTGGGAATATTTAATTTTTGTCCCAGCTGAAAATCGACAAGATATTTTAAAGGATTTTTTTTTTTAAAGTAGCTCTATGGTCAGAAATTGGCCAAATGGGAAGTTGCTACTCAGAGCCTGATAGGAACTTTTTTTTAGGCCTCCTCTGCCAATCTAGATGTACCCAGAGGGAAAGAAAAACCTTCTGAACAATTTGTGAAAGGATTTACTAAATCATTCCAAAGACAAACAGCTCCAAATCCAGAACATTGAAATCTTTTGATTTCCATTTTAGTTGGAAATCTTCTCCATGGTCTAAAAAAGCAAAGTTAAGATAATGTGATTGGATGGACACATTAGCCTTTTGGTATCACTTAGGCTACAACCCAATTCTTTGAGAAATTAAAAGCAACCGTCCATATTTTACAAAAATTTGCAAAACCAGAACTGCTGCTTTAGAAACAATTCAAAGTTCACATATCCTTTTTACCAATCCCCAAACCTCCCCTATTCATCTCAAAAGGCTTATAGGTATTATAAAAATTCTGGCTTTAGGGAACAAGGGTCCTTCTTGGAGGAACTTGCATTCTTTCCCTGTGCCTTTGAGATGTAAATGCTCTACATGGTCATCTCCAGAAATTCTTATCTAGGCCATCTCTTTGAAATACAAACTTCAGGAAGATAAGTCTTATCAGAAAGAAAACAAAAGGGAAAAAGTTATTTGGAATTTAGGTGAATAAAAAATCTTAAGTGTCTTCTCCACAAACATTAGTAAAAAGCTTTAGCCATCAGAGCAGGTAACCTTAACTTTTGCCAGAAACACTAATTTGGATCCAACTTCTTTTATAGCTAGTGAGTTTTGTATTATTGTACATGATTCAGAGCTAAAGTTTTAAAATGGAAGCTATAATGTGTCTGTCTGTTTATGGGTGTCTATATATATGTGTTGTAGATGTGTGGTATTTTCTACTTCCAAATGGTATTACAAAAATTAATCTGTAAAAGAGGTCTGTTTAATTGGCTTAAAGAAAATTAAGCACTTAATATGAATTCAGTATTCCTAAAACCCTCAGAAATATAAAAGAAACTAACAAATATTTTTCAAGTCCATATGACCTGACATAATCTTTGGTAAATAAAAGCTAGCTTAAGTTTGTTAGTTTAATTATAAAACAGGTATGTCTTCACTGTTATTAGTGTTAAAAATAATGCAGGCATATGACTTTTATTTCACCCAGGTTTACTAGTTAAATAAGTTCATGTTACCTTTGTTACAAAATTTGTCAGCAAGTAAAATAACTTGGTATGATGAAATCTTCATGAGTAATCTAAACATAATTGTTAAGAACAAATGAATTAAATAGATGTAAGTGGGATAAAAGTTTCCAAGTGAAATTTTTAGCAATAATTATGTTTTATGGTATATCTACTTAAACAGCATCCAGAATATCTAGATCATTTTCAAATAAAATAAAATACTGATACATTAATCACTGAACATAGGTTTATCCACTCTGGGTTTCCTTAAAAAAAAAAACTAATGGCATTTGGGTTTATTAGTAAACATGTTTTGTGCCACATTGAAAGTTTACTATGAGGAAGAATATACTTCAAGAAATTATGAAATATATTTATAATTTTGCTAAACCACAATCCAAAGAATGCTAGTGTAACACAAAGTCCACAATTGCTGAATTCTTAATTTTCACTAGGAATTAAAGATTTAAAGCATTAACAATTCTAATCAATATCTGTAATTAAAACTACTTATAAATAATAAGGGTGAAGGAAACAACTGTGTATGAAAAGTAGGTAAGGAAAGTAAAATGGTTGGTTGTTCTGTTGCAGAAAACCGATCTGTCGAGAGATGAAGCACCACACTCAGAGGGTTGGAGAACTCAGGTTTATTGAGCTGGCGGACCCAGATGGGCTAATGCTCCAAAATTCTGGGCCCTGTTTCAGGAAAATCTTTTCCTTATATAGGTTAAGGCATATAGCTATAATTGGCACAGACTGATTGGTTGGTTTAAACAAGGCTCTAGTTGAGTTTGGCACAAACTGATTGGTTACACAATTACTATAGGTTATGGGCAGTTACAGAGTGCAGGAGTTGCTATGGGTTACACACAAGGGGGGTGGGGTTCCAAACAGAAACTTGTAGGAGCAGGAGCAGGACATTCCATACTTATCAGAACATCTTAAGGTTACAGTTGATCACTAGGTCATCTTGCTCTTATTGCTGCACAGCAAGCAGATTTTACAGAAACAGAGCTAGCATAAAGTCATTTCTAGCTGAGCACAAACTTCTAATTTTCCTCTTCAGTTCCAGGATAAGAAAGAAAGAAAAAAAAAAAAAAGGACAAAATTGCAGAAGGTTTGTGGAAAAGGAATCTTAGGAAAGGAATTTTATGCATGGTCAAGCTGGCTAATATTGCAATACATTTAAGTATAAAAAAGTTTTAGTATCAAAAGAATACTGGTGCAAAATTAGAATTGGTTTTCACTCTGTTAAAGGAACAAGTTTTTTTGGATTTTTGGCCTGCTTTTGATAACAAATTGCAAAAGTTTCTTTACCTTTTAGGTAATCTGTCTGAAGAGCAAAGATTTTGGTGTCTTACCAAAATAACTTACTGTGCTTCACATTGTTTCTTTTTTTTTCAGGTCTTTGATTACTTATGAAAACCCAGCCTTCTCAATATTAAAAGAACTGAAGTTTGCCCACAACTATATAACCTTCTGTATTTGCCTTTAACATCTTCCATTGTCACCTTGGTTAGATAATTAAGCATTATTTCATAATAATCTGTGATCCTATTTAGTTAAATGTTCAAACCTTTTGATGTTTTGACAACTTCCCCAAATCAAATTCTAAATGAAGTATTTTTGATCTTGAACTAACTTTGGGATTTTCCAGAGGGCGCCTGGAACATGGAGAAATTTTTTTTCTCTTTCCTTATAAAAAGAGATAAGTTAAACTAATTAGGCTTATTTACTTTGATAGATTACATGGGACACATTGTTAACCAAGAAGTAGAACTAAGCCTTCATTTTGTTGTATTTATATAGGCATATGTTATAAGTGTTCCAAACTGTATGAAATTCCTGGAAATCTGCTGTGTTCTGGTATAATGTTATCAGTTGGCAATTCCAGTTATTGTCTTCAAATGCTGTGTATCACAGAAATAACCACATTTCTCTGTCAATTCCATCCTAATTAACTCTCATCAAACATTTAACCATGAGCATTTTAAAGTTTTTTGCCATTTACAGACAGTTACTGTTTTATTCTGATGTTTTTGGAAAAGTGAGAGTCATGGAAAGGATCTCGACAAGTGCTCCCGACCACAGATGCCGCTGTGAAACCAGAAGGCATGGAGCCTTGGGTACACAGCTGAGGAAGCCTCCACCTGATATCTGGTCAGCGTGCAAACACTGGAGACCTCCAAACCAAACTGACTAGGAAGAAAAGTAGTGGGCATTGAGGTTTCCTGCTTCCACCCAAAATTCCAGATCAAGACTTCATACTTTAACTAAACATGAAACCCCCTTCCTCTTCTCTTCCTTTCTGTTACTCTGGCATTAGCCTGGAAGTATGCCATCATCGATATCTCCCAGGCCATTGCTAAAAAAGAGGTGACCTTTCAGACTGCTGGATTTGTCATCAAAAACTTTAATCTGTCTATGATGCTGGAGAACCCCTGGTCCTCCCTTTGATCAATTTTTCTTCTATTCCCAATGTCACTATAAACTGCAATCAATCCCCCTTGTAAGTCACGGAGTCTTACTTTTACAGCTAGAAAATTCAGTGCCTTGTGTTTACCTTTCTTTGATTATAACTGTACTTGTCCAATTGGACACAAATATCTATGCAAATCATAGCACATTTGTACCCCCACATTCTTATGGTTTATCTAAGTCAGATATGCTCCCAAATAAGAGAAGATCTCACCAGCAGCACCCATTTGTGCAAGGAATTTAGAACAACTTTTTATTTCAGGGTAGGAGATTTACTTCCTGAATGCATTGAAAACGTAACTGACCCCTGGCTGGAATAGGCAAATGAAACAATTCCTGCAAATAAATTCATTAACAGTGCCACCTTGGTGGAAGTGGTCTGTGCTCTGTGAGGACTTATCTTTGTCTGTGGTGGTTATTAGGCTCCTTGGGCCTGTGGATGCCTAGATGGCTGGTGCATAACTAAGCAGTGTGTCTTAGTTATTTAGTGCTGCTCTTTTTTTTTTTTTTTTTTTTTTTTTGGCGCATGGGCTTTGTTGTTCCATGGCATGTGGGATCTTCCTGGAGCAGGGGTCGAACCCGTGTCCCCCACATTGGCAGGCGGATTCTTAACCACTGCGCCACCTAGGAAGCCCCTATTTAACGCTGCTCTTAACTGTCCACAATCAAACTGAGACACCTTACTGGTCAACTCCCCTGAAGTTACATCGTTGAGTTAGAAAGGACCTACCATGCATTATTAATGACTCAGGATTCGCTTCCTTTAGGAGGTTCCTACTTCCCTGGTTAGGACTGGAATGTCAGAAAAGGACCAAAAGAGAATGACTGACTTAAAAAAATGTGAACATGAAGTCATGATCTGTGACTCCCACATAGAGGATCAGCAAAAACTGTGGGAACTTCAGAGTGGTAGCTGGGAGTGGCCCTAATGCCTTAAATTGTGATCACATCTCTCAGTTAGGCTGAGAGTCTGATCAAAACAGGAGGATTGTTTAACAAAGAGACAACAGGCCCAAAACAAAGTCACTTGTGCTAAGCCCCATGTCACCAAACTGAGACTTAATACCAAATTACAGTTTCAACCTCTGCCAGGAGTTGAATCTTAAACCAGTCAGTCTGGAATTGCCTGGTAAGGTAATCTGCCTCACAGACCCCTGCTGGCCCCTAAAGGAAGGTGACCTTGCCACAGACAATCTGCTCTTTGCTAGTATCACATCGTTGCCCTGACCCTTCTGCCTATAAACGCCTTCCCTTTTGCACAGCCTCCTTTCTAGCTGCTAGATGGGAAGCTGCCCAACTTGTGAATTGTTGAATAAAGCCAAAAAGATCTTTAAAATTTATTCAGTTGAATTTTGTGTGTTTTTTTAAACACCAGTTAGTGAGTAAGTTGGATATATTGTGTGTTTAGAGTTAAGTGATAAATCACTGCGCAATAATAATGAGACCATGTGTCTCCAACAGCTTTCAGAAAAGGTGTGATGCTCTAAACGTAAACTAGTGGACCAAAGAGATAGTGAAGATTTATTTCCTATCTGTTGGCAGAAATAGATTTCTTCCCTTAGCCTATTAATGATGATGCATTAAAAATGTTTATACAACAACCTCAGTTAAAACTAGAAAGCAAATGTACTGTAATTGAAATACCTAAACCCCCCAAAGGACTACCTCAGCCTTAATAGTATTGAGATAGCCTGTATCCCAGAAATGTAGCTGTTCCCTGTACATGGGGGAGATCTAACAATGGTAATGCCACGTAGAGCTTGTGGTCACTAACAAGCACATTATCCCATCAGTTAATCCGTACCTATTAGCGTCTTTGTGTTTCACTACCATGCTGCTCTTGAAATATTTAGATTTGGCGTCCTGATTTAGGCTGTTTAACTATAAATACAGTTCCCTCAATTTAACTATGAATATAGTTCTCTCAATTTTCATTCAGTAAGTTTAAAACATGAATGTTCTTTCTTCAAAATTGTGTTGTGTAGTTATATCACTGTTCAAAGAAAGTGTCTAATCCACAGAAGGAACACTGAGCACAGTGGTACCCACGTCCATGCTCATGGCTTCCTTCCACACTGACGAGGCAAGCTGGATGCCGCCCGCGTCATCAAAGGAGAGCAGAATAGACACTTGTCTCTGTTTTTAGACTATCAGATCGTTCATCATCATGGGGTCCACTTTTTCAAACTTCTTGGATTTTGAAAAATTTAGTAAAATGAAATAAGCCAATCTTCAGTTTGTTTTTAAAGATGCTATTATAGGCAGTGCCGGGAATGAGAATTCTAAGCTTAACACGACCTGTGTTTATACGCTGAAAATGTCTTCTAACTAGACTTTATTGTTGGGACCCAACGATTACCCTTTGCTCTGTTTGAATCACCTTTGGCCATCAAAGAAGCAGCCGGGAAGGGACTCTGGACCAAACCATAGAACCTTGTTATCCAGAGCACTTGAGATTGTTCTGTGTTTATGGGGGAAATACTATGTTATATCCCTATGATGAATCTGGGGATTCCTTCAGTAAATGCTTATTGAACGTCTATCATGTGAGAGGCACACTGCTGAATCTGCTAATAGAGAATAGAGTCCTTATGAATAGTCTGCTGTACTCTCATTAATTGAGATAAGAATGGCCTGAACCTAAAATCCTGGAGATGAGATCACATTCTGATGATGCAGACAGCTTGGGAAGAGCCACTCTGAAATAAGGCAGCAGGGGTCACCCATGAAACAGGCATAACAGCACTCTGTTTATCATGTTTAGTGAAATGTTGGGCAAAAGAATGTATGTAGGCTTGTGTGACAGCAGAGTCTACTTGTCCCCGTCACCACATCACCTGCTTTGCCAGCAATACATTTCCAATGACTGAGCACATTATACACAGTAGGTGGGATTTGAATGTTTTCAGGAATTTTTAATGCTCGTCTATCTTGTGAATGGTTTCCTTTGGCAAATACTGATTTCAAAACACATCCTTCTTAAATACATAGTTGTTTAAGGGGGGTAATCAGATTACACAGGTAATGAACTTGAATTTTGTCATTTGTTTAAACACTGTCCCTCTCCCACACTCCCACCCATGCTCAAAAAAAAAAAAAAAAAAAGAAAGAAAGAAAGAAAGAAAGCAAGAAAGAGAGAGAGAGAAAAGAAAAAAGAAACAAAATTACACTGACATACAAAACCAAACCAGACCAAACTCCCCAAATGGTTTGGGTCACCTACTCTTGCAAGGCTTGTGGCAGTTCTCAAATTTGGATTCACCACTATCTAAAGGGAAGTTTTGCAAGTTTCTCTCCCTCCCATTGACTGCTTGCATTGTTGTAAGTAACATCAAAAAATCAGTTAAACACTCGCGGGAAAAACCCTCTTTTCATTTTCAAAATCTACAAATCCTAGGCAGTTCTGCTCCAGACCTCACATTCTTAAATATTCTACTATTCCCTTTTTGTGAACTCATCCAAGTGCATTATTTTGCTTGTGTTTTACTCATCCAGCAGATGACAATGAGAAAACACCTACATGCATACATTGCTTCTTTTGGGCTTAACCTTCCTTGCTTAAAACTTCCCCTTCTGAATACATGCACATGGTGAAAAATTAAAACTGTGCAAAAGAATACAGTGAAAAGTAAATCTCTCATCCCCTTCTGCTACGTTCACTTTCTCTAGCCAGAGGCAAACCTGGTCCCCAAGTGCTCTTTATCTCCTAGAGATATTCTGTGCACATACAAGCTAATCTTTTTAAAAATGGGTGAACTTTCTAAACAGACAGTTTTGAATAGCAGCCCACTCAGATCAGCGACACCAAATGTGTCCCGGAAAACTAAGATGCCCAGACACTTCAGATAATCACATTCAGTTGGGCATATTGGCTAGGACACTTCAGCTCACGCTGTCCCCAGCTTATGGGAAGCACAGCTAAGAAGGTTGTAAATGTGACATGTTTAGTCTACTGGGGCCCAGGTAGACAGTGCGCTCAGAACCCTTGGCCACTGGCTGTTTGCAGCACCACGGAGTAGTGAAAACAGAACCTGCTTCAAAGACAGTCTGTCCCAGAAGAAACACACACATTATTCCAGTGGGGACACCAAATTCTAGTTAAGATGTGTCTATGTGTACAAGCTGAAAATATGGGAATTTAAAATCAACTGCTTGTTAAAAAAAGGGTATGCTCGTTGATCCAGCCACCCCACTTCTAGAAATTTATCCAAAGATATCATGGATGTGTCGGACAACCATTTGGGAACAAAACCTAAATAACCAACAATAGAGGCTTGATTAAATCAATTATATTAGTGGAATAGAAAATCACACAGCCATGAAGAAGAAGATAAAGAACATTAAACGATATAGAAAGGTGTGTATAATACATGGCTAAGTAAAAAGAGTAATATATAGAGAAGAATGTGTACTGAAAAATATTATTTATTGTATATGGAGACTAATAAGAGAGCCCATGGGTGAGAGCTAGTGGAATGATTTACAACAAATATTAACTCTTTCTAGGTGGTATTAGGCAATTTTAATAGAAGCTTTTCACTGCTTATTTAAAATCTAAAAAAATTAGCAGTGAGTACTTTTTATCTGTATTGAAAATAAGACAAAAACTTTTTTTTAAACTGAATAATTGATTATCTCATGAAGCAACCAATTGCAGATTACTCACTAACCAGTTACTTAAATAGCTGTTTCTTGAGTACAATCTAATATATTTTTTTTAAACATCTGCTAGCTTGTCTCCCTCCTACCTTTGAAATTGAACCCTTTCGTAATCCACTGATTAAAATAACATGTGACCCCTTCACAATGTCTTTGGATTATTATCTGGCAGGCAATTACAGTTTTTCATTTAGATGTGTTGCCTGAGCTTTGTTGAACAGTGCCCAGACTCTTTCAGTTTAGATTCTATGATCATCATAATAGCTAACACTGATTGAACTTTCACCCGTCCTAGGCACTGGGCAAAGTGCTGTGCAAGTGGGATCTCACTGGATCCCTAAGCGTGCGGACCACTACTATCTTCTCTTTACCTATGTGGAAACTGAGGCTCCAAAAGTTTAGGTAACATGTTTACAGAGTTGAAAAGGTAGAGGAGCCAGGATTCCAGAACTTGGGCTCTAAATCAGTATAAGAAGCTCTGCTGCCGCCTATAAGACTGTCCTCTCTCAGACTTGATGATTGGAGGTTTTTAAAGCATCTTATAAATCCCATTTTGTAGACAATGAAATGGAGCCAGGAAATGGGTAATGTGTATGTGCTTAGAAAGGTCATCCAAGAAGAGGCAGACACAATCCAGCGTCCCCTGGGTCCTGTCTCTACATTGCGCACTCACTTGCATCTCAGGGGAACGTAAACCACCCGGGTGTCCTGTGTGGCACTACGAAGACATAACGGGACTGTGAGTTTTGAGCCGCTCAGTAACGGAGGAGGTGGAAATCTTCCCACCTCATCTTGCTTATGGCTGATTGTGCCCACAACACTTGCCCATCAAAAGCATTTTCAAAAGATGATTACTTCAGTGTGCCCAGGCCTGCAGGACATAAGTACACGGGCAGTGGTGGTAAGAGCTATAATTATTCTTAATGGGAAAATATGCAGGTAATGACTTGGATGATCATGTATCTGTAATGTACAAGTTCCAAAGCCCAATGAAGTAATTAAGCAATCTGCAAACATGCAGGCGGAAAAAGCTTGAAATGGAAAAGAACCAGAATAATGTTCCTTTTGAATAACTGGCAGCTTTCTTAAGGAGGAGTCATAAAAAGAAGAGCTCTTTCTTCTCTCTGACTCTCTCTCCATCCATCTTGCTTGCTTGGTCTCATAAGCAGATATTTCTGTATCTTAGAGCACTAAGTATTTGTTGGAGGCCAGTTTTCCCAAGCTATCAGTTCAAAGGATAGTAGTTGTTTTTTATGGAATGTGAATTTGCATCTAGCTTTATCCTTATCAAGTTCATTTGCACAAATGAGTCCATTTCACACACAAGAGCAGTAGCAAAAGAGAAAAGAAATAGCCCCCAGCAAGGGCTAGAAGGTCTGAGTGTGAATTCCAGCTCCTCTACTTACTCCATGGTTGACTTGTTACTCATTTATTCTCTTTAGGATGATAACTCTCACTTCATGGGCAGATTCAAAGAGTCGGAGAAAGTGCTTCATCACGACAGAGCTGTGAGCTGCGTACCTAGGAAGTATAGCCATTAATATTGTAGATATGCATAGAGCAGCTTTCTTTTCCCTGCTTCCTAAATGAAGAATCTGAGGCACAGTTAATTTGTCCAAGGGCATAGAACTGACTGTAGGCAGAGAAGTCAGATTTTCTGCTTGTTATTGAGTACAAGGTGGTGTGTTCTTAAAGAGAGAGAGAGAGAAAGAGAGAGGAGAAGAGAGTTGAGGGATTGAGTGGTTGATCTTGGCCATACCGTGACAAGTCTGGAGTTGTTCAGAGCACCTATAATAGCAGATTTTCTAAAAATAGGCTCTTTCAGATGGTGGGTGTAGAGAAACTATTTGTAAACACGTAAACCAATCGAATCAAAGGGGTACTTTTGAGGAATACTAAACCAATATATTAGTCTTCTGAAGGATTTATGGAGTAAAAGGCAAAGAGGAAATGGCTAGATTAGGGCTGTCCAGGGAGCAATTAGCAGCACTTACGAACTACTAAAGCACTTTGTCCTTTGAAAACAACAGAAATTCAGAGAGAAAGGTTTCTTTTTCCCTTTGAATATGTAGGCTCTCTGATGCCAAAGCAAAACCGTTGCTGTGCAATTTGCAAGAGGTTGTCCTATGATTAATTCATGCTGTGGCTTTTCAGTTTCTGTACATTGGTACCTTGGGTTGTGATTTTGTCACTGTCACTAACAAAGCAGCTTCAGACCAAATCAGGTTTTTAAGGAGACCTTGAAAGGCTGACAAAAAATGTTGAGGGATGTTATTGGTGGCCCAGTAGGTGGCAGCCTCCCCTCTGAGTTAGTGCCTTGAGAGAGGCTTGGCGATGGAGGAGATGGGGGGAGATTCTGGCTTTGTTTTTTTATTCAAAATATCTTCCTTTTTTTTTTTTTTTTTTGAGGTGCACTGGGGAAAACAGCAAGTAAGAAATACATGGCATTAAAACTTTTTTCCTCTCCTATTCGTATTGGACAATTACATGCTGGCTTCTACATACATTTAGATAAAGTGCTTTTTATTTAAGATTGTATTGTTTTGTATGATACCTTGCTGAGCAGATGCTGCAGCTTCTGCTGTTGGATCTTCTTATTACTTTGCTTTCACTTTGTAAAAAGATCCTGGCTTTCTTTGGATAAAAAGGCAATAGATATACAACAGCACAAGCATAAAGTTCTTAGTTTTGGGGGGTGGAAATAAAGTTTTATTAGTGTTCCTTTCCATCTAGGTTAAAAAAAAAAAAAAAAAAAAGATACCCTCTTTTCCCTACCAAACACCTGTGAACACAGGAAACACAGTGGTTCCAGCCACTCCTCCCGGAGCCTGGTGTTCTTACATTTCATTCTGATACTCATACTCTCAGTCACCCTGCAGGAGATCACATGGTCCATCCCCTGTTGTTACAAGGTGAGGGTGGGCTAGTCCATCCCCTGCACCTGCAGTTGTAGGTCTAGCCTTTCCAGCTGATCCACCTGCCTCTATATTTCCTGGATAAGGAAAAGGAAGGGAGATGAGCTGGTGGGGGACAAAGAGAGCTAATACTTACTGCCTTCTGATTTTGTACCAGGCACTTTACTAGTTACATATACTCTTTTATATCATTCTTAGAAAACGTAAGGGGGTTTTTGGTGATGGGGATGAGATTAACAATGTCTCCATTTTAGAGGTGAGAAAATGAAGGCTCAGAGACTTGCCCAAGGTCACTTGGCTGGTAAGAGCCAGGATAAGAAACAGACGCTTTTCATTAAGGGGTGTTCAAATTTATTTCTAATATCCCCACCCCATTTAAAAACATATTGGCATTTACCCTTGGGTTATGTAGAACTAGTACCCTGTCCCCAAAACACACCTATTTGCCTTGGTATGGTTCACGCATTTCATCTTCAAATTTTAAAAACCTGTAAGTACTGGAAATATGCAGTCTTTACTCTCAACTGGAACCTAGGTCACATTTACCTGAGGATTCAGACTGGTGTGGACATCTCTGGAGGATCTAGTGGGCTAATATTTAAGGGGTTATTTGCATGAGGAGGGGGAATCCAAATCTGGACCAAGACTGGCAGGCCTAGAAAGTGGAGGAGAAGGGTCAGCAAGAAGTCTGTTTCTTAGGTTTCTTTCAGCCCAGTCTGGATGGTAGAAATCAAGGACTGAAAATAAATCTGAGAGTTGTTTGAAAACTCAGTAAAACGTGGGAGCATCATATATTGGGGGCTAATGTTATAAATGAGGTCAGAAAGGTACGAAGGAGAAATGTTTCCTCATCTCAGCACCTTCCTAATGTACAGCGTCAGACATATCAGTTTTCACTTGGGCTCTTTGGAGTGTCAGGAGCCAAAAAGAGCGGTTGGTCTTATCTTGGCAAATGGGCTGCAGCCACAGAACTGTTTCCTGATTGTTGTTGTGATGGAACATCAGAGAAGCCCCAGCCATCCAAAGAAGAAATTGTGGATGAATGTTTTGTGTTGGGCTTGGGATTTTAAGGCAGAGGGCTCTGACATAGCCTCAAATTATACCATGAGGGAAGTCCTTATTTGATCTACTCAAAAGGCAACTCTGGTTCTCACCCATTTAATGGGTCCCTTGAGGAGAGATTCATGAGGAGGTAATGAGCAGACAAGAAATCTTGCTTAATTAGGTCTTTGGTTGATATTAACACGATATTAACATGATCTGTATTCCCTTTGATTCCCTCTTCCTGCCATCTAACCCATTTCTGAAGGGCAGAGTAATTAGTAGAAGAAAAGGGACAGACCTTACCCAGGCTTGGTGAGGGGAATATGGGTAATGCTTTTCCAAAAATAACTGTCAGAGGGAAGAGGATAGAACTGTCGCTGCCTTCAAGTCGTTGAAGACCTGTTTTGTGGAAGAGAGATTAGACTTGTTTTGTTTGCCTCAAGAGGTAGCATTTGGATCTCTGGGTAAAAGTGACAGGGAGAAAGACTTCAGCTCAATGTAAGGGAAAACTTAGAGACTGTCAGAGCCATGCAGAGATGGAATGGGCTGCTTTGGGGGAGAGTGGATTCTCTGCCACTGGAGATGTCCGAGCAGGGATCAGAAGCCACCTGCTGGGATTATCCTAGAAAGAGGGAAAAGGAAGGACTAGAGTAAGTGACCATTAATTTTCTTTGTAACCCTGAGATCTTGAGATTCTATGATCATGTACCAAGACTGCCTGGATTTTATTGAATCAAATGAAAGTAATTTTTTTATAGTAAAGAAAACCCTTTTCCTGTGACTATAAGAAATGGTTTAATTGCCCAAACAAAACAAGAAAGCTTAGGCTTCTTTTACCCTTGAATTAGACATAGGAGGGCCTCAGCCCCACTATTTTGTGGGTTGAAGATCTTACAAGCCTGCCCAAGACTTTTGCTGCTTCCCAATTCTATTGTGATCTTGCTTCTGAGAGCAAATGTATTGCCTCTCTTCTATTCCTGCATCACCCCGGTGCAAAGTTTAGTTGCTTTACTGATAATCTACTCACAACAAGTATTTAGTGAGTTTTGTAGCATTTACTCAAGATTTGGAAGTTACAGGGTGGGGATTCCGTTGCATAACTCATAGCCTCCCTTCGCTTCCTGCCTATATTACTCTCTCTCTTTCTTTTCCTTTCGTAGAACAAGGACCAAATTCTTCACGCAGATCAGTTCTATGCACACCTAGGCTTTTGAGGATCCGTATAAATCAGGATAAGTAAGATAAAGCTTCTATAATAAATCTAATTATAAAACCTTAGAGGCCATCACGACAAAAGTTTATTTCCTACTCTTCGTGGATGTCCAATAGGGCTTACCAAGGAGCTCTACTCCATAAAGCCACTCAGGGACCCAGGCTGACAGGAGCGCAACCATTTCAACACATCAAGCACTCCTGTGAGCTTATACCTCAAAGCAACACACAGAGTTACTTCTCATAGTCCACTGGCCAGAAAATGTCCCACATGGCCACTAACTTTAAGGGTCTGGGAAATACAAGGAAACCCTAGAATAATTGGTGAGCATTACTATTTCTGTCTCCTATTCAAAGTAGAAATTTTCCCAACAAAGATGGCTCTCTCCTCAAAGGGAATTCTCATACCACTTACTAAAAGAATATCTCCTTCTTCAACTTACATTCCTATTTCAACCTAATTTTGCCGTACTTCACCAATAACTTCTGAGATAAATCCTTAAATCAGGAAGGTAAGAACTCTGCTTGACTGAGGTTATATTTATGTTTGTTGCCCAAATTAATGGGCACTGTTTGAAAAGTTTAGATGAAGCCACAGCCATCCAAATGTAATACATTAGACTAGCTGGGAGTCACAAATTATTTTTGGCTTAGAAAGTAATTGGCCTTTACTCTTTTAGTTTTACTATGTCTGTACCTTTTCAGCTAGGACTTTCTTAGTCCAATCTTTTTTTTTTTTTTAGCTCTTTATTGGAATATAATTGCTTTACAGTGTTGTGCCAGTTTTTGCTGTACACCAAAGTGAACCAGCTGTATTTATACATATATCCCCATATCCCCCCTCCCGCGACTCCCTTCCACCCTCCCTATCCCAGCCCTCTATGTCATCACCCATCATTGAGTTGATCTCCCTATGCCAATCTTTCATAGCATTGGTTTGCATGTCAATATTTACACTATTCAAGAATGGAGTATTTACCTCTAGTTAAAGATGCTTGAGGATTTTTATTACTTCTGACAAAATTGATGGTAGAAGGGAGATATTCTAATCTACATTTTAATAGTTTCACAAATTTCGTCTGTCTTTTCAGAAACTGCAATTTACTCTGAAAAGCTCAGGTTTTCCATTTTTGCTCTGTATCAACAGTGTGTTTATGGTTATGGAATGTACTTTGCCTCTCAGTTTTTGATAATTGCTATTTCTGGTCCATGATGCTAGTTAGAGTATTTTGTCAGTGAGGCCCTTTATCCCCCACTTTTTAAATAGATGGCTTTTAATTTGGGCTCTCCTTCCCTTCCTCTACTCTTGTGCATGTATTTTGTAAACTTTTCTGAAAGATAAACTTGTGCATGGGCAGGATGCCTCGGGCAATTCCTATAAAGTGGTTAATGTCAACACAAGTGAGAAATATCTTAGGAACATATGCTATCTCAAAAAGCCATATTCATGCCAAAAACAAACACACAGTTTACCAAAGCAATCAACCAGATAAAATCAAACAGCGCAAGAACACCCGCCAAATAAAAAAATGTGGTGAAAGCATTTTTAATATTGTTTGAGTCATAAATGTTGACAGTCTCTGACCCTGGTCTCTCTGCCAATGAGAGCACTGAGACCCAGAGAGGGAGAGACTCATCCAACATCACAGTGAGAATTCAAAGGGCCAAATGTGAGTTCTGTGTTGACCAACTATGAAAATGTGGTACCCACAAAATCACAAGTGTGGAAGGGATGAGGAGACCAAGAGACGAAGAACCAAGCAGATTCCTGCCATGTCTACTCGCTCATTCCATCACTTAAAGATGTATGGAATTCTTAGTATGTGTCAGATGCGTGCCAGGTGCTCGGGAAAGAACTAAGAACAAGACAAAATCTCAGTCCTCAAGAGGCTTGCTCTCTGTTTTTCTAACATTGAGTCAAATTTCATCACTTATTCAGAACCAGGCCTTCAGATACACAGACATTCCTTTTCATGGATTCCAGGCTCTACAGGCCTAGCTCCTTCAAATATGCTCCCTATTTCTGTCTGAAATATTTATCAGAATATCGATATTTCCACAGTATTGTACCATGTATGTTCCCTTAAAATTGAGAAAGCTTGTGTTGGAAAAATCATTCAAACTACCAATTAATTTATAAATTATTTTGCATGATGCAAGATCCTGAGTGGAAGGTACAAAGGCTTGGTAGTGTGTGTACAGGCAGGGGAGGGAAAAGTTAAAAGGAGGAGGGCGTAGGGGCCCTGCGGGCTGTGCCAGGGTTGGTGAGTGTGGTGAGCTGCCTCTGAAGAGAGGATCATAAAGGGGAGCAGGGGGACCTAGCAGGAAATGGAACTTCAGTTACATAGTTCAAAAGGCTTCTAATGAAAGGACTACTTACAGAGATGGGGATGGGGAAAAGGGAAGCTCTAAAGGCTGTTGAGGCACCCAGACACCAGCAACAGCAGGAAGTCGTCGTCACCTGTTATCCCAGGGAGGATGCAGTGTTACCGGAGCCCACTGAAAGTCAGAGCCACGAGAGAGACCACTGGGCAGGAGCTATGCCAATGGAGGGCACAGCCACTGTCAACTAAAGTGATGCAGAGGAGGGAGGCAGATGAGAAGAAATATGCAGGTCCCACTTCTTACACCCTCTAATGTCTTGCAGGAACAGCAAATCGGTCACATCCAACCAGAAGACAACTAGCCAGGGAACCAGAGTGATGCAGTCCAGAGACTCCAGCTTCCCACAGAACGGGGTGAGGAGGGGAGAGAGGGGATCTGATGTGGAGGTAAATGAAGAATGACCAGTACACACTTACAAAGAAGAAAAAAATTTCCAAACACATGTGAAAGTATAGAATAGAACACAAATCCCAATCTGCTCATAACCAGGCTTTAATAATTGTTAGTATTTTATATTTGGCGAGATGGAATATAGGCACACTCGTTTTATTGCACTTTGCTTTATTGTGCTTCATGAATACTTCATTTTTTTTACAAATTGAAGGTTTGTGGCAGCCCTGGGTTGAACAAGTCTATTGGCACCATTTCCAACAGCGTTGGCTCACTTCCTGTTTCTGTGTCACATTTTGGTAACTCTTGCACACTTTTTCATTATTATCATATTTGTTACAGTGATCTGGCAGCTTTGATGTAACTATTGTAATTGTTTTGGGGCACCATGAACCAAGCCCACATAAGACGAATTGTGTGTGTTCTGACTGCCCCACCAACCAGCCGTTCCTCATCTCTCTCCCTCTCCTCTGGCCTCCTTATTCCCTGAGGCACAACAATATTGAAATTCCTTATTCCCTGAGGCACAACAATATTGAAATTAGGCCAATTAATAACCCTACAATGGCTTCTGAGTGTTCAAGTGAAAGGAAGGGTTGCACATCTCTCACTTTTAATCAAAAGCTAGAAATGATTAAGCTTAGTGAGGAAAGCATGTCAAAAGCCAAGATAGGCCAAAAGCTAGACCTCTTGTGCCAAACAGCCAAGTTTCGAATGCAAAAAAAAAAAAAAGTTCTGGAAGGAAATTAATAGTGCTACTCTAGTGAACACAAGGATGATAAGAAAGTGAAACAGCCTTATTGCAGATATGGAGACAGTTTCAGTGGTATGGATAGAAGATTGGACCAGGCACAACATTCCCTTAAGCCAAAGCCTGATTCAGAGCAAGGCCCTAACTCTCTTCAACTCTATGAAGGCTGAGAGAGGCGAGGAAGCTGCAGAAGAAAAGTCTGAAGCTAGCAGATGTTCACGAGGCTTAAGGAAAGAAGCCATCTCCATAACATCAAAGTGCAGGGGGAAGCAGCAAGTGCTGATATGGAAGCTGCAGCAAGTTATAGAAAAGATCTATCTGAGATAATCGATGAAGATGGCCACACCAAACAACAGATTTTCAATGCAGACAAAACAGCCTTGGAAGAAGATGCCATCTAGGACTTTCATAGCTAGAGAGGAGAAGTCAGTGCCTGGCTTCAAATCTTCAAAGGACAGGCTGACTCTCTTGTTAGGGGCGAATGCAGATGGTATCAATAACTTTAAGTCAAAGCCAGTGCTCATTTATCATTCTGAAAATCCTAGGGCCCTTAAGAACTATGCTAGATCTACTCTGCCTGTGCTCTATAAATGGAACAACAAAACCTAGATGATAGCACATCAGTTTACAACATAGTTTACTGAATATTTTAAGCCCACTGTTGAGACCTGCTGCTCAGAAAAAAAGATTCCTTTCAAAATATTGCTTCTCATTGACAATGCAGCTGTTCACTGCACAGCCCTGATGGAGATGTACAATAAAATGAATGTTATTTTCATGCCTGCTAATACAACCTCCATTTTAAAGCCCATGGATCAAAGACCAATTTTGATTTTCCAGCCTTATTATTTAAGAATATATTTTGTAAGGCTACAGCTGTCACAGTAAGTCCTTTGATAGATCTGGGCAAAGTCAATTGAAGACCTTATGGAAAAGATTCACCATTCTAGATGCCATTAAGAACAATCATAAATCATGGGAAGAGGCCAAAATATCAACAGTAACAAGAAGTTGGTTACAATCTTTGTGGATGACTTTGAGAGCTTCAAGACTTCAGTGGAAGTAGTAACTGAAGATGTAGTAGAAATAGCAAAAGAATTAGAAGTGAAGCCTGAAGATGTGACTGAATTGCTGCAATCTCATGATAAAACTGTAATGGATGAGGAGTTGCTTCTTATGGACAAGCAAAGAAAGGGGTTTCTTGAGATGGCGTCAACTCCTGGTGAACATGCTCTGAAGACTGTTGAAATGATAGCAAAGGCTTTTGAATATTACATAAACTTAGTGGGTAAAGCAGGACTGGCTCCAATTTTGAAAGAAGTTCTACTCCGCGTAAAATAATATCAAACAGCACTGTATGCTATAGAGAAATCGTTTGTGAAAGGAAGCATTAATTGATGCACAAACTTCGTTTTTGTCTCATTTTAAGAAACGGCCACAGCCATCCCAGCCTTCAGCAGCCACCACCCTGATCCGTCAGCAGCATCAAAATCGAGGCAACGCCCTCCACCAGCAAAAGGATTATGTGGGTCATCAAGGCTCAGATGATGGTTAGCATTTTTAGCCATAAAGTATGTTCAAATTAAGGTATGTACCTTGTGTTTTTAGACATAATGCTGTTGTACATTAAATAGACTACAGTCTAGGGTAAACATAACTTTTATATGCACTGGGAAACCAAAAAGTCGTGTGAGTCACTTTATTGCAATATTCGCTTTATTGTGGTGGTCTGGAACCAAACCCTCAATATCTCCAAGGTCTGCCTGTATACTTTATACTGCATTGTTCAGAAGAAAAAAAAAAATCCAATTCCCTATATTAAATCTCTTATGAATTGAAAAACAGAGCAGTTTCTGCTTGTTGCACTGAATCTTATTGAAAGCCATGTTCTACACTAGTTATCCTCTTTCTATTTGAAGAAGTTGGAAAGCTAAAAGGTATATTTCTTAGGTTACTTTGCAGCTGGGATTCTGGATGTGAATTATGCTTTGCCTTTAAAATGCATTTCAATGCAATTTGGAAGGCAGGCGTAAGGTGGCAGCTGTCTCCTTATTATGGTGGAAGAAGCAAGTTTTGCCAGATGTAAGTGTTGGCACTTGTCAGATTGCATGTTCCACTGTGGGGACACCATCTTCCTGGGAGTGAGGAACCGGTAGCAATAGCAGCAGTGGTAGCTGACACATCTCCGTATCACAGTGATGGTGTTAGGACCTTATATCTCATTCCAGAAGCGGCCTCCTGACTTTTACCCTTTGAACGTTTCCATTGTTTAAAACAACCCAATTCCCTGTATTAAATCTCTTATTGATTGAAAAACTTGCAGCAGTTTCTGTTTATTGTACCAAATCCCAGTCCTTATACTAGGTCAGTTCGCTTATGGAATGTAATTCAGTTCTGAAGGATACGAACTCTGAGAATTTACATGAAAAGAGCTGGAGGTTTGTTGAAACCCAAGAAGCATTGTTTGATCTTGAAATTAAAAAAGAAAGGTGATGGGAGAATTAATTTCCAAATGATCAGACCATATTAATAAAATGCTCACAGGTCCCCTCAGAAAAGGTATGTTCTGGAGATAAGTATGGATCAGTTGCAGAAGGGCAAGAATGAAACCCAGGAGGCAAGGAATGTAGTCTGGGGCACATCAGACTAGGTGGGCAGTAGTGAGAGCTGCTAAGTTGGATAGATTCTATGTAAAGTCACTGAACACATTACCTTGCCCACCTGAACCAATGATGAAAGTCATGTGATGAAAGTGTTTGCATTGCATTGCTAACAGTGTGGATTTGCTAAAGTTGGTTTGACTGATACACTCAAGGACCTTAAACTCACCCAGAATAAAATGACCCATATGTTGGCTGGCCCCAAGGGCACTCTCTCTAATTAAACTGCATCAAAGTGAAGCAGGACTCAGCATTTCCTTAAAATCATCATAAAGAATTTATTTGCACTAAAGCATTTGTGAACAATGAAGGTTTTACTGATGGTTTCATAGGAGAGACTGAAGATGTGGTTTACGCTGCATATGCTAGAGCATTTTACTAGAAAAAAATTCCCTTTAGACTTCTCTCTTTTCCTAAGTCTTTCATTTGGCCACTAGGCATAAAATTGGCTCCTCTCACCTACTAGATGTAAGTTATAGTCTTGGCAAGTCTGTCGTAGATGCTGGTGGACACTTCTGGAGGTGGACACTTCTGGAGGTGGACAGAGGAGAGTTGGGGCAGCTATGACAGCAGTAGTTTCCTGACATCAGATTAGGACGAGCTCTCCAATCATCTCCTCTAACTTCTTTAATATGTGTAAGTAGATTTACAGGGTCATACCAAGACCTTTGTGAGTTTTTCTCTCCAGCTGTAAACTGAGATAAGTGTGTTAGTCTCATCTTCTTTCCGATCTCCATTCTTTTCAGATTATTAGGATACACTTTCCTGTTTCCTGACAATAAGAAAGTGGATAACTGCAGTTGCCTTTTTGAAAAACGACTTCTGTGATTTTGGTAGGTGAGAAGTCGTATCAAGGCTTCAGCTCCAATAGTCCTGGAGACTCATGGTTCAACCCGTCAGCGCCACGGACAACAGTTTCCCCACATAATTGCCACACAAGTGCTTAAATAACATAGTGAAAAGTGTCTGCTGGAAATGGAATTACATAAGTAACAGAGTGCTATTTATGTGTCCGCCATGTGTTCACTTGTATTTTCTCACTTAATTCACTCAGTACACCTTAAGGTATTATTAGCCATATTTAACAGTTGAAGAATCTGGGGCTGAGAGAAGTTGAGTCATTTGTCTGGGCCATAGAGCTAATAAATAGTGAAACAGAGTCAATCACAGGCCTAAGTTACAAGTGTGTGTGTGTGTGTGTGTGTGTGTGGGTGTGGGTGTGGGTGCGGGTGTGGGTGTGGGTGTGGGTGGGGGGCAGGGAAGAAACAGAGCAATCACAGCCTGTCCCCAGCAAAGCCTTCAATAATGATCTCTTTTTCCAACAACTGAAACTGAAGGGAAAATGTTAGCTGTACTCTGCAGTTGCGTCTATGATGAAAAGACGGAAAATGGAGCAGGGAAACAATACTATGAAATGCACAGAGAAAGTAGTCCATTTAAAGTAAATAATCACTTTAGCATAACCATTAATTATTACAAAATAAGTGTTTATATATTGAAGACAATTAGAAAACACAGATAAAAATAAGAAAATGGAAACATTCTGTTCTCACTACCCAGGGATTACCCCTGTTTACACCTCAATCCATATACTTCCCAGTCAGCATATGTATTTATGTACACATATGTATTTTTACAGGGCATCATATTGTACATAATGTTTTGTAGCCAGCTTCTTTCAGTTAACAATTTCCATGTTTCTTTGACCATAAGTTTGCTTGCTGGCTCCCCCACCAAACTGCATGTGTGTGACAGTCCCCACCTCTGCCTGGTCCTGCCTCCAAGCTTGCGTTCTTCCTTATAATGTTAGAACCCGGCTATGTTCTTCTCACAATCGCATCTTATCTGTGAGTAAACTTTTCATCTCTTCTTCTAAGAATAAAAATAAAAGGCAATAGGATTTAAATAAGGATTTAGAATTAGATTAGATATCATACTTTTTTTTTAATCTGAAGTCCAAATTGTGCCTGTGCACCCACACACGTGCCTGTACTGTATGTTAACAAGATAAATGACAAATATGTGGTCTAGTATTAGGATTCTGCCTCTCTTTGTATGGTTTCTGAAGTTATAGTTCTGTTCGGTGATAATGAATGTGAGACATGATGACCCAGTGCCCCCCAAGATCTGACATGACTGCTGGATTATTACCTAAAAGAGATTTATATATGTATATCAGGGTTATTTGGGGGTAGAGGTAGGAGTAACTATTCCAGTATTGCAGGTCCTTAAACAACAGCATCTTGCTACTTTCTTACATCAGCCCCCCAAAAGCTGAGCTATGTTTTGTTGTGTGGGACAAGCTTCTCTCTGGAAGGTGACGTCAAGGTGGAGTCATCACTTGGTCTTTCTGATATTCTACTTTACACAGGATCTTTGCAGTATTGTTTTACTTCCTCAGACTTTGGACCCTGTTTGGTTAGGCTTTATTGATGGAAACATTACCTCCAAAATTTGTTGGGTTGATGGGAAAATTTGCCATGGAAAATTTTTTCATGTTAAAAATCATAGCATATATACCACCTGAGGCTCACCAGGCTTAATAAGCAGTGTGCTCATGCACAGTGATTGATGGTTGATGCTTTTTGTTATGTTTTCAAATATTTAACTATTGACATTTTATTGAGATATGTATGAAGCCTGTTAACTAGTCTTGTAATTTTTTCTTGAAGTCTCCCTACTTTATTGCATTCCAATTCTTTATGAACTAACAAAGATAATAACAATGAAGCCAAGAGGGGATCATGAGGTTTAAGTATCGGGGAGTTTCCTAACGAGTAAACTGAGATGTTATATGTGCATCTGGCCAGAGAAGGCAATAAATGTTATGAGTAAAAGGAAAAGAGGCTACATGGCATGTGCAAGGTCCTTTGGTGCATAAAGTGGAAGATCAGGGGCTTGACCTTGGGTCACCTGACTCCCGGATCAGGGTTCTTTGCCGCACTATGTAGTGTTTTGCTACTGTCAGTTCTTTAAGTCTATGACTATGAATGACTGGGTAATGATGAAAAGTGTTGAAATATGTTCTTGAGGGTGATTGTGAAACTGCCTTCCACATATTGTAAAGACTGGATGTGTGTTTCGGAGCTGGAGTAGTGTGAGGCTGTCTTGCATGTTGGGGTGTAGCGGATAAGAGGGGCTGTGGATCACGAGATTCCTCTCTGTCCCTTCCAAGTCTTACAATCTATTAAATGTGATGCAAAACTCAACAGTAAGAAATCTGTTTCCTCATTGGGGGCTGAACTGATACTATCTTCCTTACCCTCCCTGAAAAGAAACTGCCCAGCTTTAGGGAGTAGGTAACATTTTACAAGCAAAGATGTAGCTGAAAAGGAACACCTAGCTGAAAGATCAAATGATTTTGATGGTTGTTTCTCTTTGACAAAATTCACAGGGGATTGAGAGGCCATAGAATAAGAGAACTAAAAAAGTGATTCTGATCTAGACTAATGTGGGTTGTTTAGTATTTACTTCTGTCAGCACATTAATCATGTCTTATTATGTTTTATGCTAAAGTTATATTTTAAAAAAGCCCTAATGATAACATTGATGCATTGTCCTTCCTTGTGAGTATAAAGACTTAATTTGATGAATAGAAGTTAAGAAAATGTTTAATCTTCCATTATCATATAATGATTGAGGTTCATCCATCTGCTCTACAATAATAATAATTTATCATGAATGAGAGCATCCTTATAAAATTATGGAGGCCTATGACAGAAATTGGCTTCTTTTTCCTAATTCAAAAATGTTGACCTTACTCCCTTTTAACGGACCAGTGCTTTTATCTTTAAGATTATTCACTATAGTCCAGATTCCCCCCACCTACACCTTCTCATTAATTCTTCCTGGAGGGACTAGAAAATAGAAGAGGACAGAGACTTGTAAACATCGCAAGCACTAAATTTTCTCATTTCTGTCTATTTAGCAGCCCTGTAGCAATTTATCTATTTCCTTTATTTCCCATTTAGTGTCCTTGGAGGTTTTATAAAGAAAATTTGAATGCTGGTTTTTCTCATCTTGATCTGATGTTTTGAATTAGGGGTAAATGTTTTGGAGTTGGGGCTGCCTACAGAGAAGATGCGAGTATATAGGTGGGGTAAGTCAGGGTAATACATTGGGTTTTCATTAAGCAATATATTCTTCAGGTTTTCATTTTAACCTTGAGAGAGCCCACAGGAGAGTGAGAGAATGGAACGTCCTATAGAACTTTAGTGTCTCTACAGAGAGAGAGTTCTTTCCTGAGCTTAAGCAGGAACCAAGAGATGGAAACACATGATAGAGTTATTAATGATCTGGGTGGAGGAACAAACAGTCCCTTAGTGAATTTGCTAATGAAATTAGGTGGGGAGGTGTCGGGATGTCCCTGGGGAGAGAGGAAATACCTGGGAGGAATGAAATCTATTGGCAGAGGAGTGATTCTGTCTAGACATTGATGATTTAATTTAGCTGAGAAGTAACTTTCAGTTCTATGAACAAGTGGACTTGAGGTCAGAAAGAACTTAACAGGAAAAAAAAATGCTCTTCCTGAAATGCAAGCTACTCCAGGATTGGATGATGAAAAGTGTCAATGGTCATAAAGAAATCTACATGGCAATGTAATTTGAGGACAAGGCCAGTTGACCTGCTGGCTAAGTTATGAGAGCTATAAAAGAGGGCACATGTACCAAAAGTTTCAGGGAATTAAAAAAATTCAAACACACAAAATGTTCAGGTAATTTAAAAAAACCCATATTCATGTGCCTATCATGGTAATACTTGCTGTATTTGTTTCAGATTTATTTTTTAAGTCATATGTTTTGGCAGATGCAGTTAAAACCTCTTTTCGTTCCTTTCTGATTAGGTTCCCCTCTTCAGAGATACCATTCATGTGAAATCAGTGTCTGTCCTCTCCTTCTGCATTGTTTTCCTCTCACTGGGTGTGCACGTACCTGGAGAGAGTCTTGGCTTCCACATGAATGACATCACACTGTACACACACCCTTCAGCAACTTGCTTTTTCTCATTCAGCATTGTTTCCAACATTTATTCATGTTGATACCTTCGGCTCAGTTTATTTAAACTGCCGTATGGTATATTGTATGAATATATCACAATTTATTTGTCTGTCTCCCTATTGATGAATTAGGTTGTTTCCAGCATTTGGCTGTTAAAACCAATCTGCAGTGAACATATTTCTGCATGTCTCCTTGGGCATTTATGTGAGATTCTTTCCTAAGTTATATCTGTTAGTAGTGGAATATGTGGATCATAAGTATGTAAATATTTGAGTTTTCTAGATATTGCCAAATGCTCTCCAAAACATTTCAGCTGCCGTTTACTCCTACCAGCAGCATATTTCCATTTTGCCACATCCTCCACTTTTAAACTTTTTTGTCAATTGATGTAGTTGTGTAAGATTTTTAATAACAGCAGAGGCCTGAGTGGCCTTTTAGGTCTAAGAGTCTATTTCCAACACACAGAATTATAACCCACTGTGACTCTTCTTAACGAAACTGCTGTTTTATTAGTCATTGACAAATTGCAGTCTAGTATTGTGCCCATCTCACATTTTGAATGCTGATATTCCCGAAATTTCTGGTGTTGCAAAAATGAGAAATTATCATTGCCAAATTTTAATGCCAGGTACACTCAGGGAATTTATACTATGGTAGATATGAGTAACCCCTGTCACATGGGCCAAGAAGTATATCTAGTTTGTGCAAGACAAAACATGTCTTTTGTGGGGCCCCTAGACTGTTGCTAGGGAACTTTGGGGAAGGTAAGGAGTCAGCCCCACTCTCTGTACTTTCTGGGAGTATAATGGGCTCCGGCAGCCTTCTCTTCTGGTCCTAAATCTAATTATCTTACCCATCTCTCCATGGCAAAGAGGGAATTTCAAGGGCCCCACAGACTTGGACCAGACCCCAACCCTGGTAACCTACCACACGAATGCAACAATTTCTTTATTCACTCCTCCCAGGATGAAAAGTAGTGCTTTAAGAAGTGCTTTAAGACATCTTGAAGTGAGAGGAGTCTCCATGAGCCACAGTAAACTTGAGAAAAGATCGTGAACTTGAGAAAGCAGACCTGAGGTTAAATCAACACATTTCTTTTATCAACCAGCTACCAAAATTGCTGTTTTGCAACTAGAAACGATCTGGTTTGACTGACTTAATGAATTAGTATCTAGTAATGTGTACTTACTGTAATAGAAGGCTGCAGTCATATGAAAAATAAAAAGGAACATAGCACACAAGAGTTAGGTCAAAATAATCTGAAGAGCTCCCACTGGAGGTTGAGTTATAGAATCCTCAACCCCTGTGGTTCTTCCCAGGTGGTTTAGTGGAAGCAACCTGCCAGGAGAGCTTTCCTTCCTTGTACTTCTTTGGTAAACTATCTAGTGGAAATAAAAGTTGCTAAATGAAAATGAGTAAAAGTGTGTGGCTGGAGAAAACTCTTAGAGGCAGGTGAACTATCTTTCGGAGATTCACTGAAATGAGAAAGGAGGGCACAATATCTCCAAGCAGCCTCCCTTTTTAACACCTTTCTAGATAAGCTCAGCTGAAAACTAGGAATGTTTGTTCAGGGTCAGGACAGGCTTTGGAACTTAGAAGGCCCCCTGCCTCACAACGCAGAGACAAGGTGACACTGGTCCAGAGCAGTTGGAAGGTGGCGGCTCATGGAGACTCGTTTTAGGTCTTTAAGTCTCTCATAAACTTAGAGGGCTTGCTTCCTTTCTCCATCTCAAACTCATAGAACTACTTTAAAACTTACATTTATTTAAACAATAGCCAATATTTAAACAGCATTTTGCACATGCCTGGAAATTTATGTATATAAACTCCTTTAACTCTCACAACAATCACTATATCTATTTTGCTGGTGGGGAAACTAAGGCACAGATCGGTTGAAAAACTAAAGTTCATACAACTAGTCGGCAGCAGACCTGGGATTTGAAACCGGAGCTAAAGTCTGTTCTTAACCATTGCATTATACGGCCCCTCATTTAAAGCACTGTTTACTGCCTTTTTCCAGCTTTTATACAAATAAAAAGCATGCAGATGTGGTATTTGCATTTCAACTTAAGTGACCATTCCCACTTGGTTCTGTTATCTTTTAACCATTTTAATAAACCAACGCCTCAAACAGAAAAATCAGGTTAAAAAAAAGGATGTCATATCCTGTTTACTTTAACAGACAAAATATAATTTTAGCAATGCTCTTTTGATGTAAACATAAAAACATTGAAAGCATAAATAAACTATCAGGCCAACCAAATAGTAATTATTTTGACATTAAACAAGATATCCATCTGCTTTCCCAAGTAAATAATCTCTGACAACATCTAAAAGACAACAAGCCCACGGAGCATTCAGGGCACTAATGTATGCACGACATGGGGATAAAAGAGGCAAATGCTGGTGGATCAAAGGGGGCCCTGAGCAATGAGTAATGTAACACTCATCTCAAATTAAACAGCCATCTCCATGATGTGATGCAGAGTTGTCGACCCCACTTTCTTTAGCAGCTGGAAGAGGAGAAGCAGTATTTCTGGGAGAAGGAGAGTCGCGGAGGAGGAGGGCAGAGATGGCCGGGGCACAGCAGAGGAGGGGAAATAAAGATGAGAACAGAGGAAGTCACCTTTTTGCCCCAGCTCCTACTCTGTGCCACTGAATAGGTAAGGATCCACCCATCCGGCCCCACTCCAGTGTGATGGCATTTGCAATCCTTCACTTTAACCTAGGGGTGCCTGTGCTCTGGAGCCGTGGTATCTAAATTGGGGGAGTCTTTGAGAATGTGATGAAAATATTAGAGCATCTACAGAGAAAGATGCATAACTGCAAATGCAAACATATTGCACCTAATTCCAGGGACTCAAGGATTCATGGTGGCCCACCTATGTACTCCGAGCCACCCCTGCTTCATAGATCCCAGGAAAACAACCCCATTTTTAGAAATTGTTCAACCAATCAAATAGTGTTGAAGAAGCATCTAATGTGTGCTTGGTACTAGGTGGATACACAAGGAAAGTCAAATGTTATTCTTCCTACTAAGAGCTTATGAGTTTATGGCTACTTTCAAGATAAGCCCACAAAACACATAGATTGATTAAACATCATTCTGAAACAGTAATCTTAGTGAAACTTTATCTAGCACTGACTATTGGCAACTACTTCAAATACAGTGTCGGTGGTTCTCAGACTTCAGTGGCGTCAGAATGACCTGGGAGCTTATTAAAGCACAGATGCCTGGGCCTGTCTCCCAGCGTTTCTGATTTAGCAGGTCTGGGATGAAGCAGAATTTGCATTTCTAACAAGTTCCCAGGTGATGTTGTTATGTAGATTCTATTATTATCTCCAATTTATAGATGAGGAAGCCAGAGCCCAGAGAAGTGAAAAATCTTGCTCAACTTCACACAACTGATAAGAGACAGACATGATTGAAATGCAGGCAGTCTGGTTCCAAAGCAGGGATTGGCAAATTGTCTTAGAGGACCTCAGAATAAGGCTTCTAGACCTTTGTGGTCTCTGTCACCATGACTCAACTCTGCCATGATAGCGCAAAAGCAGCCGTTAGCAATACTTAAATGAATGGGCATGGCTGTGTTCCAATAAAACTTTAGTGACAAAAACAGGTGCCTGGCATATGGGCTATAGCTCGTTGACCACTACCCTTGAGTCTTATGCCTTTTGAGCCTTAAATGTGAAATGACAATCTCAAAAGATTGTTTAAAAAGAACAAACAAACAAGAATGCACATTGTGTGTAGCACAGTGCCCGACATACAATGAATCAAAACCTGTTTGACCTCATGATAATTATTGAGAATTCCCAAAGTCACAAGTAAGTGGTTCACTTCTGAAATCTTCAAGCCTGGAAATCTATGGGTTGGCACTCTTGGCCCATAGGAACCCCCTCCTCCCCACCGCCCCACACACACATTTCCAGCACTCACAGACCTTCTAGATTCTGTTCTAGAATCTGCTGCTGGTGCCCAGAGAGAGAGCACCCCAGTCCAATCGATGTGTGAGGACTGCATGACTGTCACACAAATAATGGAGAATGACACAGAATCACAGGGCCACCAACTCTGGGGTCTGGAGTTGGGAGTAGGTTGGAGAAGAACTGGAAGAAAATCCAGGAAAAGGATTGGGATGATAAGGGAAGGCAGGGAATCAGTACCATGAAAGGTATTACTGATGTACAAATCATGTTTCTTCTTATAACAGAATTCTCCAAGTACACAATTCATTTGAACCATACAAAGTACCCCCTTTGTCATTTAGAAGTGCTCCTGTGAAGGGCCCCACTCTAAGGAGAGCCCAGGAAACCCCATCTCACTTGACCGTCTTTCTCATCTGATTAGTAGAAGTCAAGTCTCCATAAGATGCAACAATAGCACAGAATATCTATATTCGCTCATGATAATCACTGCTAAGCAGTTTTAAAGCCCTTGTTCCCTTACGCTTTGTTTCCTCATCTATAAAATGGGGATAATAGTATCCATACATGGGATTGTTCTGAGGATTTGTGTAAAACTCTGAAAACAGTATCTGACACATAGTAAGTGCTAAACATTATGTTGTTATTGTAATGATTTTCCATCATCCTCCTGAAAACCCTGTGGAGTAGTAGGAACGTCAAGTTGTTATTACATCTATTTTCCAGACAAGGAAACTGAGGTACATCTGATTCCATCCCCAGCTGTGGCAGCTCAGGAAGTAAAAGCTCCCAACTGCTGGTTCAGGTCTTTTTTCATTGGCCCAGAACCAAAATGATATTTTCCCTTTAATCCCAAAGTCCTTTGGGAAGCTCCTCCTAGGATCCTCTGCGATCACCTTCCTAACTCCAGCGTTCCCTTTCTCTAAGCGGGAGCCTTCTTGTAGGAAAACCCAATGCCCCAATTCACTACGTATCTGTGAGGCATCGTCAGAGTGTTGGGCCAGGTGTGAGAAAGCGGGGCTTTGCGCGTGTTTACAAACATCCCTCCCTGGAACCTGGGAAAGTGAATTAAACTGAGCAGAAGAACCTGTTTCGCTGGGGCCGCAGGAAGCAGGCGGGCGGGTTCACGGACGGAGGGGCACGCACCTGCGCGATGCCACGGAGGGGTCTGAGGCCTCCGGCTCCACGTTAATATTAACGTGCCAGCACGTTCACGTCTGTCATCTCATCAGTCCTCCTGACAGCCGGTGCCACTGATGCTTTACAGATCAGGAGACCGCCTCCGAGAGGTGAAGGGACTAGCCCAGGGCTGTTCCTCGGGCAGAGGACGCAGAGCCAGCCTCCTCCACCTGCAGGCGGACAGGGTCTGGGGTTGGGGGGATCGGGAGCGGCCCAGCCAGAGGGATAGGTGTCTGAGGTCCTGGGTGGTGTGAAGAAGCAGGAAAGCCAGGGGACCCAGCCCTGAGGGGAGCTGAGCACAGGAGGCCCACTGCCCTTAATGGGGCCTGCTTTCTACTCAGGGTGTGTTGAGACTGCCCTGTGCCCCGTCGGCATCTGGAAGCTTTACTGGGATCAGACCCCTGGGCCTGACTCATTTTTTTTTCCTTTAAAGAAGGGGTGAGGGGAAAAAAAAACCAAGTGTGGTTGGATTCAAAATATTAGACAGGGGCAAAATAGCTCCCTCTTGTGGCTATTTCTAGTAGTGGCAGCAGCTGCAAAATCACCCCTCGCCCCCGAAAATAGTTTTTGATAATGAGATTCCTGCGAGAGAGAACACCCTAAACACGCAGTGTTCTTCCAGACACCATTCTTTCCAGGTATGGAAGTTGTCACACCTGTCATCTCTCTATTGATGGACTTGCATCTCACTCACACACACACACCTTTTATACCTACTACTTGTTTTGCTCTTAACTCTATGCCAGAGACTTTACAATCACTAAGTTTTATGATCGTGGCATTATTAAACCCATTTAATAGTTGGGGAAACTGAGGTTCAGAGACATTAAGTAAGTTTATCCAAGTCATACAGCTTGTTAGCGGTAGAGCCTGAATTCAAATTCAAGTCTGACTTCAAACCCCAAGCTCTTCCGCATTTTTGTCCATCACAGGATGCCGTGTTATTAACATCTGCCCACACTGCTGCTGACCATGACATGCCGTGGTCTAGCACCGTGGTTATGCATCAGGGTCACAAAGATACTTTGAAAGCACATATTCCTAGTCACCCACTTGGGAAACATCAGTTCAAAAGCTCTGAGTATGAGGCCTGTGAATCTCTATTTTAGAAAATTCTTCCCATGCAATTCTGACACAGACAGCTCAGTTCAGGTCTGTGGATTGGCATCTGTACACCGCTGCTCTGATGCTTTTAATTTTTCTTGCTCTGTATCATCTGTAACTCCATTTGCTTTTGAGAAAGAACAAACATAAGTAAAGAGACAGGCCCAGGAAGTATGAGGCTAAACTCCCTGGCTTAGCTCTGCCACACGCACAGAACAGGGAGAGAACTGACAAGTTGGGGACTTTCTCTGGACAAGTTTTTATGCAAGTTGCACACATTGGGTTCAGGTGGCTGTGTTGACAGTATCACCCAAAATTGAGGAGAAAGCAGAGAAAGACTGGAGGCTCAGGCCATAAATGAGGCTACTTCTCCAAGGAAATATGGAACAGAGAGGGAACAGCTTAGACTGAGCCTGAAGGTAGGAACACAGTGAGAAAGTCAGGTTTATTAGTTATTATGCCACTAGCTGTTGTAACAATTAGAACCAAAAACATATAATGGCTCAGTCATAATAATTTCTTTCTCATCCAGACAACAAACCAAGACAGATGCTTCAGGTTAGTGGCAGCTCTTTTCCAGAGGTGATTTAAAGACCCAGCCTCCTTCCATCTTGTGGCTCAGTCATCCCTTGGGGCCTCACCATCTAACGCATCCAACCAATGGAAGGAGATCAAGAGCATGCAGGAGACACACCCACTTCTTAAAAGCCTTAGCCTTCCATTCATGACCCAGGACATCTCAATTACATACCCATCCCTAACTAAAGGGGAACTAGAAAATATCATTTATCTGTGCTCCCAGAAACAAAGAACATGACAGCTACATCTAGCCAGTTTCTGCCACATCATATTAGGGTCCCCCGCAACACACACACAAAGCCTGTGGTTAGAGAAGGATCCTGTTGATGGCAGGTGAGGCAAAAGAGAATATCCTGGACAAGGTGGATGGATTTTTAAATTTATATCTAGGCCAAACCAACAAAGCAATATGAGCCTAGATGTTTGTTACATCTCAAGAAAATTCTGCTGGAACTCCAGTGGCAGAGAATGGCATAGAAAATGAAGCAGGAAATGGCTAGGGTAGGGCTTTGCCAACCAAATAAGCCAGAGAACAGTGCCCCAGTGTTTAAAGGGCTCATGGAGAACTTGGCTGAGATCATTCACTAATTTAACTAACATTTGGGTTCCCCTTCTCTGAGTCCTGCCCCAGGTTATGAGAACAATCCAACTCAGATTGGTTTTAATAATAAGGACATTTATCGGTTTACAAAACATTATGCATGATTGTAGCATGGTGTTCAGGTAAGGGCTGATCTTAAAAGCAAGTCATTGATGTCCGTAAGATTTCAGTTTCTCTATCTCTGCCCTGCCTTCCTTTCCATTTGCTAAATAAGTGCATTTGTAAAAAGTTTCAACTATTTATTTCACACACAAATAAGACACAATATCAAACACATTGGAAGGATAGAATCTCAGAGTAAAGAGTAATCCTTTGAATTGAATACATTTAACTTGATGAAAAAGTCATTACATTGTTCTTATCTTTCCCTTAATTTTGCCATGAATCAGGGGCATTGTGGTCATTGGATGAGTCCCTGTCCATGGCTTGTACACAGCACTGGGGCAAATGTCCCTCAGAGAATGTAAGATAGTCTAGTGGGCTCAGGAGGCTCTCAGTGGAAACTTAGGTCTTTTCCTCTATCCTACCAGGGAAAGGTTGATTTGTTTGGACCTTCCCACACATCTCCAGAAGATACCCTCTACCTCCCCGCCCCCGTCGCTCTGTGTTTGCAATGTTATGGTGCAACCTCCCTGTCTTTTCCACAATGTCCAAAAGCAAATGATTTAACATTTGTTCTATTCTGAGAAGTGTAACTGTCAAATCCCATTATTGGATTTTTTATTCAAACACAAGGACCATGTTCTTCTTTGTTCATCAGAATAAATGTTAAAATCTATATTTAGGTTGGAAAAAATTAATTGTATGAGTACAGATTTAGGAATATCAGTTTCACATAGATTTATATGAGACAGTCCAGGGATTTTCCTTGATGACATCTCATATGGGGCAAGGTGTGAAGAAGGCTCCTAAGTTGGCCTGAATTAATTGATGGAGCCCAGGTCACGATATGTAATCATTTTACCATTCTCTCCACTGGAGAGTCTTGTTCATTTCTGGGTGATCATTTTAACTGGACCAACAGCAGTGTTTTCTGAAAAGAATGGGTGATGGTGGGAAATGGTCCTGTAGCCAGACTGCTGGGTTCAAATACTGGCTCCACTAGTCACAGCTGTGTGATGACAGGACATTTACTTCAAGACTGTTCCTCAGTTTTCTCTTCTACAGAGCAGGGATATTGGTACCCCTCTTTCTTAGGATTTTTGAGATATTAAATGAGTTAAATATGTAAAATGCCCCAAATAATGTCTCCTTAGGGATTGCTATTATAAAAAAAATTATTAAAATACAGAAAACTAGAAAGAAAAGTATGTCACATAACTTCATGACCCAAAGACAACCAAATTTTGCTGTTTTTTCCTACTTTTTTCCTTCGACATAGTTGTGACCATATTGCAAATACAATTTTGTCCTTTTTAACTTAACATTAAATTGCAAGCATTTTCCTAGATTATTAAAACTCCTCATAAAATTAATCGAAATGGCTATATAATGATTCGCCATGTGGCTATGCCATGACTTTTCAAGAACTGTCTTGATATTTACTTATTAAATAATTATTTTCCACACTGAAGTTGTTTGCAATCTTGATTACTGTAAGTACTGCTGTGGTGAATGTTTTCCTTTGGTATCCTTTCCCCCAGCACATTCACTCTTCTCCAAGGTGTGATCTTCTTGAGGCCAGGGACCAAAGTAAGATCTTGAGAATACAAGTAAGAACAGTTTCTTTTCATCCAGATACTGATTTGATATAGCACGTGTCAAAGATCACTAAGCCAAATTAAAAGTGAACTAGTGAAATTATGGTTGAAATTTTGATGGAAGAATACGGGAGGATAAGGGTGACTCCTCTCCTCCATCCATAGTGACCTTCACTTTGGGATCACCAATTTCCTAGTCTTGACTCCACACACCTGACCGTGGGGTCCTGTGGAGTGCAACTGAGGGGGTGGGGGATTTGGACTTGGGTCAAAATCACTCATGACCCCACCACATCGGGTGAAAGTTGGCCAGATGGAGGGCTACACTGTCTCCAGTTTCATTCTCGTGCTCAAGTTTTCTTCCAGAAGAGGGCTCTCTGGGTGAAGAGTCACAACCCTGGAATTTGAACCTGGGCTCCCTCAGGGAGCAGGAGGTCATTTCCAGGCTGGGCCCTTAGTCTCTAGGTGAGAACTCAATCCATTTAGCATGATCCATAGCACAAGGTATGCAGAAACCGTGACAACAAGAGAAAACAGAATAAAATAAGTATTGGGAAGACCATGGTATGATGGGAAACAAGAGTCCCAGATAAGATGACAGGCAACACATGAAAATCTGCTCAACATCACTAATTATTAGAGAAATGCAAATCAAAACTACAATGAGGTATCACCTCACAGTGGTTAGAATGGGCATCTTCAGAAAATCTATAAACAATAAATGCTGGAGAGGGTGTGGAGAAAAGGGAACCCTCCTGCACTGTTGGTGGGAATGTAAATTGATACAGCCACTATGGAGAACAGTATGGAGGTTCTTTAAAAAACTAAAAATAGAATTACCATATGACCCAGAAATCGCACTACTGGGCATATACCCATAGAAAACTACAATTCAAAAAGACACATGAATCCCAATGTTCATTGCAGCACTATTTATAATAGCCAGGTCATGGAAGCAACCTAAATGTCCATCAACAGATGAATGGATAAAGAGGATGTGATATATGTATACAGTGGAATATTACTCAGCCAAAAAAAAAGGGAATGAAATTGGGACATTTGTAGAGACATGCGTGGACCTAGAGACTATCATAGAGAGTGAAGTAAGTCATAAAGAGAAAAACACATATTGTATATTAACGCATATATGTGGAATCTAGAAAAATGGTACAGATCAACCGGTTTGCAAGGCAGAAACAGAGACACAGATGTAGAGAACAAACATATGGACACCAAGCGGGGCAAGTGGGGGGCAGGGGTTGGGGTGGGATGAATTGGGAGATTGGGATTGCCATAAATACATTACTAATAAGGAAAAAAAATCAAATTGTACACTTTAAATATATGCAGTTTATTGTACGTCAATTATATCTCAATAAATTTCTTAAAAATAAAATTAAAAAAAGGAAAAATTTTAACTCAGAGTTGAGAAAGTATTTTATTTTATTATTGGAAACAGTGAGCCTTTGTGCTCTTCTCCAAAAATGATCCAATCATGCTTTGTTTTTAAAGAGTAACCAGAGTTGAGGTGAAATTTAACGTATTTAAGGGATCAGTGTGGCAGAGTCTGATAATTGGCCTCTCGTTAGTCCTTCTATAACAGGAGGGGTCCTGATTTTTTGCTGGGTACATGATTTCCCAGAATAAAGATGCTTTCTTAGCCTCCTTTGCAGACAGCTGTGGTCATAAGTTCTGGTAAATGGAGGTGAGAAAAAGTGGTGTATAAAACTGCAAGGTCATACTCTGAGAGGGGAGGGGAGGGTCCTCCCTGCCCCCTTTCCCTTCCTGCTGGCTAGGATGCAGTGGTGATAGTGATGACCCATCTTGAACTATGTGGATGAGACACTTTGGACCATGAGGTCCTTGAGATGGTGGGGCAATACAGAAGGAGCCTGTGGCCCCAGCACCATGGAGACACCATACCCACACTGGACAGCTAATCCTGAACTGTTAAATGTTACATGACAAATTAATGTCTTTCTCAATTAAGGCACTATAATCATGGTTTTTTTTACAGCAGCTGAGTCTATACTCCAGCTAATGTGCATAAAAGCAATCTCCAAAGCCCAGAAATGCTTTGAAATAATTTCAGATCACGTAATTTTGTTTATCCTCCAATTTCTCTCTCTAAAGGGTTGCATGCTTGTCTTAAAACACTAACATTGAAGATACTACCATCTACTTAAAATATTTAAAAATAAAATTTATTTTCAGAACAGCTTTAGGGAAAAATTGTGAAGGTAGTAGCATTCCTACATCTCACACTTAGCTTCCCCATTACCAGCATCTTATAGTCACATGATACATTTGTTATTATTAATGAACTATTATGAATGCATTACTATAAACTGAAGTCTACAATTTACTCAGATTTCCTTAAACTTTCCCCTGATGTCCTTTTTCTGCCCCAGGATCCCATCCAGGACACCACACTATGTTTAGTCATTAGTCTCCTTAGGCTCCTCTTGGCTGTGACAGTTTCTCAGACTTTCCGTGGTTTCAATGACCTTGTCAGTGTTGAGAGTATTGGTCAGTTATTCTGTAAAATGTCACACAATTGGGATTTGTCTGATGTTTTTCTCATGATTAGACTGAGGTTATGGGTTTGGGGGAGGGAGATCACAGAGGTAAGATGTCATTTTCATCACATATCAATGGTACATACTCTCAGTATGACTTATCACTGTCCATGTTGGCTGATGTGGTGTTTGTCAGGTTTCTCCACTGTAACGTTACTTTTTTCCTCCCTTGCCATACTGTCCTCTTTGGAAGGAAGTCACTATGTACAGCCCACATCTAAGGAGTGAGCAGTTATGCTGCACCTCTTTGAGGGCTGAATATCTACATAAGTTATTTGTAATATAGGAGATTCGTTTTTTATCTCCCATTTATTTATTTATTCATTTATTTATACCAGTATGGATTTGTGGATATTTATTTTATACTTTGGGTTTTAGTCCAATATTTATTTATTTCGTAGCTCAAATTGTTCCAGCTTTGCCCATCGGGAGCTCTTTCAGTTGGCTACCCTGTCCCTTTGACATATCCCCATCACTGCAGGTTTTTTCCCTACCTGTACCTCCTTACTTTCTGACACTATGAGATACTCCAGGTTCATCTTTTATATTTCCTGTGCCAGTCCCAGTACCAGCTATTTCTCCAAGAAGCCCTGTTTCCTTTTGTTGGAGAGTGGTATTAGAAACCAAGGTCTGGGTGCTAGGTGTGCTTGTTGTAATGTATTTTTGATTGCAAAGGTTTGGTGGTTTGATACATTATGATAATGCATTAGCATTTTAGCTTAGGCCACACTCCAGAGTTTCTAATTTATTTATTTTTTATTATTTTAATTAATTAATTAATTGGCTGTGTTGGGTCTTTGTTGCTGCATGTGGGCTTTCTCTAGTAGCGGTGATCAGGGAGTACTTTTCGTTGTGGTGCTCGGGCTTCTCATTGTGGTGGCTTCTCTTGTTGCAGAGCATCGGCTCTAGGCTTCAGTAGTTGTGGCACATGGGCTCAGTAGTTGTGGCTTGCAGGCTCTAGAGTGCAGGTTCAGTAGTTGTGGCACACGGGCTTAGTTACTTCCCAGCACGTGGGATCTTCCTGGACCAGGGATGGAACCTGTGTCCCCTACATTGGCAGGGGGATTCTTAACCACTGCGCCACCACGGAAGTCCTGAGAGTTCCTGATTTAATATGTGGAGACTGAGAATTTACATTTCCAACATGTCCCACTGATACTGGTGCTTCCCTTACAGGAACCACATTTGGAGAATCATTGCATTATTATTGAGATCAATTCCATGAGACAGTGTATTCCAAGTTTCAGGCTACTAACATGCACAGGTGTCTTTTAGTATTTATCCTGCTAGGTGTTAGTTGCTCTAACTGGGTTCACTTACCCTGCGTCATTCACCATAGGAAAGTATACAGTGAGATAGGGCCAAAATTATTGAAGACAAGTTAAATTAGAGTTCTCAAGCTCATTACTTGTAAACCAGGAATCCAAACTCGGCCTCAGTTTTTCAACTAGTAAAATGGAGAGTCTGGTAAACTTCTCCAGTGTAGACAGAGAAATGGAAGGAAAGATACTGTTTATGGGTTTATGTGTAGAAGGGGAAATGTGTTCTATCTGTATTCTCAGGTGTTGGGTTGCTATCAAATGAAAAATATTCTTTTTTTTTTTTCCAGGTAAGGTTTCTCTTTGGTAGACCTAACCTCACCCCAACGGCCAGTCAGAAATTTGGAGGAAGGAAGAGGAGGATTGATTATTTTTATTATTTAAATTTTTAATATATTTTTTACTATTTGTTAATTGCAAAAGTGGCCATCTTTACATATCTGCTGTGGCTGCAGATTCCTAATGCTTTTAAAGAAGCTCTGTTAAAACTGCTAGAAACCTTGAAGGGTTCTAAATGGGAGAATCCATGGTCATTATTACGCAGTGTAGGCTAAACTTCTATAACAAATAAACTCTAAAATGCAATGGCTCTAACAAAAGTTTGTTCTTGCTCACACAACAGTCTGGAGTGGGTATTCCAGGGTGCTGGGTGGGGGTGGGGGGTGGCTTGCAGCAGGGGAAGGGACGAGGGGAGGGAAGGTGGGTGGGTGGTTCTGCTGCATGCATTTATTAAGGGACCCAGGCTGCCACGTTCAGTGTGGCTTCAAGGTCTGCTTGACACTGTTCCAGCCCATGGACCAATTGCTGTGGCAGGGGAGTGGGATATCGATGGACCCAGCCTACGCCACATCATTCCTGGTGTGGGGAAGTCTTCTGGAGAGTGCTGCGTAGACACGAACAATCGTTCCTAGAGGATTCTTACTCCTGCCCAAACTTCCCACCACAGAAAACTTTATAAACAACTTGCACTTTCATGTAAATTAACACACAGAGATAGCCTCCTAGGATTTTTAAACTTAAATTCCTTGTTCTACTTGTAGTGTAAAGGACTTTATTCATAACGAAGAAGTTCAAGAGCTGGACCCAGCTCCCAGCAGATGGGAGCTGGTACTTTAGGTTGAGTTGGACTGATGGGGGTGGCTGGGAGCTCCAGGGAAATAACACGGTGTAGACAGATATTGTAGACAGATGGACATGAGTTTGAATTCTGGCTTAGTAAGTTACTAGCTTTGTGGCCTTCGGCAAGGTGCTTATATTCTCTGGGTCTCACCTTCCTTGTGTGTAAAATGCTAAGAATTTCAGCTTCCTTGTGAAGTTTCATGGGGAGTCAGATAGAATATATAACATGCACAGTGAATACTGTTTTCCTTTCCTGAAATCACATGTCAAATGTGGCCACCACTCCTCGCGTGTATAAGGCGACCTCTGATTGCCAGAAATATGTATTAATGTGTCTTATCTGAAAGCCCCAAACAGATCTGCCTTCTTAGATTTGAACAATTTATAACAACACTTTAAATGGCTCTCACCCTGATGGAGGTAAGCCTTCCAATGTTCTCATGGGATATGGAAAATTTGGATAATGTAGTGGAATTGGGACTTTTTTTTTTTGCCATGTCTCTGTTTGTCTTCCTTTTCCCCCTTTAGCTAGTAAAAGATCAAAATTAATTAAATCTTTTGATGTAGCAGGATAACTCTTAGAGTAAGTGTTAAGATAAGGACACTGAACTTTTCTACATGATTGTAGCTCTATAACCTGAACACAGATTTAATGCCATGTCTTTTAGCCTCTGGGAGATTAATTACCGCACCAAATGCTACCAGGCTGCCTGAGTTTCTAACCTGAAGCATGGGAACACGGGTCTGCTATCTTACGGGGTTACATCTGAAAGCAGCTGAGCAGGACTCTGAGCAGGCATGAGGCCTTTCAGGGTGTTCATACCCCAGGCATTCTCCCCACCCAGACTCTGGTTGGTGCGTGGACAAACCACAGTCAGAAATGGGGACAGCGGGGAGTGCCTCCAGGAGAATGATGGGGAGCGCGGGCTGGTAAGCTTGCTGTCAGGAAGGTGACGTGTCGCTAGACTAGGCTCTCCTGCCATTTCTCTCACTTTGAACCCAGAGTATTTTAGTTTACTCTGAAGCAGGAGATATGAACTTATAAACACCGGAAAGCTGTCTTTTAGTCTCACATGATATGGATGCTATTTTAACTCACCCCAAAATACTCCTGTGGGCTTATGAAGCAGCAATTCTGGGTTCCTCTGCTCTCCCAGCCGTGCAGAGTCATTTCACAAGGACCTGTCGACGTCTCATCTGATCGACAGTGAAGCACAATGGATGAATGTTGGATGATTTTTGAAGCCTTTATGGCCCTTTCCTACCAATTGTTAGCGCTCTGTGTGGCTTGCACGTGCTGCATTCTCGTATAATGCATTTCATTTCTGTTGACAAACGTTGACTACTTCAAGGACCCTATGCCAAGAGAAAGCTGATGCCCACCCTCATCAGGATCCACTTCCTGGTTTCGTGGCTTACTGACTCCAAATAAAGAGGCAAGATGAGCTTGGAGGGACAATGCACATCAGAGTATGTTTCCAAGGAAAAGGCCTCGACAATCACAAACATCTCTAAGCTCCATTTAGGGACCCATTTATTTACACCAGTAAAATCCAACATCATGTCCGTACTTCATTTTGTATAGATAACTTTGTTTTTCTTTCTTGAAGAAGGTGCCTCAACGTGTATAAACTTCAAGCCCCACAAAACCTGGATTTGGTCCTGTTTGCAACATGGGAATATATATACGGGTCACAGGTACATGTGACTTTACAGTATTCTGTATCTTAAATCATTGGTTAAAAATTTTTTTTAATGCATTTGACATTCTAAAGAATTGGAATGGAATCAAAGAAAGGTATCTCCATACCTCTACATCCCTAACATCTTAAAAAAAAAAATGAGCTCCAGAGCTCACTTGTTAAATTTTAGATCCGTCTTTCCCTAAAGCTATCTTCAGGGGAAAGACTTTTCGCATCCCTGAAGCCGGGGAGGGTGGCATTTATCTTGCTCTTTCATGGCCATTCCTAGGCAGTCACCTGACCACCTTCTTGTAAAACTCCTTCCCTTTTGAGAAGCTGCCTAGCACTTCCACCCCAGCCCTTCCTCTCCATAAGTAAAAATTACTGAGCTCTCCACCTACAATTAAAGGCTCTTTGCCCAACTTACTGTAAACCTAGAATATTTCAACAACCATATAACACACTCAACAAACCTAGCCATATGGTTAAGTTGGCCGCTGTAATATAAGCCACACTTGGTGGCTTAAAACAATAGCAATTTATTCTTCCACAGTTTTGAGGCCAGAAATCTGAAATCAGTGTCACTGGGCTAAAATCAAGGTATTGGTAGGGCCATGTCTCCTCTGGAGGCTTTCGGGGAGAACCTATTTCTTTCCTCTTTCTGCTTCTAGTGGCTGCCAGCATTCCTTGGCATGTGGCTACATCATTCCAAACTCTGCCTTTGTGGTCATATTGCTTCCTCCTCTTCTTAATGTGTAAAAATTCCCCCTTTGCCTCCCTCTTATTTTTTTAATTTTTAAAATTTTATTTATTTTTGGCTGCGTTGGGTCTTCATTGCTGTGTGCAGGCTTTCTCTAGGCGCAGTGAGTGGGGGCTGCTCTCCATTGCGGTGAATTCTCTTGTTGCAGAGCGGAGGCTCTAGGCGCACAGTTTTCAGTAGTTGCAGTACGTGGGCTCAGCAGTTGTGGTGCACCAGCCCAGCTGCTCTGCAGCATGTGGGATCTTCCTGGACCAGGGATCGAACCTGTGTCCCCTGCATTGGCAGGCGGATTCTTAACCACTGTGCTACCAGGGAAGTCCTGCCTCCCTCTTATAAATATACATGTGATAGAATTTAGAGCCCTCTCATATAACCCAGGATAATCTATCTCAAGATCTTTAATTTAATCACATTTGTAAGGACCTCACTCCCCCCTGCCTTTTTTTGGGGGGGGGTACACCAAATTCAAGCATCTATTTTTATACACATATCCCCGTATTCCCTCCCTCCCTTGACTCCCTCCCCACCCTCCCTCGAGTCCCCCCCACCCTCCCTGCCCCAGTCCTCTAAGGCATCTTCCATCCTCGAGTTGAACTCCCTTTGTTATACAGCAACTTCCCACTGGCTATCTATTTTACAGTTGGTAGTATATATATGTCTGTGCTACTCTCTCACTTCGTCTCAGCTTCCCCTTCACCCCCCGCCCCCTCCCAAACCTCAAGTTCTCCAGTCCATTCTCTGCACCTGCGTCCTTGTTCTTGTCACTGAGTTCATCAGTACCATTTTTAGATTCCGTATATGTGAGTTAGCATACAATATTTGTCTTTCTCTTTTTTTTTGTAAAATAAAGTGATATTCCTAGGTTCCAGGGATTAGGATGTGGACGTCCTTTGTGGACCATTTTTCAGCCTACCACGCTAATGTTGTAATTTGGGAATGTTGTCATCTCCATGTTCCTCCATGAACTGTTCCAGTTCAGCCACCTACTTCCTGCACAACATACTCTGAGGACTGTCCTACCCCAGAACTGCTCTGTGTTATAGAGCTGACCACAGTCTCCTCCCTTCTCTGCCACACCCCCACCTCCCGTGCTTTGACCGCAGAGACTTTCGGTTGCTTGAATCCTCAATCTTCTCCCAATCTTTCAACCCCCTTCTTGCTTCTCTTCCTTCCTGCTTAGCCTAGACACTCCAGGTGATTGAAAACCTTAAGCTTTTTTTTTCACCTGATTACTTGCAGCCTTTTACGGCACTTTTCTAGAAAGTCCTCCCTTGAGCCTGGACTCACAAGGACATGCTTGGCTCCTGCACTTGGTCTGCTGAGTCCTCATGGAAGGAGAGTCACAGAACCACACGGATTCCACTCTCCAGTCTCAGCACCCCTGCTTCTGCTCCATCAGCAGTCTTTCCTCTGTTCCTCTCTGTCTGCTGAATAGTCTTTCTCAGATCACATTCTATTGACCTCCTCGATCAGAATCTCTTGGAATACTTGTGAAAAGAGACTCCTGAGTCCCACCCCAGATCTTTGGATTAGAATCTCTGGAGAGGGGTCTAGAATTTTTCAACAAGTCCCCACCAGGTGATTCCCCCCCCTCACCTCATTCTATAGAGGTTCTCAAGTATTTTTCCTCCTGGGAGTTTCTAGTATACTAACACCAGCAGTTAAAATATGAGTTTGGTACCAGTTGGGAAACACCACTTCCAAGCTCCCTGGGTGAGCCCCACCCCCCCCCCCACCGAAATGCATGGATCTCCCTGTGGCCTGGCATCAAAGGGTTAACCACTCCTGTTCTGTTTGGTTGGAGGCCCTTACCACACTAGTTAAGTATTTTGGGTACACCTTTATTCTCCATCCTTCTGTGACGTTGCATTTCTCCAGCTATCATCTCCTTTTTCTTCTTTTTTTAAATATAATTTTGTTTAAAATGTATCAGTCAAAAAAAGACAATAACCAAATAACCCTCCAAAAATAAAATAAAAGTCATGTATCAGAGCAGACAACAGAAAGCACTCGGCTAATTCAGAAGAAAGGGCTTTAACATAGGAAATTACTGGAAGGGTTGGAGGAAGTCTCAAGGAGTTGTTTCCCAGCTCTCTGGTTGTGATCCAGAGGCCAGCGAGTCCTGCTGTCACCACCAATGCTGCTCCATCACCAATGCTTGATTCAAGAACATAAGGCTGAACAAGGGAGAGTTATTGATTTGAGAGCACTCTCCAGGAATACAGAATTTAACACCTTGATAAGGATTCCAGGAGAGAGTGCAAACTCGCTTCTAGGATGGCTCCTAGAAGCCTGGAAAAAGTGATGGCCCATGCCACGTGAGGCTGCAGTGCCAGAATTGCCATGAGTGAGGATGGAAGAAGGGATTCAAAAACTCAGAGAAGTCAGCAAGCTAGAGTGGATATACTGTGAAAGGCCAAAAAAGTCACCCCGCAGTTATGTTCCATGGGAAGGTTCAGAGGATACACTATTTACCAAGGACACACAGGATTCACTGGTGGGAGGGGGTGTCAGCAACACCAAGAAGTTTGATGATGGCTCTCCTTTCTAAGCCAGAGATGGTGGTAGGAGATGCTGCCACAGAACCAGGCCCTGATGGCAGTGCTAGACCATGAAACAATAGAGACCAGGTGGCAGTGATTAACCTTCAGCAGCCAGGTGGACACAATTATCATAATGAGTAGCAAGTGCAGAAGGCAGTGCGGTTGCTAATCTGCAGAGCTGTGGATGATTAATTGAAGGTAGCAGTCCTAGGGACAAAACAGATGAGCAGCAACAAGGGTACTACTCAATCTGGACCATGAAAAGAAACCAAGGATGGATGGTATTTTAACTTCTTAGGGCTGCTGTAACAAAGTACCACAACCCAGTGGCTTAAAACAGAAATTTATTCTCTCAAAGTTCTGGAGGCCAAAAGTCTGAAATCAGGGAGTTGGCAAGGTTGGCTCCTTCTTCAGGCTCTGATGGAGGATCTGCTCCATGCCTTTCTCCTAGCTCCCGCTGTTTGCGAGGAATCCTTGGTTTGTCAATACATCACTCCAACATTTACCTCTGTTGTTACACAGCATCCTCCTCTCTGTGTATCTGAGTCCAAATTTCCCTCCTCCTATAAGGACACCCATCATTGGATTAGGGCTCATTTGGTATAGTATGATCTCATCTTAACTTGATTACATCTATGAAGAACCTATTTCCAAAGAAGTCACTTTCCGTGGTCCCAGGTGGGCATGAATTTGAGGGGCACACTGTTCAGTCCAGTAAAGATGGTCGAAAGGCCAATGGAAGTTTTCCTAACAAAAAGGCATATTCCCTTTCCCATTTTCAAGACCACAGAAAGCTCTGGGATCTGGAATGTATTGGCTGAAGGAAAGGGTCAGTTCCCTGGTGGGAGAAGCCTGCAACCCTGCAGCAGGTGCACAAAATAATGATCTTCTTGGTCCTTCCTAAAAGGGGTCTACCACCATTTACCTGGATAACTGAGCGCTGAGGATCCAAACATTTCAAGAATTATTGGCCAAATGATCCCAGTTGGCATTAACACCTGGAGACCCAAGCATCCTCATGGGCCTCCTGTTAGAGCATGGGTATGTTGGAGCCAGGTAATAAATTAATGGAGTCCTTGTCACAGTGGGTAGGTTAGGCCTGGTTCATAGTGGGAAAATTGTATCTGCAGACCCATCTGGTGGTCATTTTCCTGGTCCCTGAATGTATAATTGGAAAAGATATAATTGGCACTAAGCCTGCATAGGATCCTTGGCTAACAGAGCCTCCAATATGGTACCATTTGGAGACGAATCAGCCATTTGGTAGAAAGTTGACTGCACTGGATCCCTTCCACACAGAAAGGATTAGTGACTCATTCAGACAAGAATGATTTTGCTTTTCCTGCCTACAGAACCTCCTTTAGCACCACTATTTAAGGGTGTGGGACCCTATATACTATGACATCAGATGAGGGGACCCACTTTCCAGGAAAGAAGGTGTGGGAGAGGGTCCATGACCATGAGATTCACTGGTCATATTATACACTGCACCACCCTAAAGCCAGTGGCCTGACAGAGCATTGCAGTAGACTGCTGAGGTCACTGCTTAAGTGCCAGCTTGGAGGTAGTTTAGAAGGTGGATGCCACCCTCCATGACAGAGTGTACACCTAGAATTGAAGGACTTTTCATGTGGCTGTGTTCTCAATAGAAAGAATACATTGGTCTGAGAACTACAGGGTGGCAGCAGATCCCACTTACTGTAATTTTCAGTGACCTACTTGGGAAATTTCTCATCTTCACAACTCTGGGCTCTGTAGGCTCAGAAATTTTCTGATTCCCAAAGGGGAACACTTCCACCATGGGATCTAGGAAGAGTCCTATGGAACTATCAGGCTTCTATCTGGGCCCTTTGGGCTTCTGATGTGCAGGAATAAACAAGCAAGAAGAGGAGTTACCATTCTGGCAGGGGTCATTGACCCTAACTGAGATGGTGGTAGGCTACAGTTACACAGGGGGCAGGTAGTGATGTGTTGGCCTTCAGGTGACCAATTTGAGTGCCTCTTGGTATTCTCTTTATCAGTTTTGATAATAATTGGACAAGTACAGCAACTTTGGCCTAGAAGAGCATAGTGACTGTTGCTCGGATGCCTCAGGTATGAGATGCTAGGTCACATCATCAGGTAAGCCACTGAGACTAGCACAGGGGGTAGCTGAGGGTGAGGCGAATCTAGAATAAGTAGTAAAGGAAGTAAATGATAAGGATCAGTTGTGGCCTCAAGACCAGCTGCAAGAGTGGGCTGCATCTCATCCTACTCATCTTCCTCTTAGATATTTCTCAGAAAAGAGGTCCACCAGAATCTTAAAAATTATTATTTTTTCTTTTAATTATATGCAGCTGATAATTGGATTCTTAACTTATGGCCTTCTTAACTCAGTATATTAAGTTTTACGTTCTATTTTTCTTCCCTGCAACTGACCCCCCATCACCTCAATCCATCAGATTTCTCTTGACATTGGGAATATCTGCAACAGGCAGTAGGGAGGGGCGGTGGGGTAGGTCTGGTGTTTTCTTCCCCAAAGGGATTTATTTTTGAGTTTCAGCCCTTGCAGACATATCTGTTGCCAACTAAGTCAAGGGAGAGAGTAGTGGAGACATAGCAGGGCATCAAAGTTGGCCTCCCCTCTCCCAGTTTTTGGAGGGTAACCTGACTTTTTGGTATTGTGAACCCAGGGTACATTGAGGCTGGTAGTTAGGAGGATATGTTGATGTAACTATCCCTAAAGCTGCCTGGCAAAACCACACATAGCACTGAAAAATATATATATATTGTCCTTTCAGTAGCAATAGGAAGGAAAATTAGCTACATCTTTGGGAGATCACCCACCACAAAAAACAGGGCTGGAAGCCAGAAGATTCAAGTGGACCAGCCAATTCCCACTATCCACAGCAAATATCAGGCATTATTCTCCAGGGACCAGCCCAGGGGAGGACCTCAGTGGATGTCCAGGGACAACATCAGATCTCCCAGCTCTCTCCACCACCACCCTCACTGCCATGACCTGTTGTCCAGAGGAGAGGTGGTGGGGGCAGGGAGAGAATGACTGGAGATGGTGTTAAGCACTGCACTGAAACTGGGGTTTTTAGCTGAAAATTCTTTGTATTGCCCCAACTACATCTGAAATTAGCAGGGTTAAATTTTCTATCATTAGCAGAAATAGAGACTTGGAGTCCAGATTATACAGGTATGAAATCAAGAATGTTTCACACCCTACCCAGTTATACCAACTTATATCTCTTTGTAATGTTTACTTATTAAATACAAATTACAAAATTCAGATTGGTCCCTCATTGTCCCATTAACCAAAGATAACAACATTGATAACAATAACATTAAAATATAATATACTCCTCCAAAACAATCTTGAGAAAGAAAAGCCAAGTTGGAGGCCTCACATGTCCTGATTACAAAACATGTTGCAAAGCTACAGTAATCAAAACAGCACAGCACTGGCATAAAGACAGACATAGACTAATGGAATAGAATAGGGAACCCAGAAATAAACCCTCACCTAGGGATTAAATGATCTTCAAATAATTGTGTGTTAAGTCTACGCAGTGGGGAATGGATACATTTTAGCAAATGGTGCTGAGAAAACTGGATAGCCACATGCAAAAGAATGAAGTTGAACCCTTCCCTTACATCATATACAAAAACTAACTCAAAATAGACATAAATGTAAGGCCTGAAACTATTATAAAACTCCTATAAGAAAACACAGAGGAAAAGCTTCATGACATTGAAGATTTTGGCAATGATTCTTGGATATGACATGAAAAGCACATGCAGCAAAAGTAAAAATAGACAAATGGTACTACATCAAACTTAAAAACTTCTGTGTAGTAAAGGAAAAAATCAGGGTGGAAAGGCAACCATTAGAATGAGAGAAAATAGTTGCAAACCATGTATTTGATAAGGAGTTAACATCCAGATATATAAAGAACTCCTGCAACTCAACAGAAAAACCAAATAATCCAATTAAAAATGAGCAAAGGACTTGAATAGACATTTCTCCAAAGAAGATACATGAATGGTCAATAGGCGTATCACTAATCATCAGGGAAATACAAATCAAAACTACAATAAAATATCACCTCACACCATTAGGATGGCCACTCTTTAAAACAAAACAAAGTAATTAGTATTGTTAAGAATGTGGAGAAATTGGCACTTTTATGCACTGTTGGTGGAAATGTAAATTGATATAGGAACTATAGAAAATAGTAAGGAGCTTCCTCAAAATAATTAAAAATAGAATTACCATATGATTCAGTAATCCTACTTCTGGGTATATATCAAAAGGAATTGAAGACAGGATTTTGAAGAGATTGTTGCATACCCATGATCATTGCGGCATTATTCATAATTAGTCAACAGGTGGAAGCAACCTAAATGTCCATTGACAGATGAATGGATAAAGAAAATGTGATACACACACACACACACACACACACACACACACACACACACACACACACAATGGAATACTATTTAGTATTAAAAAAGAAGGAAATCATGTCATATACTACAACCTGGATGAACTTTGAGGACATTATGCTAAGTGAAATAAACCAGTCACAAAAAGACAAAAATTGATAATTCTACTTGCATGACTGTATCTAAATTAGGCAAACTCTGCAACAGAGTTTGCAAATCCTGCCTGAAGAAATGGAACATTGTTGATCCTTGATTTGTTATTGCTAGAAATGAGGGTCTCATGATCCTCATTAAATTGTGTGATGGCCAGACCCCACAAAACAAATGATCCATTTAAGAGCTATTAAGTAATAGTCTGCAGCACCTTTCTGAATAACAATAACAGTAACAATTAACACTATTAGTAGCAGCCAATGTTTATTAAGCATTAACTAGTGTCAACAACTGTCCTGGGAGCATGATATATATTATCTTATTTAATCCACTTAACAACTCTAGGAAACAGACATTTATTCTAAATTTTACTCCTGATAAAACTGAAGCTCAGAGAGGTTACCTAACCCACCCAAGGTTACAGAGTTTGTAACTTTCAGAGCCTAGATTAATACCTTGTTTTAAAATAAGAGACGATCTAGGGAGAAAGTATTATTCAATACTTTGGTTTAATAGCTTAATGGGAATAATCAAAAGAAGAAATGTTTAAGAAGACGTGCTATTGCTAATTTAATCAACAGGTTTGAGAGCTCTGGGTATTTGTTTCTTTTTTTCAGGATATTTAGCTCAGAAAGTGACTATCATTTCATTCTCCTTATATAGACCTCATTTACAGTTTGGGGAAATAGCTCTGGACTTTTGGAGATGTGTGTAAGTGACTCCTTCATCTATATGCTAAGCTCTCAGTAAAGCTGCTCTTCAGCTCTAACTTAACAAAGGGTCATACTTAAGCTCAGAAACCATTCCCCATGACTTTGTGTCTTCTGGGTATTTCAGGGATCTAGTGGGAGGGATGTGCTCAGAAAAAAGTGCCTTCTATTTAGCACTATTGATAGAACGAAATCTGAGGATCTTTGGATACATTGTGCCTTGTTGAGAGACTATAGCAACCTTTCCCTGCCCCTGGTAGACCTGGCAAACCAAACAGCTGCTATAATTAAAAAAACTTCTTGGCATCTCTCTACATCAGCAGTATTAGACCCTCCTCTGGCTGCCACTCAGCTTGGGGAGGGGCCACGGAGGCAGCAAGTCCATGGAAAAGGAGGCAGGTAAAAGGGAAACCCAAGGAGAGAAGAGAAGCCATTGTTTCTGGACTTGACCACCCCACTCAGGAGTATGGAAGCTGCTCGATCTGGATGAATAAGGGCTTTTAGAGTTCATAATAAATGGATTGTGAATCTTTATTCCTTTCCTATAATAACATGAGTTGCCTTAATAGGTCATAAAACATATAACTCAGTTTAGTCTGGTATCTCAATCTTGGCACTGTGTGATGCCGTAGAGGAGAAAATCACCTCTCCTCTCCCAAACGGCAGCATTTCCATGAAAGAAAAATTGCATGAATACCAGTCCCTCCCATGAGGCTGGAATGCCCCCAACTAGGAAGGCTAATCATTATCTAAAAGGAAATTTGATTAGAGAGTGAAAACATTTCATGATCTTATCATGTTACACCCAATTCTAAACCCTTTCTGGAAAATACTAGGTAAGGGAGTGATGTCAAAAGGACCTGAGTTTTATGCCCTATTACCATGTAGTACAGGTGAAGTGTGAGGGCAGGATTAATGAGAAGAAATGGAGTTACACACTTGGGGTTCACCTTTTGGGGGGCCATGTGATAAGTGCTGCCCTTGGTTGTTTTTATGATGGTGCTTCTCTTTGACTCAGCCTTACTTTGAGCCAATAAGAATAGCCTGGAAATACAATTAATGTCTTTGTGTTTTAGACATTTCATTTCAAAATGACTGGGTATACCAACAGTTATGACACTGAAATCATTAAAATCATGCAAATGCTTAAAGGGTATAGGCCTGGGAGATTATAGTTTCATTAGAGAAAAGGCTATAAAGTTAGACCTAGGTAATTACCTTTCCCATTAATGCTAGAAAATTCTGCGCTCCACTGAGAAGTGATCGTGGTGCATCGTGCCTTCTGTGCTTTTACATTCAAACTGCAGGGGCCTTTATTTCATCAGCACAAACTGCAAGGAAACAGCGGCAGCTTTCCAGGTGTACTTTGCAAATTGGGGTTTAAATGTGGAACACATCAAATTAAAATTCAATATTAATTATTTTGTCTTGCTAGGAGTCTGAGTGGTTTAAAGCAGCAAGGGTAATTGTCTAATTCATTGTGTGTGTCTACAGCGAACTTAATCATTATGTCAGCTTCCTAATAAAAGGTTATTATAGAAACAAAGATCCCAATTTTACATATGGTAGGCAAGGGAGGATTCGAAGAGCCGGTCTCTAAGGTAGACTTGAGGATCTTGACAAATGATGCCCATGCTGTGATCAGATACTTAACAAGAAATCTCGTTATTAACTAGGCCTGTACAGATAATTAGCACTTGAGCTTCAAATTTTAAATCCGGCTTGAGATGTATAATTTATCAAAAGCCTTAGCTTGCTGTCAAAGTCTGATAATAAGGTGGTGTTATTGATGAATTGAGATTAAGAGCAGATTGAAGAGAAAATTAGGCCACTGGTTAGCCTGAAAGGTCTGATTTCAATATTTACAGTACTAATTTGGTATTATTTTGGTAAATGGATGTGGTCCCCAAGTGCTGCCTGGTATAAAAGGAGTAAACTATGCATCATTATTCTAACAGAAAAAGTATTGTTTACTGTGTACTGGATTTTGCAGCACTAGCAGTCTGGTTAATAGGCTGCTTTATAAGATGAGTGTACCTGTTTTTTACTGCATGCATTTATTATAACCCATTCAGCACCTAGGGCTTTTAGTGAAAATTAGAAAATGTAGCTTCTTTACATTAAAAATGATATTACATTAGACTAATTGCTGCAGAGCCTGTCTTCCTGACTTAACTCACTTTTGTTTATCTCTCAGCATTGTCTTCTAAACATTCTTGCCACTGGAATGTAGATAACTACCATTTTATACATTCAAGCTACATAAAATGAGCAATCTTTTTTTTAATGATCTCTGGTAGCACTTCATTGCAGGCGATCTTGGGGGTGGAAGAAGGAATGAGATGTACAATAAACTATCTATCTGTAGTGTCTCTTGTCTTTGAAGTATATTCTGAATACACTTATGTGACCCTTAGTAAGTTAAATCTTTTTGATGCATGTAATAAAACGTTGTTTGGGGCAATAGCTGATTTCCAAAATTATATTAGGCATAACATAAGGCTGTAGCAAATTGTCTCCCTGTTTTTCCTTGCTCGAGCTCACAAATGGGATTGGAAAGTGTTGGAGTGTTTTATTGTATATCATAGCAGGTATAAATAGTGCCCCGCACCATAATATATCTATGTGTAGCTCATAGCAATATCTGCCCGTGAAATAAGAGAGCACAGGACTGCTGGTTTCCAGAAAATTGCTCGAAAATCCCTTGTAATGTGTTATTGGCAGCAGCCCCTCTTCTCTAGTCTCCAGCTGTCCAGCGGGGTGTGCCAAGTCACAGCAGGACCTGAGGACTGTTTGCACTGAATGGTGGCACAGAGCTTTATGGTGATTTTCCTTGTGTATTGTGCACTTGCAGACAAGCGGCCTTTCCGAGACTCAGCAGGAGCATTCCACTGTTTGTGCTGAGGTGGTTAGCTAGTTGGCAAATTGCTATTATTCAGAAATGTGTGGCAGAGGAAAATGTATTGCATTACACTTTCTATCAATATTGTCTTAATGCTGACCAATAACAAGCCTCCGTTCAAGCTGACCCTTCTTTCTGACTTCTATCTTAGCCGTGATTAGATTGACGGGAGTTTAGTGGGGATGTTTTCTCGAGAGGAGGAAAGAGGGCTTTTTTTACCCCCATCCCAGCTGCGTCTCCCCAACCTACCCCCACCTCGACCTCGTCTCAGCAATGCCTCCCCCCGCATGCCCGCCTCCCAACTCCTGAAATAACATTAGTTTAGCATTCTGCTTTTAGAGGAAAAAGATCTGGTGCTTCAGCTGTTCCAATATACGTTGACTACTGACTAATGGATACTTATTCCACTTTATTGCTTTCTGTAGGCAAAACTCAAACAAAAGGAATTGGATTTTGCTAATGGCAATGGGCAGCATTGGCATTTTTTGACAGTAGCGAGCGTAATAATAAGCCCACTCATAGAGAAAGGACTTACAGCTTTGCACAGCACTTTTACCTACATCATCCCCCTTAATTCTCACGTATGACACAGGCAGGGTAGGAACTATAATACCCATTTGATAGATGAAGAAAAACAAAACAAGGAAAGAGGTTATAGATTTAGCTTCTGGCAGAGCTGGGAACATTTTGTTCTTTGAACTTTCTGACTTTTGCCCTCTGTTCTTTCCTCTGAATAAAGCAGTTCCATTCTTCATAATATTTCTTTTTATCATTGATGGCTGCAGAAATACTGCCTGTAAAGGGCGTTCTTCCTGCATCTCAGAGTTTGAGAAAATGGTTGTCAACAGCCAAGAAAGTGGGTAGAAATGTGTTACTGCAGGTCTGTTCTTTGTGGGATCATTCTCTAGCTCCAAGTGTGCCTTCCAGAACTGTAATTTGTGGGGCATTGCCCAATAGACCACGAAGGTACCACAGCATAGCCTCTGTACTCTGTATCTAAAAATCATCATCCAAGAGGTACAAACTTCCAGTTATAAAATAGTCATGAGGATGTAATGTACAGCATGGAGAATACAGTTAACAATATTGTATTAACTTTGTATGGTGACAGATGGTGACTAAACTTCTTGTGGTGATCATTTCCCAAAGTATACAAATGTTGAGTCGCTGTGTTGTACACATGAAACTAATACAACATGGTGTGTCAAATAAAAGAGTTATACATCTAAAAAAATTAGTTATTCATTTCAGAAAGTTCAGGTAGTGCATACATTTCCAGAAAATCACCTTTAAAAAGAATTCAGGAAAGATGGTGACAGGCAACAGTGCTGGGGTTAGAACTCTGAGTTTCCCTTCTCTGATGTCTACATCACTAGGCCTGTAGTTTTCTGACCTTTTAAAAATTCCAACATCCCACCTCCACCCCAGTCACACACTCAGAACCTTAGGCCAGGAATACACTACCTCAGTGCTGGTTCTATTAGGCCGCATTCACCTGGGAACTTTGGAGGCAGGGAGATGAGTGTGTTTTCTGAAGGAGAGCTCCCTTCTCAGACACCCCCTCTCCAGCTTCAGCCTGCGGGACTGAGTCTGAGCTTGTCAATGAGCGGTGAGGAGCTGTTTAGTGGCAGTTGCATATAGCAGAGTTAAAATATTTTCTTCCATTTCAAGTAAGATTAGGAACTCATCGCGAATAAATTGCGTGTGCATGTGGGACAGGTTGGCAAAGAAATAAATGATTATCAATGATCACAGTGTGAGAGCAGGAATTTGTATTTTCTATGAAGCTCACAGGTACCGGATTTTTATGCTCCACACCCAGGCTCTCTCCTACGCTTGGAGCTTCAGCTGAAGGCAAGGAAAGGATTGTGTTCTGAAGAGAAGGCTCTGTGTGTGTGTGTGTGTGTGTGTGTGTGTGTGTGTGTGTGTGTGTGTGTGTGTGTTGGGCAGGGAGATAAGAAGAGGGGGGGAAGGTTGGAAAAACAGCTAGTTTACAAAGAAAAATCATGGAGAAGAAAACAAATATAAAAGTAATAACAAAACCAATGACAATGGTGAATGAAGTATTGAATGTGTCTGTAAATTTTTTGTGACGTTTTTTCCCGGTAGCAGTATTTTTGTTTAATAAGATGTATTATGTTAATATGCCAGTTAAGGGATACGGATATTTCAAGTCTCAGCCCAAAGACATTTTTCATCTGGTAGGTGATGGGTGTTGCTTTTTCAGAGCAGCTTGGACAGGGTACAAGGTTTTAATATTTTTTAAAGCAGATATTTGAAATACATAGCTATCACATTCATATTGCCATTATTCTTTTAAAAATTTGTTTTAAATGCAGATGTAAAAAATAAAGAGGAAAAACACCTGACAACATTTATGAACTAACATTCTCAGACAATCCCCCAAACCAAGTGAATGAAGATTTATGGTGCATTTGGCATCCTACAACACCTTTTACATTATAGGAGAAACTCTAGCTCTTCTGTATTTTAAGCTGTCAAATTTCAATATACACACTGAAGCATTAGTCTAGATGTTTGAGAGGTAATCATTTTTTCATTATAAATTAATTTGTCCTTTATGATTTGAAATAAAAATTTTACTGTAAGCATTCAGAGGTTCTAAACTAGTAGCTTTTTCATTTTAATTAAGCAATGTACCTTTTAAGGGCTCTGCAAAAGCCTAGTTATTTGTTGAATTCTTATCACACCAATATTTAAAGGAGATACAATATTGTTTTTAAAGTTGGGCATATGAAGTGGATAAGTTACTACCTAACTCTCAGAGAGACTGGGATTTTGCGGGTGCTTTGCCGTATTTGATCAATATGTACATATATAACAGCAACGCTGCATTTATCCCTGTTGTCAATTATCTACCGAAAATGAACTGCCCCAAAATTGCAGGAGGTCACATAGTGCTGTTCCTTGTCATTTGTACTGCCTTCTTATTTCATGATGTCTTCATACAAACACAAAGTTCCGTAAACACACACACATTTGTTTTCACAAACGGATTCATCAGTATGCAAAAATTGTCCATGGCATTGCTTTCAGCTCTACTGGAACCCAAAGGAGTGAAATAGAAGCCGACTCGGTTTCTGTCGGCTGGGGTGTCGGGCTTGCAGTCACTACCTGAGTCTCACCAATAGGGGTCTCCAGTGTACCATAGAACTGTTTACAACCTCTCCATTATGATTATTTACAGTAGACTGTACATGCAGACAGAGGCACAGGGGCAGAACAGATTTATATGGGCTGGGGCTGATACTGGATTTATTCAAGGAGTGAAAGGGTGACGTCACAAGTTATAAGTAACGAGGAGAAGCAAAGACATGTCTAGGTTTGGTGTGAGAACACCTTTAACCTAACAGTGCAGACACAATCTGTTCCTCAAATGGAGGATAGAATAGCCAGGAAGCTACGCTGGTGTTTCCAAATATTTAAATTTGTGTCTTTGTTTAGATGAAATGTCCAAAAGAGTGAGTGAATTTCTATTTTCTCATTTGAATGTGTTGGAAATGAGCTGACAGTATCTAAATCTCAACCCTGAAATTGGTTCATAATAATGTTTTATAAAGTTGTTTATATTTTAGTGAGATTGTAGGTGTTTAAACTTATCTTTCTTCCCCTTTATTATTGATAATTAGGATAAGAAAATCCAGAAAGTTCAATTATAGTTTACCATAATTGAATGTATTCATATCTAGAAGTAGCAACATAGATTCATGATATATAAAGCATGTCATAACATGTTTTCGTTTTATGCATCATGGAATTCCTTTGAGCCATCCATTCTGTGAAAAGTTAGTTTTTTAAAACCCCTTACCAGCAAATTAAGATATTTCTACAGTTTTGGGGTTAGATCTATTTGCATAGAAGGCAACAGGTATTCAAAATGCCTTATTCATTTATTCATTCAACAAACATTTGTTTAGGCTGTGCTTTGTGAAGTCACTCAGTGTCTAAAGGAAAATATCTCTCTTTAGGGAGTGCAGCCTAGTAAATGATAAACAAAAAACATTGAAAAACAGACTAAGGAAGGAGCTAGCATTGAAGCAAAAGTAAGATAGTGAGAGATGAAAGAGGATTAAACAATTAATTCTGAGGTAGGGGGTTGTGTGTGATCAGAGAATGAGTTGGTCTTTGAGATGAGTTGTGGATGAAGTTTAGGACTGTTGGGGCTAGTGTTTGGGAGAAGATAATTTCATGTGCAAAGACTTGGAGGCTATTCATGGAATGACAAATTATGTACACAAATGGAGTAAACTGTAAGAGATGTGTTGGCTTGTTCTTTCAGAGAAGGGAAGATAGGTGAAGTTGTAAAGGATAAAGACAGCCTTGGTGAAGGTGAATTGAATTTAGAGTTCAAGGTTGTGATCGGGTGGAAAGAAACCCAGGTAAATATAGAATAATGATTTTCAGGAATATTAATTTCCAGGTAAATACAGGATATTATTTTCTAGGAATCAGAGTCAGGAAGCTTAGGGGACTGTCAAAAATGACCCTATGGAAAAGAAGTACATAGCTGTGTAAAGGCTGATTCAATAAAACCCCATGTGACAGCACCACTGTGGTCTACTTCACTTTTCCAAATTGAGCTATAGTCAATCTGCTTACTTTCAGGTTTGGAAACAGGACACTGATTTTAATTTATTTATGTCACCCTAACTAGCTGGATGAGTTAGGAGTTAATCTCTTTAGCATTCCCCAATTAATTTCTTAAAATTAAGTTTCTATGAAGTAATTTCTATTAAAATTAAATTAATAGATTAATTTCTATAAAATAAGACATTGTATTAGCTTATAGCTGAGGTCCCTACCAGCTCTTAAGGATCTTGTGGATCAAAGTAAGACTGAAGACCCAGCTGGCATATCCCATGAGACAAAGGAGTAAAAAAGAGCTGCATATTTTAAAGGAAATACCACTAAGGACACAGGAAACTCCATCTCATTCCTAATGTGAGAAAGATAAATGAGGAACAACTTGAGTAAATGAAGACCAAAGAGTCCAAGTTCGGAAAACAATACTGTGAGATCTGAAAATGAGACTAAGATATTAGAGATGAATATTGTAGAAGATTCTAAGCTCCCTGGGGCCAACTGAATAAATACAGCAAAACCATATTTGGGCAAAACTGATTTCATATATAACTTCCTTTCAGTGATTCTTCTTTTGATTAAGTTAAAATTAAGTAGCTTACATAGGGAAACAAACGAAGATAGAGTGATTAATTCTAACTTGAGGAATCACAGAAGGCTTCTCAAAAGAGATGACACTTAGGCCCAACTGCTAATAATGAATTGTGATTTTATAGGTGGAATGGATGGAAGGGCAGCTTGAGTTAAAGGACCAGTATGATCAAAGACAATCAGAAGCACCGTGGCTTCTTAGAATTGACAGCTTACGTTCAGAAGCAGAGGAAACCTACGTGGGTGGATAAAAAACAAAGGAGAAGATTTTTCTAACTCAATGTTAGCTAGGCAGATGGTATTCCTTAGGTCCCAGCTACTGATTGGCAGTGTCTTTGAAATTCTTGGGGACTTAGATAATGGAATGGCACCAAGATGGTGAGAGAAAGGGACAAACAGATTTTGAAACCTAATAACCTTTCAAGTTGTAAAAATGGCTAATAATAATTGGGACAACTCTTACTAGGAATATAATGTATGTAATATACCTGGGGAAAAAAAACCTCAAATGAAATTTATAAAATGATTCACTGTGCACATTGGACAGGAAAAGATCTGGGGCTATAAATTTGAACATGAACCAATAATACAATTATAACTCTGTCTGAGGATCATGCTTTAAGGCCTCCTAAAAGGTGAGAGAACTTTGAAAGAAGATTCTTTTGTGACACCAGTCCCAGATTCTTTAGCTTGAGGCACATGACAGACACAGCACTTACCACTTTCCATTCTCTGGTAAACACTATTATGGAGAAATATGAATATCAAGCCAAGTTATAAGTTTGTAATTCAATTCATTTAAGCCAACGTTGATTGTAAATACCATAGATGCTCTTATAAAATTTAACATAGTATTTAGTTTAGGATGGAGGTGGGGTTGGAAAATGGTGTAAAATAAGAATTAGGTTATATCTTTCTGCTTTGCATAAAATGATAAACAAAGGAAAGTATCACAAATGATTAAAGGCACAGAACACAGATCCTCTGAAGGAATATTATACTCACTGAGAATATAAATCAGAGCAAAGCACATTGAAGGGTGTCCCAATAGCAATCTGCAGGAAGATTTTTGAGAAAACTAGTGATCAATTTTAGGTCTTCACCTGCTTAGATTTAACTTGAAACATCCTCAAATTACAGAATGACAGATATTGAAGTTAGTTGAAAGAATGCTGCTTTGCCAATAGAAATGATTATTAGATATATGAATTGGCCCAGGGTAATGCCTGGATGTCAGACTGCCTCACTGAATTCTGGCTTGTCCACTTGGTAGCTGCGTACTTAACTTCTCTGAGCAAAGTTACTTATCTGGGCCTCTATATTTTCATCAGTAAGATCGAGATAAAAAGTAGTTTTCATCTCAAAGGATTTTGTGAAGATGAAATGAAATTAATTACAAATAAAAGAACTTAGAATAATTCTGAAACATAGTAAATGCACAATAATGATTAGCTCTTATTACTGTTACTTGAGCATAATTGGTGCTCATTGAATATTGATTGTCACAGTGCTGCCAGATTTTTATCTGAGACTCTTAAACAATAAAGGCAATAATTATAGGTGCTTAGGTGCGTGGCTTAGTTAGAGCCTTTCCTGCTTGAATTATATACTGCCTTGGTAGATAGTTTTTCTTTCCTAAGCAGGTGTGCAGAAGATGTGCACAAAACACTTTTGGATGTTAAAAGGCAAGAGTAAATAACAAAATGCATTTGATAACTCATTGTGAAAACAGGTTCTGATAATTAATTGAAGGCACTGAATGCATTTTGAGGGGTAGCCCTATATCTCCGATTGCAGAGATGAGACAACCTGCAGAGAGAGACAACTGTCCCAAAGCTTAGGATGTTTTGAAATTGGAGCCCAGCTCCATAGTCTGTGACAATGCACAGTGGTTGATGAGTTAGTTCTAGAGGCTTCTGAATTTTAATGATGCTGGAGATGATATTGTGTGTCCTTCAGCTTGTTAGAGTGACACCAGCACTCCATAAATCATAATACCTGTGTATTGTAAAATCAATAGCAAAGTGCTATCTCAGCGCTAACCCTTAATAAGTTTTTCAGTGCTCGAACAGCTTAAACTTTGCTGTAATGCCATTGGACCTGTAGGTTAGGATCAGAGCATGCTTAATTTGTTTTGTAATAGAGACTTTTCACTAATGAAGGACCGATTAGTTAAGCTTTGGTTGCCACTCTGGTGATCAGTTGGCAGAACAGCCTCTGCAATTAAACTCGTGTATCTCTGTCCTGAAGCAAAAAAGCAGGCTTAAACAGTCAATAAATGTTAATCCAGTCACAACCTGTCTCTGCCTTTGAAGGCTGCCCAGGAGGGTTTTTTTTTTCCCCCACATCACATTTTTTTCATCTTGTTTTAAATGTGGTGGTCCCCATGGAGTCGGGATGTGGCGTACATGACCTCCCATGGTTCTGTAATAAGATCTGGCATGCTAACAACATTGTCTACAGATCTGTCATCTATAGGTCTGTCTGTCCCTCCCCCTCCCTCATCTCCTCATCTCTTTATCCAAGGTTGAAGAATAAATGAGCAGTTGAAGCACAGGAGACCTACAGAAGAAATTGGGTAAATATGTATGCAAAAAGGAGGGTGCGCATTTGTGTTGCTAGGACACATATTACAGTCTCTCGCTTCCACTTTCACTACATCCTTATAGCTGAGATGGTGTAGGCAAGCCTCTTCCTTGTTTGCCTTTATTGCAGTGAATGTGGGTTGTAATCGTCACAGATGCTAGGAAGTGAGAGCTCAGGTCAGAGCCAGCAAGCAAAGTGGAACTTCAGAATAATTTCCAGGATTGGTGGAGAGGGAGGAAAAAAAAAAGAAGAAAGAAAAAACTGGGAAATAAAATCTTCTAAAAGCTATTTAGTACTCCCCAAGTTACCTCTGTTTTCAAAAATTCCAGATATTTTCCATTGTTGTTAATTACTTATTTACATAAAAGAGAGGAATAAAGACTGACAGCCAGAGAAGAAAGTGGCTAATATAGATGGTGGCCCAGAGGCTTGCGGGTGAACAAAAGACAGTGATCTGGAAACATAAATGTCTTCTGTTAGATCCCAGACCACATGCTTTGGGAGTCTAGTGACGTTTCTTTTTTTCCTCTAAGTAGGAGCTTGCATTCCATAGGGCGTGCTTGGGGTCCATTTTACTTTGTATAATTTAGCCTGTGCTCCTGATTGGAGGTTTCAAACTTGTGGGGAAAGGATGCACAAAGGAGAGTGAGTAGGCAAATGTGCTGAAAGTTAGTTTTCTAGGAGTCACCGGTATGGGGCGGCAGTGCTGAAAATTGATAGGGGGAACAAATCAAAATAGTGGGAATCAAAATAGGGAGGAATAGGATTTAATTTGCTCTTAGCCTGGTTGTGTAGAACTATTGTTTGGTTGTCACTTAATTTAGCATGCTGTTAATTTAGGATAAAATTTTGTCATTTAGAATAAGGTAAACTAGCACTCAGGATTAACTGTATGCTGTTTTAAAGCTTTCTGAAGCTGGAGAGCTCTTTCACATGGGTCTTCTTCCTGAGATGCAAACGCTTGGCTAAGATCTGATAGCTATGGAGTAGGCAGGAATTAATCATGTCCCTATAAACTCATTTATTTTTGAAGACTCCCCAGGGATTTCTCTGTGACTTGTTGGTTTTTCAGGAAAAAGAGTTTCAAAGCAATGCCGTAGTATATACACAAATATATTAACTTTGCTTTAGTAAAGGCAGACCCTTTCAATTATTCAGTTACTCAGTTAACAGATATTTATGGAGTGTCTACTGTGCATTCCTTACCAATCCAGGTACAGAAGAAACAATGAAAAATTAGACAAGCATGGTCTCTGCTCTTGGTCCTAGGCCCACTGTTGGGAACTCTAACAATATGCAAAAAATACATTTAAAGTAAAAAAAAAAAAAAAATCAAACACAAATCATTAGTACTGGCAGCAAAAAATAATTAATGTTACTCAAGTAATTTATGACCCTAATGGACACTAAGCCACGTGCTGCAAGCCTTGTCATTCAGTTAATGGTATCTTTCTGAGCTCTCATTCTGTAAAAAGCACTGTCAGATACTGTGGGTAATTGTCAAGATCGTTAAAGAAATTCAGTTCTCAAACTTTATAATTTTATTTTCCCTCCCTCGAGAATGTAAGATGGAATATATGTCAGGAAAACTAATCAATTAAAAAGACATAATATGTATATTTAGACTTCATTTCTTTATTTTACATTATAGACACGTTGCTGAACTGTTGGCTGTACAGGGGTATCACTTGAAAGGCACCTTTAAAGAAATCCTGCTGTGGTTCTTTTTACTAAACAGAGGGGAACCTTTTTAACATGGATAAATTACTAGATATTTTCTGTCCTCTAGGTCTGAGTTTTGGTCAGTTGTGTTTTTACTGATCAACAGACGTGTGCACACGCACGTATAAAGCCTCTCAGAGAGTGTGAGTAACCGAAGAGGCAGGAAATTCGGGTTGACGCTGCCAGAGAATATTTAGGTAGAACTGACTCTGCAGCCTGTGATCAGTGGGGGCCACTTGCTCCTGGACTTTGCATATTCTGGATGCTCCGAAATAGCCACAAGCCAAGGACAGTCCTTCCAAGCGAGCAGCAGGGAGTATGCAGGCATGGAGAGAAGGAAATCAATACCGTTATCAGTGTTGTTTAACATTTCTTTGCTAAGCTTTGCAGCCTAACAAATATTTTACAATTCTTTTGTTCCCTAGTCTGGTTAACCAAGAAACAAATCTGGAAGGAAAGAAGCTCTGTTCTCAAGCTTCTGGGAGGGAACTTACTGTTCTTTTTAACCAATTAAAGGCCATTAAAAGCATGTGGTTTTTCCCTTAAGGATTTAATTTCAATAGACAGAAGCACCTATGTTCCCAGTGGAGGTGCCTCTTACTTCTTTCCTTTGTGTGTGGATGGCACAAATATCATCCCTATGGTGAGGACTGTGGCTGGATAGAAGAATGGTGTATGTTGAAATGGAAAAGAAGGTTGGTAACAGCCCCTTGGCCCTGACCCACATCTCTTCCCACCCAGGGAAGCACTCGGTAAGACGTTACTGGCTCCCCAGTTCCCTCCCATTCTTCCCAGTGTATATAATAGAAACAGACAGAAGGAGTTCTCATAGTGCACTGGGCTCCAAAGAAGCAAATACAGCTTGTTCAACAGATACACATAGCTCAGTGGTAGGTTGCAAAGAAGGATAAAATTAATCTTTCTTCGGGCAGAGCCTCTGAGGTTAAACAGACAGTGCAGGTAAAATGCACCCCAGTAAACTAAGACCCAGTTTCTGCTCTCTGTAAAAAACGCTCATGTGGTTTTGAGGATGAACCTCTTCTGAAGAGGATTCAGAAACTTGAATTTAATTCTCAATGCCATGAGAGTCAGGCATACTGGGAATCTATTGCTTTGGAAATTAAGCTCTATTGTCACCATTTTTTTCAGCATTAGAAAGTTCTGCCAACAACAAGCCAGGCTAATTTGAGAGTTGTTGTGAGTAGAACCTGAGAAAATTATGAAGCAAAAGTTCCATAGTCAAATGGATGAAGGAGGGGAAAGAGAGTCGACTGCGCCGTAAATTATAGGCAGCAGAGTAGAGTCTGAGGTCTGACACACTGTATTTGAATATCTGCTTTGCCATTTAACTTTGTGACTCTGAGTAAACTTATTTAACCTCCTGGAGTCTCATTTTCATGGGATTGCTGTGAAATTTTATAGAAAAGGCATATATAAAGCACCTAAAACAGCAGGCACAAGAGTTGCTGCTCTAGACCTATTGATTTCCCCATCGTTTTACTTCCTGTTTTTTGGCTAAATTCAACTACTCATGCTCTTCTAACCTGTTAAGATAAAATGCCTACAAACAAGACAACACCATAATTAGCAAGGTTAAAACAAACAAAACTCAAGCTTAATAAAAACAGATGATTGAACTTGGTGTACCCCCCCCCCCAAAAAAAAAAAACAAAACTCAAGCTAAGGAGATAACATTTAATTTCATTTGTCTATGGGGTATGCTATAGTAAGAATATGGAGTTTGTGTATTTCCCATTTCCTGTTGCCAAGATGTAGAAAATGAAATTGTCATTTATAAGCATTAATGGATAATGTGAAAACACTGGTATCGCTGCAAACTTCACTCTCAATAAGCCCTGCTAATATTTAGGATTTTATTCCACAATGTAATGATGGCTAATCATGAAAAACATTATTAATACCCCTATGACTGAAGGCATTGTACACATTTCCAAATCGATTTGAACCAGGCTAAATCCTAGACCCACACTGTGAAACAAAACTAGTGTGTGGCAAGCAATAGTTTTTCCTAAGCCCCAATAACTCAGATATTTTCATTAAAATACACAAAACCCTGGACTTACTTGAAGCCTGCAAAGTCCATTTATTTTTTCCTTTTTATTCTTAAACAAAGGAGCTGAAAACATCAGAAATAATGAAAGCGGCATATTTTTATTGCTCTGTTCTTACAAGAACTGATTTTTAATGAAATTTCATTTAAAACAAAAAAATCTCATTCCTGTGCTGAACCTTTTGCGTGGCACATTCCAGCCTGAGGCTATCTTTTATTGGCCAAGTTATAAACCCCAGAAAAGGGGGTTTTATAGTGGAAATGCTGACAGAACCCGCATAGTGCTACTGGGTGCCTCTCTAATTAGTCTGAAATCCTGAAAGCTGAATTCCATAATATGTGGCCTGTACTGCAGCGAGATTACAGTGTGGGCCAAACCCCAAGCTTAACTGGGCATTTCATGTGCAATCAGGGCTTCATATAGACTATGGTGGAGCCTTTTACAGCTGTAAAATGCTCGTGCTTTTAAGCAAGAGAAGTCTTTATTGGTCCTCTTACTTATTTAAATGTTAAATAGGGCTGTTTGGATATTTTTGGATAATCTAGGAGTCCCTGGCACGCAGACCCCACTTTATACACGCGCTTCCACCTGGGCCTGGACAGTTGAATTTCTAGGGATTTGTTCTAGCACATACTTAAACACCTTCCATAAAGCCAGATTGTATTTGTGCTCAAGTGTTTGGTGCTAATGTTGACAGAAAAACATCCTGCCAGGGCACCGAAGTGAGAAAACAACAGGACCTACATAGCTTTACACTCAGGAGTCCGTTTTGGCTTGCCGCTCTCTCTCCCCGGCCCCCGCCCCCACTTGCCTGGTCTTGGCCCCCTGTTTGCCTGGAAAGATTAACAGGCGCTCATACTTGCTGGGTACAGGTCTGATAGGACCTATTTTTCTTGCAGCTGCAAAGCCCAGTCACAAGATTCCTCACTTAAGGTGCCCTGGCCTGAACCCAAGCTGGGCCAGCCCTTCCCCCAGGGCCCTAAGAAAAAAAATAGACGTTCCAGATTCCGTTAAAGAGGGAGTGCAAGGCCTACAGCTTAAGTACCCTCCCGCTTCCTCCACAGCAACCTTGATTTCCCTCTTGTTTCTCCTTTATCTTTTAGATGACTGGGTTCCTCCCACCATGGGTTTCAGCATCCTGAGGTGTTCTGCCATGTTAAGAGGTTAGGGGACATGCTGACCAGTCTCCTATCTATCAGAGACTATCGTCCAAGAGATACATGTCCCCAAAGTAAGCGGCCAGGCCCACGAAATGTCAGAAGGATTTGACGTTCTCACAAGTGCCGTCCTGAACTATAACCCTGGTGCCTTGTAGCTGAAGCCTCTACAGGCATAAGGTTGGGCACCCGGAAAACCTAGAGAACCTATTAAGGAAACTGGCAACGGGACTGCCTTTCTCTTGGAACTTCCTGTTCCTTTGTACAGCATTTTTCGTCCAGACATTACTCCTTGGCGGTTTTCGGGAACTAGGACTCTGCTTTATCCCTGCACTCTTGTTTCTTGGCTGCTTTTGCTTCGTTTCTACATCCCCTCACCTCCCTGATTAACAATGCTTGAATCTGACCTTTGGAACTCAAGGATGGTCTAGGAGGCCGAAGCCTTTTTTCTTACAAACAGAAAAGGGGAATCGCAGGAAGGCTTTTCTACCCCGGAGGGCCCCACAGAGCCCGGCTTGTTTTTGACATCCTCCCCCACCCCCGGCTTTCTTGATGCTCAATCTCGAGAGGAGGCGGTGCGAGAGAGAGGTTAATCATAAACTCAGCAGAGAAACGTGGTTTTTTTAGGCGCCAAACCAGGTTCGGTACGCCTGTGGCTCAGCAAGCCAAAACGCGGAGACACCAAGGGCTGCAGCCAAGTGAGGGGACAGGGGAACACGCCTCAGACCTGCCTCCCTGAGCCAAGGGGCTGGGGTATTTATGGGATGAATATAAAGAAGAGGCCGGTCTGGGGCGTGGGGGGTGTGGGGGGGCGCAGGGAAAGGTGATTGGAAGAAGGTGCGGTAGCTGAGCTACAGGCCTCTGCACGTGCTTAGCGCGATCTGAGGGTGGAGTTTTCACCCCTCTGACATCAAAAGGTAACTAAGTGGACACTCGCACATGCCCAGGTCCATGGTCCTATCCAGCCTTAACCCATTCAGCTGGAACTAGACACAGCTGACTCCAAGTTCCTAGAAAACAACTCAGGCAAACATCTAATTGTTTAGGCTCCATGCCACTTGGAGGGCACGCACGTCTTTCGTAGTGACTATTAAAACGACCTTTATTAGTGAAGGCAGGTGAAATGGATTTGACTAGTGAAGGCAGGTGAAATGGATTTGACTAGTGAAGGCAGGTGAAATGGATTTGACTAGTGAAGGCAGGTGAAATGGATTTGACTAAGGATTACCCAGTTTCAAAAAGACATTTTAATGAAGAAAACCTTGAGTAAAAAAATACAAGACTGGCAGCTCTCTAAGATGTGGCTGATTTAACTTGCAACAGAGAACTGAGACGCCACCAAAGGTACTGGAGCAATGGCATGTTAGTGGACTCGTTTTCAGTGGGTAAACTGCAGGTAGAAAAAAGAGGGTGGATGGAATTGGACAAGCTGACCCTAAAGTTTGCATGAAAGATAAAGAATCAAAAATTGTCGAGGCACATTTGAAGAAGCTAGGAAGGGAGAATTCATCCTGGAAGATATCAGAGTTTCTAGTAAAGTTACAGTAAGGGAGACATTGGGCTACTGGTTGGAAGACAAATAGACCAATGAAAGAGAACACAAAGGCCCAAAATAGACATATGGGCATTTAGCAGTTCTAGAGATAGTGTGAGATCTCAGCGACATAACACTTTTTAAAATGCTGCTTGGACAAATGGATAAACACGTAAAAATGTAGATTTCTTATATCATAAAAATGCATTTCAGAAGTGAAAAGGAAAAAAATTAAACTTTTAGTATTAAATATGGAAAATATGTAAAATGGGATAGAGCTTTATTAAATAAAATGCACAAACCATAGGAAGAGATTGATAAAGAAGACTAGCTGAAATTAAACTGAGAAACAAGCTGCAGAATAGGAGAAGGTATTTGCAATGCACATAACTGATAAAAGAGTGGACTCTGTGTGTGTGTGTGCATGTGTATGTAGGCACACTTATGAGTGCTGGGAGTATAAATTGTGCAGTCCCTTTGGAGAGAATTTGGCAATATCCAATGTGGTTCAAGTTGAGCATACTCCACAACACAGCAATCCCTTGTCTAGGGTATACAGTAAAGAAACTTTTGTCAAAGGAGTCATATGTAGGACTATTCAATGCAGTATTGAAATGATAAAAAATTAGAAACAACATAAATGTTTATAAACTATGAAAGAGAAAAATAAATTGTGGTACAAATATTGGCAAGGATGTAGAAAAAAGGGAACCCTCCTACACTGTTGGCGGGAATGTAAACCGGTGTAGCCACTGTGGAAAACAGTATGAAGACGTCTCAAAAAACTAAAAATGGAACTATCATATGACTCAGCAATTCCATTTCTGGGTATATATCTGAAAGAAGCAAAGATACTAGTCTGAAAAGAAACGTACACCTGAATGTTCATAGCACTAATTACAATAGCCAAGATATGGAAGCAACCTAAGTGTCCATCAACAGATGAATGGAGAAAGATGTGGTACATATATACAATGCAATACTACTCAGTCATAAAAACGAATGAAATTTTGCCTTTTGCAGCAACATGGATAGACATGGAGGGCATTATACTAAGTGAAATGTCAGACAGAGAAAGACAAATGCTGTATGATATCATTTATATATGGAATCTAAAAATTACAACAAACTAGTGAATGGAACAAAAAAGCAGACTCACAGATATAGAGAACAAACTAGTGGTTACCAGTGGGGAGGGAAGAGGAGCCATATAGGGGTGGGGGTAGGATACACAAACTACTGCATGTCAGATAGGCTCAAGGATGTATTACACAAAGGCGGAATACAGTCAGTACTCTGTAATAACTAAATGGAAAGTAACCTTTAAAAATTGTATAAAAGTTTAAAAAAAAACAGCTAAAAAAAGGAAAATAAATTATTGTAAAATCATAAAATGGATTAATACTATACAGTGGTTAAAACAAATGAATTACATCTACGTGTACCTCCATGACTATGTCTCAAAAATACATAGCTGATTGAAAAAAGCAATTTGCCAAGAATGTATACAGGATATAGACACTTTGAAACTATTACTAATTTTTCAAATTCACTAGATACTTCTATATTGTTATGGGTAAATATATTGGGTTGGCCAAATGTTTGTTTGGGTTTTCCAAAAGATGTCACAGAAAAACCTGAAGGACATTTTTGGACCACCCAATATATGTTGAAAAGTACAATGATAAAGTTATAAAGGCAATATTATATCTTCCAGATTGTGATTTCCTCTGTGGAGCAAACAGGAGGAATAGTTAAAGCTACATAGTCTTATAAACTTTATAGAAATTTCTATTTGTATTTTAAATCTCATCCTCTTAGTATCTTCCTTTTTATGTATAACTTACAGTGTACATAGGTTACTGGTTTAGTAGAACACATATATGAATATTTATGCAATCATTAGGTAATCACATGCAATCATCTTATGCAAAATGTTTTTGAGATACTTTTTCACTTATATATAAACTTTCTGTATCGATACATCATTTTCTTCAATATTTTCTATTTAACTAATACCCTTTTTGTTAGACTTTTTGTAATATTTCCAACAACACATTTCTTTCTGATTATAAATATATTCACTGTAGAAAATATAAAAAATAGAGAAAATTTTAAATCACTCATAATCCTACCAAAGAAAATCAAAATTAATATTTTTGTGAGTGTATTCTTCCATTCTCGTGTGTTTATACATCTGCAGTATATAGCCTATAATTCTAATTTTGGAAAAACTATTAAAAACTAGCATATAGTTTTGCCTTTTTTTAACTTAACACTTTGTCATAAGCATTTCTCCATATCATTAAATATTCTTTAAAAACTTAAATTTTAATAGTTGCATAGTTTCCATCAAATAGATTGACCATAAATCATTTAACCAGGCCTGTATTGTTGGACACTGATAATATTTCCAATTTGTCACTATTGTAAATAGCACTGTAATAAACACTGTTATATAGAAATTGTGGTAAGCCTCGGTGATTATGATAGTCTCTGGGTCAAAGGCTAAGAACTTTTTAAGGCTCTTAATACATATTGCCAAATTGCTTTCCAAAAAGAATCAGACAAAATTTTATACTTACATATAAGTGATATGGGAATATATTAAAGACATTAAACATTGTATTTTTATATAATCTAAGTGGGCATGCTAATTCATGAAATGAATCTGTCCTTGAATTTGATAGAAGAATCTATGCTTATGATTTAATTTGCTTACAATCCGTGCAAAAAGTAGTTCTTATAAGGATAAAATGTTTTCATAATTGAAACATTAGTCATCTAACTTGATAAATGTTCTTTTAGGACACACTGGAAACTAAAAGAAAAAAATTGAATGTTTCTTTTGTGGTATAAAAACAAATGAATACATCTGGAAATACTATAAATTTACATATTAAGGGTGCCTCAAAAAATAGAGAAAAAATACACATGGAAGAGGAAAAGATTCAATGTTTTTTAAATAATATGTACCATAATTGGAGCTTATTTATAAAACATTTTCATTATTAAAATCGAAACATATGGTTGTTTTTCATGAGTTGGCAAGTGTTTTTATTGCTTTGTAAAAAATTATTGAATTATGCTCTATAAATCTAATCAGCATATAGATTTTTAATGGTATATATTCTCTTTCATTAACTTAGAGCTGTTTTCCGTAAATACCAAATAGTGGTTAAAGCTCAAATTGAGAGCTTACAAAGTTAAGTCTAGGTGTTAAAAATTCAGACAACTCATATTTTGAAATATAATTTTAGAACATGTTCTAGGTGTTTTCAGGTTTTCATGGGATGCCAATTCAAGTGATTTCTAAAGGAATGCTTTACTCTAACTTCCACTTTGAAGTATAAATACTACCAATAGAAAAGCAAAGATTTGCGGATAAGTAGTTTTCAATGCCAGAAGTCAATAAAGGTCAGAGGGGCTTCCCTGGTGGCACAGTGGTTAAGAATCCACCTGCCAATACAGGGGACATGGGTTCGATCCCTGGTCTGGGAAGATCTCACATGCTGCAGAGTAACTAAGCCCATGTGCCACAACTACTGAGCCTGTGCTCTAGAGCCCATGAGGTACAACTATTGAGCCTGCGTGCCACAACTACTGAAGCCCATGCACCTAGAGCCCAAGCTCCACAACAAGAGAAGCCACTGCAATGAGGAGCCCACGCACCGCAATGAAGAGTAGCCCCCAGCTCGCTGCAACTAGAGAAAGCTCACATGCAGCAACGAAGACCCAACGCAGCTAATAGCAGCTAATAAATAAATAAATAAATTTATTTTAAAAATTAATAAATAAAGGTCAGAGCTCTCTGAACACAAAAATGGGTTATGTTTACTGTGTTCATTCTTTCTAACAGTCAAAGGGATATGAAATTTCAGATAATTTTTGCCAGTTTCAATTGAAGAAGGAAGAATCTTATGGAGATAAAGCACAAAACTGTCACAACTGCTCCTTAAAATGTGAAAACAAACCATGTTAAAATGGTATTTTGTTGAAATTTGGGATTCAGTTCCAAATAGCTCAACTTTAAAAGTCCAGTGTATTAAAATAGTTTTTGTCTGTCTGTGCCACTTCCTGTCTTTCATGAATGAGCTCTGAGCCCCTCCAAAGACCAATGACAGTGCACGCAAGGCCTCTTTGAGAGAGGACTGGGAAAGGAGCGCTCATATGCTAGGGAGATAGGCAGTGGATGGGAAAAGAAGCATGATTATTCTTCTTGGAGCTCCTAGTCCCAGCTGCTAGGTCCTAGGAGATCAGTGGGTGTCACAAATATTCCAGTGGTGCAATAGGAACATGGTAATTTATTGAGTTTATATCATGACTTTTGTTGAGAGAAAAAAGTGAGTGAAAGATTAAAAGAACAAGTTTTATGAAGACCCAAAGGTGAACTCTTAACTGTTGACTCCAAACCCAAAATACACTGAACAATAGCATAATAGGTAAACAAGCCCATATTTCTTTTTTTTTTTCCCAGAAACAAATTATAATTCTGTTTCTTTAGGATAAGATTAATTTATTAATTAGTACATATTGGTTGCTTATTATGTGCTCAGCTATGTGCAAGTGAGACAAAGAGCTATGAGCCATGGTTTCCTGCAAGTAAGGAGTCAATCTACTTGGGTACCTTACGGCACAGGGTAAAATGAGACCCAACGATGGCAGCCTTCTTTTGAAGCTGACATTGCCGTAGGAACTCACTGACCTAATGATGTCTATGTGCTCTTAGGGTACCCATTCTATTGACCGTTAATCCAATAGTACAGACAGTTAAGCATCTAGAAGACACAGCTAACACATCCTCAATACAGTCACTGTGACTTTAGTGCTAGGAAAGAGTGGGGAGGCATATAGCATAATGGTCAAGAACTTTGGCACTGGAGTTAAATTCGAACCAAGTTCAAGCAGTTCACTACTCTCCTAGCTATATACCTTGGGCAAGTGAAAAACACCCTGAACCACAGTTTTCCCATCTGTAAAATGCAGTATCTAGCTGAGAGAGCTGCTGTAAGGATTAAAAGAGTGATGCATGAGAATGCCTAGGACATAAATACAGATTTCCTTGACTTGAAGATGTTATCAGTTGGACACTACACCATTAGTCACATAACAGCTTTGGAGACAGAAGAAGAAATGTTAGATTAAATACAAACATTAAAATAAAACCTGCTGATAGTATATATTTATGTACTTTCTTGTTATCATGCTCTAAGTCTGCAACTTAGCTTTCTCCATATTGGGATAGAGTCCGCTCAATCACTTTTGGTAATAATAGTTATGAGTATGTAGCAAGCCAGTGACATGTAGCTTTCCATAGCTGACACTTGTGATTTTAATCTTGTTAGCATCTTTTGGACTGAATATAATTTTTGAGGGTCATGAAAAAACCAGGTTTTCACCTGCATTTCCTGTTTGGTTAAATGTGTGGCACTTTCTCCTTAGCTAAAGCAAGTAGCTTTTCTTGAAAGGCAGATGCTTGAGATACAATCCCTCACAATGCATGAATGGGCCACACCAGGTTCTCTTGCTTTGGTAATTCTAAAATGTAATCTGCTAGATTCGGCAAGTTCTATTGTCTGTAGTCATATTTCCAGGCACAGGACAAGCATTCATCTATGTTCCCAATAACTTTTTCTTTCAATGCTGCATCATAATGTAATCTTTCTGAAGATATTTTCAGGACAATTAAGGATACACCTTTAAATAAAGTTCAATCACTTGTGGTGCTGCCAATGCAAATAATTAATTGAGATGATAATCAGATAAACAGATACTTCCTAAGCAAGCCTCATTTCAGATATACCCATGCAATGAAACTACTTGCCTAGAAGCCAGCAGTTTTCTCCTGACATCCCCCCTTCCTCAGAAATGCTAAAATGTGGCTCTGAAAAGGAAGGGTATGATGAGGTAGAGAAGGAGAGAGAGGGCCTTCTAGGCAGAGGAGGTGGCATAAGCAACAGCATAAAGATACTGGAACAATTTGATGTGGGGAGAGTTTGGGGGGTTGCAGGGAAACCAGAGGGGATTGGGAGCTCAGACACATTTGTTGAGACACTGGCTTGCCAGTTGAGGTAATTTGGGACTTAATGGTTTGAGAATCCATGAAAGGTTTCCAAGCAAAGAAATGACATAACTTGGGCTTAGAAGAGACATTCTTCTGATATTGTGTGGGAGGCTAGAGTGAAGGACAGCAGTTATATGGATATATTGAAGGCCTGGGTAAAAGAAAGTGCAAGCTTCGACTAAATGACAGACATTTAGGAGCAAGAATTGATGACCAAATAGATGGAATATTTTACTAATTAGTTTAGGTAGTCATCTAGTAGGACCTCTAAAAACAAAATACTTTAGTTTTTGAGGGTGGAACAAAATAAACCAAAATGTTTTAAAATTGTAATGATTGGTAGTCAATATCTTTTTTTTTTTAGAGTGCATATTTCCAAGGATAGAGAATAGAATTTTATCTTTGCATATTTTTCCTTGCGAATAAGCAGTTATGGCCCTTGTCAGGGTGATGGGCACAGATGGAGATTCTGAGCCAGAGATCTTCAGATAGCTTGTCCACAGCCAAGGAGCCACCAGGACAATTGTGACACATCTCTGTCTTCTTCCTTATTGACTTTGGCAAGGAAGCTTTAGAAAGTAGGACAGGCAACTCAGCATTAGAGAACTGAAAGTAAAGAAGTAGCTCTTAGCTCAGTGAAGGGCAAATAAACATATTTACAGATGTAGAGTTGTAGCATTTAAGATAATGTTAAAGCACTTAGAAGTTAAACGTTCCCTTAATCCTTAATCTGTCAGGTAAGAAGCACAACTAAGAAATATTAGTATAGTTATCTAAATAAATAACTTGCATTGTTAAAAAAAAAAAACCAGCCAGATGAGGACCCCATGGCACATAGATGTACCCTTTTGAAGAGTTCACCCTTGCTGTAAGCATGATGGTGGCACCCATGCTACTCTAATTCAACCACTCAACACGGTGTGCTGCATGTAGCCACAGAACCTGAAAGGAGGTAAAGGCCTTCGTTGAACTTGCCTTGCAATCTTAACCCTGTTTCAATGGTAGAAATGTTCCACCTTCCAACATTCAAACATTCCAATTTAAATTCTCATCAGAGAAGAGAATTTGTTGCCTGATATATGGAGATACATGAAATGTGAGGAATTATCAAACTATAGAATTTGTGCAGGTCTCAATGGTGGATGAAGTTTTATTTAATCAAGAGATGAGAACCAAAGAAGGGAAAGAAAATAACATTAATGCAACTCATTTGCAAAGATGACACTGGGTTTGATTACTCATCCTAGAATCCTGGATTCCATGTCAGGAAACTTTGATTCCCCTCCAGAGACAATGGCTTTGGAGTTGATGCTTTTCATGTATGTGACTTTATAAGGTCATGCAGAGTAGCAGTAAGAATATATAAACTTGTAGCATACTGGGATTTTGCCTGAATTTTATAACTTCTAGATATAGCAAAGCTCTATCTTAGTGTAGTGTTGGATTGGTAAATGTGTAATTTTAAGCAAAGTGTAATGAAGCATTGACATGCATATCTTCTGGAATTTATTCATAACATGAGACCATGATGAGTTCCATTTTCATTCCTTACTGAGCCATTTGTTCTTTATTCCATAAATACAAACCAATGACACAATTGTAATTGTAGAGGCTTATAGAAATGGAGGCCTCAAAACCAAGAAATGAAAGATGGTAATACCTGAAGAAGCAATGAAGAAACTGTGATTTGTTATTTGAAGTGGAGGCATGGAATGACAGACAAAATAGGTTAAAGAATAAGGCAAGAGGCTGTAGAACATCAGAATCTTCATGAAAAACCAAGTTCAATATGTATAGATATAGCCATACAGTTCTTAAAAGCATCAGATTAGAGAATATTTACGGAAGTGCTCACAAACCATAAAGCATTATAGAAATACATGATTATATGTGTTATATTTTAGAACGAGAAAGAGAAAATACTTCGTAACTAATGTACTCACACACCATTTAGAATCTATCTTAGACTGATCCTTCAAGGCTCTAAGGGATCTTTTCATTCTTATTGTTTTGATGGTTTACGCATTTCTAACTACTACTACTTCTATCATATATCCTTGAGAAAGAGAAGCATAGAATTATGACATGAAGGTGACATTTTAAAGATGGAACGGGAAAAGGAATTATGAATACAGGAGAGAAAAATAAAATTGGGAACAGAAAACTAAAACTCAAAATAATTTATCATTCAATGAATTCAGTCAACAAATATTTATTGAGTTAAATGTCTGGTTAAATGTCAAGAATTGCTAGGGACTGGGGATCCAGAAATGAAAAGACAAAGAAATTAAATGTGTATTGTTGCCCTGAGTTCCTTGAAGGAAAATGATGCTTATAGGATGCAGACAAAATTGACTGACTGGCTTAGAGTATCTTGACGAATATGTTTTCTAGTAGAGGGGATTCTTTCAGCTTCATGCCTGATCTCGAGATAGCCACAGGCACTGTCTTCACACAAGATGTGATCTGTTGGGTCATTGGTCAAATGGTTGATCATGTGTCAGTAGCAGTACTTAGGAGTAATTTTATAGCTTTTTTTTCCTCCATCATGTCAAAAAATACACAGAATTGAGAAATACACAACATTATTTATTTTGAAAAATGGACAACCCTATCCTAGTCAATGAACTGAATGAGTGGCATCAGGAATTTAATGGTGGCTTACTGGAAGAAGAGAAGATATGACAGAAGTCATTCATTTACGAGAGCCACAAACAAATGGAGCCTGGGAAGCTGCTGTCACTGGTCTGGGGTTGTGAAACATGCTTAATACAACCAAGCTGCATTGACAATAGCTGAGGAATGCCTACCTGTAATTGGTCTATACATTCAGGAAAGAAGATTTTATTCAGCAAAGATGTGACTATCAAATGTGCCAAGTTGCTTTATGGGTAGCTGAGCTTTAGAAAAGCAACTATAAGGGGCAAAGGGCCTAGTACTGCTACAAAATGATACAGAGGGAGTATGTGTCTGCCTAGGAAATTGTTGACTTGGCTTATGCAGTATGGAACAGCATTCATTACCGTGGTGGATTTACATGTCCTGGAAATGGAACCTCAGTTTTACATGCTTAAAAATTTGATTTTTATAGGCACACCAAGAGTGAATTCATCTCTCACGACTGATTTCGTGGTAACCAAGCTCATGAGACTGATGTATAAAACCATAACTTCCAATTTACTAGTTTTATTTATTTATTTATTTTTTATAAATTTATTTATTTATTTTATTGGCTGTGTTGGGTCTTTTTTGCTGTGCATGGGCTTTCTTTTATTTTTTTATAAATTTATTTATTTATTTATTTATTTATTTTATTGGCTGAGTTGGGTCTTTTTTGCTGTGCGTGGGCTTTCTTTTTAGTTGTGGTGAGTGGGGGCTACTCTTCATTGTGGTGCGTGGGCTCCTCATTGCTGTGGCTTCTCTTGTTGTAGAACATGGGCTCCAGGCGTGTGGGCTTCAGCAGTTACAGCAGATGGGCCCAATAGTTGTGGCTCACGGGCTCTAAAGTACAGGCTCAGTAGTTGTGGCACACGGGCTTAGTTGCTCCGCAGCATGTGGGATCTTCCTGGAGCAGGGATCGAACCCATGTCCCCTGCGTTGGCAGGCGCATTCTCAACCACTGTGCCACCTAGGAAGCCCTGGGCTTTCTTTTAGTTGCAGTGAGTGGGGGCTACTCTTCATTGTGGTGCGCGGGCTCCTCATTGCCGTGGCTTCTCTTGTTGCAGAGCACGGGCTCTAGGCACATGGGCTTCAGTAGTTGCAGCACATGGGCTCAATAGTTGTGGCTCATGGGTCCTAAAGCGCAGGCTCAATAGTTGTGGCGCACAGGCTTAGTTGCTCGGTGGCATGTGGGATCTTCCTGGAGCAGGGCTCGAACCCGTGTCCCCTGCATTGGCAGGCGGATTCTTACCCACTGCGCCACCTAGGAAGCCCTACTAGTTTTATTAATAGTGAAAATATACCTATCCCTGGAATTAACCTATTCCCAGTCCATAAGATACACTCAATTCTTCCCTTTGGCAATCAAATTGTAATCAGAAGGTGACTTGAACGTGAGTGTTGAATCAAAACAAAGGGAGTTCAAAGAATCAAATGTGTAATTGTGTCAGATTAATGTAACTTGATGCATAAGCTTACAATAGAAATGGCCTTGCCCAAGAGTTCTGAAAATCCAAAGTCCTAGGCCTGAAGCTCTCCTGCCATGGATAGTGCTGTTTAATTTTTGTCTCTGAGTTATTTCATTTCTTAGCTTCCGCTCCAGTTTATAAACAGTCAGGTGGTGAAGAGTTACAGATACAGTGTCTTAGAGGAAAAACTTAGTGTGCCCTGGAAAATACACGAGGAACTATTATTTCATTTGGAGGTGATTTTGTTAGCACTGCCCAATTCCCTTGCATCACTCTGCACGTGTGTGTCACATGGCAACTGGTACATGGATTAGCCAGTGGCGATCTAGAATTGATAAAAGCCTCTGTTGCTATTACTGAAGAACACTGAACGGTGTGCCCCATGTGATCATAACTTCTGTCAGGAAGACATTTATGCTCAAGTGAGCAAAAAAACCTGAATGCACAAACTGAAATTGAGATGGGAAAAGATTATGGGATAAAGAGAGTCTGTCACCATTAATAAAGGGTCAGGTGTCTCAGCAGAAAAAGTGTCTTCCAAGGAGACGTTCTTTGGTTCTTGCCAAGCATCTTTTGAACTCTTTTCTTACCCTGCTCCACCTCTGCCTTTGCAGTGCAGAATCCTCAACATGATGGTAAATATTTTGCCTCCTCCATGCAGCTCACTGTACTGAGAAAAGCCAAGTTGTGAAAATCACTCTGAAACTGGAACAATGTGTTGCAGGAAGGGGGACCCCTTCCAGGGCCCAAGAGTGGGTTCTTGTCTAACACTTGAAAATGAATTGTTGGAGGAGACGCTCTGCTGACAAAGCAGGAGGCTTTATTTGGAAAAGGCGCCCAGGCAGACAGCAGTAGGGTGAGGGAACCCAGGAGGACTGCTCTGCCACGTGGCTCTCAGTCTCGAGTTTTATGGTAACAGGGTTAGTTTCTGGGTTGTCTCTGGCCAATCATTCTGACTCAGGGTCCTTCCTGGTGGTGCACACATCACTCAGTCAAGATGGATTCCAGGGAGAAGGATTCTGGGAGGTTGGTAGGACATATGGACTGGAGTCTCCTCTTTCCTTTTGACCTTTCCCGAATTCTTCTGGTTGGTGGTAGCTTGTTAGTTCCACATTCCTTACCAGGACCTCCTATTTGTAAGATAACTCATGCAAGTGGTTACTATGGTGCCTGGCCAGGGCAGGCGGTTTTGGTCAGTGGTTCCCCTAACAAATGGACAGCGATGAAGAATGGAAGGCAAAGATGCTGCCTTCTCATAAAGCTGTTAGGTCAAACCACTAAGAGTTCCAGGAAGAAAGATTTCCTCTTGGAAAGGCTTCCTTCATGCGTGTTCACTCTGAAGCCCTTAAGTAGGTCTTCCAGGCACTGCAAAGACGTTAGCCAGCATATTATATCTAATGAATGCTGGCACAGCACAGCCACATAGGAGGAGTCGGCTCCAGGAATAAGGGAGTGAGCTAAATTAGCCCAAATGCTAAGCAGGCCCTATTGTTATTATGTATATGAAGCTTTGAAATTTCCCTTCTGGAAGCACATTTTATTGCATTATCTCCCCAATAGACCCTAGCTTTGTTTTTTCTTCAACAGCCTTTCTTCTGAAGCATGAATCCAAGGGGTTGCTGCCTCAAAGAATGATACCAACAGCAGAGTGAACAGAGTTGATAGAACTGAAGCTGAGGGCAGGATGAATTGCAGAGTGAATGTGAATAGGCAGGCCATAATTTCCTCCTATTCAGTTGTATATAACCGGATAATGATAGGACGTGGGAGGGGGAGGAAAATGTTCTTATGCATTCTTATGTCTCCCGCCTCCTTTTTCTTCTCCTTCTCCTTTTCCTCCTTCTTCTTCTTTCCTCTCCCCTCCCCCATATTGGACAGGCCCTCACGGAAGTGTTACATACAATTTTAACTCCTTAGTCAAAACAAGATGTGGAAAATTCAAAAGTTTACTTACTGAAAAAGTGTCTTCTGAAATGTATAGAAGGCATCTGCTTTCCACATTCTCTACTGATGTCAAGAGCTGCTCTTCTCTAAGAGTGAATTTTGAGCCATGCTCAACTCCGTTTCCTTTAGCTCCTAATTTCAAGCAACCCATCTTTAATTCCTACTGAAATTTCATTTCTTTAATTTGGGGCTTCCTGTTTACTTTCCCCATCCTGATTATCCTATCTAGAAATGACTATAATGGTAATTGAGTTGGTCAGTGGTAACCGCTTCTGGTGTCTCAGGCTCTATATTTACCCCAATCTCAACTTCAGACATCATTTTTATTATACCACTTTTCTAAGATACTTAATTTACTAAAGGCAAAAAAGGAGCTAAGTATTTCATCATCTTCAAAATTAATTATTAGGTATTATTTCTAGTCATCTTATTTGGGCTCCAAATAAGATGCATGTCCATAATTAGGAAGTAAGATCATGAAAAATCATGATAACTAGAATGAAAAAGTAAGAAAACAAACTATGTTTAGCAGTTTTTTGGAAATCATCTTGAAGCAATTCATCCTAGTAGGACACTTGCAAATATATTACTGACGAGAATGGAATACTGCCCCCAAATACTCCAATCTAAAATTCAACAAAGATAAAATAAGACGCAATCTTACAGTGTAACACAAGACAACATATGACATATTGACATATTGGTATTTTGGAAAAGAGGCACGTTGTAGAAAACATGGTCAGTGAATTCTGTCCCAGATGCTCTGATTCTATAAGGCTGGTATATATGCTTAGTCTGATACATGCTCATCTAGAGTCTGGGGTAGGGTGATGTGGTTTGGTACAGGGTAGAAACATCTGTCAAAGACATTCAGTTCCTATGCCCTCATACTGAGTATGCCACATGACTTTATGCTAAATAAACTCATATGAGACTTATGAACTAGGAGCCAATTTATCAGTTTTTGGTTGGAGCTACAGCCTGGGGAAAAACACCTGCTCCTTGTGTGGGGCACTCCTTCTGAATGAGCAGGTGAACTCAAAGGGGCAGGATGGGAGTTAGTGGGAGGGTCCTGGTCCACATGAGTTGAGCACTCGCAGACTGATTAACCCTAGATGGGGTAAGAAAATTACATTTATGAAACAGAAACTGAAAGTGCTGACCTTAAGACAAACTCTTGGACCATGAAGACCATATACCTTTAAGCCAAGCAATCTTTCTGTACAAAATTCTGAAAGAACTTTATGCTGTTTCTAAACATTTATGCTCATAAAAATCATCTGGGGAGCTTTTGAAAAATGCAGACCTCTGGCCCCACCGCCAAGGATCATGAGGCAGATGGTCCACTGTCTTCACTGTGAGAAGCACTGCTTGATATAAATCCTTAAATCTAGCTACACGCATTTGGCATTCTTCTGTCTACAAACCATTTCATTCTCAGGACATAGCTTTGTATGCAGCTGTGTGTGAACTTACTCCAGCTTAGGGATGGCAGAGTTTAGGCAAGTGGACTGCAGCTCTCTCCTCCTGGGTCCAGGGCAGACACCCTTAGCTCATTCCAACACTTTTTCCTACTGACTCCTGGTATGATCTCAGAATCCTTCTCAATACTGGTTCCCAGAAGCTACTGCCAGTTGATAGAATTTGGCATGGAGTCAAACTATGTTACCGTCTTTGTTCTAGATCAGTGATCCTCAAGCCTGGCTCCATGAGAAGGGACCTCAGGCTCTGCCCTTGGCGCACAGTAGATGCCCTGCACATTGCCTGGCACAGAGTAGGTATTCGGGATTTCTCTCTTGCTCTTCACAAGAGTTAGGGACGACTTTCAAGATCTCCTACTTCTTGGCTTGCAACTGAATAAATACCTTAATAAAATACTGTGAAGCCTCCTAATGTTCATTTATCTGTGTGATTCTCGGGAAGAGGGTTCTTTAAGCACCCATTCTGTTTGGGAGGCTGATCTACAGGCCAGAGGAGTACCTTTGTTCTTGGGGACAAGGTCACCTCAGGCTTTAAAGCTGTAATAGGGTCTATCAGGTAATGTCAGAACTAGAACTTAATGAAGGGACAAGGCTCTAAAGAAAGCCCATAGTCGTCAGCTGTAGATATTTCACCTAGCTTTTCTTTGAACCCTGGGAAAGCTTTTTTTGTGGGTATAGGTCCTCCCTTTTTTGGCTGATAATCATTTAGAACAATTATTATAGAGGATGATTTGGGGTTTTGAATATAGAGACTTTCTGTGATTGGAAATGTTAGAGTTTAACATACTTATTAAAAATAAATAATTAAAGTCACAAGCTTATTATTATTTTAGGATGGTGCAACTCTACGGAGGCCAGTGAAATAAAAGTATTCACATAAGAGGAAGTTGGAACTTGCTAAGCAATTGGCACGCCTCATTTCATATGTTAGAGAACATTTGTGAATGCGGCAGAAGATCCATCATGCCTGATGTATTTAGGGGTTCTCATTGGGCACTAGGGTGGAAATACTATAAACGCCATCTATGGTATCTTTGCTCCTCTCCCCAGCATCTTCGGAAGATTTCGCTGCTGAGGTATAGGGTCTGCCCTTGACCCTTACATGTCTCCTTCCACTCTGTCTACATTTAGTTTGTTTCACTCTATATTTTCACACTAGGCTTTATCTGTAACTTAGTGGATCTCCTATTTGTATCACTTTGAAATGTCTTGCTGGTCAGTCAGGTGCCTGACACCGTGCTGGGAAACAAAAGGTAAACTTGGCAAATATTTCATAAATTATTCACTGATTTTTTTTGAGGTTTTCATGGGTTAAGAGCTAGAAAGTGGTCTCATACATCCAAGGCAGAGTGACAGAGATTTCTTTCATGATGACACATAATGAAAAGGCAACATTCCTTCTATTAATATCAAGTACCTTTATATACCAAATACACATATATGCCCCAATATTATTTTCATTCAGCAAAGTATAAATAAAATTTTTCCTAAGAAGATCAGAAGATGTATTCTTGGTGGTTTTTTTCTCTGTGTACAAATATTTTGTGTGCACAGTGGCCATAATTCCACTGGGGAATAAGAGTGCTCTTTCCTATCTCAGTTTAGCTTGATTGAATACATTTATTTTGAAAGTTCACATGGCCAATCTTTTCTTAGCAAACAAAAACATTGAATAATCCAAGAAAATAATTTGTTAGAATTTCATTGTTAATTCTAGTCCTTCTGATAGCAGTCTAGTTTGTTCTCAGCTTCGCCATGAATTGAAGAGGAACCAAAAATGAAAAGAATGAGTGTCTAGTTCAGAAAAACTTAGAAATGAAATTTGATTTGTAGAATCAATGAATCATAATGTTCTAAGACTGCTTAACGACCTCAGAAGTCATCTAATCCAACTCCCCAATTTTGTAAATGTGGAAAGTGTGACTCAAATTAAGAAACCTGTGGGATGTGATACAGCTTCTTGGTGTTATACTCTGGACTACATGCTCTCTTCACTTTCATTCTCTTAACACAATTGGAAATAAATACTTAGAGTTTGTTCTTTTTCATCATCATTGGTTAAACTTCTCCACACCCATAGGAGGCAGAGCTGAAGCTTAAGTGTTTCTCCTAAACTTCATGGGTGCAAACTAGGAATTTCTTGATTACTAGAATTTTTAAAACCTCAATCAAATGATATAACTTATACAAAACATTACAGACAGAACTTGGAAAATAGTAGATGCTCAATAAAGATTTTTAAAAAGTTCTTCTTTTTGTCTAAATTGCAATTCAGATATTTGACATTTAATTATTCTTTTCAGTAGTTGTATGTTTAAAACAGTATTATTGGAACTGTAGACATAGCCTCTCTTCCCCTATCTTATCTTTTACAAGACTATTTGTATGAGACAAAAACAGGTAGGAGGTGGAGGATGAGGTCTTGGACTCACAGGGTATTAAGCAAGATTCTCCGAGACCCTATGGCACAAGGGTGTTAGTGACTCTTGTAGTTGAGAGACTGGGTTATAATTTGTGTTGAAGCTACATGGGTTTTCAGTGGCAGGTTTTGTACATAACAGGGAGTTTCTGGATCTTGTTAGCTCAGGGCAAAAAGTCATGCTTTGGAGCAGTTACCCCAGCAGGAGGAGAAAAGATGATGGTTGGTAATTACATCAGTTTTGCACTGTTGAGCAGATGTTCTTGCAGATAGATTTTGGCTGGCATTTACAGAATACCACTAGTGATTCTCATGATAGTGTCAGGGCTGCTACAAGTGGAGGAAACTGCAGGTCTGTAAAACATTGTGAGAAGGAGGAAGAGGGAACCAGACAGGAGTCTGGAAGTTAAAAAGCAACACTTAGAGCTCTAGTGAGATTTGTTTGGAGATGGTAGTTTTGCTAGACTAGATAATTAGATCTAATACATATCTGATAACTTATTTTGCTATTTAACTTTGAGAGTAATTTGGTAGTTCATCAGTGTTTGAAAAAATAGATTATTTCTTCTTAAAGTAAGGGACAATTTAGAAAAGAGATGAGGGAGCTGAACTTTGATTAAAATATACAATTAAGCAGCAGGATCAAACATATAGTGAGTAATGGAAAAGAATGACCACAGGAGCTGTTAGCAAGGGATGCTATCCATTTGGCTAGAAATTCTGGCCCATTTCAAATGAGGTAGAAATTGGGATGGTCAGCAATGCGGCACTGCTGGTTGAGCCTATTTTAAGGAAGAGCCTATTTTCCCCTCTTGGCTTAAAAGTCTTTTCAAATTTATCCTGTTAATTTCTTTTATACTGACTTACCTTCTCTCTATGTTCTGGAATATATAAGTATACTCCTAGCACTAGATCCTGGCATCTTCTTTTGTTGGTGTCATAAGTAACTGTAAAGTTTTCTCTATACACAGTGATGAGAGTATATTTTAGCTTACTGACAGACAACATTAATTTAAAAGATAAATTCTAATACATTGTAATTGTATTGGAATTCATACTATTTCATTTTTCCTGGCCACAGAAACAGTTTAAACACTGCCACCTGCTGCCATGGGCTCTTCTGGGTAAATGATCCAAAAAATAAAGACAAGGAAGGGAGGGAGGGAGGGAGGGAGGGAGGGAGGGAGAAATAAAGAGAAAAGAAAGAAAGAGAAAGAAAGAAAGAAAGAAAGAAAGAAAGAAAGAAAGAAAGAAAGGAAGGAAGGAAGGAAGGAAGAAAGGAAGGAAGGAGGGAGGGAAAAGAAAAAGAAAGAGAAAGAGAGAGAGAAAGAGAGAGAGGAAGAGAAGAAAAGAAAAGATAGATGTATGGTGATACCAGTGGAGGTAGGGAAAGGTGGGTGAGTATGGAAGAGCCCAGTAGAGTATTTCATGCACACTTGGGCTTAATAACACTTGAATGGGTTAATTAATGGATGAAAGAAATGATATGATTCTAGAAAAGTCATTTCTGAGCACTAGTTACCTATTACAGAAGTGCTAAAAGAATTCTCTTTTGCAGAGATAGTATGTACTTGGGCACATATGTTTTGGGAAGCAGATGCACCATTGTTTTGTGAAGCAAATATTTGGTCTCAGAATTGATTAATAACATCAAGAGAGCCACCTTGCCCACCTCTGTGGCTCTAAAGAGAGGACCCAGTGTTCCCTCCTTGGTCTCTTGGTTTACAACCAGCTCAAATTTGGCTTTTGTGAGTTGTGAGTGAGTTTCATCTCGTTAATCATTATGATGTTTATTTCTCTTCTTTCATAAAATGTCTATTTTTTTCTCTGCAAAATGGGACCACAGGAAGTTACAGTAATGTAACCAGATTTTTTTCAATCAACAAAATATCAGAGGCATGTTTTCACATATTAAACATCCCCCTGTAATGATATTTTCGTGGCTATGCAGAGTGTGCTCCATTGTATAAACCATAGTTCTTGAGCAATCAAGTTTTTAAAAAATATTTTGTTATTCTAAACTATGCTGTCATGAACAGCTTTTTAGCTAAATCGTTGCCACACCCATGATTATTCCTTAACATAATTTCATAAAAGTAGAATTACTAGGTCAAAGAGTGAGATGAATCTTAAATGGCAAACTTCAAGCACAGTGGCAAGTGATGGGAGAGATGTTTAGGAAATGCCAGGATTTACTGGTATTCCCCCCAAAATGCCCTCTAGCCCAGGGATAATTCTAGGCAAAATAGTAAAGTGAGACTTTTGCTTTTAAGCTCCTTTTTCTGTTCTCTTTTCTCTCTTCACAAACCCACTTTCTTTTTCTTTCCCAAAGCACTTAGTGTATTTTAAGTTACAAGGTTAAGAAACCTTTCCTAGGAAAGGATCCAACAGATCCATTTATGTTAGGGTCTAAATGACTGATATGGTATTAATTCCAATTTCCTTAAAGACTAGACCTCTGTTTTAGTAAGTCAAAGGATTAACATCCAAGTATGGGGTTGGGATATCCACTGGAGAGGTTAACAAAAACAGCTTTCCAAATGCCCTGACATTGTACATCACAGGCAGACAGCCATTCACACCTATTCAGGAGGCCACCTCTCATATATGACATCACGGATGTATTTAGTGTTTGTCCTTACTGTCATTTCCATGTGATGTTGTAGGACCTATACCCAACTCATAAAATAAAGGGATCTCATTTCATTCTGGTTCTTAGGAGCTTACCAAAAAAATGCTCTTTTTAATAATGATAACCCCTGAAATTGAACTTTAAAACCAATACAGGAAGCTCTTTGAATCTAAGGATAATTGTTAATGGAAAAAGGGCACTTGAAGTAAATTTACATAAAATGAGGAATCAAATTTCAAAATATTTTATCAAATAGGAAACTCTAGCTTAAAAATAAAACAAAAATTATACAAACAAACGTGTTTTCTCTTAAGTTTGACCACCTTTGGATCACATTTGCAACTATGTGCCAATTCTAAAAACAAAGGACCAATCAAGAGAATTTTTTTTGGTATAATTTTTCTGATGCCACTGTGACAACATGACTCAGTGTCCTTTATGGCATGTTTGACCTTTTCAGTGTAAATATGAAGTTAGTTTAAAAAAAAAAATAGTCTAGGGTTTCATCCAACTTCCCAAAGGCCTTATTTTATCCCTGGATACTTACATCATTGTCTTTTGAAATGCCTGTTGCATTGTTGATTCTTAGCTGGTTTAACTTGGCCAAACTGTCAATGGCTTTGCTTCAAGATTTGAGCAGCTGAAGGCTGGTGTTGAGGGGGCACGTATTTATTAAGAAGTCAGTTCATTAGTGAACACATTCATGTTCTGGTGACTTTTGCTTTCCTGCTCAACCTTAAAACCGTAGGGATTCAACTAATTAATACTTGGTTATTGAGCAACGCCCTGTTCTCAATTTCTTGGTGGACGTTTGGTGTTAAGATATTTGGGTCAAAGAGCCCAGGGTCATTCATTCCATTCTACAGATGTGTAAAGTGAGGTGAAGGTGGCATCAAGCAGTGTCTTTAAAGTCAAAAAAAGCAAATGTGGAGTGATACAGGTTCTCCATCGTGTACTCACCCACCAACTCAGCTCCATTCCTCTGTGTGCTGAGCCCTTATTTAGGAGTGATGTTGCTGGCAAATGGGAACCTGACCATTAAGAAAAAGAGCATCTTTACCCTGGCCTATACCATAATAAACTGAATGACAGAAAAACAAATGTCACTTATTAGAACATTGAGGTTTACTGTTCAAGTGATTAACTAAAAATCATTTGTATGATTAAATGCTGGAAAATAATTTGCTTTCCTCATGAACCTGTAGCTTAGATCTCATTACACAGAAGTGCTGCATATTAGTTGAAGCAAATTAACATTCAAACACTTTCTGGAGTGGCTGCTAATCACAGGCTGTTAATTACTGTCATTACATTAGGCTGCAGCAGAGACTACCCAAAGAATCATTCTCATGATCTTGGTATTTGAAAGTGATATTCACCAATAAAAACACATGTCAGACATACAGAAATTGCAAATTGCTGAAACTGCTGACGGGGTTGAAAATTGTGCTGACTATAAGTACCCATCTAGTGATGGATGCATTCTTGACACAGTTTCAGTGTTTGGACTTAGGAAATAATGAGTATCAATGTCCTAGCAAGGGAATATGCAAAGACGAAGGAGCCCTTTTGTATCCTTAATTAAGGAAAGTAGTAGCAGAACTCGTTCACAGATAAGTGACTGTACATAATAATCATGTATTTATGTAAGGGACTGCTATGCTATATTACTGTAGTGGCAATTAGATGTTCACAAAGTCGTTTTAATAAAAGACATACTTACATAATAAATAAACAAAACCGCTCATTTTCATGGCAGGCTCTCTAATTATACACTGGCTAAAAATAAAATGTTCAGCAATGCAAAGTTAAACATATAGACTCCAGCTGCCTTCCACAATGTGCCCCAAATCTTTTTTCACCCCCCAGTCTCAGTTGCCCCAGGAACTCTGCTAAACAGTGAAAGAGTACTTGTGCATTTTGCTTGTTCTGCATAAGGCAGGAATCATTTGACAATTTAGAGGTCAAGGCTTCTGGTATCTGCTGACCTGACTTTCTTTATTGCCCAGAAAGTTTGCAGCCCCCTCTCTGACTGCCAATAACTGGGATCACCCCAGTGCCAGTATGGTGAGAACTGAGGTGACCAGCACACATGTTGGCTTTGGGGGCAGTCCAATTCACTGGCAACACAACGTGAGGAAAGCCCAAGCCATGAACCTTTGAGGATGCATTTGTAGGTCTCCTGATTCTGGCTTCTCATTGTTTCATTAATCCATTCAACAAGTTTGTTTTAAATACCTTCCTTGTGGAAAACATTGTACTGGGTGCCATGGGAATGCAAAGATGAATTAGATATGGATCTTGACTTCAAAGAACTTATAGCTTAATACGGGGTGAGCATCTTATCAACATAAGTCTCTGGCCCCAGGGGGACAGAGGAGGAGATTTTGGATGGATCTGGGTAAGTCCCTCTTTGGTTCTGTAACTGCAGAACATCTTAAAGTAGTGTGGTTATATTAGTGCCAAAAGAATCCCTGTGCCTAAGTTCACAGGTAGAACACCATCTCCTAGGGACTAATGAAGACACGTTCACAGCTATACCCTTCCTTCCTTCCTCCATTCCTTTCTTCTGTATTTATTCAGTGTTTGCTATGTGCCAGCTTCTGGGAATTTGAAAATGAAAATATGTACCATCTGGCACAGAACTTGCAGTCTAGTGAGGAATATAGATAAGTAGACAAGTATTCCCAACGTGTGTGTATCTGGTAGAGGTACATCTAACATGCTATGACTAGCTTAGAGAAGGCAAGGAGATGATGCCTGATACTGGAGATGTAGGACTTGTAAATAACAGGAAAAAATTTAAGATTTATCCCAAGCATTTTCTAAGAGAAGCTACTGATATTTTAAAATAGGGAATGGCATGATCCATTTTCTGTTGTAAAAAGATCACTCTGGATTTGTGTGGAGAATGAACTGGAAAGGGGCAAAACCAAAGGCAGAGAGAGCAATTAGGATGTAACCGCAACGGTCAACAAGGTTTGGGTGAGGTGGTAGCAGTAGACATGCAGCTTGATTAGATAGGTATGTATACGTGTGCGTGGCTGGTGTGTTGAGGGCAAGAGAGAAGTCTGGGGTGACTCCCAGGTTACATGGCTCATGGTATTCTCATTCCTAAAATGAGGAATGCAGTAGGTTTAAAGAGTTGGTGATGAGTTTGGTTTTGCATGTTGATTATGTAGTCTACTTGAAGGACTTGCAAGTGGAAATGTCCAGTCAAGAACTGGATATGGAAATCTGGGGCTCAGAGGAAAGAGCCAACGTGAAGAACAGTCCTTGCCAATGTCCTTTGTGTTTATTTGCTTTTAGTTGCTTGGTTTCACTACATTTCATCAACAGAGGCAGAGATTAAAGTCAGTGTTTTACTCAACAGTGTTTCTCTCCCAGCATGTGTACATACCTTTTAATTATCTTGCTTTATGTATTATTAAGTATAGGAAATTGTGCTTAGATATCATGGGCTTAATTTAAACTGAGAGAAGCAAAAGACATTACAAATTAAAGTTGCTATGTCTTCCTTTAATGCCTTTAAGGTTTTCATTTATTAAAAGGAAATTTAAGAGAAGAAGTGTTTGTGTTCTTTTCTGGAAGATATATTTCTGGAATTTGTCCAACCTTGAGGCAATTTCTTGACATGGTGTCAAAAGAGTGTATAATAGACACAAATCAGCTTTGGGTGGATTTATGATATACTCTCCCCCTTTGATGAGAGTAGTATCATGTTTAACGATAAGAAGACACTCCAAGGGGCTAAAAAACCTGGGTTTCATCTGGTCCACAGGCCTTCTCTCCATTTCTTTCTCCATTGAAGATGCTCTCAGCATCCAACTCCACACCAAACCAACGACGGAAATTTTTAGCAAGACTGGCCTTCCTGCAGAAAGCTGGAAGAGTTAGGTGGGTAGGTGGGGTCACCAAGACCTGCCTACCAGCAAAATAAGAGCAGAGCTTCTTCCGTCGGAGCAGTCTGATGAGTATGTGAGAAACCAGACAACCACATGGCACAAAAGTAAATTCATCCACTATTTCAAGATTGGTCCCTATCAAGATAGGTCAAGATAGTGTCCCTATCACCACTCATCAAAGAGAAGCTATGATGCAATCTGTCTGCTTGTTCAAGAGACCAGATTCTCCTGGCAGAACTCTATTTGGTGAGAGCTTCCAGAGTTACATGGGATAATGTCATATGCTCTCATTTGACAGCAGAATCTCAGCCCACCTTGTAGGATTGGAGTGGCTCCATTTATCCTCACTCTTTCCCATCCCACTAGCCCCTGGTAACATGCATGGAAGCCACTGGACAGAACTAAGCTAACAGCTCGCTGAAGGATCAACTTCCATTCATTTAGAGCCATGGGGGGTTCAGCACGCCAGGATTCTTTGGCCACTCTGCATTTATCCAAACTGAGGTGAAATCTGGCTTAAATGAATATGAGAATCAGCTATATTCAACCAGATTTCAGACACCCACGATGATGGGTGACTGAAATCTCTAGGGGTTATTGGTGGGAGACAGAGCTCAGTGGTGGGGTCTGTGGAGGTTTGGGGTATGAAAAGATACGGAAGGGGGCCATCCCCCAGGAGTGAATCCCTTCCCAGAACCCCCCTTCCCAGAGTTTCAGGTCCTGGGAGAAGATTTATAAACTTGAGAACACTCTGGGGACTGTCCTTGGCAGGTCGGGAGTTGGGGATAGAGTGACACAAAGGCAGGAAATCGTGGAGGGAGCAGGTTATGAGTAGAAAAGGGGAAGATAAGTATTATTGATAGGTGGCAGGTCCCAACCGTGTTGCTACTAGATACAAGGGACACTCATCTATTTACACAAATTACAAATGAGCCTCATGGTAGATCTGAGGGCCGATTTTAATGCCAGGAGCCTGCTTTGGCCATGTCTTCCTACTCATCACACAGCCCCCAGAGAGCTGGTATTTCCCCAAATCCAAGCCCAGATCAGTCACTACCATGTGCTTTATCCTGATGATGAGTAACGTACTCACCAACAAAGCTACACAGCCAATGACCGCCAAAGCAAGCTGAGTCTCACGCATCATGATTGTATTTGTTAATAATGAGCATCGCGTACTTATCTGAACGACAGGCTTCAACAGGGCTACAAATATTAACATGCCTCTACTTTCTCGTAACATCGAATAATGAGGCATCTGTACTTCAGCACAATTGAAATAATTGATTAGATCAAAATTACTCTTTGTTGTGCAAAATTAGAGTAACGAGTGTGTCATATACGCGTATCAATGTAGACAAATTTACATAACTTCTCCATAACCTTGATGTTCCAACCCCCCACATGCTGGACTATAGCTAGAATAGAATTAATTCTTTTTTATGTCTTTTAATGTCAACTTTCTGCCTGTAAACCACTACTTCCACTAAGGTTGAAAGCCTCCTTCTGGGGTCCCAGTCCTCAGCCTGTTCCTGGGCTGTATTCCTACCACCAAGGAGACTTCAGCAAAGTCACACTTCTCTCTTCTTTCACCCATACCTAAGCATGGATGAGAAGCCCTTTCCTTGACCTTCCTCTCTAAACACACACACACACACACACACACACACATCTTTGAACTTGGGCTGAATCGTAGAACAAGACTTTTCTGAAAGCTCTGGATTAATGGGAGGAAATAAATAACTATTTACAACTTGTTCTTAGATAGGCTGCTCCAAAGCCTAGAGACCCTTGCCTGTCCTCATAGAGTTCCTCTAAAAGCTGTCTCTAGGCTCACCTGTAGGGCTTCTTCCCTTCCCAATTAGAGACGCTTTTCTGACCAGCCATGGCACAATTTCTAGTCCAGCCCACTCCTGGATGCCTCCTGAAATGAAGCCATATTTTTTCCCACACCTAAGAGCGATTAAAGCATGTCTAGACTCCTGGGATTAAGGGCTAGATCTATTAGTCCAACCACCTGATCACCAGTTAGAAAAGAAACATCATTCCTTACCTTGATTTAGGCTGGCCTGACTTCTCCACCTCCCCGCAAGGATTGTCCTTTCTTCAGGTGATTGTTAGTGAGACTACTCGTTTTCTTATATCAGTAGAAAACATGCATGAACAATAGCTGTCCTTTCCTCTCACTCTTCCACATCACAGAGAGAAAAGGTGGCTCATTTTATTTTTACAGTTCCCCAAACTGGGGTTATTCCTTTTAAAATAATACCATGTCTACACCAGACCATGTTAAACCTCTGAGTCCACTCAGTTGAATTTCCATTTTACAATCTTTTCTCCAGTTAGAGTTGGAGATCAGGCGTGCAAATCCTTGAAATCTCCTTAGTCTCAGTATGTGATGTCCTATGAACAACCAATCAATCAAGATCAACATATTCCCACAAGAACCCACCACCATTTGAAGGCCCAGGGCAGCCTAAATCTACACTAATTCACTCACTAAATATTTATCGGGCACACACCTCATTCTATGTCCTGTGCTCATGGTCTGCAGAGTTGCAGCTTTGTCTACATCATAAAAAATGGATGGGGATTTTCCTGGTGGCACAGTGGTTAAGAATCTGCCTGCCAATCCAGGGGACATGGGTTTGCTCCCTGGTCCGGGAAGATCCCACATGCCATGGAGCAACTAAGCCTGTGCGCAACAACTACTGAGCCTGTGTGCTGCAACTACTGAAGCCCAAGCACCTAGAACCCATGCTCCACAACAAGAGAAGCCACTGCAATGAGAAGCCCGCTCACAGCAACAAAGAGTAGCCCTCACTCGCCACAACCAGAGAAAGCCCATGCAGAGCAACAAAGACCCAACACAGCCGAAAATAAACAAAAAAGCAAAACCAAAAACAATGTATGAAGTATCCCCAGTTACCCCACCTTGCCATACTACTCCAAATGCATCAAGTGAAACTTAAAACATGAACCTCTTGTAATCTCTGCTTCTCAAAGATCTCTACTTTCAATTATGAGATCTCTTTTCTAAGTATAATACTTATTCTGGTGGTTAAAAAAAACCCAGTATATATATATATTCTTTCAAAACAGAAAAGACTTGTATCTTTTGAGATGACAGCTTTCTCCCCTGCTCCGTGGAGCAAGTTTCAGGCCGGCCATCCCGATTCATCAGAGCAGGTGGTATGATACTGTGCAGTGAATGCCGTCGAGGCCTGGGAAGCTGCCCCACCACTTACCAGGGTGCTGCCTTGGGGCCAAGACCAAGGTAAAATATTTCATGTCCTTGAACCTTAGTCATCAGGTCTTCATTTCACAGATACGGAAACTATCTCATAGAAAATCTGTAAGGACTGAATTAAATGAGGTAACTATATTGTGCTTCCATTACCTGGAGGCACTTTGTATGGACAAAGTGGAGGTGCACTGAACGTGCCAGCTGACTTTAGAACCCAAACCCAGGAAAAGGTATGCTTAATCCTGACAGCAGTGTTTCTATTGGAGGCTGAGGTTATAGCCCAGAAAAATGAAATTTGAAATGGAAAGACTTACAAAGAAGAATTAATTCTAGCTGAATATAGAAAGTCTAGATATAGTCCCAGGCCAATATCCAACACTTTTCTGAAAGCATTATATAACATGTATTTTTCAAAAAATGTAAATGGCACAATAGGTTTTATTTACTTATCAGTAACTTTTAATTTTGATATGGTTGCAATAATAGCACAAAGAATATTAGCATACTCTTTATATAAACAAAAGGTATACAGATATTAATGTTTTATTATTGTTTCTATCCATTTGCTTTATCATCTCTCTCAGATAGATGGATATAGATATAATTTTCTGAACCATCTAATGGTAACAGACATCATGCCTCTTTATCCCTAGATATTTCAGCATGTATTTCCTAAGAAGAAGGATATTCTTTATACAACCACAGTACAATTACCAATGTCATGAAATTTAACCTTAAGTATAATACCATTACCTAGTCTACAGTCCATATGAAAATTTTGCCAGCTGCACACCCTCTATCCTGATCCAGGTTGCAATTCAGGATACTTAATTGCATTTAGTTGTCACTTCTAACCTTAGTTTCTTTTAATCTGTAATAGCGCTTCAGCCTAATTTGTCTTCCACAACCCTGAATTTTTTAAAGTGGACAGGCCAGCTGTTTTGCAGAACATCCCTAAACTTGGATCCACCTGATGTGCCCTCGTAATTGAATTCAGGTGATGCATTTTTGGCACGGATACCACAGAGGTCATGTGTCCTCAGTGAATCATATCAAGAATCACAAGATGTCAATTTTTCCCAGTATCAGGGATATAAACGTCAATAAATTGGTTAAGGTGGTGACTGTCAGGTTTCCTCCTATATTTTTCCCTTTGTAATTTATATATAGTTTGTAGAGATATACTTTGAAATTATTTAAATATCCTGATCTTCATCATAATTTCATTCATTATTATTAGCATTTATTGATAATTCTTGCTCAAACCTATTATTACTATGATGGTTGCAAATGGTGATTTTTAACTCACTTTTCTACTTTAATAAGTTTGCATTCTACCATAAAGATGAGCTTTTCCTTCTCCCTCACTTACTTTTCATTCATTCATTTATTTAAATCAATATGAACTCTAGGCTCTCATAGATTCTATTATTTATTATTCATTATTTATTTTGATGCTCAAATTGTCCCAAATTTGGTCACTTGGAGCCCCTTCAAATTGGCTCCTGTATCTTTTGTGACATGTCTACATTATATTTCAATCACTTCCTTACTTTCTGACCAAAATTATGCTAGACGTATCTTGTATTTTCTTTACCCGTCATTTGTCAGAGGAGCTCCAATTTCTTTTAGTGTGAAATGGTACCTAGTAACCAAGATCCTAGCACATATAATATTTTAAATGAAAATAAAGAATGAATGTAACTATGTAATTTTCTTACCTAGAAATTGCGTACTAGTTGGCAGATTATGGGGAATTATGGCCACAGCCACAAGTATATGCCCCCAAGGTGGGGTCAGTTAGGCAGTCAACTCCATATTGGGTAGGCTAGAGGTGGATGGAGGGTGAAAAGTTGAAAGTCTGAATATTCTGCTGTTTCTTTAATCATTTAAGAAGTTAAGAAAATTTTCAACAATTTCCACACAAAATCATTTTTATTCTTTCCTAGCCAGTAGAGTGGCTGAATTTACCAACAGCTAAACTTAGCTTCACAATGGCATAGAGAAATGTGTTCCATATAAATGAGCAACATGCAAAAGAAAACACACATAAAGGGTTGACATGTAAAGAAAACCTCTGTGTTTATCAGTTCATTTCACATGTGAAGAAATTGAGCATCATGAAGGTTATATGATTTGCTAAAGACCAGACTGCTAGTCTCAGAAGCAGGATTTGCACCTTGTTTTGTCAGGTTCTAAGTTCCCTCGTTATGATGCCTTGTCCAATTTGTCTTCAACATTTAATTAACTTAAAAAATATATGTGTGTGTGTGTGCATATATATATAATATATTCATTCTCAGGGCCCCTTCAGAATGGAACTGGTCTTCTGGGCCTTCATTTTTTAGGTGTTTAGCTCAATAGCCTTTAAAATAATAACAACAGGGAATATATCTAGAAAAATTTCTACGTGTTACCTTATTACACCTCCAACAACTCTAGAAAATGACTATCATCCATCCATCCCATTCATAAATGAAGGGAAAAGCTTGCCCACGGTCAACAATGCCTTTGGAGGAACTCAGATTTGAACACTGGTCGTGTGGATCTAAACCTACATTTTTTAACCACTGTGCTCCACCAGAACCCATTAAGGGTGTGGGGGTGTCCCTAGTGATCCAGTGCTTCCCTAGGACATGCCAGTTGTACATACCTAGGCTTCCCTGTGGCAACATGGTTCTAGTGCTGGAACAGCATTTGCCTTTCCTACATAGTCAACTCTTAACTAACCAGGTAAAGTAAGGAAGCAGTAGCAAGATAGCTCACAAGTCATGGATACTGCTTTGGAGTGAACAATGATATTCTACGCAGCAGATATTGCCTGTTAAATCTGTCCCTGACAATAACATTCACTTTTATCAAGAGGGAATAAGTTGTAAAGTTGTTGGTTAGGTATGAGATAGCAAATTAGTATTAGGATGTTATCATGGATAAACTGTCAAGTAGAAATTGCACTGACAGACCATCCAGAGTTCACCATGTTAAAGCAATCCAGTGAAGACGGTCTTTTAACCATAGCAAGCAGGAGTTAGGAGACAGACTAGAATGGTGGTTACAAATGTGGGCTCTGGAGTTAGACTACCCATGTCTGAATCCTGGCTTTGCCAGTTCCTAGCTGTGTGACTCTGAGCAAGTTACTTAAACTCTCCTTGTCTCCGTCTCCTTGACACATAGTTCTCTCTATAACCCTAGCCCCCACCCTACCTGGCTTGTCATGCTAGGGGTTTGAATAAGAATCTGTAGGGCAAGTGAGGATCAGAGTAAGCAGATGGAAAGGATACCTAGGAAGCTGATACTCCCAACTCCATCCACATTTTTTTTTTCCTCTGCCCTATATCTGTATGGAAAACCATTGATTAATGAATTGCTTGGAAAACTGTATATAAGTTATAACCCTAGTGGTTATAATCAACACATCCAATAATGTATACCAGCTAAACATGACACAGGTTTGTTTTTTTGTGAAGTCCAAATGGGTGTTCCTCTTTGGTGGTGATTCAGAGACTCAGGCTGGTTCCAACTTGTGACTTCATTTCAGTCTTGACTTCCAAGATTACTGTGCTTGTCTGCATCAAGCTGGAAGAAAGAGAAAGAACATGGAGAATGCATCTGAGAGGTCTTTATGAGTTAGGCCTGGAAGTGGCTTGTACTACTTCTACTCCCTTTCCATGGGCTGCAGCTGAGCCACATGGCCATACTTATGTGCAAGTTAGATTGGCAGATGTAGTCCAGCTGTGTGCCCAGGAACTTGAGAAAAGAGGTCTGGTGAAGAGCTAGCCAGTCTCTGCTATGAACAACAGTAGCGACATTTAGAAGAAAAATAGAGCTTTAGATTTGCAATTTGCATTGTTTTAATAGTCAGTAACAGTTCTGTACCTCTTTCATTCTGATCTCAGCCCTTTATGTTGGACCTGCTGATCAGTCAGTCTGATCTGACTCTTGAATTTCTAAAATGAAGTTTTACTATGGACACTTTCATCAAGCAAATGTGACACTGTAGAAGTTGATCTAATACCTGTGATCATATAGATGGTATAGATTGGCACATTAACAAAATATTACCATTGCCAGAGTGTGCAGAGGCCACTGTGAAAATGTTACTGCACAAACAGCCCACTGAGAGAAGTTAAATTTTGATACTCCAGTGAGCATAAAATACATGGTTGCATTTGACTCTAATATGTGTTAATTATGAAAATCAACTCCAAGCAAAGAAAGCCATAATAATTAAAAAACATCTTTTCATCTTAAAAAAGCCTTCCTCCCCAACGTATTTATGCACTCTAATGGAACAAATAAAAATAGTTATGGCAAAGCCAAAATAATAAACTCTATTAAAGTGGTATATACACTCCATAATATGTAATTATGTTGCACTGAAATAGCAACAGACACAGTACAAATTCATTTAGTGAACAGCAACAAAATAGATACTAGACTGTTAATGTTACTATTTCCTTTATTGTTCCTTACTGGTTTCTGGTATATATAAGTTACAAAAAAAATACAACCTTGACATGATTCTCACCCTATCCTATGCATTTAAAAATTTCAAAAGCTGAGATTCTGGCCCAAAGACATCAAATAGGATTGATTTCATATGCCAGTTTCAACCAACTGGAGTGGCTGCTTGAAACATTATACAGACTTGTGTGGCTCTGACCAAACCCACTGGAGAAAGTGTCGTGATCAGTTAGTGATGTCTGCCTAGGCATAGCAGTGGGGAGTGGTGGCATTCTTGTCAAGTGTTTTCAAGCATGGTTACCTATTCATTAAATAGACTAGAGATAAAAGAAAAAAAGAATATAAGAAAAGGTCAGTTTGGGTCCCTAAATTGGATATATATCCTTCAAATTTTAGGAACCAATAGGGTAAGTAGACAAATCCTGAAGCCAAAAGCAATGTATAGTATATAAAGTTACTTAAGCTGCTTTTTTGTTTGTTTGTTTTTTGCCTATTAGTTTTATTTCCCCAGCTCATCACAATGTAGATGCATCACTATAATGTAGCAATTTTTCATAACTTTGAGTTGCATTTCTTAACTCTCTAGCTTTCAAAATAAATGCAAAGTCAACTATGTAGGGAAGGACTATTTAATATCAGGAAAATATTAGAAATTCAAATATTCACTTGTTCAAAGTATTGAGAAACTAAAAGGAATCTGCATGTAAAAACCTAAATTAACATGATTCAGAGAAAATGAGAAAAACCAAATTTTTTCTCTCCCATTTATATGGAAAATTCATAACGGAATTTCCTTTAGAATCAAAGCATTTCTAGAGGCAGAGCCAGAGGTGATTTCAGTGCTTCAGAGGTTCAGAGCAGACTTGCTCCAAAATCTCTCACAGAGGGTCTCACTCACCCCCTTATCACTTAGAAGAAAGAAGGCGTGAATGTGTTTACTTATTTGTTTTTTATTATTTGCTTGCTGTATTTGTTTGAGGGCAATTTGAATTTAATCTGAAATGACTCACTTCCTGAAGCCCTCACCTCCTACCTCTTTCCCTCAATGGACCAGTTTCACTTTGAAGTAAGTTCTTTGCTACATGAAGTTTGACAAATTGCATTTATCTGGACGCTCTCATGTTTCTACTATGTCTGCACATGCGCTGGTCCCAAGGCTTCCCTTTCTGCAACAGGTTTCCCTGCACATAGTTCTGCAGACTCACTCCTGTCCTCATCTCCTGCTGACCTTATAGCTTAAGCTGTAGAAAGTTAATTTTCATTACTTTGCCTAGTATTTTCATTTTATCATGCTAACATATCCCCAACTGTTTTATTTCTAAAGAGAGAAATTACTCCTTTTTCCCCTCCCACTTGAATCTACATTCTAAATTATATTTAAGCAAACTAGAACAGCTTTAGAACACAGATATGGAATGGTTTCTACACAAGTTACTGAATAAGGGAGATTTTATTATCACATATTCTTAAGTTTCACTATTCTTTATTTTTACAGCTTCATAGTGATCCACAAAGCTCAAGATTTGATTTTTCTTTATTTCACATAGCAGCTGAGATATTCTTTTCCTACTGTAGAGGGAAAGATCTGCCTTCCATCTCTTTTCCTCAACCCTTAGAAGTGGTTTAAATGGGTTTTAAACTTTATCGTCTCCACATGGACAAATATAAATGATGTTATGAAGATATTGAGGATAATTATAAGCTCATTGGAAGATTTAGACTGTACTGTAAAATTTTAACTTTATCCATCAGCAAAATACCAGTCTTCTCCCCACAGCGTGACTACATTCGGCTTTTTTTCCTGCTGCTGCCAATCACTCAAATACCAAAGGATAACTAAAATTTCTCAGATCCCTGCTGAAAATTTGAGAGGCTAAATCCAGACAACATGGAGGAGATAGGATCTGTCACAAGTCAGTGTAGAAGGGGTATTGCATGGCACCCTGGTCAAGACCTGGGCAGAAATTTCTCCTTTTCTCCTTGATTGTCCTGTTTGGAGACTATATATATTTTCTCTTCCTTGCTGAATAAAGCTCTAATTGCCTTCCCATATTAAATCTGCTTTTGAATAACTGATTTATTTAATTGCCTATTATTTACCAGTTTGTTTTTTATTGATAATTTGATTTGCTACAGGAGTAGGGACCTCTGTGGGGCAGGAGGTGTAACCATCTGTAGAAGTGCTGAAGAGGGACCAATTGGAGAGCCAAGGATGAGCTAGAGATCCACCAGCAAATGGTCAGCAGCACAACAGACGGGAGGCCTTTCTCATCTACGGGTACTTTCCAAACATACAAATCAATAACAAGTAAAGTAGATTATGAAGAGGCAATACTGGGTTGTTAAATCTTTGGATATAATTTAAACTGGGCTAAATGCTTTCACATGGAAATTTACTCTATGGAGAGGGTTTAAGGCTTGCCAGGGAAGGTTAATTTAGGGCTGTGGATTGAGGTAAGGCTTGGAAGCATAGCTGACACTCTCCCATAATTATAAATTATATATATACATACACAGACGTATATTTCTGGCATATGAGGATTGTGATATGTAGCTATCTGCCAGAAATTGGCATAACAAGATAAACTTGTTTTTCGAGGTGTTGGTATGCCCTTTCCTGCCCACCCACAATGTGATAGTTATTGCTAGGTCCTTGGAGAACTCCGGGGGTAGAACTCAAAGCAAATTGCTGACCTCACAGAAAGTCTCAGGGAAACTACAAAGACAAAACTAAAAAATGAATTACTTATCTGGGCTGATGCCCTGCAAAAGGGTTTGAGCAGCATAATAAATATTCACTACGGTCCTAATATCTTTGCACCATGTAAGGAATTTTCCCCAAATAGTATGCAAATTCCAATTTACTGATATGATGTAACTTCCATATCTGTGGGAAAACCAATGTTGTCGTGAAGGCAGTCAAGGCAGAAGAAAACAAAAGAACCCGGTGAATCAGCATCTGGATCAGTTGATGGAGCTTGGAAAGCCAAGCGGCAAGAAACTGCTTGTAGAGAAGTTAAGACGTTGGAGGAGACTGAGGCTATTAAAAAGGTGAAAGATCCACTGAATTCCCTTTAGCCATTCTGCCTGTCAAAAACAGAGACTCCAAAGGCCACACAGGTGAAGGCCAGGTTGACCTTGAACTTCTGGGAGAGGCAGATTGTTTACAAATAGCTCTGGGGCCAGAAGCAAACCAAAGATGCACACAGGGGAGACTCTGTAAGAAGGGAAAGCCTTCGTTGAATAACTGATTAACAAACAGGGCTCCCCCAAGACTTGTTCTCGTGGTCCCACCCAGCCTTCCTGATTCCTCTTCTCTATCATCGCTTGCCTGACTATGGTTCCCAGCCCATTCCTTCCCCCTCCTCCAAGCTTGGTGTCCTTCCTAGTTTATCCCACACACCTCTGAGTGCAGGATCTTCCTGCAGATCTTCCCCAGCAGAGTTAGTCTCTTCTGTCTCTATGCATCTGTGGCTCCCCAGGCAGATTGCTCCTAGAGCCCTGCAAAGTCATGCTGCATGGTCTCCTCGGTATACATGCCTGCGGTCCCCACCCACTAGGTGAGTTCCAGAAAGGCAGGTGTGGCCTCGTATACAACCCTGTAGCCCCAGTGCTTCATGCACTCACTGCTGTGTTCAAAGTGGCTGTTCCATCCTTCCGTAGTCTTTCTCATTTCAGGAAATGGTCACCCCGTCCTTCTAGTCATTCAGGGGTCATTTTATATATATATGTATTAAAAGTATATATATATAAATGTAAATATATATATATATTCCCCCCCCCCAAGCTCTTTTGGGCCTTGGCAGAGAATTAAAGCTTGAGACTGGCATCATGTAAACCAGTAGTCCCCAATTCTGGCTGCACAATAGAAACACTTGGGAAATTTAAAAACATTAAAAATAAAACAAAATTAATGCTCTGTCCCCACACCAGACCAATTAAACACAGGGCAAGGGTGGGGAGCGCCAAGCATGGGTATTAAAAAACAAAACAAAAACTCCTTAAAACTGACTTAAAAGGATTCCAGTGTGACGCCAGAGTTGAGAAACCTGAACTCAGGTATTGTTGGGGAATCAATAATCCTCAGTCTGGAAACTGCGTCTAGCCACCTCTCTCCCTCTCTTTCTCTCCCCCATCCCCCAACATCTGATGACTGTCAACCGCACCCTCTATGCTTTCCTAGTACTTGTGGCCATCTTCCTCTGCCACTGTGATTCTAGGTCCTGCTTATTGAGTGCTTACTCTAAACAAGACACAGTGCAAAGCATTATGTTATCTCTTTGAAACTCCTCAGGAATCCTACAGGGAAGGGCTAATATCATACCCATTAGTCAGATGAGGAAACTGAGGTTTAGAGAGGTTAAGTAATTGACCCAAGATTAAAAAGCTAGTGAAGTAGCCTAGCTGGAGTTTGAAGTAAGGTGTTTTGTTTTTGTTGTTGTTGTTGTTGTTGTGTTTTGTTTTTTGTTTTTTTGCAGTCTCTCTTCTTAACTACTCTGCTAACTCATCTCAGTCTGACCCATTTGGGGCTTCTAACATCCACTCCTGGTGACCCTTCCTTTTCAGATGGTTTGTCTTTCTCAATCTATTAGCCCCAACTATTGCTCCTGAGTCCCAAGGACCCCTTAAATTGTTCTTCTGGGTGTCAATTAAAATAATACCAGCATCTATGATTTGTAGTTTATGAGCACAAAATGAATGTTATCTCGATAATGCCCACTATGACCTCATAATTACTGAGAAGTTTCAACTCAGTTATTCTAGATTTGATGTCCTTTTAGAGGCTACTCATGGGCTTCCCAGAAAAGGCGCCCTTGGAATAATCTGTTTACTGTGGACTTAGGAAGGCTAAAGGGTATCTTGGGACACCATCCTCTGAGGTTAGAGAGGGAAGCCTTCCTTGGAGATGCTGCAGCATCTTGCAGAAATGGCATGGTCTGCGTGACACCAATTCCTTTCCTAGATGCAGCTGCTTTTAGTTTTAAATGTTGCTGCTGGCATTGAAAAAAGTGGAGCTGATCTATGATAACTACAGCTTTGTTCCTGTCTTGCCAAGGACACATGAATATCAAAATAAAGGCAATGCTGGAGAGTTCAACCCAAGTTCATCTTTTTAAAAGGACACAGGGACTATTGTTCCACCTTCTGCTCCATCCTATTCCTCCACCTTGTCCAGGTGGCCTTGTCCTTGCACTCCCCATCCTATTGAAGCCTTGCTCCTTCCAGTCCAGGCCCAGCGCTGCTCCTTCCTTTTTCTCCCTGGAGGCTCCTCTAGGGTGAATGTTTACTCTGGAGCCTGTGATCTGAATAATGGAATGTGCTATGTGAACTATGGAGGCTAAACATAAAGAATGTCCTTGAAAGTCCTGAGTTGTGTGAGCTTAGTCTATGATGCTATGATCTCACTTTGGGTCCTGGTACAAAAAAACAAAACAAACAAACAAACAAAAATGGCAAAGTAGGGGATGATGACTGTCATGGAACAAACATGCTGGCTGGGCCTCACGGTTCATCTTCAGAGCAGCACAAGGAGTATCTTATTTAAATACCCCCTTTGGTGTTCCCATTGCTTCCTATGCCTAAGCCTGCCATGGCATACATTTGGGATTGGGAGCACCAGTTTACCAGCTTAAGTCAGGTGATTCAGGTGAAAGTGAGTTGTTTGGAGCTAAGAATGGGATTCCTACAGTCTGTCACAGTCCCCACTGTGCCCTGTTGTCGCCTGTTGCCAATGATGAGCTCCCACTGCCCCTAAAGCACCATGTGTACATAAGACTGTCTTCACCCTGGCTGGCTGCACTCATGGGCCTCCCCTCCCCCACTAGCCAAAGCTCCTTGAGCCACACAAGAGCAGGGCCTGGAGCTCTGTTGCACAGAGCTCTAACCTAAGGCCTAGAACAATGCCTAGCATGAAGAAAGTGCTCAATACAGATGTAGATTGTTAATGAATAATGAATGAATGAGGGGGCTAGGGTATAATTCCTCCTGATCTCATCACCTCAGGTCCATAAAATGACCAATTTCCAGCTTCATTTCTAGGGCCTCTTGATTTACCCAACTGTCTTGCTGTTCCTTGGCCAGAGGTAAAATTTCCATTCTAAAATTAGCTGTAGGGACTTCCCTGGTGGTCCAATGGCTAGGACTCTGCGCTTCCAATGCAGGGGACCCGGGTTTGATCCCTGGTCAGGGAACTAGACCCCACATGCATGCCGCAACTAAAGATCCCACATACCACAACTAAAGATCCCACATGCCACAACTTAAAAAAAAAAAGGATCCTGCATGCCACAACTAAGACCCAGAGCAGCCAAAATAAAAAAATAAAAATAAAATAAAATTAGCTGTAAAAGGTATAAAAGGCAAATGGCCTGGTAGAGGTAAAACATTAGAATGAATTGGTTTTAGGCAGGTGAAAACATCAGCTGTTCTCCTGTACTGATATGAGGAGAGAATATTAGAGACACTGGAACACACTGGGATTTTGGACTTGGGGAATATATGATAGGGATTTATACAAAAAGAGGCTGACCATGTTCATCTTCATTAATGTACTAAACAAGAATTGTGGAGAGAAGTGTTTTGTGTATGTACTACTGCAAAGGTCTTAATTTTGCAAGAATTATATTTGTGTCTCACTACATACATTTGCTCTAAATTTGGCTGCTAACCGGTGTGTAGTAGAAAGACAAACTGGATATGAAATGAAAAAGATCTGGCCTTGAACCCTGGTTACTGGCTGGTTAAGAGTGATCAAATCTCAGCTCTGTAGGTCCCAGTTCTATATCTGTGAAATGGTACATAGAAAATGATTAATAAATGTTGTTAACCTACTGGCTGACTGATTCACTTAATGAATGGCTAAATGAACTAGGTAGTTCTCTGTTCATTTCCTAAGGCTGTCATAACATATTGCCACAAACTTTAATTTTTTGGCCATGCCACACGGCATGTGGGATCTTAGCTCCCTGACCAGGGATTGAATGTGCACCCCTGCAGTGGAAGCACGGAGTCTTAACCACTGGACCACCAGGGAAGTCCCACATTGCCACAAACTTGATGGCTTAAGACAACAGAAATGTTATCGTCTCACAGTTCTGGAGGATAGAAGTCACAAGTCTAGGTGTTAGGAGGGCTGCACTCCCTCCAGGGGCTCTAAGGGAGATTCAGTTCCCACCTCTTCCAGGTCTGGTGGCTCCTGACATTCCTGTGCTTCTCTGCCTCGGAGTCACACTGTCTTCTCTTCTGTGCCAAAACTCCCTCTCATAAGAACATTGTCTTTGGATTTAGGGCTCATCAGGGTAGTCCAGGATAATCTCACCTCAAGATCCCTGACATAATTACATCACAAAGACCCATTTTCCCAAATAATAAGGTCACGTTCACAGGTTTTGGGGATTAGGTTATGGACATATTTTGGGGGGGACCACCATTCAACCCACTATAGGTTTGCAAGGCGATTATTAATGTATTCTGTGAAGCAAGATCCTTTGGAATCAGCCCTAAGAAAGACAGCTCTAGCTTCTCAAACTTTGATGTGCATATAAATCACCTGAGGACCTTGGGAGAATGTAGGTCTATTGTAAAGCCTGAGATTCTGCATTTCTGACAATTCCCAGATGCTGCCCCTTTGCTGTTGGTGGATGAAACACACTTTGAGGCTTTAGAGCACAAGCCTTTGCTGAGAAAACCCCATCTGATCAAGGGGTTGTCTCCTGGGGGTGAGGTAAGGATTAGGGGATCCTGGGATTCAGTATGTCCACCATTCCTCCAAGCCTTACGAAGGACTTGTGTTGGGAAGCCCAGGTAAAATGGCTGTTTATGAAGCATGAATGGAAGTTCTACTTCCAAAAGGATTTAATTGAAGTTTTCCATCTTCTTGGCAGAGAACACTTATATGTGATTGACTTTTGCTGATGGTGAAAACTCCAGATGGGGGAGAGAGATTTAGCTGAAATTCTTCTTGTACCAATAGGTATTTTCTCTATGTACAGTTTACAATGTTGCCTGCTAATTTGCAGTCTTCAGCCCCTTCCTGTTTGAGCCTTTCTGCCATTGATTTGTGGTTTGCTTGATTGCCTTATAGGAGATGAGATGTCTTCCTGTCAGGGCCCAGACTAGGTTGAAGCAAGTGAGGTGGCTTAAGTGTAAGGAGATTCACTCTCAAGGGTGTGCAAGTGCAGGGCGGGCAGCTTCAAAACCCTGAGCATGAGGGCCTCCCCACCTTCAACTCCCTCAGCATCGCACTTGCCCCATCCCAATCCTGGACCTGCTTTCTGGCCCCCCAGGCAATTAGATTTCCTTTCTCTCATACTGTGAGGTTCTGGCTCTCTCTACTTCTTTCATATGCTGATTTAATCTTCTCTCTGGTTTGCTTTTCCAACATCTTTATCTTCTTGCTAGCAAATGGTGTTTCCTTTTAAAAAGTATTTACAACCTTAGCATGATACACAAGATCTTCTATGATCTGGCTCCTCACCTGTTCAGCCTCACCTGTGATCACTCTCCATCTCTCCAGCTCCTACCCCTTGACTGTCACATAACATTTCAAGTATATTTTAATTCCCTGGACATATCATGCTTCCCCATGTCCCCATGCCTTTGTTCACATTAGTTCACCTCCCTGGAATGCACTCCCAGCTTCGTTTCTCTGGTAGACTCCTAGTCCTCCATTATGAGTGAGCCCAAGTGTCACCTCCTCTGTGTGGCCTTTTGGTTTCTCCCACATGGATTAAAGTATTCTTTTCTCTTTATCTCCAGGCCCCAGTGCATATCGAACCTGCATGCTGAGTTAGAATTGTCCATCTCCCCACTGCCCCTGAACACTGGGATGAAATGAGAACTCTGTTCATTCTTTGGGGCTACAGCTATCACAGAACAGACAGGTCTCCAGCAACAAGGAACAGACTTCTTCATATGTACCTTTTCAGCCTCTTATGGGGCACAATTATTTGCAAAACTGATGAATGAATAAAAGAAACATTGAAAACACTCAGTACCAAAGACGGAGTAACAGGGACCAGATTTATCTTCCTGTTTGAAACAACAACAATGAAAAGACAATATATAATACAAAGGTTCTCAAGACACTGGACAGCAGGAAGTGAAAAACAGTAATTCCTGAAAGAAGGGAAACAAATGAGGTGAGCTCTTTGATTTCTCCAGTTTACTCTTCTGCCTCAGAGAGATTCCAGGCTGTGGCATAGGCAGGAGGGACCCAAGCAGAGCCCAGCAGGTACCCTGAGCTAAGGAGACAGAGCAGAGAGACCAGGGAGACCAAAGTGAGGAAAGTTCACAGGGCTGAGTACTGGGGAGAAGAGAGCTGCACAGAGGAAGAACTTGGGGAGCTACACAGGGTTCTCCCTCAAGTATTCAGCAGAGTATGCATGTGTGATCAGTGCATATGTGTAAGGAAACTGCCTGAGGCTTCAGGAAAATACGTCCAAAAGGATTAAAGGGAACAACTGGTATGCTCACACAGGGCCAGGAGTAGCGCTCTTGCCACCAGCCAGAATGGAAAAGCTCATAATTCACAGAGCATTGGATAGAATATGGAGGAAGGTCTTGCCTGGGTATGGTAAGTAATTATCTCCAGACTGAGTGAGCACTGCTCTGGAAGCATCTAAAAAAGTATAAAAGCAAGACCTGAGAGGATCATACGGTTTCCAAACAACTGTATCCCAAAATAAAGTTCAAGGTAAAATTGATATGTTTGATTAATGATTATCAGAAATGTAAGGAAGCTGGATGACATGAGCCTTAATTGGAGAATTATCAACCTATTGAAAAGGACCCAGAACTGATATAGATGTTAGAGTTAGCATAAGAAGACATTAAAACAGTCTTTGAACATAAGAAATATAGTTATAAGTAAGCAGAGACATGGAAAATACAAAAAAAGGCCCAAATTGAACTTCTAGAGATGAAAAGTATATCTGAAATGAAACATACATCAGAAATTAACAGCAGATAAGTCATTGTTGAAGAAAAGATGAGTGAACTTGAAGGCATAGCTATAGAAACTACCCCAAATACAACACAAAGAGCAAGGAGAATCCAAACAAAATTAAAAGAGCATCAGTGAGCTATGGGACTATTTCAAGCAGTATAATAAATATAAAATTGGAGTACCCAAAAGAGAGATGAAACAGGGTGAGAAAGAAAAAGAAAAAGATTTAAAGAAAAAAATGGCTGAAAAATTTCCAAATTTGATCAAAGAGAATCACATGAAAGCTCAGGAAGGTCAATGAACAAGCACAAGAAACATGAAGAAAACTATATAAAGAGACACCATAATCAAATTTCTCAAAACTAGTGATAAAGAGAAAATCTTAAAAGCAGCCAGAGAAAAAAGGCACTTTATGGACAGAAACAAACATATGAATTACAGTAGATTTCTTGTCAGAAACAATACAAAAAAGAAAACAGTGGAGCAACATCTTTAAAATCGTGAAAGAAAAAATTGTCAGCTAGAACTACACCCAGTGAAAAATCTTTCAAAAATAAAGATGAAATAAGGAAACTTTCAGATATATAAAAGCTGAACCAACATTAAGAAATGTTAAAGGAATTCCTTCAGGCAGAAAGAAAATGGTACCAGATGGAAATATAGGTCTATACAAAGAAATAGAGTGCCAGACACACTAACTACATGGCTAAGTATACAAGATGCATTTCTTATTATTTAAATCTCTTTGAAAGATCACTGACTGTTTAAATAAAAAAAATAATACATTGTGTTGTGAGGGTTAAAACATATGCATAGATAAAACATACAGCAAGCAAAAATATCGTAAAAGATTGTGAGGGAAGAAATGAAAGTATACTCTTTTAAGGTTCTTGTCCCTAAAAATGTATAACATCATTTGAAGGTAGAATGTGATAAACTAGAGTTGTATATTAGAAGCCCTAAAGCAACCACTAAAATGACAAAGAATTAATGCTTATAAAACAAAGGAGATTAAACAGAGCCATAAAAAATACTCAAGTAATGCAAAGAAACTAGAAAAAAAAAATGAATCAGATGAGACAAATAAAAACAAATAGCAAGATGATAGACTTAAACCAAATCATATCAATAATCACATTAAATATAAATAGTCTAACCAGGGGTTGGCAACTTTTTCTGCAAAGAGCCAGATTTTGTGGCCACATAGGTTCCTGCAGCATGTTTTCCTTTGTTTTGCCTTAGCAATGTTTAAAATGTAGAAACCATTCTTAGCTTGCAAGCTGTGTAAAAATAGGTGGTGGACTTGACCCTTAGGCTGTAGTTTGCACCTCCCCCCCCACACATCCCCCCCTCAGCTAAGCAGTCCAACTAAAGGCAGAGATTTTCAGATTGGATAGAAAAGCAAGATTCTAATGTATTCTGCCTACAAGAAATGCACTTTAAATATAAAGACGCAAATAGATTAAAAGAATGGAAAAGGATATACCATGCTAATTTTGCTCAAAAGAAAGCTAAATTGGACACATTAATATCAAAGTTGATTTCAGAACACAGAACACCACAAGGATAAGTTATTTTTTAATCATAAAGGGATCAATTAAGAGGATATAACATTTATGCTCCTAAACATTTATGTTCTTGATAAAAGAGCTTCAAAACACATAAAGCAAAAACTGAGAGAACTGCAAGAAGAGATAGACAAATTCACAATTATAGTCGGGGAATTCAACACCTCCCTCTCAATCGATAGAACACCTAGACAGAAAATGAGCAAGGATATAGTAGACTTGAAAACACTACCACCCAAGGTGAGATTTATAGAACAGTCAACAACAGAAGAGTACACATTCTTCTCAAGTGCACATGGGACATTTACCAAGATAGATAATAATCTAGGCCATACACTAAGTATCAATATATTAAAAGTCATACAAATTATTTTCTCTGACCACAATGGAATTAAATTAGAAATCAATAACAGTAAGGTAACCAGAAAATCCCCAGATTTGGAAATTAAATAATTCATTTCTAAATAGTCCACAAACAAAAGAAGAAAACAACCAGGAAATTCTAAGGTATTTTAAACTGAATGAAAATAAAAATGCAATATATTCATGGGAAGCCACTAAAGCAGTACTTATGGGAAAAATCTTATAGCATTAAAAGAAGAAAATCTCCAAATTAAAACTCAACTTCCACTTTAAGAAGCCATGAAAATAAGGACAAATTAAACAAAACATAAGCATAAAAAATCAGAGCAAAAATTATTGGGAAAAAAAGACAAAAAAGAAATAAAGTCAATAAAACCAAAACCTGGCTCTTTGGGAAGATAAATATAACTGATAAACCTCTAGAGAGACCAATGAGGGAAGAAAAGATACAAATGACCATTATCAGAAATGAGAGAGGTTGCATTGTTACAAGTTTTACAGATATTAAAAGGATAATAAAGGAGTATAATGAACAACTTATGCCAAAAAATTTGACAACTTGGTTGAAAAGGACAAATTCCTTGAAAGACACACACTACTAAAGCCTACTCAGAAGAAATGGATAACCTAAATAGCTCTGTACTTATTAAACAATTGAATTTGTAGTTAAAAACTTTCCCATAAAGAAAACTCCAGACCCAATTGTTCACTGGTGAATTCTACTGAAACTTTAAGAAATATGTTATAACATAAGTGAACCTTTAAAACATTATGCTGAGTGAAGATGCCAGTCAAGAAGGACCATATTGTATGATTCCATTTATATGAGATATTCAGAATAGGCAAATTTGTGGAGATTAAAAGTAGATTAGTGGTTGTATAGAGATGCAGGAAATGGGGATATTAGATGATTGCCAAAGGGTGTAGTTTTTTTTTTTTGGGGGGGGGGGCGGTAATAAAATGTTCCAAATGTAGTGTACTGTGGTGATTGGTACACAACTCTGAATACACTGAAAGCCCTTGTGTTGTGTGCTTTAAATGAGTGAATTGTATGATATGTGAGTTATATCTCAATAAAGCTGTTTAAAAAAAATTTTAAGGAAGAAATAATACCAATCTGTATTAGAAGTGAAAACTGCATGAGACCATTGTCCTTCATAACATAGATGTAAAAATTCTGAACAAAATGTTAGCAAATCAAATTCAATAATATATAAAAAGATAATATAGCATAATCAATTGGGGTTTATTCCAGGAATGCAGGGTTGGTTTAACATTAGAAGAAATCAACATATTAACAAACTTGAAAAGAAAAACCACATGATCATCTTAACAGACATAAAAAATTGTCAAAATCCAACACTGATTTCTCATAAAAACTCAAACTAGGAAGGGAAGGAAACTTTCTTATCTTGATAAAAAGCATCTATGAAAAACCTGCAGCTAACATCATACTTAATAATAAAGACTGAATGATTTCCCTTAAGCTCAGGAAAAAGACTAGGATGTTTGCTCTTACCACTTCTGTTTAATATTGTAGTGAAGGTTTTAGCCAGTGCAATCAGTCAAGAAAAAGAAATAAAAGGCATCCTGATTGAAAAAAGAAAAAAACTATCTTCACTAACAATGTAATTGTTTAAGTAGAAAATTCAATGGAATCTACAAAAAAGCTATTAAAACTAAATAAACAAATTTAGCAACATTGCAAAATACAAGATTAATACATAGGCATACTTTGGTTTATTGTACTTTGCTTTATTGTACTTTGCAGATATTGTATTTTTTACAAGTAGAAGGTTTGTGGCAACCCTGCATTGAGCAAGTCTATTGGTTCTATTTTTCTAATGGCATTTGCTCACTTCATGTTTCTGTGTCACATTTTTATAATTCTTGCAATATTTCAAACTTTTTCATTGTTATTATATATTTGTTGTGGTGATCTGTACCAGTAATTTTTGATATTACTATTATAATTGGTTTTTTGTTTTGTATTTTTAAATTAGGATGTACTTTTAGACATAATGATATTGCACAATTAATAGACTATAATATAGTACACATAACTTTTATATGGATGGGGTAACCAAAAAATTCACTTTATTGTGGTGATCTGGAACTGAACCCACAATATCTCTAATGTATGCCTATATAAAAATCAATTTTAATTTTACATAGTAACAAAGATTCAGAAGTCAAAAAAAAAAAGCAATACCAATAATTTAATTGCTGAAGTAAGAAATTAATAAGAGTTATAGTGGTTACAATTTATAATCTACTTAGGGATAAATATGAAAAAGGTGAAAGATCTGTATACTGAAAACTAAAATGTTGTTGAGATAAATTTTAAAAGACCTATGTAAATGGAGAAAAATACCTTGCTTGTGGGTTGGAAGACTCACTATTCTTAAAATGTTACTTATTTCCAAATTTTCTATAGATTCAATACAATCTCAATCAAAATACCAGCTTGCTTTTTTGAAGATAGTAACAGATGAATCTGACATTTGTATGAAAATGTAAATGACATAGAATAACCAAAATAAGTTTGAAAAACAATTGAAGGACTACTGCTACCTCTTATCAAGGCCTATTACAAAGCTATAGTAATCAAAACAGTGTGGTATTAGTGTAAAGATAGACAAATAGACTGATGGAACAGAATAGAGTCCAGAAAATGGACCTTGTAACACAAAGAAAACTGATTTTTGATAAATGGACAAAATATTTCAACCAACACTTCAAAGATGTTCAATATCATTAGTCATTAGAGAAGTAAAAATTAAAGCCACAGTGAGATGTTGTTATACAGCTACTAAAATGGTGAAAATTAAAACAGCTGACCATATCAAGTGTTGGTCAGGATGTGGAGGAACTGGAACTCTGGTGGTAATTACACTGCTGGTGGTAATTTTAAAAGGTACAGCCACTTTGGAAAGCAATTTGGCAATGTAATCCAGCCATTGTATTTCTAGGTGTTTAAACAATAGAAAGAAAACATGTCCATACTAAGGGTATATATTAATGTTCGTAGCAGTTTTATTAATAGAAAAAAACTGAGAACAAGCAAAATGTCCATCACCTGGTGAATTAGATAAATAAACTATGGTATATACATATAACAGAATGTTACTTGATGATTAAAAAAGTTACTAATACATGCAAAAACATGGATGAATCTCAAAATCATTCTAAGCAAAAGAAGCTAGACACAAAAAAAGAGAACATAATTGAGTCAATTTATATAAAACTCCAGAAAATGCAAACTGATCGATGGTAACAGAAAGCATTTCAGTGGTTGCTCGTGGGAGAAGGAACAGGGAGGTGTGGGAGGATGGGCTTACAAATGGGCATAAAGATGTGTTTCAGATCATCATTCATGAAACAGGCCACATAGGGACATGAGAACTAGATCATGGGAGAAGTTCCTGCCATTGAGACAGAATGACCCATGTTTATTTTCTACATTAATTGTGATCCTGTGTGAACTTTCTCCTTCCCAAGTTTGTGTAGACACCGGCATGGAACACAGTTCCATTTTTTTCCCCCTAGGGTTGATCTTTTTTTCTGATTGCTTGCCTGTCTCCAGTATTCTGTTTACTCAGAACATATTTTGCCCTGTAATGCAAACTGTATGTGAAAATGAAAATGTTAATGCATTAAATGATTGTTAATCTTAAAAAATCTAAATCTCAAAAAAAAAAAGTTATGGTTATGCTCACTACCTTGATTGTTACTTTGATGGTTTCACAGGAGTACAAATGTGTCAAACTTAAAAATTGTATACTTCAAATAGTGCACTTTTCTGTATCGCAATTATACCTCTATAGAGCCGTTCTTAAAAAGTGATAAGAAAGTTAGTAGAATAAGGAAAGCTTGAAAACAAATGCACCTTTGACCCTGATTTCCATGACAGAAATCTGGGTTGTCTTGATCCCAACTTTGCAGCCTCACGTGGGGCCCTGGATCATGCCCCTGCCCTCCTGCAGGTCCCTCTTGTGCTGCTTCATTTTGGCTCACTCTGCACTCACTTGTCTGACGTTCAACAGATTTATAAGGAACCGTGAATGAATAGCCTGTTAAGTGACTCATAAAAGTGATTTGTATAAGAATAGATTCTTGTGAGACAAGGGGTGGGGAGTGGCCCATTGATGAAATTCTTGCTTCTGGTTTCAGCTGTGAAGATTTTGGCAGTTTGGGAGTAACCTAGGAAAGCGAGGAAATATCACTCCAAACCTGATCAAGACTAATGATATTTACATATCATTGTATAAATTCACAATCAGTTGGTCAACGTAGTTTGTAATGAAAGTTCTAGCTGCCATGTGTGCCATGTGTATCATGCGTGAATGTCAAAGGTTCTCATAGAGGCAGTCAAAAAAAAAAAAAAAAACCAAAACTGTAAGCAATTACACTGCATCTAATTCAAATTCGAATGTTGTTTCCCTGTCCTCATTTTAGAGAATGTTCAATACCATTCCTAGACCTTGTAGCCAAGACTGTTGGTCTTAAGAGAAGGCCATCCCACCGTGCTCCCCAAACAGCCTGCCTGTCACCTTTGCTGAGGAGCCTTGAATGTGAAGTCCATGAGAGCAATGTTAACTTATAAAATAGAAAACTCTTCAACGGCATGGAACTTAGGCGCATTAAAAAGTCTGGACTAATTTGGAAGTAGAATTAATTACCTAAAACCAATCATGACCACTATACTCCAAACTATTTCTTGAGCATAATTTTATTTTTAGCTAGGAAAAAAAAGAGGTGTTCTCATAATAAGAACACTTTCTCCTAACCATTTGATTTACATTTCCTTTCTTCTTATTGTTTTTTAAACCAACACAAAAAGATCACAAATGTTCCTGTTCTGCACAGGGCTCTGCTTTTGCAGCAGAAGCAGGTTTTATGCAAGAGCAAGTATTGCTGTGTGACTGTGCCGCCGGCTGTAGTGTTTACCTTCGCTGGGGCTGCCTGCCGATTGTCGAGCCAGTTGAAGTGATTCATGGGTCTGACAGATGTCTGGTACAGCTGGATGTGTCCTTGATTATCCCAAAAGTCTGGACAGCACTGTCATTCACCATTGCCCAAATTATCTTTGTATTGACTGTGGAACCCTCTGTGACAGTACTGTAATGGCTAATTACCCAGGATACCTTGGGTACTCACTTCATAATGGTTTAGTGGAAAAAGAAAAAGACCATAAGGAAATGAGAAAAAAAATACCAATAAAATAACATCCTGTTCTTTGCAAAGAACCCATACTCTAGTGTGATACAGAATATATATTTATTTGATAGCATGCGGTTTATGCTAATGAAATCCAGGGCCACAATAGCAGAAGCACAGATTTCTCATGAAACACATAAGGAGAAAATAAAATGTAAAGAACCTTGACAGTGATAAATTATGGACAATAGAAGGAGCTATTAGCTGTGAGAGAACTGTATGTATAACATACTTGAGAAAGGAATGACGAGTGGCCATTTGCCTGCCTCGTATGTTGCAGGGGGAGAAAAGAACATGCTCTGCTTAGCAAATCACCTCCCCAGAAACAGAGAAAAGGGAGGGAGGGAGGAGGATATTCTTAGTAAAGCTGCCTGAAGGAACAAGCGTTGAAAGCTGAGGTTTCATTTTTCCCCATAATGCCATAAATTAGCACATTTTGACAAACATAGCTCCCACAAAGCAGATATATATTAGGGGGGAAAAAGATAAGGGAATAGAGGGTACAAAATCCCATTTTGATTTTTAGTGGAAATGATGAGATCCCAGGAGGGCAGACAAAGCAGACTGGGAACAGCTTTTCACACAAAGAATACAGTAATTTGCCACGTTCTGTCCAGGCTATGTTTGAATGTCACTCCTGTCTTAATTACCAGACTAACAAAGCTATTCTGTTATTCTGGAATTGCTGCCACAGTTCCTGCAATGCAAGAGAGCAACTGGGAAGAATTGCTCGTGGGTTATTACTAAGCGAGTAGATGAGGCAAGCAGCCTCTGAAGGAGAGGGAGCGGGGGGCCATGAAAGGAGGGAAATGTAGAGGCGCCCTTACGAAGACCCTCACTTGCTCTTGGGTTTTGGAGTGTGTAGAGCTTGTCAGGGCAAAGTGCTTCAGCTTGTACTGAGGTTGGGACCACAGCGCTCTTGCTCTACAAGCCCTTGGTGGAATGAAGTGAAGGCTGTCCCATCTCTCTGCTCCCTGGCTGTATGTCAACCTCATGCCAAGTAACTCATAAAATGTAGGGCATAGCCAACCTGACCAGAAAACCTTGGTTACTGAAATTCTGACTCATTAAATTGTCCTTTTTTTTTTTAAAGCTCTTTATTGGAATATAATTGCTTTACACTGTTGTGCCAGTTTTTGAGGTACACCAAAGTGAATCAGCTGTATTTATACATATATCCCCATATCCCCTCCCTCCCGCGACTCCCTCCCACCCTCCCTATCCTGGCCCCATCATCCAGTCATCACCCATCATCGAGTTGATCTCCCTATGTTATGCAGCAACTTCCCACTAGCTATCTATTTTACAGTTGGTAGTGTATATATGTCAATGCTACTCTCTCACTTTGTCCCAGCTTCCTCTTTTAAATTGTCCTTTTAACCACTATAAAGAAGATAGCCCTTCTCATTTTGATCTATTGCTGAAAGCATTTCTAAAACGTCATTCCATTCTTCTGGGTCTTTCTTGGCTTATTCTTCAGTGTTTCAGAGACACATGGATAATTCTCACCAAAGACCATGGTGATGGTTTAGGTGAGGAAGGTGCTGGAGTTTGGGCTGAATGTTCCCTTAGTTCTGCAGTTGAACATCTGCAGGGGGATGAGGGAGCAGAGATTGAGTGTGACTGTTTAGATTCAGACTAAATAAGTGTGTGCCCTATTGTACCTGTTGCATCCTTCTCCTTGAAAAAGACTTACAGTAAAATGATTTAGTTAATCATGGGCTCTGGTTAGTTGGAGCGTTTTTGTATTTAGAAAAGAAGCTTGTCACACTGCAGAAACACTTAGGTGATACGTTTATGTTTCCTTTTCCTTCAGGATTTGGGTGTGATATAGCAATGACAAAGTGTACCAAAGAAGAGGAAAATGAAACACAAATCTTCAGTTGTGTCCATCCTAGCTGTATAGCAGTGATCTGTCCCTTGTATTCACACCACTGAAATGATTAAACAAAGACAAAATTTCCTGATCACATTTAATTGACAATAATTAAGATTTTATTTGGAGGATATGGACACTGACCTGAAAGTATTCTACAAGCAAAGTATTGGAATAATTATGTTAAATGCTAGTTAGTCAAGCTTAGTTAAAAAAAAAAAAAAGGTAAATTACTCTTATTTCTCCTCTTCCTTTTAGAAAGAATCTAAGAAAAGGAAGAATTCAAAGCTACATATGCCTGGCTTGTCTTTCATACAGGGGTGCCATTTATCCTAAGATAAAACATGACAAAAGTTTCTAGAATGGCTAATTCTAGGAATAATGCAAAGTTTGTCTTAAAGTTGTTTTTCAAAAAGTAATAATAATATCAGACTCCTGAAACCCGATTACATGAATAGGATTTAAATAAGAGATGAAAAGAGGGTCTGAAAATAAAGCAGGTGGCCAAAGCCTGAAGAGGTGCATATCTATTGTAAGCAGACAATAGAAATTGCCTGTTAAGTTGGATTTTAATTAATTAAGCATATTAAAAATACATCATGTAGTCATATAATTGTTTCTCCTTACAAATGTAATGCATAACTTAAAATTAAAAGCATAATCTTTTTAAAAGCCTTCAGTTATAATTGCTCTGAAAGATTGAAAATTTCAAAATTGAAACCAGAAAAGAGAAAACATATATTGTTATGAAATAAGAGTATTATCTTATGAAGACAACTGTAAAAATGTACATTGATAACTGTCTGTCTAGACCTAATTGCTGTGGAGGTAATAGGCACACATGTTTTATTCACTAACTCTGTCACAATGATGGAGAAAAATTCTAAAAGGGGAGGAAAAACATCCCAAAAGAAAGAAAAGAAAAAAGGTAGTTCTGTATGCTGACTTAACAATTTGCCATTTTAAGAGCTTAAAGCATTTCCTGGGTGCAATTATTATTAGTCACATTAAAAATTAAAACCTGTGGCACAGAAAAATCTAGGAGCTGCAAACTTAGATGCTTACAGGGGCCAGGCAGGAATGCGACGGTCAGGTGGGGATGTGGCAAACTGGAGTGTTTCTGAGCTAAAGCAGGAACTCTACCAATTGTTGACGTGTGGGAATGCAGGCCAAGTTTTGCCAGATCTCTTACATTTTCAGAAAGCCTGCATATCCATATATTAAGAGATGACGAGTCCCTGCGGCCTCATAAGCTCCCAGCCTGCGTGGGTTTGCCGAGCACCAAAGAGACAGCTGGGCTGAGGGGGGACCTAGTGCATCATTCTGGTTATTCAATAAATAGTAGGAACCATAAAGAGTAGAATGCTGTTGGACATTGGTTAATACATGGCTGATTACAACATTGTAATGTTTACATGTTTATAGTTTAGTTCAGTTAGTAGCACTTTCTCCTATCTCATATCATCTAATTCACATAGAGAGATAAAGGTCTGTCTACACTGCTCATTTATAGGTTCCTCCTCTCACACTGGCCTCTGCCTCATCCTTCCTTCCATCTCCCCTTTTTCTGGAGGATTCAACTCATCATTCAGGGCTCAGAGAAGACTCCTAACACCCCTCTAACTGGGCTGGGACCTTGTGTCATGCCGTGGACCTACCTGCCCCAGATAGCATGCACCACTATCACAGTTAAGAACAGGTAATTTTTATTGTCTGTCTTCTCTACTAGACACTAACCTCCATGAAGACAAAGAACTACATGAGCACCTACCTCAATGTTTAGTGTGTATTTGTTGAATTAATGTTTATAGGAAAAGAGACATTTGAACGAGTCACAAAAATTTTATATATGTATCCAGAGATTATTGGTTATTCAAAATCCTCTCTGGAGAGTCTAAATGAGAGCTATTCCTTTATCTATTGTCAAGTGACTTGTCAATCATTTCTGAGAATTCTTCTGAGGTTTCTCTGCTGAGTTGAAGACTCAATTTTTCTGGGGTTCCTGTTTCTCTTTTTCTGATATGTATAGATAATGGAGGTTTCCTAATGCCCATTTACAAATGCTCTGCTTTGTCCAGACAACTGGATGAAGAACAGATGGGAAGTACTAATTGAGATAGATTGAAAAATGGCTGCAAATCATTTCCCTCCCTTCATCTATGGCCTCAAATAGTCCCCTCATACATCGCTTGGCTATGTGACTTATTTTGGCCAATGTGATAATTCAAATATGATACAGAGACTTGGGTACTAGGACACATTCTCTCTTGCTATTCTTAGAAACTCTGTGGCTACCAGCTACATGCATATGAATAAGCCTGGGCTAGCCTGCGGAGGACAAGTGGGCCAGTTACCTTCATTACTCCAGCTGCAGCCTACAAACTCGTGAGTGAGGCCATCCTAGACTAACCAGTCTCCAGGTGACCTGCCATGTGGGTTCACTTGTATGAGTACACCCAGGTGAACCCAATAGGACATCTGCCCAGTTGAACCCAGCCTCTATTGCTGGCCCACAGTATTGTGAGTTAATAAGTGATTGTTATTTTAAGCTACAAAGTTTTGGGTTGGTTTGTTATACAGCAAAAACTAACAGATACACTAGACTAGAAAATCTAAATATCAAACCCACACATGTACTATCACTATTAGCTTCAATAAAGCAGAAACCATTCAACATAGGAGAGCAGCCTATCAGAGACAGAATGTGGCTGGAAGGGAGTGAGTTTCCCCTATTCTCCCAATAGCCTCTCTTCAGATCTCATTAACACCAGAGCATGAGAAGCAGATCTGAGAGGCAGGGAGGAGGAGGAAGAAGAGAGTAGGCAGTGGTGAGAGCCAAGCTCCAGGGAAAGCGTATATGGAGGAAAAGAAGGAAACTGCTGTACTGGTATGATATCACAATATCCTTATTATATTAAAGAAATCCAGGCAAAATTTCTAGCCTCTGAAGGCTAAAGAATGAAGCAGAGCCAATATGGGGACTATGCAGTGTATCATTTTAATATAGAGAAAACACACACATTAGATGTGTAAGCTTGCCTTTATTTAAGGCCTTTAAGCCTTTCTTAGCATTTTTAGCAAAATGCATTGGAAGTAACCATTTGTTACTTTCTAAAATGCTGCTCTGGAATTTTTAGTATGCTTTGTGCTGAATCCTGATACAGTAATTTACAAAAGCAAGAACCACATGAAATGTACTATGTTGTTGCAGAGTTGGGGTAAAACAGGGTGGGTGTTTACTGAATGCTTGCTATTTGCTAGGACCTTATCTCATTTAATCCCTGCAACCACCCTATGAAGTAACTGTTTTAGCCTTATTAAACAGAAGAAACTGAGGCTTCAAGAGGCTAAGTAACTTGGCCAAGGGCACACAATAGCTAGTAAGTTTATAAGTTACAGATATGGACATCAAATCTGAATTCACTGGTCTGTTGCCTTGGCAAGAATACAGTAGTTTTATCATCAGTAATAATTTATTTTTTATCAAGCCCTTATAACTTTTTAAATTAAAAAAAATAGCTGAAAATTGAGAGTACATATGCCTAAGCACTTTATATATAAGTACATCATCACTAAAACCCTATGAGGTAGGTATATATGTCTACATTTAAAAAATTTTTCATTTGTTTTGTCTCCATTTTTGAGATAGTGAAACTGAGGCACAAAGATATTAATTTGCCCAAAGTTATATAATAAGTGAGGTATTAAGCAGGTATTTAATTTATATCTGTCAAAGCCCAAGCTCCTTCTATTAAACCACATATCCTCACTTTTAGGTTTCTTCCAAAATAATTGTAATATATTTTGTACTCATTACTATAACACCTACTAGTATCCTGAGTCTCCAAAAAGAAGGGTGACCAGCTACCACTTAGAAATTCTTAAAGAAATCCAGACTCCCTGGAATATGTTCTCTATGAGAGCTCATACCAAGGGCTGAATCCCTTTCATGGAGCAAGGGGCCTGGCACATGGTAGGAGCTCAGTTCACAGGTGCTGCATGGGTTCAGTTCTACTCTATAAGCAGTGGTACAACAATGGATGACAACACTATGTAGGCCTTTGGGCCTTTTGGTAGAAAGATACTGTATTTGTTTCTTAGGGCTTCTATAACAAAGTACCCCAAACTGGGTGGCTTAAAACAGAAATTTATTCTGTCATAGTTCTGGAGGCTAGACCTCCAACATCAAGTTTTTGGCAGGGCCATGCTCTCTCTGAAAGTTTTAGGGGAGGAGCCTTCCTTGCCTTTTCATAGTTTCTGGTTGCTGGCATTCCTTGCCTTGTGATAATATAACTCCAATCTCTGCCTCCCATTTTACATGGCTGTCTTCCTTCTGTGTGTGCCTGTGTCCACATTTTCTCTTTTTATAAGCACACCAGTCATATTGGGTTCAGCGCCAAACTCTAATCCAGTATGACTTCATCTTAACTCACATCTGCAAAGACCCTATTCCAAATAAGGTCACATTCATGGGTTCCAGGTGGACATGAATTTTGGGGGGAAACTACTCAACCCAGTATAAATATTTTAAGAATTTAAAATGTGTTGTTACTTACAGGGCCAAACATAAGAGGAGGGAGGATAGAGCACATCTGGTCAAGGCTGGGAAGGGTCTCACCCCCAACAAAACAGCAGCCCCAAACTCCTTTAGGAATAGGCTTGGTTTTTATTTTCAAATACCTGTGAAGGCAAAACATGGTAGGCCCTATCAGTTGTAATATCTTCCTGTGAATTAATTTCTCTCCTCTGAGAGTGGATTTGGATGAGGGATGTGGGAAAAAGCACAAAAGATAAAGTAAGGAAGTAGGACGTTGTACGGAAATGCCACTGGACCAAAAAAAGGAGGCATAGTTGCAGGACACAGGAAGTATGGAGGGATCCATGCCAAGACAAAAGACAATAACCTTGGAAACAAAGGCAGCTGGAAGAAGAGACCTTTCCGTTGGTCATCGGTAGAGGCATCTGATTACAGACACCAAGACCTACCACTTACTAAGGGATTCCTGGGATAAAGGCAAAGTCTCCGTAGATGTTACAGAAAATTCAAGAAAGCCACTTGAATGAGTACAGTGGATCAGGATCCAAAGACAGGTTTCGAATCCTAAGAAATGCATGAGGTTTCCTAGGAAAAATGCCATGTATTTTCCTATTTTTTCCTACTCTTATACCAGGCACCCAGTGAAAGGTCTGCCTTACTAGCGGATCAGACACTGCACTGTGCTTGGGAAGTCAAAGAGGAACATGCAGGTGGAGGCTGGGAGAGGCACATTCCCTTGGCTGATGGTCTGCTGATTTCTCCAGACCACTTCTGAGTGACATCAGGGGGTGAGAAAGGACATAGGTGAGGAGCTGGATTAGCTGTGTGGCCTTGTGTGAGTTACTTATACTGTCTGAGTTGCCCCACTAAAAATATGAAATGAAAATATTCATGCAACACCGCCCTTCTAGGTACATAATACATGCTCAAAAATGGTTGTTTTTTTCCACTTTGCTTGATCGTGGAGTTTATTCTTCACATAAACCTGTTCTGTGATCTACATTTCTTCAGCTGAGTTCAGAAATGTTAATCATAACTTTGTTGTTTTGTAAAAAACTCTTGATTCATCAGGGCATAAACTTTCATTATGATTTTAGTTTAAGGACCTAAATTGGGTACTTGGCAGAGGTAGAGTAAAATATGCTGCTAAATCCATGTTGCTAGGATTTAAATTTTGATAAATGCATAGCTTTTATGTTCTCAGTTCAATTTTGCTCTGCTGTGTATTGTAGAATTTAAAAAATAAATGCTCCACTTTAAAGGAAAATTTCTCCTTTGCATTTGGATATTTTTGTACAAGGTAACGGGGTAGAGCAGTGCCTGCAGACTATGACACAATCCCTGAGGTAAATTTGGTGATACTGTTAATGAAGAGTTTAAAAATGCTAATTAAGCTCTTTACGTAACCACTGGCAACCTTCCTCAGGATGATTACAACACCAATGATTAAAAGTTGCAAAGGTATTGTAAACTTCTCTGGGTGATTTTTTTTTCAATAATGCAAATGATTTCTCCAGCTCTTGTGGCATCATTTAAAAATGAATTTTGATTACTTCTAAGCTTGTAAAAAATGGAATCGTAAATGTGCTTATTTCCCACAATGAAGGGGGACAGGGAAGGAAAAGAGCAAAAGAATACATCACATTCTAAGTAAGCAGTCACAAAAGACCTTTAAATAACTCAACTTCCTACCATATTTTATTCTCTTCTCTCAGTTTTACAGCATTATCTACCATAGAAATGCAGGGAGATTTGTAAAACACTATAGCATTTAAGTCATTACATTTTATAGCTAATTTCTAATGTGGATTTGATTTTTTACGAGCAGAAAAAGAATCTAATTTGCATTAGCGACAGTAACTAGAGAAATTTAACACCTGGCCCTGGTTGTACCAGAAATTGAATATTAGGTACTTGGGTGCTAAAAACCCATTCCGATCTTCAAGGGGGATTTTTCATTTATTTATGCACTGCTCTCATGTTTATCATTATAAAACTGTTCATATTATGATGGAGGAAAACTCACTGCCTGCAAAAATTCTAGATATACATTTTTCATCCTCTGCAAGAGAAACAGACTTATTTACCCATTAGCAAGAACATACCCTGAAAAAGGCACCACCATTCCACGCATGTAAAAAAATATCGCAGCAGCACTGCATGAGAAGCGTTGACTCCTGCGGGCCTTTCCCCACACTTTCAGTTTCTCAAGTTTCCGTTTATTTTCTCTTCCCCACTTCCCCTCCCCAAGCCCCCTCCGTGTCTGTCGCTGCTTCCCGGTTAGAAGCTTGAGTGCAGTGTATCCAGGCAAAATTAAACCTCTGCTAAGAAGATCACATTGTTGTTACAAGAGCAATCCGTATGTTTATAAAGCGTAGAAAATTAGGAACTGCAAAAGAGGCGAAGCTGGTGTTAAATGATATGGGAAGTGACACTTTCCATAGCCAGTTACAATTAACACATCGATGGCATTTTGCTGGCTCCTTGCAGTGATAATGCTGTTGTCAAATGTGTTTAGTGCACCAAATCTCCTGGAGCCTTCAGCCAGCCAGCGAGCTTTTGACAGACTGAAGGTTCGAAGATGGGCTATCATGACAGATGGAAACCGGCACCGATGTTCAGCTTTCGCCGATCACAGGGGACCTGCCCCCCTTATTCTGCAGGGCTCGGCTCTGCAACCTTCCCCCTCCTGATGAAAGCAGGGGATGGCATTGTTAAATAGTGCATCTGTGTGAGTTAGACTCCTCTGATGAAAGCATAAGGCAGACGCGCTGTGAAGCAAAAGACAGCCTCTGCTCTAACTGCATTTTAGATAGACTTGAGGAAGACCCTAGGGAGCTGGGAGAAAACTTTGGTAAATTTCAGACAAAAACAGAAAAAAAGACCACCCATTAATTTATTCTCCTCAAAGAATATAAAAATAAGCCTCTGATAATAAAAATCTCAATTAATGACTTTCATACATAGTTCCCCAAGCTAGCACTCTTCATGGAGTTACGTGGATGCGGGTTTTTCTTCCTTTACCATCATTTTCTTAATATTTATCAATTAATTTCCAAACAATCCAAGGAAACCTGTAAGGAGGTGCCCAGGGGCAGCTGTGAAGAGTTGACTTGTTGGAAACTAGATTCAATTACTCCAAGACACTTCTTGACACTGGGCTGGGTTCTTCAATCTTGGTTTTAAAATCCAGGGCAGGGGCAGACAGAGCTTTACCCAGCTGGGCATAAATGGGTAGATAATATAGTTAATTAACCTTTCGCCCTCTCCCACCAACCCCCTTTTAAAGAAAAACATCAGTCATTTTAGTTTGAACACCCATCTATTTCAAAGGCTTTCTCTCCAGCTCCTGTAGTTCTTTCTTCTTCTCGCTGACAAATTCCTCTTTAATTTCCTTAAACGGGCTGAAGAGCCCTCTTTCTTTGCAGTCGTAATCTTCAGTTCTGCTCTTGCCCATACAGGTTGGGAGCAGCAAGCACTGCAGCCCATGTGAGGTATGATAATCAGCTGATTAGCTAGAGGAGTCGTTTTCCCTGAGGCTCTTTTGTGTGAAAAATCCTCACACTCAATTGACATGTGGACATCATAAAGCTGATGAAATGCAATCGTAATGAACAAGGGGGAGCGGCGTCTGCCGCCGTCCACATGAAGGACCCTTCCCTCTCGCCATGCTAATTCAGAAAATCTGCTCTTAACGTGTACTCCCCCTGGATTCCAAATCGAGGCGCATCTCCATGAATGCATATTCAAGAAGTGAATTAGCCTCTATGGCAAGTGAACGCCTAGCCTGGCCAGACTGATTCTAATTTCAAGACAGATTACACTGCATCAACTGTAGTAATGATCTGACAGTTCATTTGTGTTGAGAGTCCTACAGTCGGGTTTACTGCACAGACAGACACAGGTGCATGGAGAGAGCCAGCAAAACCCCTCAGACAAGACCAAAGGTTGCTTTGCTGTCAAATTATTTCAGCCAAAAGAGCCCAATGAAGGTGAAAAGAGGTAATGCATTAAAAAAAAAATTAATGTGTCCTCTTATTTAAGCCTTGGTTGTAATGGTGGTCAACGGATTCTCCCTTCTCTATTATAGGATCATGTACACTTGGTAGTCATTAAATTAGGAAAGAGGTGAGCTTTCCCTCCCACACCCTTTTCAGAAAACTACATTACTCGCTAAGAAATTTCCAAGTGAATATAACTTGGCATACAAGGTTTTTTTCCCCTGAATTGAATTTCACATGAATCAGTTTATAGGAGAAAAACTCTGCAGTATTAGGAAGAAAAGCTGTTCATTTCCACTGCCTGCTCTGTGACAGTTGCTAATACAATATGACAGGTTTGTTCATCACTATTTTGGATCACCTTTGGGTTTTCTGAACTACTCTTTCTATTAATCCATGTTAATTAATGATGGTAAAGAATGCTCACCTTTATGTCGAAAAGCTCAAAGCACTTTTCAGACATTGATTTATCTTTGAGTTAGACAGAGGGCGGGTATTAGCACTGCTATTTTTTCAGAGGTGGAAATAGAAGGGTGGTGATGAAGTGACTTGAGCAAGGTCACACTGCAAGCCAGTCCTGGATCTCAAGCCTTGAACTCATTCTCACCCCTCTCCATAGCTTTAGACACAGAAAATATCCCAGGGAAAGGTGTTGCTAATCCAGCATTAAGGAGACTCCTTCATACGCATTGCTAATAAATACAGCACATGCCTTAAAAGCAAATGAACAAGACAAGCTTAATAAGGACTGTCGTTAGTACCTGGCAAGCCACCCCGCGTCTGCACAGTTCACACAGAGGTCCTTGTCAAGGAGCTGCACTTCCGAGATTACAAGAGCCACTTCTCAGTCTCCTTATGCTTCTCACTCACATTGACCTTGATCTATAGCCTTTCAATTCAATGTAATTCAATAACGGGGCAGCATGGGTCTGTAGACAGGATCATAGATTATTTTGCTTCCTCCAGTATGTTTGGAGGCACAATGTGAGGTGGCTGATGAGAGCTGTCATTGCACAGCCCCCTCCTCTAGTGATCAGGAGTTACCCAGCAGATCACTGGCTGTCCAATGCGGGCGAAGCAGTGCAGCAGGCACTTCTGGGAGGTAAGAGGAATGAGACAAGGCCATCCCCAAAGGCAAAAGTTCGTAACACTCATATACAATCAAGACAGATACACATAAGCAAACAAACCAAAACATCACTCCAACTGTGCCAAGACACATATGCAGCCCCCAGTTCACCAACTGGCTATTTCCCAAAATCTGCTTGTAAATGAGTTGTTTCAAATGCACAATTCATTTTCCCATGGAAGCTGAGTTCTAAGTGGTGGTTAGGTTCTCAGGCCAGCTGTCAAAACCATATTTAACCTATAACATAGCTGAGTGCACTACTGATAGTAACACATACAAGTATGGCTGAAAAAGTGTCATTGCCACCTTTGAACTCTGAGACAGGGTGGCGTGTGTTTAAATCTCAGCTCTCCTATTTACCATCCTGGGACCCTGAACAAGTACTTCATCTCTCTAAGCCTCAATTTTCTCATCTGTGTAAGGGATTGATAATAGTACTTATTTCATAAAATTGTTAGAAGGATTAAATGAAACAAGACAGAGTGAAATATTCGATCTGGATCTATAGCAAATGCTCAATAAATCCCAGGTAGGAATAATAGAATCTGTTTACATATTTTTGAGCTTATGTTTCTCAAATTCATTGCTGATATCCCTCAAGCCTCACTCCAACAGTAGGAAGGGGCTTGTGGGGGTGTATTTTTGTTGTTGTTGTTGAGGGAGGGACCCTCCTCATTTATAAAGAGAAGGTATTATAGCCTGGGGTCAAGAGCCTGATTCTGAAGCCATGATGAGTTCAAGTTCTGTCCCTGCCACTTAGCAGCTGTGTGACCTTGGGCAGGTTACCTAGTCTCTCTAATTATCATCTGCAAAATGGGGATGTTTTTAGTATATCTCTCACAGTGCTGTGCTAAGTATTAAGCAAGTTAACATATGCAAAGTGCTGTGCTTATAAGCACAATACAGGTAAATGGAGCTATTATAAGGATACCATGGCCTGTCATTGACCATGACAGATGAGCAGGAAACCAAGGCCTGGTTGGAGATTAATGACTGTCTTAAGGTTACTGTTAGTAAGTAATGATCTGGGACTACAGGTTGTTCTTCTAATCCCTAGTCCTGTGCTCTTTCCAGGTCATGGTGTTTCCTCTAGCACACACCTATGAAGTACCCTGGAGTGTTAGTTAACATTTATTGAGTACCCAGTGGATGTTCAACACTGAGCTGATTCCTGAAGAGTTTCCTTAAAATAGGGAAGTTATGCTCTAGACTCTAAACCAACAGTTGGCAAACTATAGCCACAGGCTAAATCAGATTGCTGCCTGTTTTTTATGGTCTGAAAGCTAAGAATGTTTTTTTTTTTTGTTTTTAAATGGTTGGAAACAATTCAAAAGAATAATATTTTGTGATACTCGATAATTATATGAAATTCAAATGTCTCTGTAAATGAAGTTTTACTGGAACACAGCCAGACTCGCTTACATATTGTCTATAGATGCTTTTGTGACTCAACGGCAAAAATGAGTAACCGTGACAAAGACCACGTAGTCCACAAAGCCTAAATTATTTACTATCTGGCCCTTTAACAGAAAAAGTTCGCCAACTTCTGGTCTAGACCCAAGAAGACTTTTGAAGCCTGCTTACTTCTGAGAGGGGTTAAGAGGGTCACCCATCTAACTCAAGGTACATATGCTAGGCTCAGGCTGGCTGAGATGAGAATGTTACTGTCTTCTACCACCTGAGCAATGTTTTAACACTGTGTTCTGAAATATACTAGAGGCAGAGCAGTGTAGCGGCTGAATTCACAGACTCAAGACCCAGGCTGCTGGGACCCAGTCTTGGTTCTATAACTTTCCAGTTATGTGACCTTAGACAAGTTACTTAATTTTTCTTGTGTCACTGTTTCCTCATCTATACAATGAGATTGTTTTGGAGTATGTTAGTTTTCACACCTATACCCTTTTGAAGAGTTCTTTGCCCATTGCCAACAGGATGCTAGTTATTTTCGAAATCTCTTGACTCTTCGGAAAAAAAGAGAAAGGTGCCTTCCTTGGAGCAGTGGGTTGCGTGTCTGCTCAAACTCATTCCTCCAACTGTCTCTCCTGGGCCAACACACCTCATTCTGTAGCCCAGCACAGATGTCTGCATCTTTCCTGGCAAAGTTTCCTTGAGTCACTTACTTCTTTATGCTTCTATAGAATATTGTACATCCCTCCTTTAAGGCTCTTATAGAGAATGAAAAAAGAAATGTATCCACACTTTTATCTGTACTAGATGGTGAACTCCGGAAGGAAAAAAATTTCTTGTCTTTGTCTCCACAGTGTCCGGTGTATGGAATATATGCTATGCAACAGTGTCAGTGGATATTTAGTGAATCAGAGAATGAAAAACAGGTCAGGAAACTGCAGGGTTAACAAGTCTGTTTTTTTAAAAATATGTGAAAGCTTTCTACATGTGGCAATTACTTTATCCCTTCAATGTACAAGCTTGCAGTGCAATTAAATTAGAAATTTTGAGGCTTAAAATAAAAGGCAGATGGATACTTTCACTTACTAAATGTATAAATCATAGACCAGAAATTCTTGGTCTGGAGAGAAGCTTAGTATGAATAGGCTAAGACACCCTAAGTGACTGTGATTTTCGTAGGGTACTTTCTTACTTTGGACTTTCGTATTTCATTCGAAAAACAAGGAAACTGCACAATAGATAATCAGTAAGGCCTCTTCCACTCCCCAAACTATGATTTATGCTTCTCCTAGAAAACGTACCAAATTCTGCTCACCTGTGATCAGGGCTTCTCGTTAATGCTGGTAGGTAAGTTTACTTAAGTTTTCTGAATCTGAGTTCGAGAAGTGAAGACTAATATGATCACCGAATTGTATACATAAAGAATGAGGGGCAAAAAATGAATCTACAAAGGAGGTTGGGGCTGGACCATGACAGACTTGGGTGCTATACTAAGAAGTCCAGACTTGGTGGAGAGTAGCCAATAGGTGGCTATGGATGGTGTTAAGTAGTGAAGGGACATGGCCAACTTTGTGTTTTGGAACAAGGACTATGACCACAGTGTGGAAACTGGATTGGAAGGAGAGGAGAGGAGCCAACATACAGCAGTGCTGGAGGAGATATGGGCTAGAGGGGTATTTAAGAGGTTGGATTTTGGACTTGGGAATTTAGATAAAGCTGAGCACCTGGGCAAATGGAATGCCATTTACATGATAGGCAACAAGAGAAATAATACTCATGGTCAACTTTTAATTTCTTGTCATATATTTTCAATTAGGAAAAAGTCACAGACTCACGTATTTGTGGAATGACATTGGAGCCAATATAGGGTAGTGGCTAAGAGTTTAGGCTTTGGGTTTGAATCTTAATTTTTTTAAAAATTTCTATTCAAGTGTAGTTGTTTTACAATGTTGTGTTAGTTTCTGCTATACAGCAAAGTAAAGCTATACATATATCCCCTCTTTTTTGGATTTCCTTCCCATTTAGGTCACCACAGAGCATTGTGAATCAATTCTTAATTAGCTTTGAGATCTTGGGTAATTCATTTGACCACTTTGAGCCTTAATGCCTCCCCATGGTCATGGTGAGGATTAAATAAAATGGTGCATATTAAAGTACACATCATAGGGTTTAGTAATTGGCAGGCAATAGATGAAGATCAGCTACTATGACCAGAGTGTTTGGGTTTGCTCCAGCTGCAGTCTCAAGCTTTCAACTATGTTTTCACTCCAGAAAGAAACATTTAGAAGACTCAGACTTAGACTCCTCTGCCAGAACTGGATTTAAAAAGAAAAAAAGAACAAAAAACTAGCTGACTAAAAAAGTTTAAAACCACAATTCTAATAAGAGCTTAATCCTTGGAAACCCAGAAACAATTCAACGAAGCTATTTGGTTAAGCTAAATGCAGTTCTTTGAAATCAGCTTAAATGCATGGCTCACTACTCAAAGGTTCCAGAGAACTCCACTTGCTTGCTTGGGAAGCAGCAAACAAGGTCAGTATTGATAGCTCACGCTTCAGTGAGTGTATCAATTTAAAGCTTCATCGGTGATTCTCACTCATCTGCAGCCCTGCATGGCTGGTGTCTTGTAAGAACGGGGTGACTTACGAACCTATTAAGTAACTTCTTCACTTGTGCTCTAATGAGCCTATTGTTTCCCTGGAAGAACACAGACACCTGAGTACAAGCACAAACTGAAGCCACAAATAAGAGGGGGCAGATCTCAGCCCTGCCTTACCTAGAGGCACTTTTTGTTTTGATTCTCTATGCTTTTCAATTGCTTTGCCAGCCTAGTCAGGAGCACTTTTATGCCAAGTCCTGAGTAAGGCTGTTGGGCATCCCTGGTCCAAAAGGGCTCTGGTCACGGCTGACTCACCTGCTGTACAAGGCACAAGTGTGTGACCTTTTGAACTTTAAATATCAGACACTTGCTTGTCTACTGTTCCCCCTGCACCAGCAAGAGCCTCTGCAGTGAAGATAACCACCCTCCCCAATCCGAGGTCCACACTGCATATGCAGAGGTAGGATGAACCTGCTACTGTGGGGAGGGGGCATCGAGCCCACCCACAAAGAGGGATTCCATGGGGATTTCAGTCAAGAAGTTCTCCTTGTGCTCTACCCTGAAAAAGAAGGTTTTGGCCCCTTTTTTCTGTTACCTTAATTCAAGGTTAGTTTCCCTTCCTCTATATACTGTTATCACTGATGAGAGATGAAAGATTGAAAGTTAGTCCCTTAGGGATTGGGGCCAATACTGTCCACAGAGGTATAGTGGGTAAAAATACACATTATATATATTTACACTTGGCACATGAATTCCTCTTAGGAAGGGAACTCTTTGTTTAGGTTACAATCTTGATAAGTTTTAAGGGCAGGGGTAGGAAGAAGACAAACCTAGATAGCTAAACAGTTCTATTTCAGAAATGAAGAGAAATCTGTGGGTCAACAAGGGCCAGGAGGAGAGAAGAAAGGAAGGGGAGGGAAAGCCAGATGTTGGATCCATCATGGGAGGCTGGAGCTATTCGGAAAGATGGTCATAGCAGGCAGCGGGGCTAGAGGATTTTTAAGAATGTCTAATATTCAATTGTAAGTTGTTTGCATGGCTCATCTCCCCAAAGTTTCATAAAATACTTGTTTGAGCTCAATAAGAAAGTCAGGCAAAGGGGTAGAGTTCCCCAAGTCTGGGGGGAAGGGAGGAAGAGCAGAGGAAGAGAAGAGCCCAAGAGGCAAGAACTGAGTAAAATCAAGAGGAGCCAGAAGTGACCATGAGAACATAAACCCCAGAAATTTCCAGAAGTCATGGAAGGACCCTGAACTTCCAGAATGTGGGATAGAAAGCTAGAGAGAATTTCATTTAGGTTTTAAATGAGATCTGGGTTCCACACATTCTGCAGTAAACAGCATCCATCTGTCACTGATGCCTTCTAACCTGTTGATTCTCTGTCTTCAATAGCCACATATCTTGTCTTCCATGCATTTTCTTTGATTATAAAGGTTGACATATATTTGAGTCTTGAAAAATAAACTGGGTCAAACAGAAAGCTGGGAAAGGAGGAATTGTAATAGTCAAGACTTAAGCTTATTGGAACTCATTTCCTGCTTCGTATCCTCTCCATGGCCATTGACAGGGATGGGAGTGGCAGCTCCCCCTGGGGGTGTTGAGACCCCCGTTACTGGTGGGTTTAAGCAGAGCCTGAGTGACTCGTTGACCCAGAGTTGTGCAGGGGATTCATGTGTCAGGTAGAAGCTGGACAGATAGGTCTCCAGGCCCTTTACACGAGTTTCTATTACTTGGGGGAGGCCTTAAAACTTTCAGAGAAGTTTAATATTCCAAATGTCTGTGGCTGTTTCTAAAGAATGTATATCTAGCCCTATCCCCAGACTACATTCATCTGTTCCAGCCTATGCTCCTTATGTTCTCATTTGGGAGGAAGGAAAGGAGACTTGGACCTTCTCCAGGGAGTGGGGGTAGCAAGCTGCTCACACGGAGCACTGGTTGGAGGCAGCATTTGGCCTGTGGGCCGGGGCGGTGGGGACCTCCAAGTGCCCACAGGACTGCAAGGGACCTTTCTGGTCTGTATTCAGATCCCACAGTAATGTGAGAGGTTCTGAAAACACATTACACCAGTTTGCAGAGGTTTAGATTGGGGTGGCTGGGGAAGAACCACAACTGCTAACATCCGTAGGGTTCTTCTGTAAGTCAGAGCTATGGGTCAAAAAACTCTAGGGCCTCAGGAATTAGGAGGAGTGAGAGGTGAGGGTGTGACGTCATTGGTAGGGGCACAGTGCTCCTCCTGATGATCTATCATTCTTTCTCTTTTGTTGAAAAGTTCTTGGAGATATGAGTGAGGTAGGGAATCACAGTTTGCTCACTTTGCAACTCACAAGTACACAGAAAAAGCACTTTGAAGATTTGTCTCTACAACGGATTTCTTTCCTTCATGAACCCCAGATCAGAATATTGGGGGAAAAATCTATTTTTCAGCTCACTTCTATTTAAAGCTTTGTCTGATACAATAACTTGCAAATAAATTGCTCTTTCAGGTGCCTCACTGCCTCTGCTTCTCTTCCTAATGTGGCTTCTGGGTGGAGTATATGTGACCTCCGGGCTTTGAGAAAGACACTCAGATGCACACAGTGTCCTTACCCCATCCACTGGCTCAGGTACAGAAGCATCCACTTCTGCGTGCCCATTCGCAATTTGTTGGCACTTGCACTTACACCCCTGGTGGGTATAGCCTATGGTGGGGTTGTACTCCTGGTGATGCTCTGGATACAGGCATGGGGGTGCCCCTGTCTACTGACCCTGCCTCTCCTGGGTCTAGCTTGCTTCATGTCTCCCTGCAGCTAGCAGCAGCTCTTGGTCAGGCCCAGGTAGGGGTTGCCAGATGTAGCAAATAAAAATACAGGATACCCTATTTAAATCTGAATTTCAGATAAACAATGAGTTTTTTTTAGTGTATGTCCCAAATATTACATGTAATATTATTTGTTTTTTTATCTGAAATTCAACTTTAACTGGACATTCTGTATTTTATCCTGCTACCCTCCTCCCAGGCCCAGTGTCCTCAGCCACAAGGACTATGGATCCTGATGAACGAATCCTTTTGAACAACTCACTAGCTGCACATTTAGGAACCTCCTGGGTACTTCACAAGGCACAGGCTAACATTTGGATACCTTCTGTACCCTAAGGACTCAGGGACTTCCCGGGGGAGCTGAACCCAGGCCCTTTCTAAACAGCTATGCTAGGCTGCCACTTCTCCCCAGTGTGGGCCACCCTGCGTGGGGCTGGGGAAGCCTGCGGGTGTGGGGGCAGGAGACTTTCTGCCCTTGGCCTGACCGCCCTCCCCACATCACTGTCTTCTCCTTCTGCCTCTTCCCCTCTCCTTCTTGCTTAACCGCCCCCCAAGCTAGAAGCAGTGAGTTTCCCTTTTATTTCCCCTTTGTCATATCCTCCTCCTAACATAGCACAGCAAGCAAGCCTCACGCCTGGCTGCCATAGCAGAAAGAACATTTTCTTTACACTATAGGACTCAGCGACCTTCATTCTCCAATCTTGGTTCTGGTTAAGTTAAAGACAGAAATAAAGGAATATGGAAAACCCCTCTCAAGGTAATAACCTGGCTTGCATGGTTGCTGTCTTGCTACAAAATCCTATATTGAATGCCAATTTTTCTTCTTTTTCCTTGCATTCCTTCTATACCAACCTATTCTCTCCCTGGGTAGAAGGATATCGTCAGCTGATTGGAGAGAAGATCAGGAGCTCAGAGAGGCTGCAGAGAAAGATAACATGAATACTTTTTCGTATTATCTCCTCACTGCATTTACTCTATGAGGTTCTGCCCGACATAGACACTTCTACTGTGAGCTGTGTGCCCTCCTTCTCGCACTACTGAGAAGCTTCTTGTAATATGAACTTCTATTTTGGGGGAAGTTGACTGTTTCCTGAAATCTTCAGAAGATCAATTAATTCCTGGACAATGAAAGTTTTTAAAATTGAATTATGAAATTTCTCACTCTCAAAGACATAGAAAGGTAAATGAAATAAAATAGCAGCATGCCAGGTACCTGCCATCCAGATAAGATTCTTCAGAGAGGATCTTACAAACTTGAAGTTTATAAAGATAGCAATCAGTTTTTAAAAAGATATGAAAAAATATTTATAGCCTTTTGTCCTCAGAGTATCTTCTCTATATTTTGCTAGTATTTTAGGTGGCAGGTTGTGCCACTCTGAAGGAAATCACCTGACAAGAATAAAATTACATTATTTGTAGGACAACTGGGAGATGCATAAGAGGGAAATTACGTATACAGGATGCATTTCATTTCTGACTTCTTAAATGCCATTTGTAGGTCGAGCATTGGGGACAAAAGTAATTTTTAGTTTGAAAATAAAATCCTAGCTTACTCCAGATAATCGGTGCCTCTGCCCTCCTCGTCTGCCTTCTGCTCTGCCTAAGTGGACCGATGTTGCTCTGATGTGTTACCACGAGAAGCGAGCTTTGTAAGGAAGATTCTTTATATAACCAATCATTCCTGCATTCTCAGTACATGCTTTTAAGTGGCACCATGTTTCACAGTTTTCTTTGGTTTCATAGACTATTTGAGATGGGAGGTACATGGGAGATAATCCTGTGCAATCTCCTCTCTCTGCAGTTTGAGAGAGAGGTGAAGTGCTCTGTCCTCCAGCAGATGGGAGGCAGCGCTGGGTGAGGAGCAGTGTCCTGTGTCCGAACGAGACCAGCCCATGCTCCTCCCTCACCTGCCGACACCCCCTTCCTTCTGCTGATGAACAGAAACAACCCACTACACATTCTGGCATCAAGAATGTCGTAAAGTTTCAATTGGCCTATCTTGTAATTAACTACATTTTAAGGGTTTGGAGGTGGGCTAAATGCTCCACTTCAGCATATTAACAATTTCACAAGAAGGAAAGACAATTTAAACAAGATGAAAAGGGAAAACATGTTTTTTATTTGGTAGCAATGAATTGTTTCAACGTTCTTGGATTATAACAGTCCAGTTTTTATCTAAAATCTGCCTCTGGAAGCACAACCCTCAAATGAATAAAAATTATTTTCACACTTTTTTTTTTAAGGTTAACTTCAATAATAGCCATTGACTTGTGGCTATTTTTAAGGTTTAGTAATTTTACCATTTATTCACATGCATCACTGTGAGTAGGAGCCCATCAAATACCACACGACCTCCTACCATCTCTTTCCAGCCCTTCTCAAAAGCTTTGACCCCAGCACACAACTATGTGCGGCCATTTTTATACCCATTTTTTCCCCCATATACTGTCGTGTTTTCTGAGAAACACTTATTTTCTGCACCATCATTTATTTTCAGTAGAAAGAAGATCCAAACTCTTTATGTTCAGATTGAAACCCTCCATGATCTGATTACACGTAGAAGTATACAGATTACTCTTTTTGCCTCCCAGTACCAAATTGGACCACACAACACAGCTTCCCTGCTCTTTGTCTGGGTTCTTGCTAATGCTCCACTGACTTTCAAAACTAGACTCCTGCTTCCGAAAGCAGCTCAGATGCTATGTGCCTCCTAAAGCTTTGCTTCATTCTGATTCCTACATCTACACTCTACAAAATGAATCTTCACATCCTTAATGTTCCCATAGCACATTATATTTCTAACATACTAAATAACCAGCATGTGGGAAACTTGCCACTTTATCAAATGCATTTTAGTCAATTATTTCACTTAATTATACCACTTGCAAGATTCTGCATTATTGCTTGGATAAGCGTCTTAGCTTTTTCACTAGAATGTAAGAACCTTAATAGTGAACCATGATTTCATATTTGTTTTTGTGTAATCTACTGCATGTTTTGCACATGGTAAGTGTCCCAACTGATATTTTTTAGCACTGAACTGATAGTGAAGTCCACACTGACCAGAAGGGATTAACTTCTTAAACGTCAATAGATTGTTCCTCGTTCTCAGCTGAAGGCTGGGATACTGACCCAGCAGGCACGGCTAGTCTCAAATTCCACCTCTGACTTTGCAGTCTGGCTGCCACACCAGAGCATTAATAGGCAAAGCTGTGACTTGCTGGGTAATAACATACTGCCTTGGAATAATCATTTTCAAATGAATCAACAACAGCAGCTATTTGCCTGATCTAATTAGCATCACCTTGTTTTGAGCAGGCGGAAAAAGGTTGGCATATTCTGTATGATGCAACATGCAGCAAATTATATAGACAAGGCAACATCACAGGGTCAGGCACTCACCTCCGTGGCTGAGGGCTTCCTGGCAGCCTTCCCCCGCCCCCTCCTCCTCAGCTTGCATTGTTCTAAGTATGAGAACTGCAATGAAATCCTTAATTTGAAATTTAGCCCAAATATGACTTCTGTATTTAAGGAGACTTGCTTCACAGGAGCATTGCAAGAACAAACATGAAACTCCCTTTACATCTAAGAATATTTGGGAAGTGATTTAACCTGAATAAGAAGTTAACTCTGCTTATTTACCTGGTAGGAATGTCAAGACAATAGTGTTACACTCTTGTCCCTCCTAAGAGTTGAAGTCTTTTTTTCCAAAGCCCAGGCTATGGATGTTCTGTGAGGGGGTGGGCTTGACGGGAGGACGGACAGAAGGGATGGCCTCTGTCTTTAATGAGGAAAATGATTTACTAGAATTGGAAGGAAAATGTCTGGGGGGAGGGTAGTCTGCTAATGGCTGAACATAGTGCCCTCTCTCTCCACCCCTGCTTTCACTCAGAAGGTGGTGTGACCTTGGATTGGGGAGAGGTGATGAAGGTTTTGGGGAGTGAACCCCAAGGCAGGGGTATGCTGGAGCCAGCTTGTTAGGGCACCTCTCTTCCCACATGCCATCATGCGAGACTGAAAACTGCCCTTTCCCCATGTTTTCAGGACCATGTAAGCCCCCAGACTCTTGAGGACCCTGAGAAAAGGAAGAGCCCTCCAGGATGACTGACATTGAATGCGCTGTCTGTCCTGGTAAGGTTGAAGCTGGATATAACTTGGCTTTGAAAAATACATTGTGGGCTCCAGAGCCAGATTCCCTGTGTTCATATATCTGGACATACACACCAACTTTGCTAGGTGTGCCTTGCTAGGTAGGCAAGTTCCTCAATTTTCTCATCTTTAAAATGGGAAAATTATACTATCTGTTATTAGGTTGCTGTGAGGCTACAGAGAATTAATACACGGAAAGCCTTTAGAGCAAGGCGTGGTACAGACTAACCATTGTTGTTCTTGGGCATGTCTGGTGGAGCATATTCATATATGCTGCGTTAATAGTCCTTTTACTGTATGTGTGTCCTTTCCTGTCTTCTTCCATGCTGTTCTTAGAGGGTACGTGCCAGTGTCTGTCTATGCATTTCTCTGTGCTCTCGTAACACGTCTCGTCACAGCTAGTTTTGAACGTGTCTGCTTTGTAAGTCCTCATCCTGTAGCTCCCCTAGTTTCTGACACATATTAGGCATATAGCAAACAGTTCTTATGTTGAATTGACTTTGATCTGTTATAGGGTATTCAGCAGAACATTCAGCCATTAACAAAGCTTTCTGATGAGGCTGGGTGAAAAAAAAGCTATTATTTATTAACAGATTTGAACCAATATGTCTCCTTGGTCAAGAGGAAACAGGCCCTAAAGGAAGTTATTACTGATTGCATGGACATTTAGAGGCAGAATAGGCTCCCTGAGCCCTCCCTGCTCTAAAGTCTCCAGGTTGGAGAACGGCCAGTGTTTCTCTCTAGAGGGAGCAACTGAAGGCCAGGAGACCCTGGTCAAAGTAAGAATTCAGAGGAACCTTGGGTTGCCTATGGAACTGGATTTTGCAGGGAGGAAACAGCTGTTTCACAGGAAGCAGAGATTTCAGTGGGGATTTTTAAACTAGAGCAGCTGATGCACTTTTCTTTCCTCCTCCAGTCCTAGGAAAGCACCTAGCCAAGAGACACACTGCTTCAATTCATAAAGGAGTGTTTCTATGAACTTCACGGCTTAGCAGTTAACTGAGTATCCTTATAACTGTTAAGTCCTCTTTGCTTAACAAATAAAAACAAAATGTATTAGGAACGACAAAGGCTACATAGCAGGGGTTGGCTTTCTAAGTTAATATCCCAACGGTAATAGTGATTGGACAGAAGATCCTGCATTGGGTTTATATGGATGTCATTACATTCAATCCTTACAAGAGCCTTAGGAAACGCACTATTATTTTCTTCATTTTACAGAGGAGGAAATGAGGATGAAAGAGATCTTAGCTGACTTGTTCAAAGACACAGTTGGTGAGTAGTACCCCGGATTGGAACTCTTCTTTCTACCTTGAAGCACTCCCATCATCCCCTCTAAACATACCAGTTTAAAAATTAAAGAATGGACCAACTTGAGCTACAAAGGAGTAGGAATAAAGATGACTGAGGCTGATATAAATTCACTTATCTCTGAAATAATGGTCACAGGGAGTAAGGATTTCAAAATCCACACTTTAGGTCTCTGGCTATCAAAGTTAAAATTATAGCATTTAAAATGCGAGTGTTAAGAGGAAACTGCTGCGTAGAGTTAGCAAAAGAGAAAAGACCATTAAAACAGCAGGAATGAATAAAATCCAGAAAGCATAAAACAAGATGAGATCAGTTGGCTCAAACTTACTAGTTATGACTGTGGGGAGAGGCCAAGCTCCCCTTCTCCCACTTAACTATAAATCCAGACAAAATGACAGAGAAAGGTTAGAAGTAAAAAAAAAAAAAAATAGAGCAAAGAGTTACCTTAGAAATACAAGTAAAAGGCGGCCAAGGACATGGCATCATTTATAGCAAATCTTGTAGAAATCAAAGGAAACACAATGCTTTAAGCAGAAGACAGTTTTCAAATGAGGGTTAGTCTCCAGGGAGGATATAGAGGAGAGCAGTAGTGAAGGACATTAAAATGCCAGCCTCAAAGCCTGAATTATCGAGTAGGCACAAAAACTGTAATGGCGTTTAGCCCAGTCTCCCAAACCACAGATCCTGCTGGTTTAGCAGTATTTTAGACCATTGGCCAACATATCGTCCTGCCCTGGGGGCCCAAACCCTACAAACAGTTCCGAGGGGTTTCTTTATTTGCTTCCTTCCTTTCCCCTCCTTTGTGACGCCTGTAAACATACCGCACAATTACAAAGTCGCAGCCGCACGCAATATTGGAACAGAGACACCCTGTTAAATCCGTTCCTGACAGCTGCGAGCCCCTTTTAAATGTCAATTATAAGATCAACAACTATAACCGCTGGCAGACCGTTACCACCCAGGGTTCAGGGAGTTCTGGGGACAGAGGGAGCCACCCAGAGGAAGGGGAGGCCAGACTGGCAGAGCCTCCTGACCGCCTCAGCTGGCCAAACCTGCATTGTCTGCACCTGAAGGATAAACTCAGGGGCAAGTGGGAAAGGCTTGGGCTGGAAGCAACTTCCGACTTAGGGCTAAAGCCTGTGCCAACAGCCCAACCAGTTCCCTGACTGCCCCACATTTTTCATTTCACCTTGATTGAAATTGGAAACCAGCTCCCTCACTTCAGAAGCAGGGAAAGATAAAGGTGTGGCGTTCCCTGCTCGTTCTCAGCGTTTGCTGAGACTCAGATTCTGCTCTAACAACCAGACCCAGCTCTCACCCTTTGAAAATAAGAGCCTCCTGCTGCCCCCAGCAACGTCAGCCACAAGTGCCCCCCTGGCTCTTGCCCGGGGCTCTGGCCTGCAGTGGGAGGCCTTGGTGCAGGGCTCTCTGGCTTTGTCCTCTACCACAGCTGATGGGGATGTACCTGGTTCACTCAAGTCTCTTCCTGTGCTCAGAGCAGCTGAGTCATTAACCAGATCTTAAGATTTCCCAAATGATATAGCTGAAAAAGCACATTTCCATGCAGGGCCTTGTTTCCTAGAACCTATTTCCATCCCATCCACCCCAGTTTCCTTGCTTTTAGGACTTAAATTAGACTGACCCTCATTCTAAACTCATTCTGAGTTTTCTGGTATAAAACGTCATTTGCAATTAAGTTTAATTATCAAATATCCACGGAGCTTCTGGAAAGATCTGGATTCTTCATCTTCAAGGTGCTTAGAATTCATAGATAGCAAAATTTGTTATCTTATACCTGACCTTCTGGTTATAAAGTAGATGTATGTCTGTTTCTTTGGAAGTTATACAATCCATAATGTTGCCTGCTGAAGGCTTCACATATCTTCCCCCTGAGCTGATCTGGCCATTTGCAGAGTTTCCTAAAGAGAACAGCCTGCAATTTGCTACCTTCACTTCAAAACCCTCACCCCCCAGATTCATCCTGTGCAAACTCTGAAAAGCCACATTTCACAGATTAGGACTTTCATAAAGAAGTCCTACTAATTAGCTTGGCTAAAGAGGAGTAAAAAGATACGTGAAATGTCTTTGAAAATTTCGAAGATCCTACAGGCATTCTTCTCGGCAGTACTGTTACCCACCCTCCCCAGTTGGTCCCCAGCAAGGATTTGAGACAGAAAGAGACAGAGTTTGGTTCAGAAGCAAAGGAAAGCTTGATTCCTTGATCAAAGAGAGAGATGCAAGCTCTAGAGCATACACTCTCCTCAAGTGGCTGGGGCTGCTTTGTAGGGTCTTGTCTGCAGGAAGGGGCAGAGTTCTTTTTGGTCAGGCACAGCTGTGCTGCTCACAGGGCTCCAGGTAGAAGTACCAGGTGCAGCATCTCTGCACACAGATGGCCAAGTTGGGGTGTCAGGTGCAGTGGTTCTGTGCTGGGAACACTAATCTGACATGTTCGGTGCAAGGCCTCTGCACACAGCAAGTGAAACTAGACTAAGCACGAAGGAAGAGGTTAGACCTTATCACCTACATTCCATCTTATTGCCCACTGCCCCCCCATGGGAGTGGGCTTTGTTAGTAACACTACTCATGCCCTTTGCCTACAGAACACTATGAAGCCAACATTGGTTGCCCTGGTTGAGGTAAATTGAAGAGAATATGGTCCGTACGGTGTGTCTCTGAAATAGGTTTGTAGAGAGCATTTCATTTGCAGCACTCAGGTTTTTTTTCTTGTTAAATTTATGTATAGGGCAAAGCACTTGCGATTTTGTGTGTGTGTGTGTGTGTGTGTGTGTAAGAGAGAGAGGGAGAGAGAAAGCCATCTCAGCCAGATGCACTGTCACATACAACTCCTCCAATGACCCAGGGAAGCTTTGCACACTCTTCATGAGAATACGCCTGGTATCCAGAGAAAACATTTTATATTACTCCAAGGATATGCTTTTACAGGACCTCAACCTCTAAACCAGTAGCTTTCAGTGCTTAATTCATAGAGGCCTGAAAAAGGACTGGAACATCCCACACAAGACATCCTTATTTGGATCTAGTTTGTATATCAATATTTTGTTCGTGAGACTTTTTTTGTGTGTTTAAATTTTTAATTAAAGAATATCTTTGACAAAAAATGGCACATCTTAAATTTCATCTCTTATTGTTTAAAAATTGTAAAGTATTTGGGCAATAAAAATTTGAAGTTAAAATTTGATCAAGATGGTTTGGATAAAGATTATCTCCCAGAATCATCAGTATTTCTTTGTGTCTTAGATAAGTAACTGTTAGTAATAAAGGTCTAATAATATCTCATCTACAATTCTTAAACTTTAAAACCTTAAACTTTTTGGAACTTATTTGGCAGCAAAACCTGACCCAAACCAATACAAGTCTACTTATATCCTTATTTCTTCCACTTTTTGTGAATATTCACGTTTCCCTGAAGAAATATTAATGTGCTGACCACAGAGGGCTGCCCCATACCTTGTTGGGGATGTAACACAAGTTAATGTACCACACTATGTTTCTAAACTCTAGAGGATTTTTAAATTCCAAAACATATCTGAACCAAAGTTTTAGATAAGGGATTTTGAACCTGCCTGTAAAATCAGACTGTAGCTCATGCCATTACATTTTTCTTTAGGATTTGATCTTTCTTATTGAAAGAGAGATCTTATTTTGTTTGTCCTTATTGGAAGAAACCATCTATGTACAGTATTTACACAAAATTTTCCCCTGGTTGCAATGAGAATGAGCTCTATTCCCTAGAAAAAGTCTTTTCCTTACCAGTTTTCCCCATCTTTGTAACTATTAGGTGTCTGTAACACCCTCAATTAAGTTCAACATATATTGCTTGTCTACTGCCCAGGCACTGTGCTAGGAGTCAGGAGGGATGCACATGAGAGCAGGATATTATCAGCCACTTTGAGCAACCTGATTTGGTGTGTAGACATGTAAATACCACTCATCTGTAATGACAGCTTGAATGTTATAAAAGGCAAAGTTACAAACAAAATGCTGAGGGATCAAAGAGGAAGAGTAATTTATGTCAAGGGAGCTTCACAGAGGAGGTGCCACTTGAACTTATACATTTGTGCCTTTTCTAGGATGTTGAAATATTCACATGTGAAGAAGTAAGGGATGATATTCCAAAGATTTTCATTGGTCAGAGAAGGCTTTTTTTTTTTTTTTAAAGGATGCTAGTATATAATGACAGAAAAAGAAAGACAATAAATTTCAAAGCAAGGTTACAAAAATTGAGATATGTTTTAATGTTTACTTTGAATGCTTTCTGCATAAAAAATGCAACATAATGAAACTGTAGTCAAGATAATTGTTAGGTTGCAAAACATGTTTACGTCTAGTCCATCTATAGGAGTGGTCTGGTTTAAAAAGGTGTATGAACTCCATCTTTGAACCTCATCAGTTATCCCTGTGACTGCATGTGTTGACTTATTTAGAGATAAGATAAATGTCTAAGCTTAAGGGCCCACATGAAAGTGAGACTAGTATGAAATAAGAGCTTCTGAGCTGTCTGATACCTGTCACCTGCCCACCTCCTCTACCTTGTCAGCCCTACAATTGTTTGGAGGAATCCAGGCAAGGGAAACAGCACAACTGAGAAACTTAGATTTAATTTTGTACATGTATCATTCAGGGTATGTTGGATTATGCCCACCCCCAAATGTCAGTGAATAACATACCATTTATTTCCTCCTCACGTCATATGTCCACGGAGGGCCAGCAGGAAGGCTCTGGTTGGGCATCCTGGCTGTTGGAGGCTTCATCTGATGTGCGTTTCTAATGATCACCTAAGTAGTGTGGCAAATCACACACTGCTTCTTAAAGGGTCTGCCCTTTGACTCTTCCACTCACGTTGATAGACCAAAGCAATTCACATAACCACACCTAGTTTCAAAGGGGGTGGGAAAGAAAAACTCTATTCTGGAAGATCAAGAGCTAGAATTATCAGGTCAAGAGTATTAATGACAACTTTAGCAGGGAACAGGGAGTCATATAAGATTCTTTAAAAAGAGAAAGAAAGAAAGAAAGAAACCCAAGAACATATGGTTGAGCTAGTAGATAAAGTAAAGGAGTGCATAGATTATCTGAAATTGGGTGCCTGGGGAAAGCGAGCTGGGAGACACATTGTACTAGCAGAGAGCTAGAAATGTAGGGTTCTCTGAGCAGTCCCTGACTGAACTGTGCCTTCACATTAAGCACGATACTTATTCTGGCTTCGCTTCAGTACCTCCAAGGGGAAAAGGGACACAGAGATGGTAATGTATACAGCCTTCCTGTTAGTCTGAGGGTTAATGAAAGTTGGGGGATGAAGCACTTAACTCCCTGTTTTCTATTCAATTCTGGGGAGAGCTGCCTCTTAAAACGAGCCTTTTTCTTTGAGTTCACAGTACATTTCCACAGTGACAAATTTTGCCAACCTCGCCAAAATTTGAGCTAAACCTGAATAATAAGTTGACTATTTATTTTATGAATAGGATGTGCATCCTGCCAGGTTTTCCAAGTGGTTATGACAACAGAATCCCTCATCTATAATATCCATCCACAGCCCTCATGTATAGCTCCCTTGTTTGCTCTGAAGATAATATATTGATTGAGGCTCTTTTGATGGCATTCTTTCCATGCTTCTCACATGAGGAAGAATTACTGCTGTTTTCCCCAGGGGACTTAAAACCACTGCATTTTCACATGTGTTATTTACTGTACACATTCTAATTTCAAAATGGTCAATTCATTTATAATCTTTTTAACATGCCTTCGAGAATAAAAGGTCTATTCTTATGTTTGTATGGGGAGGTTTTTTCTTCCTTTTTTTTTTTTCATGTTTTACTTTACAACTCATTAATTGATCTTGTTCCCATGAATAGTTAGCATTAATTATGCACAATTAGCATATGATAATGTATGACACACGTTTCAAATGAATATTAGACAGCATAATTATACTGAATATTATTGTGTGCAGCTATGCAGTTTCACAAAATATGATGGATGGTGTGTTCATCTCTATTGAATCCATTTACCTGACCTAGAGTGATGATTTAAAAATGAACACAGTTGGAAATAAATGCACATGGGTTGAATACTGTTATGCACTAAGGAATCTTTCCAAGTAGTAAAAGCTGGAGGTCAGTTGGTCAATTCTTTTGCTTTTAGTTGGAAGATTATTTTAGATGTATTGTAGGATGTTAGAGCTCAGCTTTAAAATCCTTCAGAATTTAAAGGCTGTCTAATGTAAAGTGTTCTGACAGGCAAAACAATTCCTTTTTAATCATAATTCACCTCTTCTCTGCAGGCTTATTGTGGAGAACAAAAATATCTATGCATAGTAGCAAACAACTATTTTTGGCATATGCTGAATTGAAAGTGCTTAAGAAGATGAGAAACTGTACTACATTGTACTGTTGGTCTAAAAGCACCAGATGAAATCAAGCAAGAGCAAAAGAACGCTTGGGTAAATCCTCTCACCTGTTTGAATTACAAGCAAGAGTTTACCTGTCTTTTCAAATGTTCATTCATTAGAGCTTTTGCGTTTTCTATTCAAGTAAAATAAGATAAATGAATAGACTATGATTGAACTTTGACTTTCTAGTTAAGAATTTACTATCTGAAAAGTCTATTAGCCTCACAAAAATGAGACTTTCTCTAAAAAGAACCGCAAAAACTCAAAGTAAAGATAACCTATGTTTCCTGTTGTAAGCGTAGAAAATTACTCCGTTCTGAGTTGTCACACAAACAAATTTTTGTACCTGGACTTGATCCAGGTATTAGGCTAAATGAGAAAGTTAGCCTAATTCTGCTCTGCTGCCCCCTCCTTTCCTTTGTGTCCTCACACTAACTTTGAGGAACCCATCTTGAGAGCTCTCGGCTGATTTCTATTTTAAGAACCTAGTTCAGCCATTATAATTAGTCTCCAGTTTGTCTGGAATTCTCTCAGGCACTTGAAAGATTCCAAGATCTTAAACAAGTACTTTTCAAATTTTTCCACTGAACTATCCATCACGTCAGAAGAAAGTCAACTTGTCTTCGGGGGCCTGATGCCCTAACACAAAATGGGAAATGTCTTTGAAGTCTTTCTTTTGCCATAAAGTTCTGTATACTTGTATTTCACTAGATAACACAACTGAATTTTTTTTATAAAAAATATTAATATTCTAAATAATTTACACTGAGTAAAATGAATGGTCCAGGAAGACACACTGTGTCTATAGTTTTGAACACTCCCTAATACACTATTGTGTTCACTGGGGTACCAGAACTTCAGGATGGAGGCCTAATCTGTTTCATGGAAAATCTTTTGATAAAGTGAGCTAAACTAATTGTTAAATGTTTGCAATTACAAACAATGCATCAAAGCAAGTGTCCATCAATAGAGAACTGGTTAAATTCACTAAACTACATCCACAGTGTAACACTATGCAACAGTTTAAAAGGGTAAACAAAATCTATTGTATTTCCATGAAAAGATGTCCATGATATTTTATATATAATATATATATGGAAAAAGTCACAGAATAGTCATAGTGTAATCCCATTAATATATTGGTATAAAACATTTGAAAAATTTTGTATGAAGCTGGGTCTGAGGACATTTTACTTTGCACAGAAATGTACTGTCTAATTTTTTTGCACCAAGTATGGACTAGTGCAAATCTAAAACAACTAATATAATCCTATTTTGAAAACAAGAAAAAAATGCTTTGCATAGGTTGCACCTGTGGTAAACCTAACCCAATAGAAACAATCCCTGCTTATTGTTACTATGTTGTCATTAAAACAAAGTTCTCCAAGTACAAATGTCCTTCTCTTAATCATCCAGTCCTTTGATAAACATTTTCTTCTACTCTGTACAAAGCACTGGGATAGATACCATGAGAATCTAACAATCTCAGCGCCGGACTTCTCAGAATTTACTATTAAGGGAGGGATTCAGACAAGTAGACAGGCAGTTACAAGGCAGTGAATGTAACACTACGCTGGGCCCCAGCATCTAACAGGGAGTCACCTGACAGGTCAGAGGAGGCTCCCTGGAGGAAGTGATACCTAAGTTCAGATCTGAAGGAGCAGTGAGAATTAGCCAGGGCATGGGAGAAGGCAGGGGAGGTGTGTTAAAGGGTGGTCTAGGAAGAGAACACATGAGCACAATCCTGGGGGCAAAAGAAAACACAGTGTATCCAAGGATGGAAAGAAGTTCAGTATGACTGAGAGTGGAATTAGAGGTTGGGGGTGGTAAGGTCTGCTGTTTGAGAAGGTAACTGGGGCCAGATCATGAAGGACCTTGAAACATTTGGTAATAAGTTTTAGACTTTGTTCTAAAGGTCAGGAGAATCTGCTAAACAATTTTAAGCCAGGGAATAGATTAGACATGGTCCACCACCAGACCAGCCTTAGATCTGGTAAAGAGGCCAGCCTTAGGCATTGATTTATTTTGATTTTTTGAACTTCACTTTCTCATCTTTAAAATGAGGACAATAGCACATATCTCAAGGATTGTTATGAGATTTAAATGGAGTATTAGAAAAAAATGAAGCTAGATCAGTGTCTGGCTTATATTAGGAGTCCGGTAATATCTCCTGACACCTCACAAGTCTATGGTGTTATATTTTTATTGGTACCTTATTTATAACATGTTGATACTTGAATTGATATTGAATTACTGAATGATTCTTTACAGCACGGCCATACTGCCATTCAATGAATGACCATGACCGTAAGCGAAGGGGCAATCAATGTTATTGTACAAGTTATTAGAATTGCGAGCCATGTGTTAATGTTATTGAACCAGGTTCGTTTTGCCCTATGTGCAGCTGGCCAAAATGCTGAGACGCTGAGGTTTATTCACAAGGTAAGCAAGCCAGGAGACGGTAGAACAAGTCTCAGATCTGCCTCCCTGAAGACAAGGTGCTTGGGGTATTTATGGAATGAAGAATAAAGAAGCAGACTAAAGGTCTGGGCTGTGGGGGGAGTGGGGAGCTTGGGGAAAGGTGATTCGAAAAAGGTGTGGTAACTGTTTTTGCTCTGCACAGGTGTAGCTAAGCTATAGGCCTCTGCACGTGCAGAGCATGTCCTGATGGTGGAGTTTTTGGCCCTCTGATGTCAAAAGGTTGTCAAGGAGACATGCATGCGTGCCCAGCTGGAGGGTTGGTGGTCCTATCCAGTCTTCACCAGCTCAGCTCAAACTAGGCGTAGCTGACTCTAAGTACCTGGAAAACAACTCAGGCGAACATCTTATTGCTTAGTCTCCAAGCTGCTTGGAGGGCGTGCAAGTCTTTTGTAGCAAAAATCAACACGACCTTGATTAGTGAAGGCAGGTTACAGGTGAAATGGATTTAGCTAATGATTACCCACAGTTTGATTAACTTTCAGGCCTATTGGAAGCAGCAACACTGTGTTTTTTCTTAGTCCTTTGTCCTTTTAACTAAGCAAATGTGTTACTTTCTCAAATTTAATATTTTCTTTGGAGTTCATATATTGTATTTTTAAGACGGCTCCATTGCTGCTAAGGTACCAAATCATATCCATGGTAGAATGGAGAAAAGGGGGGGGGGGCGGGGGCAGAGAAAGAGGTGGTGCGGGTAGGCAACCACAGCTGAAGAGTGACACTTTGTTTTGCTTTATGCAATGTAAGATAAAACTTTCCTTTAGGCTATGGAAAACCGCATGCCAATCAAAAATTAAAAATGACACAAAACAATAAACACTGATAGTTGAAATCTTATTAGCAATATTGCATGTTTAAAGTGTACATTTTAAATGAAATCATCTTTGGGAATGTGATTTTCCCCAGACCTATACAAGCAGATTTATATTTTTCTTTATTATTTTATCAAGTAAGTTTGCTTAGCAAAACCATGCAATAGCAACTCTATCATTCTTGAGTATTACTTTAAAAATAATCTGGCTAGGGAATTCAGCCTGGGATCCGATGTTCTAACCAGCCAGGTGTTCTTATAAGGGACCGCAGGCTGTAGGTAATTCTGAAGTCATACCAAGAAGGAAGGAACATAATGAATTCTATCCAGTATCAGTGGGGAATTGGAGAACACAACATGGAAACAAAATTCTGGGATCTCTTTTTCCCAGGAATAGGCAAATTATTTAATAGAAGGCTAGATATTTAGCAGAAACCACCTGGCCCTTAAAACAGAGACTGATGTGCAGAGAAGACCATTATATTCTGTGTAGCTACAAGGTTAATGATTGTGATTCAAGAATTGATTCATTTTTCACAATTCATGGGCAGAATTAGTACTGTATGGCAACTAACCACTGGGAGGTTAAAAAATCACAAGATGATAAATTTCTGCTTTTAAATAGAAAGGATCAAAGTGCTCTAGGCTTCCCTTTGTTTTTACTCCACTTTCCTTTTCTTTCCCTGAGAAGTACACCATATAGTATCAATAACCCAGAAGTCATTTAATAATAAATTAGTGATCATAAACATTATGTATATATAAGATACAAGCTTGGGTTTACTAGTGGAGGGGGAAGGCCTTTATCGAAAATACTTCTTTTTTTTTAAATTTATTTACTTTTTTATTTATTGGCTGCATTGGGTCTTTGTTGCTGCAAGTGGGCTTTCTGTAGTTGCAAAGAGTGGGGGCTACTGTTCATTGAGGTGTGAGGGCTTCTCATTGCAGTGGCTTCTCTTGTTATGGAGCATGGGCTCTAGGTGCACAGGCTTCAGTAGTTGCGGCACATGGCTCAATAGTTGTAGCTCACAGGCTCTAGAGCACAGGCTTAGCAGTTGTGGCACATGGGCCTAGTTGCTCTGAGGCATGTGAGATCTTCCCGGCCCAAGGATTGAACCCATGTTGCCTGCATTGGCAGGCGGATTCTTACCCACTGCGCCACCTAGGAAGTCCTGGCAGGTGGATTCGTAACCACTGTGCCACCAGGGAAGACCGAAAATACTTCTTTATAAAGGATCACCCACTTTTTTCTCATTCTCCTGAAACTTTAGCTAAAACCAAGCATTCCTTCTCTACGCTTTTAACGATTGTTTTCTTCATTACCTGATTTAAAAGTAATATTTTTACTTAGAGGTGCCCCAAATATCCTCCCTGTCACTTAGTGCCCCAGGTTACACTGTTAGAGCTTTATTCCCTGAGTTGAAAACTAAGGGGCTGGCTACAATATAAATATCCCCATAAAAAGGTAGCAGTTAGTCTTTTATATCATACTGGGACTCATGAGTCCAGTGTAGAAAAGGAAACTGAGTGCTCCAAATTATTAGGCATATCACTGCAGAAGGAGAAAGATCTAAGTAAAAAACGAGGCAGAATTAGGGAGGTCGCAGCTGCCAACACAGATAAGCTGCTACCCAGAGAATTGGCTGAGCTCAGCTGCAAGTGCAGAGGGTTCCGGGCAGGTGGCTCCTTTTATCTCCATGGTGTGAATACTTGTGGGTAACAATGCTGGAGGATCTGCATTTGAGTCCTGGGGCAAAATTTTCTAGGCAGCAACCAGTGGGAAAGTTTTTTCTGGCTGACCCCAAACAGACCCAGCGGGTAGTCCCAGGCATTCCAGAAAAGTCACACTGCAATTCCTTCCTTGAATGGATTTATCAGAAGCAATGAGGAACAGAAATGGGAAGGGCAGAAGCAAGAGTAAAAACCAATACTGAATTTGTAGTTGAGGCACAGTGTTTACACTTTAAGAATGGAACTTTGATGATAGAGCTAAAGATCTTTTTGCAACTCGTACAGCAGCTGAAAGCAAGAAGTGACAAGAGGAGAAGCTAGGGGAAAACCTGAGCGGAGGCATTTGCCGGTTGGCCCAATCTAAAGACATTTTTAATACCCAGTGAGGTGGGCTCCAGAGTTAACATTATTAGCATAGTTTTAGTTATACTTATACATGAATATTCCCAAAGATACCCACCATTTATCAAGCACTGCAGCATGTGCTATATTAAGCTTCTCAGTTAATTTTCATTATAACCTGGGTATTATAATTATCATCGTTTTACACATGAGGACACTGGGGCTTAGAGTTAACTAGTTCACCCCAAATTTCAGAGATAAGCAATTGTATTCATTTGCTAGTAGCAGAAAGCCACTGTCTTGGTGGCTTAAATAATAGACGTTTATTTCCTCACAGTTCTAGAAGCCAGAAGTCTACGATCAAGCAATCATCAGAACTGGTTTCTCCTGAGGCCTCTCTCCTTGGCTTGTAGATGCTCTGTAGATGGACATCTTCCCTCTGTGTCTATGTCCTAATCTATTATTAAAAGGACACCTCAGGATGAGATTACCATCCACACTAACAACCCCCTTTTACTTTAATTACCTCTTGAAAGTCACTGTCTCCGAAACAGTCATATTTTGAGGTACTGGGGGTTAGAACTTCAACATATGGATTTTAGAGGGACACAATTCAGCCCATAACAGCAATTCTCTTTCATTTTTAATGTAGATATAGATTTACCATAGATAACATGATTTAGTTACAACCATAAACTATTAGAGCAGCCAATGAGACAGAAACTACTCTAGGTATGTCAAAACAAGAAATCTGTCACAAGGAAATGGTTACCTAGGTGACAGAATCGACGAGAAGCCCCACACAGTCAACCTAGAGATGAATAAGCACAGGAAAGTATTCCTTCTTCTAGGACTGGTGGGACAAAGAGGGTACCTGGTATCCTTGGGGCCACCCAGTGGATCTGAATCCCTGTGGGCCTGCCCAGGAGGAGCTGGGACTACAGAGGGAAAGTCTGGCGAGTGATGGTGCCGCGGGGGAGACAGGTGCTAAGGAGATGCCACCCGAAACATCATCTTGACTTCTCCCCTCTGCCAGTGCCTACCTCTAGATGGACATCGTCCCAGACTCAGGGCATGAGAAGCACAGAGTTGTAGTTCCCGTAATTCCCCACGGGAAAGAGCGGAGCAGGGGAAGGGCAAGAACGGCTCTGAGAGCCAGCAGCCAAAGACCAACACCACTGTGTAGAGTCTGACAGGCTGTACATGATGTTCCCCAACTAGTGGTTTTGTGGACCTTATAATGTTACCAGTTAAATCCCTTTAACAACCGTGAAGCAACAATACTGAATCGTTTAGACCTGGTTTAGAGTCAGCATGCTGGTGCTTGCTTGTATCGATCAGAAAAGCCCCATATTTTGTACTGATGGACTGTTTCCTTCCTAGTTTCCCTTAGCCCATGAGATTGTTCTATAAATGAGCAAATGCTTGCAAAGAGCTTTGAGACTGTAAAACTATGACTCATCTGACAACTGCTTGGTTCACTTGCTACCTGTCTTTTGCATATTTTCTCCTCTCATCTGCAGTTCTTTGAGGGAGGAACGTATCTTTGCAGAAATCTGTGGTTCCCAGCAGCATCAGGATTGATCATAACATACATGTGAAGCCCTTTGCGGGGAGTGGACCTGGAGAAGAGGGAGTACGTGTTTCACGTGGTCAGAATCCTCTGCAGCGATGCACAGGAGAGAGGCATGGGATGTCAGACATGTGAACAGAATCGTTTAGAGCCAAAGATTTTCTATGCAGAGACTTTTTCAAGACCTGGGCTGTTTTTGCCTGTTAATGTGCTCTGCATTTTCTGCAGTCAGACCCCACTGCATGGTTAATGACACAAGTTCCAGGAAGCTTAGGGATTGTGCTGGTAGACAGCAGAGACGCTAACCTTGTCAAAGCAGAAAGAGACAACATACTTACGGGAACTGTAAGACACTCAGTTCCTAAGCCCCTCAAGCAACTGGGAAGTAAGAGATTTGATGCAGACACACTAATCACACCAGATTTCCCTGAAGACAGGAGCCACCAATCCTCCTAAAAATGCAGGTCAACGGAGGGCTAATTTTGAGTAATTTAGTGAAACAACAGGTAACAGAGGCAATTGTCCTGGGGGTGGGGAGGTTGGCGGTGAGCAAGTAGCCATGTGCACAGTAGAGCACACACCAAGTCACCTCTCTGGCCGGCACGCCTAAGTATAAAAGGTGTGTCTATCAGAGGGACAGCTGATGAAACCGCTGCACATGGAGGTTCATTCATTAGTAAATATACTTCAGCAGTCAGGATAGTGCCACGACCACTGAGCAACACTACATTCATGGGATCAATATTTGTGACCCAGGAGAAATAATAAAGCGGGACGACTCCAGTGTCAAGGTGTAACTCCTTGCTTCTTGGTGGGTCTCGGCAGTCAGGCTCAGTCTACATCTAGCTGCTTTCCCTGCTAACTTTTGTGATGGTCACTGACTCTAAGCTACCATGTTGGCGGGGGCTATATCTATATTTGTATTTGTTTTATCCCCAGCATCCAGCAACAGTGTCTGTCACATGATGGGACAAATGAATGTCTAGGATGTTGAGTTTGCACATAAAATGTTTGAAGTATTTTGCCATCATATGTAATGAACAGTGGTTGAAATTAGTTTTACTTTCTTACCACATGGAATCCTCACGTGATTTTATAATGTGAAATGATAATTCAGCTTCACGGAATCTATTCTCAAATTCTGTTCCAGATTTTTTGGAGGAGGGGGCCTTTAATTATAAATGGGAATTTGGGTAAGAGGCTTCAGTTTTGGAGTGTTCCAGAGCTCTGTGGAGGCCATATCACCTTAGTTCTTCAATTTAGGACAGCTGGGAGGGGTTGATGTTTAAAGTGGTTTTCAAACATGGCTGCTCATTGGCATCACCAGGGGAGTTTTAAAACTTCTGATGCCCTGGTCCCGGATTCTAAAGGAATTTGTTTGAGATGCAGCGTGGGCATTGGGCATTTAAAACATGTCCCAGGTGATGCGAATATGCAGCCAAAGTTGAGAACCAAAGTAAGACTCTTCTCTTCTGCAGATATGAATACTTAATGTTACTAATGATGAGTCTCAAGTGACCTCATCCATTTGTTTTCTTAAGTTACCAACAAATGGAGATGAGGTCCATCCTTCAAGGAAGTCAGTGTATTTTCTCACAGACACCATGTCTGGCAGATTGGGACATAGATTCATGCAGCCTGCTTTCCTTTCCTCTTTATAATGGACACCTCCCATGTTATGCTTTGGGGTTCTCTCCATCCTCCCCCACTCCTGCCACTTATCCTCAGCCCTCTGCCAGCTTTAGAGTGGAACACAATCCCCTACCCATCCCTCTACCTCACGGGCTTCCAAGAGCATTTGATTTTAAGGAACTTCCTACTAATCACTATGAGGAAACGGGTATAGAACAATGAAACATAGCAAAGTTACCAAGGTTCCAGAAGTTCCTAACCGTCTTGATAGTGGCAGTCTCTTTTATAGCTCATGCCCCTCCTATCTGAGATGGTGACTAGATGCTGGGTCCCAACAAACCTTTCCCCTGACTTTCAATAATGCAGTAAATATTACTCACAGGAAAGAATTCATAACATGCATAAACCCACTCTTGCAGCCTTACGTGATAAATAATATTAGCAATGAAACTAAGGTGCTGGAACGTGTCAGAGGGCCTAGTGGGAGCACAGTGCGTGGTGTTACTATGTTCTGCCACAAGCTACTGCTTACTCTGGAGATAACTGCCAAGATCTGAGGAGGTGCCTGGTCCTCAGAATTAGCATGTTTTGGGTAATAGTGTACAAGAAAAGGTCCCTTACTATGCAGTCAAACACATACCAAATCTAATTTAATCCTCACAAAACCCCATGCATTAGGCTCTACTATCACCCACATTTTACAGATGAGTAAACTGAGGCACAGAGAGGTGAGATAACTTTCCTCCAGCACAGTGCTCATGAATGTTGAAGCCACGATTTTCAAGATGTCATCTGAGTCATATGTTACAGCCAAAGATGAAAAAGGAGGACCCGGCCTTGGCCCTGCAGCTCCCAGTGATGACAGGATCAGAGGGGGCTGAGTTGTGTGTGCGAGCACACAGGAGCTTGGGAGCATACAGGTAGACATTTGGCTCATTTAAATTTAAATGTACTGAAGGATTGGACTTTGAATGCCTTGCTTGTCTGACTTCCCCAACACTATTCTTGCTCACACCTGAGGGCCATCATAGAGGTGCTTCTGAAGCCTAGACCTTCTTATGGTCTTGACAACAACCAAGTTTTTTCTATTTAGGTTGTCATAAAATACAGTGAACTTGGCCTTTTATGAATTTCCAAAATTAGCTTTAAAATGTATTTCCCAGAACTACCATATGACCCAGCAATCGCACTCCTGGGCATATTCCCTGATAAAACCGTAATCCAAAAGGAAACATGTACCACAGTGTTCATTGCAGCACTACTGACAATAGCCAGGACATGGAAGAAATCTAAATGCCCATCAACAGATGAATGGATACAGAAGATGTGGCACATATATACAATGGAATATTACTCAGCCATAAAAAGGAATGAAATTGAGTTATTTTTAGTGAGGTGGATGGACCTAGAGTCTGTCATACAGGGCAAAGCCAGAAAGAGAAAAACAAATACCGTATGCTAACTCACATATGTGGAATCTAAAAAAATGGTACTGATGAACCCAGTGACAGGGCAAGAATAAAGATGCAGATGTAGAGAATGGAATTGAGGACACAGGGTGGGGGGCGAAGGGGAAGCTGGGACAAAGTGAGAGAGTAGCATTAACATATATAGACTACCAAATGTAAACAGATAGTTGGGGGAAGCTGCTGCATAACACAGGGAGATCAACTCGATGGTGGGTGATGACTTAGAGGGCTAGGATAGGGAGGGTGGGAAGGAGTCATGGGAGGGAGGGGAAATATGTATAAATACAGCTGATTCACTGTGTTGTACAGCAAAAACTGACACAAATGTGTAAAGCAATTGTATTCCAATAAAAAGCTTAAAAAAATGTATTTCCCTCTCTGAGAAGAACACCCTTTTAAAGAAAAGGTTATCAAACCTCTAACATTAAAAAATATATATATTTTGGAAGTGTTAGCAATTTAACCCAAAATAAATTACAAATAAATAATTTATAAGTCTCTTGAATGAAGAATCCTAGTTCTTAATTTTTGGAATAGTTTTTATTACCTGTTAAGATTCAGCTATACCTCTCCTAGGAATAGATTGTACATTTCTATGGCCTCAGGGCAAAAGGATAATCACTGGTCCATTAGAATAAGCACCAATGCACCATAAACTAGTATAGTTTTTCTTGGAGACCAAGGAATGCAGTATGAGTAAGATGCACCATAATGTCAATAAAATATACAAGAGATCAAGAAGCTACAGATTCAAATTTCCACATGTAAAAAATTTTAGGTTCACAATTTTAACCCACAATTTTATAATTAAAAAATCTGTTCCATATCACTGTTGGTGGCAGGCTTCATTTGAACCAGTGTGATGCTATTTGTGGGCCCTGAAAACCCCCTTTTGAATGTTTACCCATATGTTTTGCCTCAGAAATTTTAATGTGTTTGATTGTTGGATGATACCCAGATCCTGCTGTGGATTTCATATAATATGTAGCATGTATACAGTATTAATTTTTAAAAATGGAAAAATTCTAAGCTCTGAAAAAAAAAAGGCTCCAAGGACTTCAGAGAAAAGATTTTAGACCTTTTAAAAAAGGAGCATTTGACTGACATATAAATTCAGCAAAATGCATCACTTCATCTGCTTTTAAAAATTCACTCATTCTCATCACAAGGAAAAATGCTTTTTTCATATATCTTTAATGTTGTATCCATATGAGATGATGGATGCTCACTAGACCTATTGTGGTAATTATTTTGTGATATATGTAAGTCAAATCATTATGTTGTATACCTTAAACTTACACAGTGCTGTATGTCAATTATATCTCAATAAAACTGGAAAAAACTCATTCATTGATCGATTTAATTAACAAGCACTTATTGACCATCAAGGCTGGAGATATAACTATAATTGTGATTAAAACCAGAACAATATAATGAGGAAGACAAAACATTAAATTGTCAGACACAGGAATATATACACACAAACTCAGTCTAGTACTCTAAAGGACTTTTGATGTCACCCAACCTACAAAATACATATTTTAAAATACTTTTAAACTGATTGTGCTGATATCAAGTCACCATGGTGATAGAGCTAAAAGGTTCTTTCAATGCTTTAATGTAAATGCACGTGAAACAAGGATATGTTTGCCAGCCTACAACATGGAAGTGCAAGACAGTCAGTGAAAAAGCCATTTGCTCAAAAGAAAAAGGGCATTTGGGTGAGAGCAAATATACTGAATTCTACCTGGCATGGCTGGAATTTGTGTAGGTTTATTTAAATGTCTAGTTAATTGTGTGTGTGTGTGTGTGTGTGTGTGTGTGTGTGTAACCCCTGCAACCTAATGCAATATATAAATAGCAATCATATAAAATATGTTTTATTATTACCACTGTTTTATAGACATAACTGAGGCACAGAGAGGTTATATGATGTGCTTGTCTCACATAACTAACGAGTGGTAAGCCCTAAGCTGAACACCATACTGCTCCTGGATACTAACTGTGCTTATAAATGTGGAGCATGAATTAATGGGGACTAAGGTGAGAGGGACAGAGTGGGAGAGTGAAAGAACTTTGGAGAAATGGGTTCAAGTCCTGATTTTACTATTTACTAGTTACGTGATTTTGAGCCTTAGCCGTAAACTATAAATAATGATTACTGCTTCTCAGGGTGGCTGTTAAGGCTGAATGGACATCCATTAGATTGGTAAAATTAAAAGTCTGAAAATAATGGGTTGATAAGAACATAGAATAATGGGAATGATCCTCATACACTATTGGTAGGAGTGTAAATTGGTAAGCCTTTGGAAAATAGGTTGGCATTATCTTGTTAAGCTGAATAAGTATTTACTCCACAGCACACCAGGACCCAGAAACTCTACCCAGAAAAACTTGTGCATACCTACACTAGTATATATGTACAAGAATATTCTTTGCAACATTATATATAATTACAATACCCCCAAACTAGAAACAAGCCAAATGTCTACAGACAGGAGACTGGATACATCAGTTGTGGAATAGTCACACTATGGAACATAAGAAAATAGTGAAAGAGAATGAACTTTAGCCATGCAAAACAACATGGTTAAATTTTAAATCCATTGTTGAGTTAAAAAAAAGCAATTCTCAGGAGAGTATATAAGTGTGATACCATTTTTTATCAAGGAATAGAACAAGTAAATTTTAAAATATCTTGTTTAGAAATAGAGCTATGTGACATTAAATTATTCTTGAATAATAAGGGAATGATAAACTCAGAATTCAGGTAGCTGTTACCTCTGTGGGAGGTAGGCTATAGATAGGTATGTGTGGGGGGTGCTGATCTGAGATGAGCACATCCATAGCTTTAACATTATTAATGATGTTTTGGTTCCTCTATTGGATGGTGGGGTCACAGATGTCAATTTTTAAAAATTGTTTTTCATAAGGTATATATTGCATATAATCTTTTTGTAAATATCAAATGCTACATAGCGCTCATTAAAAAGCCCTATTTAATGCAACTGTGAGTCTTTTGAGGAATTTCACTCCTTGCTCCCCCTGTTCTCAGCATCTTGTCCAGAAGTAGACACACACAGTAGATGCACAGGAAGGAGACATCACATAAACTAACAATACTTGGCTAAAAAGAAAATAAAAAGCCACAATATTCATTAAGTGCTTTGCAAATGAAAAATGCTATACAAACAATAGGTATGATTAAAAGAACAAGATTTACAGTAATATCTTTTAGTTCTTGCTCCCTCAAGACTGAATTGCTTAAATTGGTGGTCTTGCAAGGAAATGCCTGTCAACACCTTCCATGGTAGATGCATAATGCATTGAATCTATGCCCTCAGACCCGCTAGTTTCTGGTGGAACACCAAAGTAAGAGTTTATTTCCAATCTGTTTCTTCTTTAAGTTTTAAGAGTGAGTGGTTTCTTTAGTAGCAGGTGGGGGTATTCACAATGTAAGGAATACTAGTCAGTCTGAAAATACTGAAAATGATGAGGGAAAAAGAACTGTGCACTCTTCTTCAAAAATACTTTTCTATGGTCCTTCAGGAAAAACCCAAGGTGGCTGTTAAGGCTAGCAACATTTCTAGACAAAGAGGGAAGATATAAGTGTGTGGTGTGAAAAGCAAGTAACGTATTCATAGTTTGTGCTCTGTGTTTGTGCTCTCTAAACTTTGTCTTTCACCTACCGCTGCAAAGGTAAGCTAGCCCTTCAACTTTTCACTAGGGGCCTACTCTACCCAACGTTGCTATTTCATACGTCTTTTACTAAGATTTTAAATGTATTCTCAGTTTGACATTTTTATTTTTGACTATCCCTTTTCTTATACATCTAGGCATCCTTCTTTTCTCAAGAATAAAGGGGAAGAACTGAGATAGAAGTTCTTTGTATAATTATCAAACAACAATTAGAGTTTATTGTGTGTATGCGTTTTAATACTCTACTGTATTTTCCTTCCTCAAAACAGAGCCGGCCCTGAAGTGCAGTTATAAGGCTGTTTACACCACCCAGATATCAAATTGACTTGCTAATGGTAACTCTTCCTTGGTATCCATGGGTTACTGTGTCATGTGATTTGACATCAAGTACAGACAGTGCTGATTAGGAGCATCCAGCTCTGTCCATCTCCGTGCATCACTGAACCATCTGGTCATTTATTCACTAATAAGCCCCTAATGGCCCAAATATTCACCGGCCTGTCATTGTGACATGGCATAAAATGCCTACATCTTTCAACTCGCTTTGACATGTTGCTTGTTTCACATCAAAACCCGTCATTTACAGGAAAAGAGCTCAGAGGGGTAAAAACTTGACCTAATCTGCAGTGTTAACACAAAGACAGAGGCTTGGTATCTAGTAGCCTGACGGAAAGCATGTAAATGGGCAGGAATTCATTTTGTACATTTTTTTTTCCATTCTCATTTTACAACATTCTTTAAGTTTGGTATCATTCCTAATATGGGATTTTATGTGGGTTCTGCGTCGAAATATCTATCCTGTATCTGTTTAAAGAGCGCTTTAAAAGGAAAAAGCTTCCTGGAGTCATGGAGCTTGCCTGTTTACCTTTAAATGGGCAAGGAAAAAATAATACAGAATGGACCCAAAAAAGCAGCTCTATGCGATTCTCAGATTATGGTTTGTCATTTTAACTCTCTCTTATGCTCTATTCTTCTTTTCCAGGTTAATATGATTTTCCCCACATTATATCTGTATGTGATAAGAAATTTGAGATTATCCATGTTTGGGGCATTTGATATTATCACCAGGGAAATAATGAAAGGCTGGAATCCCCACTTTCAGTCACAACCATTATCAAAGAGAGCCCCAAACTCTCCAAACAGACAGACTGGCATGAGCAGAGTTAAGATAATAAACATTAGAAGGGGTGAGGAGGGGGACAACGCAGCCTCCTATTGCATTCAGTGCTGCTGAAATCCTGGTCCTTAAGTGGAGTCAAAACATCATGTAACTGAGGTTCACTAGCTGTTTTTCAGGTGGTTTGTATTTTATAGATGTTACTAAAATGGACATGTTTCTAAAAAAAAAAAAAAAATCTCCCTACCCCATGTGTCTGTCTCCTTTTATTGTCTTGTTTTTTTTTAAAATAAAAGCTTTTAAATGGTATGCTGGCATAGTTTAGGTTCGGAACATCATTTTCCCATCGTCTTCCCTTACCCTTACCGAGGCCCAGTGCCCCATCTCCTCCCCCAGGTCTGTAGGCTAAGAGAACACCTTTCTGAGGATTTCTCCCAGCCCATACTCAGAGGCCTGTGGAAATCAAAGCAGGTGGAGGGTGTAGGGAAGGCAGATCTAGGGCTTTTCAATTTGGCACACAAGGTGGCAGGGGCACCTTGGTTTATTTGCCACTGGCTGACTTTTTTGTGGGCGTGGCAGAGCCTAGATATAGTGCTGTTGGTTCCACTAAGCTCATTTGCAGGTGGGCTCACACCTGTTGGGCTCAGCTGACCTGGAGTTGCACCCAAGCCAGCAGCCCTTTGCTTCCTATAGGATGAAGGTAGACTCGGAGCCTTGTCTGAAGGCTGATGAACAAGGTGAAGTTCACCACCGATTCTTGCCCAGTACTCTCTCCACTCTGGTTTTCTGATTTACTGATGTACATCTTTGCAAAAAGAGCAGCCCCTTTGCTTCAATGCTGATTTGAAAATAACCAAAGTGTTCTACTGCTTTTCAAATTTTAATGTTCTTTTCCTCTATATTTAGAAAAAGTCTACCATGTTGGTCATTAACTTTCTCATCCTCCTGTGACTGGCTCATTCTCCGTTTATAGTAGCTTCATGAAAGTATCAGAACAAATAAAACTGAGTCTTGGTCATTACTGCAGCAAAGCCTTACCTCCTCTCCATGCTGTGAAACTACATTATGAAACTGAAGAGAAACTCAGAAGTCCCTTGTTCCTTTGGGACCTAGCATTCTTGATTTCCTGGGGTACTCCTCATTTAAACTACTCCTTCCTGTTGTGCCTTTAATCAGCTTTGCATAAAACCAACCACATGGCTTAATGCTTTCTTAAGACAACTCACGTTTATTTATTTGCCCATTCAGTTGACAGGCATGAGTTGAGCATCCAGCATTTTTCTGGACACCAGGGATGCAAAGATGACTGAAATGTTGCCCCAGCCCTTAAGGAGCTTACAGCATAGTAGTCCTTTTAGAATATAGGATTTGGGGGGAGGTGGGCAGAAATCAATAAATGAGGGTACTGGGGAAGAGAAAGTTGGGAATTACCAAAGCTTGGTCATAAACAAGTAATTCCAAAGCAATAAAAGAGAGGAAAGTTGGAGGTAGTATGGGAATACAGGGTAGTGGATAGAATACCTGTGTATTCTTGTACACATTCTTCTCTTGTAAAAGGAGACCCACATATCTTTCTCCATCATCTCCTTGCTTCCTCTCCCTTCTGTTCATAACCTCTTCTCTCAGCACCAGTGAGGGAATAGTGCTTCCAAAGCGTAGAAGTACTCTAGCATGGAATGGAAAAAGAAGGAAAGAGGGAGGGAGGGAGGAAAGAAGGGAAACGGGGAGGAGGCGAAGGAGGAGGAGGAAAAGGAGAACAACTACAAGAGAGGTAAGGATGGAGGGAGGGAAGGAGAGAAACTCTTGGAAGAGTTCCAAGCCCTCTGAACTCGGAAGCCTCTAAATTAAATGCCTGGAAATCCCTTACCTTATACAATAATCGGTGGCTTTCCCCACCAATTGCTCATTGTGCTTCGTGGATAGGAGGAAGGCCTGGTACAGGATACCATCTCTTCCCTTCTCTGTCTCACCATCTCCTGTCTTTTCTGATATCTATGATTGTCTTCATTTGCCTTTTCTATGACTTCTCTTGATCTCCCTTCTTGTTTTCCTCCAGGGTGTATCCTCTATGCTTTTCTGAGAAGTAGGGGAGGGGTGGGATCAGAAGAGGTTATGTTCTTGGCTCTGTTCTTCCAGCCAGGGGAAAGGACTAGAGAGCCATTCATCAATGTGATTCCATAATTCCGAAAAGATTTCTGGGGTTACAGAAATGATTAATAGACTGCACTGTTTTGTTTGTTATTCCTGATATGTAAAATAATATGTAACTGGGAATCAGAAGACCCATTTGTTCTGCCTTCATCTAAGTGCGTGATTGTAAGAGGCTGGTCATTGTTCTCGCACTGGACTGGCTAGGTGCTTGGAGGGCCACTGATACAACATTCAGGTGAAACCTATTCTGCATTTCCAAAAATTTACAGAAACAGACTGAAATCATAGGTACTTAATAAGGTTATCTAGGTAAACCAAAAATCCAATTTCTTTATTTTATCTTTTACTGTGGTAAATAAATATAATATAAAATTTGCCTTTTTTTAAAGCTCTTTATTGGAATATAGTTGCTTTATACTCTTGTACCAGCTTTTGAGGTACACCAAAGTGAATCGGCTGTATTTATACATATATCCCCATATCCCCTTCCTCCTGCGACTCCCTCCCACCCTCCCTGTCCTGGCCCTCTAAGGCATCACCCATCATCGAGTTGATCTCCCTTTGTTACACAGCAACTTCCCACTAGCTATCTATTTTACACTTGGTAGTGTATATAAGTCTATGCTACTCTCTCACTTCATCCCAGCTTCCCCTTTGCCCCCCACCCCCCCAACCCCGTGTCCTCCAGTCCATTCTCTGCATCTTCATCCTTATTATTGCCCTGTCACTGGGTTCATCAGTACCATTTTTTTTTTTTTAGATTTCATATATGTGATTTAGCATATAGTATTTGTTTTTCTCTTTCTGGCTTCCTTCACTCTGTATGACAGACTCTAGTTCTATCCACCTCATTACATGTGGCTCCATTTCATTCCTTTTTATGGCTGAATAATATTCCATTGTATATATATGCCACATCTTCTTTATCCATTCATCTGTTGATGGGCATTTAGGTGGCTTCCATGTCCTGGCTATTGTCAATAGTGCTGCAATGAACATTATGGTACATGTGTCTTTTTGGATTATGGTTTTCTCTGGGTATATGTCCAGTAGTGGGATTACTGGATCATATGGTAGTTCTATTTCTAGTTTTTTAAGGAAACTCCAAACTGTTTTCCATAGTGGCTGTACCAACTTACATTCCCACCAACAGTGCAGGAGAGCTCCCTTTTCTCCACAACCTCTCCAACATTTATTGTCTCTAGATATTTTGATGATGGCCATTCTGATCAGTGTGAGGTGATACCTCATTGTGGCTTTGACTTGCATTTCTCTGATGATGAGTGATGTTGAGCATCTTTTCATGTGTTTGTTGGCCATCTGTATGTCTTCTTTGGAGAAATGTCTACTTAGGTCTTCTGCCCATTTGTGGATTGGGTTATTTGCTTTTTTGGCATGAAGCTGCATGAGCTGCTTGTATATTTTGGAGATTAATCCTTTGTCCATTGCTACATTGGCAAGTATTTTCTCCCATTCTGAGGGTTGCCTTCTTGTCTTGTTTATGGTTTCTTTCGCTGTGCAAAAGCTTTTAAGTTTCATTAGGTCCCATTTGTTTATTCTCGATTTTATTTCCATTATTCTAGGAGGTGAGTCCAAAAGGATCTTGCTTTGATGTATGTCATAGAGTGTTCTGCCTATGTTTTCCTCTAGGAGTTTTATAGTGTCTGGCCTTACATGTAGGTCTTTAATCCATTTGGAGTTTATTTTTGTGTATGGTGTTAGGAAGTGTTCTAATTTCATTCTTTTACATGTAGCTGTCCAATTTTCCCAGCACCACTTATTGAAGAGGCTGTCTTTTTTCCATTGTATATTCTTGCCTCCTTTGTCAAAGATAAGGTGTCCATATGCACTTGGGTTTACTTCTGAGTTCTCTATTCTGTTCCATTGATCTTCCTTTCTATTTTTGTGCCAGTACCATACTGTCTTGATCACTGTGGCCTTGTAGTGTAGTTTGAAGTCAGGAAGCCTAATTCCACCAACTCCATCTTTCCTTCTCAAGATTGCTTTGGCTATTCGGGGTCTTTTGTGTTTTCATACAAATCGTAAGATTTCTTATTGTAGTTCTGTGAAAAATGCCATTGGTAATCTGATGGGGATTACATTAAATCTAGTACAGTCATTTTCACAATGTTGATTCTTCCAATCCAAGAACATGGTATGTCTCTCCATCTGTTTGTATCGTCTTTGATTTCTTTCATCAGTGTCTTATAGTTTTCTGCATACAGGTCGTTTGCCTCCTTAGGCAGGTTTATTCCTAGGTATTTTATTCTTTTTGTTGCCATGCTAAATGGGAGAGTTTCCTTAATTTCTCTTTCTGCTTTCTCGTTGTTAGTGTATAGGAATGCAAGAGATTTCTGCACATTAATTTTGTATCCCTGCTATTTTACTAAATTCATCGATTAGTGCTAGCAGTTTTCTGGTAGAATCTTTAGGGTTTTCTATGTATAATATCATGTCATCTGCAAAGGGTGACAATTTTACTTCTTCTTTTCCAGTTTGGATTCCTTTTATTTCATTTTCTTCTCGGATTGCTGTGGCTAAAACTTCCAAAACTATGTTGAATACTAATGGTGAGAGTGGACACCCTTGTCTTGTTCCTGTTCTTAGAGGGAATTCTTTCAGTTTTTCACCATTTAGAATGACGGCTTTTGGTTTCACATATATGGCTTTTGTTATGTTGAGGTAATTTCCTTCTATGCCCATTTTCTGGAGAATTTTTATCATAAATGGATGTTGAATTTTGTCAAAAGCTTTTTCTGCATCTATTGAGATTGTCCTTCAATTTGTTGATATGATGTATCACATTGATTGATTTGCATATATTGAAGAATCCTTGCATCTCAGGGATAAACCCCACTTGATCATGGTGTATGATCCTTTTAATGTGCTGTTGGAGTCTGTTAGCTAGTATTTTGTTGAGGATTTTTGCATCTATATTCATCAGTGATATTGGCCTGTATTTTCTTTTTTTGTGACATCTTTGCCTGGTTTTGGTATCAGGGTGATGGTGGCCTTGTAGAATGAGTTTGGGAGTGTTCCTCCTTCTGCTCTATTTTGGAAGAGTTTGAGAAGGATAGGCATTAGCTCTTCTCAAAATGTTTAATAGAATTTGGCTGTGAATCCATCTGGCCCTGGGCTTTTGTTTGTTGGGAGATTTTTAATCAGTCTCAATTTCCGTACTTGTGATTGGTTTGTTCATATTTTCTATTTCTTCCTGGTTCAGTCTTGGAAGATTGTACTTTTCTAAGAATTTATCCATTTCTTCCAGGTTATCCAATTTATTGGCATATAGTTACCTGTAGTAGTCTCTCATGATCTTTTGTATTTCTGTGGTGTCAGTTGTTTCTTCTCCTTTTTCATTTCTAATTCTGTTGATTTGCATCTTCTCCCTTTTTTTCCTGATGAGTCTGGCTAATAGTTTATCAATTTTGTTTATCTTCTCAAAGAACCAGCTTTTAGTTTCATTGATCTTTGCTATTGTTTCCTTCCTTTCTTTTTCATTTATTTCTGCTCTGATCTTTATGATTGCTTTCCTTCTGCTCACTTTGGGGTTTCTTTGTTCTTCTGTCTCTAATTGTTTTAGGTGTAAGTTTAGGTTTTTTATTCAATATTTTTCTTGTTTCTTGAGGTAGGACTGTATTGCTATAAACTTCCCTCTTAGAACTGCTTTTGCTGCATCCCATAGGTTTTGGGTTGTTGTGTTTTCGTTGTCATTTGTTTCTAGATATTTTTTGATTTCCTTTTTGATTTCTTTAGTGATTTCTTGATTGTTTAATAGTGTGTTGTTTAGCATCCATGTGTTTGTATTTTTTATAGTTATTTTTCCTGTAATTGATACCTAGTCTCATGGCGTTGTGGTCAGAGAAGATGCTTGATATGATTTCAATTTTCTTGAATTTACCGAGGCTTGTTTTGTGACCCAAGATGTGATCTATCCTGGAGAATGTTCTGGGTGCACTTGAGAAGAAAGTGTATTCTGTAGTTTTTGGATGGAATGTCCTGTAAATATCAATTAAGTCAAGATGGTCTAATGTGTCATTTAAAGCTTGTGTGTCCTTATTTATTTTGTTTGGATGATCTGTCCATTGATGTAAGTGGGGTGTTCAAGTCTCCTACTATTATTGTGTTACTGTCGATGTCCCCTTTTATGGCTGTTAGCATTTACCTTATGTATTGAGGTGCTCCTATGTTGGATGCATAGATATTTACAATTGTTATATGTTCTTCTTGGATGGATCCCTTGATCATCATGTAGTGTCCTTCTTTGTCTCTTATAATAGTCTTTACTTAAAAGTCTAATTTGTCTGATATGAGTATTGCTACTCCAGCTTTCTTTTGACTTCCATTTGCATGGAATATCGTTTTCCAACCCCTTACCTTCAGTCTATATGTGTCCCTTGGTCTGAAGTGGGTTTCTTGTAGGCAGCATATAGAAGGGTCTTGTTTTTGTATCCATTCAGCCAGTCTGTGTCTTTTGGTTGGAGCATTTAATCCATTTACATTTTAAATTTAAGGTGATTATTGACATGTGTGTTCCTATTACCATTTTCTTAGTTGCTTTGGATTTGTTTTTGTAGGTTTTTTCCTTCTCTTGTGTTTCCTGCTTAGAAAAGTTCCTTTAGCACTTGTTGTAAGGCTGGTTTGGTGGTGCTGAATTCTCTTAACTTTTGCTTGTCTGTAAAGCTTTTGATTTCTCCATCAAATCTGAATGAGATTCTTGCTGGGTAGAGTATTCTTGGCTGTAGGTTTTTCTCTTTCAGGACTTTCAGTATATCCTGCCACCCCGTTCTGGCCTGCAGAGTTTCTGCAGAAAGATCAGCTGTTATCCTTATGGGTTTTGCCTTATTTGTTATTTGTTGCTTTTCTCTTGCTGCTTTTAATATTTTTTCTTTGTGTTTAATTGTCGTTAGTTGGATTAATATGTGTCTTGGTGTATTTCTCCTTGGGTTTATTCTGTATGGGACTCTCTGCACTCTTGGACTTGATTAATTATTTCCTTTCCCATGCTGGGGAAGTTTTCCACTATAACCTCCTCAAATATTTTCTCAGGCCCCTTCTTTTTTTCTTCTTCTTCTGGGATGCCTATGAGTTGAATGTTGGTGCACTTAATGTTGTCACCAAGGTCTCTGAGACTGTCTTCCATTCTTTTTATGATTTTTTCTCTTTCCTGCTCTGTGGCAGTTATTTCCCCCATTCTATCTTCCAACTCACTTATTCGTTCTTCTGCCTCAGTTATTCTGCTGTTTATACCATCTAGAGTATTTTTAATTTTGGTTATTTTGTTGTCCATTGCTGTTTGTTTGCTCTTTAGTTCTTCTGAGTCCTTATTAACTGTTTCTTGTATTTTCTCTATTTTGTTATTGAGATTTTGGATCATTTTTACTATCATTACTCTGAATTCTTTTTCAGGCAATTTTCCTATTTCCTCTTCATTTATTTCATCTTGTGTGTTTTTTTCCTGCTCCTTTGCCTGTGTGGTGTTTCTTTGTTTTCTCATTTTGTCTAATTTATAGGATTTGCTGTCTCCTTTCCCTATGCTGCCTAGTAGTAATTCCTCTTGTTTCTGCCCTCTGCCCACTGTGGTGGGGTTTGTCCAGTGTCTTGAGTAGGCTTCCTGCTGGGGGGGGGGTCTGATGTCTGCTTTCCAGTGTGTGGCTCTGTGTCTTGTCTCTCTGATGAGCAGGGCCATGTCAGGAGGTGTGTTTTAGGGTATCTGTGAGGTTAATATGGCTTTAGGTAGTCTGTGTGCTGATGGGTGGGTTTGTGTTCCTGTCTTGTTTGTAGTTTGGTGGGGGGTGTCCAGCAGTTGCAGACAGTCGGATGAAGCCGAGTCTTAGACAGGACTGATACAGGACTCTATGAGAGTTCTCTGCAGTTAATCTTCCCTGTGTCTGAGGACTCCCTCGTAGTCTAGCATCCTGGACTCAGTGCTCCCTCCCCAGAGCCTCCTACTTGACTTCTGATGGAGTAGTCCAGACTTGAGGTTGCTTGTCCCAGCAATAAAGGGGTTTAAAGAAGACTGTTCAAGCCCCAGACTAATGGCAACATGTTGAGTCAAACAAATACTAAGTCAAGGAAACACATACATGTATAAGACACACAAATACTGAATCCAATAGAACATAAGGCACTAGAAAGACCTGACAGAAGAATCCCAGTATGCCATCAGACAATCAAAGAGAAAACCAACAGAATTTCAAAACCAAACACACACACACACACACACACACACACACACACACATACACACACACACAAATCCAGGGAGATTTTGAAAGCTAGGATCAAATATAATAAAGAGCAAGAGTACCACCAGAGAGACTGAAGATTCTCAGTACAAAATCAGACAATTATACTTAGAACTAAGATAAAGACAAAACCTAATAATAAAAACCAAAGCAGTGTGTCATCTGGAGAATAAAGCAAGGAAACAGAGCAGACTGATAATATTGCTCATAAGTATATTAAGATAAAATAAACTAAAGAAGGATAGAAGACAGGGCAACATAAGAGCATAGTGTGACTGGAAATATGAAAAGAAAAAGAAAGAAACAGAAATGTATAAAATATAGAGATGAAAAGAAGGTAGGAGAGATAAAGTCAGCACTACAAAAAACTTAGCTAGAAATAGAAATATATAAAAAGGCTAAAAATAAAAATAGAATAAAAAATAGAATAAAAAAATATAAGATGTGTAGATTCCTAAGGACTAAGATCATAATAAAATAAAAGAAAAAGAAGAATAACAAAACTAGAACTGACCCCAGAATGGAGCAGATCAATAGAATTAATAATAATATTTCTGTTTCCTTGGGGTCTCAGCTGTAAGTGTCCTTCTACCCACTTTGGGCTTTTTGTATTACTCTGCAACTGGCAGAGCTTCCTTTATTGTTCGTCTGTAAGCGCTGGTGTGTGGCAAAAGAGAGGGTACAATAGTGGCTCCTTCCCCTGGGAGTGAGTGAGCAGTGGTGCCCTGCCTGGGTCACGGTGGCTTGAGTGGCTCAGGCCGAAAGAGTGACTCCAACCATGGCTCCTCCCCCCTGCTATGACTCTGTCGGGGTGCCCTGCCTGGGTCACAGTGGCTCAGTGAGCTGTGGCGGTGCCTGTTGCAGAGGGATGCTGGTGGCTTAGGTGTAAACAGAATGTCTCCAGAGCTGGGCCACTCTGTGGACTTCTGGCTCTTGGCTGCAGGCACCCTAGGCCAGCCCTGCCCAGGGGCCTTTGTTATCCCTGAGTATGTTAGCCAGGCCCAGAGGGGTCCTTCCTTTGTCCATCGCAGGTGCCAAGAGAGAGGCTACACCCGTGGCTCCTCCCCCCTGCTTGTGAGTCAGCACTATTGAGCCGCTGCCATGGCCGCCCAGCTTTCCGCGGTAGACACTCTCCACTATGGATTTCTTCCCTCCTGTCCTTTCAGTCCATCTCCCCACTGCCAACAATGTTTCTCACCCTGAACCAGTTCTCCGGTTCCCATGTTCCAGCTCCCAGATCCCCTGTTCAGCTGTGAACCAATGTCTCAGTCTGGACATGCTGAGCTATGGTGTGGAACCTCAGCGTGTTTCTCACTCTTTCCCATCTGCCACAGCTCAGCCGCTTCACCCTCTTTGAACAGCCCCAAATGCCTCCCTTCTGACCCAGGGAAATTCCCCATTGGAGAAGGGATTTCCCTGTCAGATAAGGGATGTTTCCCTGAATTCAGCAATCTCCCCTCTGTTTCAGATCCCCCTGCCCCAGGGTGTGGGATCCATCCCTTTCCTTTCTTCTCCTCCTCTTTCTCCTTTTTTTTTTCTTTCCCCTCTGTCCTACCCATTTATGTCAGGATCTTTGCAGTCCTTTCTGGTGTCCGAGGTCATCTGCTGGTGCTCAGCTGGTTCTCTGTGGGAATTATTGTGTCTTTTGATGTATTCCTGATGCATCTGTGGAGAGGGATGCATTCCACGTCCTTCTACTTCACCACCATTTTTCTTCCTCAAAAATTTGTCTTTTTAAACATTTTTAAGGGTACCATTCAGTGGCATTAATTACATTCACAATGTTCTGTAATCATCACCATTATCTATTTAAAAAACTTTTCCGTTACCTCAAGCAGAAACTCTGTATTCCTTAAATAATAACTTCCCATTGTCCCTTTCTCTCAGCCTCTGGTTAAGTCTAATCTATGTTCTGTCTCTATGAATTTGCCTACTCTAGATATTTCATATAAGTGGACTCATACCATATTTGTCCTTTTATGTCTGATTTATTTCACTAAGCATAATATTTTCAAGATTTATCTTGTGTAACATGTATCAGAACTTCATTTCCTTTTATGGCTGAATGACATTCCACTGTGTGTGTGTATATAGCATTTTGTTTATTCAGCTGCTGGTGGGACACTTGGGTTGTATCCACCCAATTTCTTTAATTTTTATTAGAATATTATCAAATTATGCTAATCAAAACTCTGGGAAAAACAGACATTACCTAATTAGAAAGGCAGTGCAGTGTAATGATGAACGTGAATTCTAGTGTTAGACCTGTGTTCAGATCCCATGACCTTTCCAATCAAAGGCTCAGTCTTATGCTTACCTTAGGTAAGTCAACATCACCTGAATTTGAATCTTAATTTTTTTCATTTTAAAATGGGAATAATAATTCCTATTCCATTGCGTTCCTGTGAGACTTAAACACAATAACGTAAAGCACTTTGCATATTTTCTGCATATAGTTAGCCGTCAGTAAATATAAGCCATTTTTATTCCTTAAATGAAATCTGAAAGGCAAACAACTTTCCCAATATGGGGTCTGAAAGAGGTAGTCAAAGAACAATAAAGGAGGGCCTCAGTGATGAAAAGTTTGGGAACTATTGAGACTTGGTGGTCTCTAAGGTTATTTCTCAGCTCTAAACGCCTATAATTTGGTTAAGTTTTCAGCTTGGTTTCAGTGATCTAGAAGGAGAAAATAAAATGCCTTAAAAATTAGAGAGGCATTTCTATTACATGACTGACTCCTCTGCAGCTGCCTTTAGGGTATGATTTAGAGGCAGTGGACAAGCATATTGCCTTACAATTAACAGCATTAAAATGAATTCATGAATGCCCATCTATGGGTGTGGTACTTTCCAAAGAACTGTTTGTGGATTATATTAGCAGTTTTTAAAGTGCCATGCACTGGGATTAAGAAATCTAATCTGTGTTTTTTAAAATGTTGATTGAAATATACATTGTTATCCCTGGAAATAAGAATATTCACTAACTACTCATAGGAGAGATGGCTAAGTCTACCACCATCCATCCTCATTTCGTGGCATGCAGCCAGGGACTCCATTTTTCCACCTCCTGTTTCTAGGAGGGACCATATGACTGGTTCTTTCCAATGAAAGATAAGAAGAGGGTGAAAATTCTTTGGCTTCTTCCCCCTACTTCCCTCCTGCTGTCAGGATACAGAAGCACAGGATGAAATCAGTAAGTAGAGGAAGGCCACTCACCTGCATTAAGTGTTAAATGAATTAAAAATAAATTTCAATTGTGTTAAGCCAATGAAATTATGGAGTTTTTTTTATCTGTCACATCATTAGTATTATCCTAACTATACACTACTAGTTAGTCATAAAGAATGATTCAAATGTCAGAGAATCACTGACAGTCTCAAGTAAATTGCTTTCTCCTTTTAGAAACTTTTGGTTAACCTTCTTTGACATTCAAAGATCCATTCATTTAACACTCTGCTAATTATTGAAAATCTCCTCTAGAGGGACTCATAATCTCCTTTGGGTGAAAAAAAAAAACATAAAAAATTAAGGAATCACACAAAGCAAAATTGCTGAAAATAAAATAAGCAGAAAAGAAAGAATTCTGCAGAATTCAGAGAAGGACTGGTTTATTGGGAAAATTTTGTGAAGGATGCCAGGACTTTATGAGTATCCTGAAAATGGAGTAGGATTTGGAAAGACAGAGATGACAGTATGGATATTCAAAATGGAGTTAACAGGGTAAAACAATGCATAAAAATAGGAGCAAACAAATATATTTAGAGGACTGTAAGAATAAGGGATCATAACAGTTAAGAGGATACAATCTGAAATTATTTGACATCTATTTAAAAATATTTATTGATCATATGGCTCAGACACTAAGCTAAGCTAAGCACTGGGGAGTAAAAATAGTCCTTACTTTCACAGAATTGATAGTTTATTGGCATAGACAGCCTAGATTCAACTTGTATCTCCTCCAATTACTAGCTATCTGAACATGAATAAGTCACTCAATTTTTTGTATTTCTTGGTTTTCTCATCTACAAAATGAGGATGATAATAGCCCTACAAGGTTGTTGTAAGGATTGAATGAGATGATGAATTTGAGGCATTTAGCATAGTGCCTCACACATAGTAAACTTGCAATAAATGTTAGCTGCTATTGCTTGGTTTGATGGTGGTGGTGGTGGTGCTAATATCAGTAGACTATTTGGACAGGAGCAGAGAGATTGTGTTGGCAATAGTGATGACTGATGTTGGAAATGGAGTTTTGACCAAATTCATAAAGTCTCCTAAATGTCAGATCAAAGACTTCAGATTTGATCTTTAGACAATGGATAACGCTTGAGGATTTTTGAGCAAGTAAGTAAGATGGCAACACAGAACAGAGTGGATTTAGAATAGAGGGTATGAAAAAAGAACAAAGGCAGAGAAGTTTCTTACAATATCTATTAGGACAAGAGTAGTGAAAATGTGTAATAGGATGCTTGAGGATAACTTAGTTTTTCAAACTAAAAAGAGATGGAATAGGGTGGTAAAATGGAATATGGTGGGAGAATAAGTTTGATTTTATAAATTGTTGAATTTGAAGATATCATAAAACATTCAGTTGAAAATATTCATCAGATAATTGGTTATGTGGATTTGAAGTTTGGAAGAAGTTAAGAATTGGAAATATGGTTTTGTGAATCATTTAAATAGACATGATAGCCAAATGGATGACTTTTCCAAAACAGAGTGTAAATGGATTAAAGATTGAAATCTAATTAAACCTTGGGAAAGGTCCTCAGTGAAGCATACAAAGAGAAAGAAGAACCAGCATAAAAGTAGTCAATGCAGGAGGAAAACCACCATCACAGAGGTCAAGGGAAGAGAAATTTTCAGGAAGGTAGAAGTGGGCACTTCTATCATTTCACTCAGAGTTCAGTCAAATGGAGAAGAGTCCAGCTAAAGTCAACTGCATAGGTTCCTCTACCTAGTGATGCTGCCTTCAGGGCCTCCTTGATTAATGGTACTCTAATGAGAAAAACCAAATATAAATAAAATAAACCATAATTGGTGATGAAGCAGCCAGTGATCTATCTAGCCCCACCTTCTGTGAATGTCTGGGGAAGAGTTTGTGAGGGGTTTGTGCAGACAATAAAGGATAAGATTTTAAAAAGATGGACTTGGGTTGTAAATAAAAGGATTATACTGAGTTTGTGAATTTGAGAATTACTTAAGTAATGTTTATCTGTCGTTTTTGCCACCACTATGAGTGGGTCAGGGAAAATAAACTGTTCATTCAAGGATCCACATTAGGACTTCCCAGGTGGCACAGTGGTTAAGAATCCACCTGCTAATGCAGGGGACATAGGTTCAATCCCTGCTCCAGGAAGATCCCACATGCCATGGAGCAACTAAGCCCATGCGCCACAACTACTAAGCCTGCTAGAGCCCATGAGCCACAACTAGTGACCCCGTGTGCTGCAACTATTGAAGCCTGTGCGCCTAGAGCTCATGCTCCACAACAAGAGAAGCCACCACAATGAGGAGCCCATGCACCACAATGAAGAACAGCCCCTGCTCATTGCAACTAGAGAAAGCTCGTGTGCAGCAGTGAAGACCCAATGCAGCCAATAAATAAGTAAATAAATAAGTTTAATTAAAAAAAAAGAATCCACATGGCCTAACCTATGTGACCTGGTAGCTGGTACAATATCAAAGGAAAACCATAGGCTGGAAATGATAGAGCATTTGTGAATTAGCTTGGCTGAGGAGCAGCCATGGGAGCTTGCTATCTGGATCACTCTTTCTACCCCTTGTTGTGAAAGGGAAAGGCAAGCTTACCTAAGCAAATTATCTTAGGAGAGTGGTTCTCACACTTTAGTGTGCATCAGAATCACCTGGAGCGCTTGTGAAACCAGATGGCTGTGCCCCACTCACCAGAGTTTCTGACACAGTAGGTGTGGAGTAAGCCCTAAGAATTTGCCTTTCTAACACTGTACTAGGTAGTGCTTCTGCTGCTGATCCACGGACCACACTTTGAGAACCACTGGCTTAGGTAGAAGAAGGAGACAACATCTAATGGCTGCAAAGAAGTCAGGGAAAATGAAGACTAAGAAAAAGTCACTCATTGGCTTTGGTAATTGCCTTTTGATAACTTTTGAGATGGCTTTTTTTAGTTATGAAAAGGACAAAGAGCTTCTAGTATAGAGCTGGCGAAGAAATAGAAGTAACAGGTGTATACCATCCTTAAGTAAGTCAGTTTCACACTGGGTAACACAATTCTGGTGAGAAATTTAAAAAAATGTTATCCTTTGAACAAAACTTGAATAAGTCATTCATTCATTCATTCAACTTATTTATTTAGTATCCAATAGGTACAGGCACTGTGTTAGACTCTGAGTGATCACAATAGACATTGTCCCTGACATCTCACTGAACTTAGAGAGTGTTTTGAAGAGAAAGTATGCAAATGCACACGCATATGATGAATACAGAGATCAAGGAACTTGTAGAAGGGGCATCAAAGTGCCAAGATTCAGGGAAGATTCCTAGAGCGAATGATAACTAAGCTGAGCGTTAAATATATGTAGGATTATCTACACGAAAATTGGGGGGGGAGGGGAGTTGTGGGGAGGATGGCAGAGGGAACAAGAATTGCAGTAATCCAGAGGCAAGATAGAGAATGCCAAGTTAAGGTAACATCAAGTTAAGGTAATGCCAAAGTAATTCAGGTTGATTAAAGTACTTGGGCATAGGGCATGAATAAAGCTGGAACTGAGCATAAATCCTTAAGAGCATCATGGACCCTGTCAAAAAAATCTCGGACTTTACATGAAGAGCAATGGGGAGTCATTGAAGAGTTGTGTTTTTTTTCTAAATAACAGGTTTTTTTGAAGATATAATTCACATACCTTATGACTCACCTATTTACAGAACACAATTTAATGGTTTTTAGTGTATTCACAGAGTTGTCCAACCATCAACACAATCAATTTTAGAATATTTTCATCACCTTCCAAAGAAACCCATACCCATTAGTAGTCACTCCCCATTTCCCCCAACCCCTCTAGTCCTAGGCAGCCAACAGTCTATGTTCTGTTTCTGTAATCACACAACATATGGTCTTTCACTGAAGCGTTTTAAGTCAGTGCATGGCACCATTAGGTTTGAGATATAGAAAGATCTATCTCTCTGACATATATAGCTTAGATTGGACTAGGGGAGAGGATGGTGAGCCTAGAAGCAGACAGACCCATTAGGGAGTTGTAGAAGGAATCAGACCACGGAGGTGTTTGTGGAGATGCAGCAAAGAAGATGGATTGAAGAGATATTTAAGAGGTAGTATTGGCTGGGCTTGGTAATTAATGGGATGTGGTATATGAGGGGGAGGGGGCAGGAAAAGATGGCTCTCAAATGTCATCCTTGATGGTGGGTTGATGGTGGCACTTGTCACTGAGATAGGATCAGGAAGGTCTGGTCTGTGATGAGATGGAGAAGATGATGAGTCAGTGTTTACTATGATACACCACTGCCCACAATTAGGATGGCATCAGCATGTCATGAACGTGGTGATACAGATCCTTAGGAAAAGAGGAAGATGGTATTATTTTTTCAGTCTTCCATGAGGTCCCAGAAAGACCAAAGCAACTTATATACAGATTTCATACTAATTCAATAAAATTACAAGTTCATTTAAATTTTAATAGAAGTATGTTGGTATCAAAAGGGAAATTTTAACTTCTTTGCCTTGAGTAATTTTGCTGTGTCAATAATCTGTCACCTTTCAAAATCATAACCAAAGGACCTTCAGGACACAAGGGCCTTCGTGAGGCCATAGAATGTATTCCCCTGGACCTGGTGAGGAATTCACCAGAATTTAATCAAAGAAATAGGGATTGACTACAGAGTCAATTTTCAATTACCTGTACTAATAGAGCAGTGGTGTGGCTAATCCCAAACTGTGGTTAACCAAAAATCACTTATATTTGCTTTTGGATTGCATTATTTAAGCTCTTTATAGCAGTTGGGATTCTAACTACATTTTTCTTTTGTGATTACTAGCATTAATTTGCACCCTCTGACTTCACACTAATTTTTGGCAAATGAAAGTGACCCAAATATGATGAGAAGGATATATCACTTGGGTATTTTATATATCCCACACAACATCTACAAATTTGATAATTCACATATATAGATTTTTTTAAAGTTCTGCAAGGACACAGATTACAAATCTCCCTTGAAGTCCCACTTCTCTATTTAAGAACATTTACCAATGGGAAATGATTTTCCAATGCTAATCCCAATCCTTTTGCTAAAATACAAACTGATCTTTCCTTTGCTCAATAGGCAAAAAATTAAACAGACTCTGTCCTCTATGGACTTGACTCTGGTAATGCTGAAAACTCCTCTTGAGTCTCTTCTTTTTCAAGCAGAACCAGTACCATTCTATTTGCTGTCCTGATTTTTTAGCCAATCACTAGTTGCTCCCAGAAACCTAAGATCATTTTTTAAAAAAAATGAAGACTATGACATTTTCTAAGAAATAAAATCATCTGCATTATGTGCATAAAACCAGAGATTCTGCACTAAGAAACCAGTTAAGAAATTTTACCTTGATTTTTTTCAGTTAAGAAGTAATATATGTTTATACGGGGATATGTGTATAAAAACAGATGATTGAACCTGGTGTACCCCCCAAAAAAAATAAAAAATAAAAAAAATAAAAAATAAATAAATAAAAAAAGAAGTAATATATGTTTATTAGAGAAAATAAGAAAAAAGAAGCATAAAGGATAAAATTTAAAGCATCTATGATTCCTCAAGCTGGTGGTAACCACTGGATCATGAAATCATCCAATTTCTACTGCAGACCTCAGTTCCTGGAGGAAATACAGAGGGCAGGCAGTCTAGGCAAAAACACTTTACTTGGTATTACAATTTTTTTCCTCAGTATTACAATTTTTAAAAGCTACACTCTCGTTTAGAATCTTTAGACCTGATGACCTGGACAGAATCACATGGAAACCACAAAGACGCCTTTTGTGCCTTTAGTCCAAGGTCTACACTAAAAGCAGATGGGGCAGCCTCCTTGGTCCGTGGTCCATTTCGTCTTTGCACACAGCCTAATCTTAGTCTTTATGCCTTGATGCTCTTGGTGTCATCTACAGACCAGCTGCAGGGGCATCACCTGGAAGCTTGTTAGAACTGCAGAATCTCAGGCCTCACCCCACACCTACTGAATCAGAATCTATATTTGATCAAGATCCCCAGATGTGACCAGATTCTGAGTCACTGGTACTGCTGCTCGGTTGAGATGCATTGCTAGAGTTTATCAGTTGACTGATAAGTGAATATGAGCCACAAGCAAAGGAGAGCACAGGAAGAACATAACAAAGAGAAGAAGCGAAATTCTTCTCGAGGCCTAGAGTTGAGGTGCTCCAGGTGGCTCTGCTCTTGGCCTTCCTGTGCAGGTCACTTCTCATATAGCAGGCATCCCTAGTCTTATTGCAACTACATGTCAGAAAACAGAGAAATGGATTCAAGATTAAGACGTGGTCCACAGCAACTGGTCTACACTCTTTGTTCCTTCATTGAAGAATAACCCTCTAGCACCAGGGCCCAATATACATCCTCTTGCCTTTAATTTATACGCCTTTGAAGGAGAAATACCATTAGGGTACGGGGATGGGTCTTGGGCACCTGGTAGTGGCTAACAAAGGGATATATATATGCTCAGTCTTTTCTGTTCTTATATCATCCATGTGATGTAACCCAGTGGGTCCAGCTATCAGGGGTTTGCAATTAAGAAGCTCCATGTCTCCCTTCAGCCCACTTCTCTTTCCCTTCCCTCCTTCTACGCTATGTAAATTAAATTACTCTTTTTACAAATTCTTTCCTTTTTCCTTTGTTCTTTCCTATACTCCTCTGTTTTCTGATGACAACAACAACAGCAAGTGCAACAAGACTTATTTAGGCAGGAAATGGGAAATAAACTGTGCGTGTTGGGGAGCAGGAAGGTTGGAGAGAGAAAAGTCTAGGAAAACTCTCATTCACACACATGCATACACACGTATGCACACAATTATGTTTTTTTCTTCAGAACTTGGATCACACCATTCAAATTGTTTTATATCCATTTTTTTTACTGAATATTTTATGAGTATTTCCCCAGGTCAGTAAATACTTTATAAGCATGTCCCCAGGTCCTATAAAAAATATTTAACAGCCTCATGGAATTCTAAAGTATGGACATACCACAAATCATTCAGCTAGTTCCCTGTTGTTGCACATTTAGGCTGTCTCCCCCCTTTTTTTCATGTTTGTAAGTAATGCTGCAATGAACATCCTTGTACATAAATCTGTTTCCACATCTCTGATTATTCTTTCAGGGTAAATTTCACTTGACTTTGATAACAACAATAAACAACTTGACCTTGGACTGAAATATCTTTGCCCAGTACTCAATTATAATGTGGCTTTTCTCCAAAAGAAAACACACTGTAGGTTCTGAATGTCAGGTTTTTAATTAAGCAGGTTTTGCAAGATTGAGTCTTTTGCAGCTACCTGAAATTTTAGCCACAGTGAATTGCAGTAAAAATATCTGCCTTCTACAGCTCAGATAGGACCAATTTACCCCTGAGTACCTCAGGATTGGGATATATTTCAAGATAGTGACTCTCAATTCAAGAGGTGACAGTCTACCTTATGCCTTATACCTTACTTTACATCTTACTTTCAGAAACTCTGCTTTTCTAGGAGTAATGTTCATTATTTTAGGCTAAAACATTGTCCATAAATTAGCAAAGTCTCTTTGTGGTTCCAAATCTTCTTTATTTGGAAGCCTAGGGAGAAGTAGAGCAATTAAATTATCAGGATGTGATCTTCACGTGCACAAAGCCATTAATAACAACAGCAACAGTCGTCCTTTATGGAGAATGTACTATGTGTCAAGTACTGTGCTGAGCACTTTACAACCTGCATTAGTTGTCTACTGCTGCATAAAAAAATACTCCAAAATTTAACATCCTAAAGCAACAAATATTGTCTCACAGTTTTGGTGGGTCAGGAATCTTGGTGTGACTTAGTGCTTCTCATAAGGCTAAAATCAAGGTATTCACTCCCTATTACCTTAAGGCTCAACTGGGAAGATCCACATCCAAGTTCATTCATGTGGTTGTTAGCAAAAATTAGTTCATCCCAGGCTGCTGGACCAAAGACCTTAGTTCCTCAGTGGTTGTTGGCTAGAGGCCTCCCTCAGATTCTTGCCATCTGAGTCCCTTATAGGGCAGCTCACAGCATGAGAGCTGGCTACCATTAAAGTGAGCGAGAAAGGGCAAGCAAGACAGAAGTCAGAGTCTTTCTGTAAATGAAATCATGGAAGTGACACCATCACTTTTGCCACATTCCATGCACTAGAAGGGAGTCACTAGGTTCAGTCCATACCTAAGAGGAGCACGTGAATCCCAGGAGGTGAGAATCACTGGGAACTAGAATCTTAGTGGCTGCCTACCACACAACCACTATCTCATTAATTAAAACAACACTTCTTTGAAGTAGATATTGTTAATACCCATTTACAGATAAGGAAACAGGCGCTTACAGCCAGTAAGTGAAGAGTTTGAGATTCAAACCTGTTTCTCTGACTTTAATGCGCATGTGCTTGTTCCCTGCACTCTCAGTTGGACACTTTATGTGTAAAGGTCATGAGGTCCTAGAAATATTTTAGTTGAGATCTGAGTTTTATCTTAGCCTCTTTGGTTTAGTCTTGGCACTCTTGATTTTTTTTCTCACGGCACAACCTGCGGGCGTGAGGTAGAGATGGAAGATCCAGGGTTGTTCAATTGCCTGCCTTTTTCGGGTTCTGGTAAGAACTAACTAGCTTCTAAATCTCCATCCACAATTCTTATATATCTTTCCCATTCTCTGCCTACATTGCATATTAGCACTGAAGATGATCTGTAAGATAAATATCATTGAGGAAAAATCCCCGTGGTCAAGAATTAAACACACACGCACGGTTCTCGACATGGAAGAGGTCTATTCATTTTCTCTAACCAGTGGAGCTATAAATCTGGACTGTACGCGGCACACTCTGTGTGTTTTGCTTTATGAAGGCATAAATCACCAAGATACAATTTGTGTTTGATTTTTTGGACACTTAATTTGCTTAAATGTTCAGCAGTTCATAGATGTAAATTGTGCTGGGCATAACTCCAAGTGGAATAGGCTGAGAGCAAGAAAGCTATACATATGAGAATGTAATTCAGAAGAAAAATCATCTCAGTCAGTCAAGTAAGTCCTCTTTATAAGTTACTTATAAATAACTTTCCTCCATAGGCAAGATAAACACTTAGTAAATACTCCTAGAGGAGGAAGCATTGTAGTAAATTTAAAGAAACCTCACATGTATTACGCTTCTATATGTTGGTAAGGGCATAATGTGCAGGGGATGTACCATGCATGTCTGATACAAAGACCATATTGATTGATTACTGTTGAATATCGGAAGAATGCCTTATTGAGAATCAAGTCATGGATTTTTCACCCTGTCTGACACTAACTAAATATGTGAACTTGAGTAAGTCATTTAACTTCTCTGTGTCTGAGTTTTCTCATTTGAAAATGAGGGATTGAATTAAATAATCTCTTAATTTCCTCCCAGTTCTAAAATGTTATGGCTCTAAATACTTACTGAGCATCTATCTACAAAACACCCACCTCAGTGCCATGAAGAAGACAACGGAAAACAGGAAGGCGCTTAGAGGCCAAACACAGGAAGTTTTTGAAACAAAATAACAATAGAAGAACTACTTAACTGTTTGAGTATAATACCACAGAGAAATCAATATATTAAATTTACAGAGGCTGGTGCTTCCCAAAGTATGTACTGGGTGTCTCTGGGCAGGAATGCCTGAAAGCGGGCCTGGGAGCTGCCTGAGAATGTTCAGACAGTGAGGCAGCTGGGATTCTGGAGTGCCTCCTTTCTCCAAGGATGAGGCCATACCTGAGCTTTTTAGCTTTCCATGGGAATGAAGGCTCCTTCTCCCTGGCAGGAGTGGATGCAACTTCCCATACATGCTGGGTAGCTGGTTTTCCCACGCAACTCCTGGAAATTGCTGCACCCAAACCCAAACTGTCTTGTCTCCCCACTGACAAGTGTGTCCTTTTGCTTGCCTTTTAAGAAAGAGTGAAAAAGGGGCAAGGTCCCTCCACCAGCCACAGACCCACTGTGTGTCCAGCAGCACTTGGCCCAGCACCTCTCTGGAAGATGATGGGAGTAACAGGGAATCAGTGCTGCTTCTTGCTGACCCTTAGATATACATTTCCCCAATAAAATCTATTTCTTAACCCAGTGGTTCTCAAACTCTCCCATGCATCAGAATCATCTGAGTACTTGTTAACACAATTGCTAGGCCCTGCCTCTAGAGTTTCTGATTCAGTATGCTAGGTTAGGTCCAAGAATTTGTATTTTTAACAAGTTTCCAATGCTTCTTGTCCAGAACCCACACTTGGAGAATCTATGCCATATGATATTATAGAATTTGTCTTGAACTCTATTGTAAGACAACTGGAAAAAAGCAAGATTGTTTAAAGTGCTATGTGGGTAAAACATTTTTTACTTAAATAGCTATATATTTATTTTAATGTGTATTAAATGTGTGCCTTCTATTGTTTGACAAATGCTGGTTTTCCACTTACAGTATCAAGTTAATTTTAAATACATTTATTTTAGCAAAAAGGGAATCAATTTAAAGAAACTATCCACGTATTCATGTAAACAATAGAACAGGTGGTATATCATAACAAAATTCTTAAAAGGTGGTAACATAAAATTGGATGAAATTTGGGAAACACTGATATAAACAATAAATAGAAATTCCTACAGCAGAACTATTGGATCAGACTAACTGGTAAGGGTGGTTTTGCAGAGGACAGGTACTTGCGGTGAGTCTGAATGTGGATAGATTTAGATAAGCCAAGAGGCAGTGAGAATGTGGAGCAGTGATGGATAGTGCCTGGTAAGAGCCACAGGATATGTGTAGGTCAATGCCAAGCAAGGAGCTGAACAGAAAAAACCTCTTTGCTCAGCCTGGTATTTGGTTTACATGACAATGAACAAGCATTATAGTGGATTTCCACTTTTGACTTGTTATTTTGGTAATGGACTTTGCCCATAATCAGTCTCAATAATTTTGTTCACTTTGTTTTCACTTGATATTTGCTTATCTTTATCTGGTGAGTCTACCAAAACAGAGTTCATGGCTATAGGTTTCTCGCTTATTGAATTATCTTTAGAGGTCAGCAGCCCAAATGAAGACACTCTTGGCTGTACAGCCAGTATTGTAAACCATCAGATGCTACTTCAAAAATCTCTGAGGAATAAAACTGTTTCTCTGTTTTCAATTAGCTGAGCATGCATATTTAAAAACTGCTACTAGAAGAAGATTCCATGAAGAAGTGACCATGTAGCCTAGACCATAATTTAATGTTTGGAAATAATAAGTTGTTGTTACAGCTAGATATAAACTAAAAGTACTATTTGCCGTTTTCCGCAAACTTGTCATATAAAGAGCAATAAAACCATCCTACCATTTTTGCATCATACAAATTCATTTTCTTTCCATAATGGCCCACAATGAGAGAGCATTTTTAGGTCCCATGCAGATCACAAACAGGGGTTTGGAAACCATAAGTTCTGCTACACCTTATAAATGGTCATTGAATTGCTACTTTCAAAAACAAATCCTGAAGACTAACAATCTAGTTAAAAGACTTCTGCACTTGCCATCAAGAAAATCCCACTGCCTTGACAATCTGAGATAATTTGCTCTAACTAGGCAACAGTGTAGGAAAAAAACCTATAGTGCCTTCTCTGACTCTGCTGACTTCTTGTGACCTGGACCACTGGTTCTCCTTCAGACTCACTTGGAGGGATTGTTAAATGACAGATTGCTGGGCCCCATCCTAGAGTTTCCAGTTCAGTTGGTGTTGGTATGGATCAAGTATGGCAATTCTATGACGTTCCCAAGTGGTATTAATGCTGCTGGTCCAGCAGCCACACTTTGGAAACCACTGACTTAGAGGCGCCTAGTGCTAGTTTGCTCTCTTTCCCTTGGCAACTTGTACTGTCTGATACAATCATGACAAGTATTTGCAGCACCTAAGCAATGCCATGCTTGATCCTTCTGTTTGACTGCCTTCCCCATCTTTATCTGCATGTCAAAATCCTACTCACTCTTCCAGGCTTATTTTAAGAGTCACCTCCTCTGAGAACCTCTTCTGACCACACCCCTTCTGTGGTTTACATATCTAGCATAATAGATCTAGCGTAGTATTGCAATTATTTCTTTAAAATTGTAAACTTCCTTCCATCATGACTTGTGAGCCCTTTGAGTATCCTTATCTTAATTTTTTAATCCCTAATTCCTTCTACATATTAGACACTCAGTAAAAGTTTCCTGAATAAGTGAATAAATGTAAAATCTTTAATAATGTATGATGTTTAATGCAAATCCAGGTGAGAGGGAGTATAGCATTGTGCTTAAGCATATAGACTTCTGGGGTGGGACAGAGCTGGCTAGGTATCAGAACTCTAGGACACTGGGCAACTCACTTAGCCACTGTGAGTCCCAATCACCTTATCCGTAATTGATAACTCAGGTATTCATTAGGAGGATTGCATGAGATTATATAGGCAAATTAGTATAGTGCCTGGATCACAGAAATAATAAAAATTATCATTATTATTATTAATGATTAGTATATAAATCAAGTTTACATACTGAATTTCAGAGAAAACATATTCCAGAGTTTTGTTCCTGTCTTACCCATTAACAGGGTACTTTGTGTGTGCAGAGATTTTTGTATGATGTTTCTGGTAATTTAGATAACTAGACAGCTATTTGCACATGAAATTGCTTATTATTCTCATTCTGACCACTATTTTCATTCAGGCCAGAATTATCCATTCAGTGGATATTTTTTTAATGCCTTTAGTGTGCCCAGCACGCTGTGCTCAGCTTAAAGGAATACTTAGTCCCTGCTCTCATGAAGCTCAGTTCAGCAGGGAGCCTGACACTAAACACATAATAAAATTCAACCATGATCAGTACTATGAGGTAAAGGCAGTGGATGTTTAATCTGTATGTTCCCCTCACGCATAACACACTCCTCCTCAACTAGGTTCTGAAGCTTCATCTCTAACAATCTACACAGGACAGTTTTGTCCTTTGAATCTCCCAAATCATGGAGGCTGAATCAAGAAAGTCTTTCCTCACTAAATGCTAAAAAGCTGGACTCATCTTGACTCAGTAAATGAAAGACATGTTTTGGGCAAAGCTTTCCCTGGAATGTGTTTGACATGTCTGGATCAAGCAACCATTTAAGGGAGCCTTCTATCGGAAAAAGTCACAAAAGGCCATACTGAAAGGAAGAAGTGGGAAGAATGGTTCTATCTCTGTGTCTAAAGAATGGGGGTACATATTTTTTGGTCTTTTTTTTTTCTTCTTTTTGGTGGATAAGAACCTAAAGACTAAGTTCCTTTAGCTGGGGAAGGATCTCTTTTCTTATTGTTTCGCAAGATCTCTGCTCAGCACCAAGAAGATGTGCAGACCACCAAAGAGCAGACCTGTGGCTGTCACATGGTTCTTTCCATCCAAAGATGGCTGGTTATGACAGTTCGGGAAACCTGTCCTTCACAGATAGGAGTGTCTGACATCTGATTGATAGAGAAGCCTGTTCAGGTGGTGAAAAATCATCTAGAACTGCTTAAAATCAACTCATGAAATCAGACTGAATAAATTGTGGAGAACAAAGTCCCTTCTAAATGGAAACTTGTCCTTTGCTAATCTCTGTCTTCCAAGTCACCCAAACAAAGTTATAGTATCTGTGTAATTTTATATCCTAAGTCAAGTGTTACCATTGCTTTGCTCTGTGAAGTTTAAGCCCAGGGAAAACTGACTTCAGGGTCTCTATATGACCTTTTTCAAAACAGTATTAATGTTTCTTTTATCCCTATCTTAATGCGTGTGTTTGTGTTTTATGTGGTGATTACTCCCCATAGCATCTATGGTTATTGATTAAAATAAGATTTGGGTAAACTACATCAGTATATCAACAAATTTTCTGATCATAAGACATTTTACATGCTCCATGAAATTAACAGAAAATATAAAATTTAAAAATCATCTATTATTCCATCTCCTAGAGGCAACCATTATAACTGATTCAAAAGTTTTAGAATTTATTTAATAGATGTTCAGATAAAACAACAATAGTACCATGTATATAATGTGTGTATTTGTGTGTGTGTGTCTGTGTGTATGGTACTTTTCTTTGTCCTTAAGTTTTCTTTAAAAAACTGTAATTTTTAATGGCTAAAAATATTTCACTGTATGAAACTATGTATTTTTGAAAGTAGAAAATAAGCTGGAATTCAGCCAAACTTCTCTTAAGACAGCAGTGAAAGTACTCCAGGTACAATTCACTGTGGAATCCTAGGTTCATGAAGGTGGAAAGGACCTCCAAGGTCATGCATGAACATGAGAAGGCTCCAGAGAAACTTGTGAGTTTAGTTACCTTTTTCTCAGCAGTATAACCATTATCACAATTTCATTTGAAAAGTAAAGGCAATTAACCCTGGCTGCAGCCATGACTTTTTATTTTTTAATTTTACTTTGTATTTTGGATGGTGAGTGACTGATTTTTAAACAACTGTATGTTTATCATCTCAGATAGAAAACCTAATCAGAAATTTTGCCTGAAGAAGTTCAGATCTGTGAACATTTTACAATGAAGCAATTAGTACCAAACAGTAAAAGAGGGACCATGAGTTATTTCTTATTAGACCTTTCCTTCAAAGTTTGGGAAATCTGAATTCATACTAATATTTAAGTATAAAAGTATATGATAACTTCAGTAGTTTCTTCCTTTACCTCAATAGAAACTGCCTGAAACTCTACTTTCACAAATACGCCAATGATTCTCTTCTCTATTACCCCACAAACCACACCATCACCTGTCTTTTTTTTTAAAAAAACTCTTTATTGGAACCATCACCTTTTATACCCACTATATGGTTTGCTGAGGGAAAGCAAAACAATAGAAACAATTTCCATAATATCTGAGGCAGGTTTAATCTACTCACTTGAAATCAGTCTGGTTCCAAGGAGGTTTTTATAAAAGAAAACCTTAGATCTACTTATACAACATTGATACATTATAATTAATAGTATTAATTGAATCAAGATTAAATATCTTAGTAATTCTAATAACTAAGAGGTAACTATGAATGTCATTAAATAATAATGATCTGCACAATAATATTTTTGCTCACTGGTGCTAAGTATTATCACATTTACTACCACAACTAACTAAAGAGGTCTGGAATTTGTATTTGTCCAATTCTTCAGGAAGATGAAAAAAGAGTTTTAGATATTTTTAAGTGTTTAAGAGGAGGAAATCTCAGCTTTCCAACACCAATCAGCTATTTATCACACCACGTGGACTCCTTGGTGGGGCATATGAACAAGGTTAATTTTTTTTAAAAGACAGGAAACATTTAAGAATATAGTTTAAAAACTTTGCTCATTGGTTTTTAGCAGTTTAATATTAAATTCACTTTATTTTTGCTACTGTGAAGAAGTAGAACAGATAACTTCATGTTACTGCTCAAGCATATTGTTAGATAGGAAGAGTGGACAGCTTTCCTGAATTAATCTGCAACAATGCCAGTCTGATATCCTGAGATATAATTGCTGCCAGGTATCTGCATATCAATATGTTAGTCTGAGTAGATGAAAGGAATTAGATTTTAACTTCCCAAAGTGAATCCTCCTTGGGGTATTCTTTCTTTCTCCTTTCTCCTTAAAGTTCTTTGAGGTTTAATCCTTGGTCCTCTTCTTTCTTCTGACATTCCCTCCTTGGCAAATCACCATCTCTGAAAGCATCAGTCATTCCCCAATGTAGGTTGATTCCAAACTGTAATTTTACCTTAGTCCTCTCTAGAGTACAGAACTTGCTCCTGGCATTTCAGTTCAACATTTCTCAAATTGAACTTTTCTTCCTTAAACTTGCTTCTTCTCCTGGCTTCTCCATTTCTGTAAATGGCACCACCATTCTCCCAGTAATCACATCTTGAAAGAAGTCCTAGAGATCTTTGACTCTTTCCTCTCCTCTATTCCCTATATCTTATCCATCTGCTTCCACAGTCTCTCCCATCTGTCTCTTCTTTTCCTTTGCCACAGTCCCAGTTCAGCTGCACCAAAGCTTCTCAACAGTGGTTGCACATTAAATCATTTGATGAGCTTAAACAACAACAGCAGCAGCAGCAGCAGCAAAATCATGCCAGCTCCCATCCCAGACCAAGTGAATCAGTAGCTCTGAGGAAGCATCTAGATTTCAGTATTTTGTAAAACCTCCCCAGAGTAGAATAATGCTTCATGATGCCTGAGTTAGATTCTTTGCAATAAATCCTACATGTTTTCCCCACCTCTGAATCTCTTGAGTCCAAGCCTTCCACTACATCTCAGCTCTAGCATTAACTTTCTTATTGCACTGCTCTGACCAGGGCAATAAGTTGCTTAAATGCCTTCCATGTCTCCCAGCCATTGCCTTCAGGATAAAATCATGTTCCTCCTGGAGGAATCAAGATGGCAGAGTAGGAGGACGTGCACTCAATCCCTCTTGCAAGAGCACCGGAACTACAACTAACTGCTGAACAATCATCAACAGAGAGACACTGGAACTCACCAAAAAAGACACCCCACATCCAGAGACAAAGTAGAGGCCACAATGAGATGGCAGGAGGGGCGCAATCACATTAAAATCAAATTCCATAAATGCTGGGTGGGTGACTCACAAACTGGAGAACAGTTATACTGCAGAAGTCCACCCACTAAAGTGAGGGTTCTGAGCCCCACATCAGGCTTCCCAGCCTGGGGGTCTGGCAACGGGAGGAGGAATCCTCAGAGAATCAGACTTTGAAAGCCAGTGGGATTTGATTGCAGGACCTCCACAGGACTGTGGGAAACAGAGACTCCACTCTTGGAGGGCACACAAAAAATAGTGTGCTCACCAGGACCTAGGGGAAAGGAGCAGTGACCTCATAGCAGACTGAACCAGACCTATCTGCTGGTGTTGGGGGGTTGCCTGCAGAGTTAGGGGGCAGCTGTGGCTCACCGAGGAGACAGGGCACTGGCAGCAGGGGTTCTGGGAAGGGCTCATTGGCATGAGCCCTCCCAGAGTTGGCCATTAGCCCCACCAAAGAGCCTGTAAGCTCCAGTGCTGGGTAGCCTCAGGCCAAACAACCAACAAGGTGGGAACACAGCCCCACCCATTGGCAGACAAGCAGATTAAAGTTTTACTGAGCTCTACCCACCCAGCCCAACCCACCATCAGTCCCTCCCATTAGGAAGCATGCACGAGCCTCCTAGATAGCTTCCTCCACAAGAGGGCAGACAGTAGTATCAGCAGTATTTTGTCTTGTGGAACTGAAAACCACAGCCATAGAAAGTGAGAGAAAATGAAAAGGCAAAAGACTTTGTACCAGATGAAGGGACAAGATAAAACCCCAGAAAAACAACTAAATGAAGAGGAGATAGGCACCCTTCCAGAAAAAGAATTCAGAATAATGATGGTGAAGATGATCCAGGACTTTGAAAAAAGACTGGATGCAAAGAACGAAAAGTTGCAAGAAAAGTTTACCAAAGACCTAGAAGAATTAAAGAACAAACAGAGATATGCAGCACAATAACTGAAATGAAAAATATACTAGAAGGAACCAATAGCAGATTAACTGAGGCAGAAGGGCAAATAAGTGACCTGGAAGACAGAATGGTGATCATCACTGATGCAGAAAAGAATAAAGAAAAAAGAATGAAAAGAACTGAAGACAGCCTGAGAGACCTCTGGGACAACATTAAATGCACCAACATTTGCATTATACGGGTCCCAGAAGGAGAAGAGAGAGAGAGAAAGGACCTGAGAAAATATTGCAAGAGGTTATAGTCGAAAGCTTCCCTAACATGGGAAAGGAAATAGCTACCCAAGTCCAGTAAGCACAGAGTGTCCCAGGCAGAATAAACCCAAGGAGAAACATGCCAAGGCATACGGTAGTCAAATTGACAAAAATTAAAGACAGAGAAAAGTTATTAAAAGCAACAAGGGAAAAACGACAAATAACATACAAGGGAACTCCCATAAGGGTAACAGCTGATTTCTCAGCAGAAACTCTGCAAGCCAGAAGGAGTGGCACGATATATTTCAAGTGATGAAAGGGAAGAACCTACAGCCAAGAATACTCTACCCAGCAAGGATCTCATTCAGATTCGACGGAGAAATCAAAAGCTTTACAGACAAGCAACAGCTAAGAGAATTCAGCACCACCAAACGAGCCCGACAACAAATGCTAAAGGAACTTCTCTAAGTGGGAAACATAAGAGAAGAAAAGGACCTAAGAAACAAAAATAAAACAATTAAGAAAATGGTAATAGGAACATACATCTCGATAATTACCTTGAATGTAAATGGACTAAATGCACCAACCAAAAGACACAGACTGGCTGAATGGATACAAAACAAGACCCATATATATGCTGTCTACAAGAGACCCACTTCAGACCCACTTCAGACCCACTTCAGGGACACATGCAGACTACAAGTGAGGGGATGGAAAAAGATATTCCATGCAAACAGAAATCAAAAGAAAGCTGGAGTAGTGATACTCATGTCAGATAAAATAGACTTTAAAATAAAAAATGTTACAAGAGGCAAGAAAGGACACTACATAAAGATCAATCCAAGAAGAAGAGATAACAATTATAAATATATATGCACCCAATATAGGAACACCTCAATACATAAGGCAAATGCTAACAACTATGAAAGAGGAAATTGAAAGTAACAAAATCATAGTGGGGGACTTTAACACCCCACTTACACCAATGGACAGATCATCCACACAGAAAATTAATAAGGAAACACAAGCTTTAAATGACACAATAAATCAGCTTGATTTAATAGATATCTATAGGACATTACATCCAAAAACAGCAGATTACACATTCTTCTCCAGTGCACATGGAACATTCTCCAGGATAGATCACATTTTGGGTCATAAATCAAGCCTTGGTAAATTCAAGAAAATTGAAATCGTATCAAGCATCTTTTCTGACCACAATGCTGTGAGATTAGAAATCAATTACAGGAAAAAAACCTAAAAAACACAAACACATGGAGGCTAAACAATACACTACTAAATAACCAAGAGATCACTGAAGAAATCAAAGAGGAAATCAAAAAATACCTAGAGACAAATGACAATGAAAACACAATGATCCAAAACCTATGGGATGCAGCAAAGGCAGTTCTAAGAGGGAAGTTTATAGTGATACAATCCTACCTCAAGAAACAAGAAACATCCCAAATAAACAATCTAACCTTACACCTAAAGAAACTAGACAAAGAAGAGCAAACAAAACCCAAAGTTAGTAAATGGAGAGAAATCATAAAGATCAGAGCAGAAATAAATGAAATAGAACCAAAGAAAACAATAGCAAAAATCAATAAAATTAAAAGCTGGTTCTTTGAGAAGATAAATAAAACTGATAAACCCCTAGCAAGACTCATCAAGAAAAAGAGGGATTATTTGCTTTTTTGGTATGAAGCTGCATGAGCTGCTTGTATATTTTGGAGGTTAATCCTTTGTCCGTTGTTTCATAGGCAATTATTTTTTCCCATTCTGAGGGTTGCCTTTTAGTCTTGTTTATGGTTTCTTTTGCTGTGCAAAAGCTTTTAAGTTTCATGAGGTCCCATTCGTTTATTCTTGATTTTATTTCCATGATTCTAGGAGGTGGGTCAAAAAGGATCTTGCTTTGATGTATGTCAAAGAGTGTTCTGCCTATGTTTTCCTCTAGGAGTTTGATAGTGTCTGGCCTTACACGTAGGTCTTTAATCCATTTGGAGTTTATTTTTGTGTATGGTGTTAGGAAGTGTTCTAATTTCATTCTTTTACATGTTGCTGTCCAATTGGGCAGAAGACCTAAATAGACATTTCTCCAAAGAAGACATACAGATGGCCAACAAACACATGAAAAGATGCTCAACATCACTCATCATCAGAGAAATGCAAGTCAAAGCCACAATGAGGTATCACCTCACACCAATCAGAATGGCCATCATCACAAAGTCTGGAAACAACAAATGTTGGAGAGGGTGTGGAGAAAAGGGAACTCTCCTGCACTGTTGGTGGGACTGTAAGTTGGTACAGCCACTATGGAAAACAATTTGGAGGTTCCTTAAAAAACTACAAATAGAACTACCATATGATCCAGTCATCCCACTCCTGGGCATATACCCAAAGAAAACCATAATCCCAAAAGAAACTTGAACCATAATGTTTATTGCAGCACTCTTTACAATAGCCAGGACATGGAAGCAACCTAAATGCCCATCAACAAATGAATGGATACAGAAGATGTGGCATATATATACAATGGAATATTACTCAGCTATAAAAAGGGATGAGATGGAGCTATATGTCATGAGGTGGATAGAACTACAATCTGTCATACATAGTGAAGTAAGTCAGAAAGAGAAGGACAAATACTGTATGCTAACTCACATATACGGAATCTAAAAATGGTACTGATGATCTCAGTGACAAGAACAAGGAAGCAGATACAGAGAATGGACTGGAGAACTCGAGGTATGGGAGGGGGTGGGGGGTGAAGGGGAAGCTGAGACGAAGCGAGAGAGTAGCACAGACATATATATACTACCAACTGTAAAATAGTCAGTGGGAAGTTGTTGTATAACAAAGGGAGTCCAACTCAAGGATGGAAGATGCCTTAGAGGACTGGGGCAGGGAGGGTGGGGGAGACTCGAGGGGGGAGCGTCAAGGAAGGGAGGGAATATGGGGATATGTGTATAAAAACAGTTGATTGAACCTGGTGTACCCCCAAAAAAATTAAAAATAAATAAATAAATAAATAAAAAAGAAAAAGAGGGAGAGGACTCAAGTCAATAAAATTAGAAATGAAACAGGAAAAGTTACAATGGACACCACAGAAATAAAAAGCACCATAAGAGATTACTACAAGCAACTATATACCAATAAAATGGACAACCTGGATGAAATGGACAGATTCTTAGAAAGGTATAACCTTCCAAGACTGAATTAGGAAGAAATAGAAAATATGAACAGACCAATCACAAGTAATGAAATTGATACTGTGGTTAAAAATCTCCCAACAAACAAAAGTCCAGGACCAGATGGCTTCACAGGTGAATTGTATCAAACATTTAGAGAAGAGCTAACACCCATCCTTCTCAAGCTCTTCCAAAACATTGCAGAGGAAGGAACACTCCCAAACTCATTTTATGAGGCCACCATCATCCTGATACCAACACCAGACAAAGATTTATGATAAACACTCTCCTGAAAGTGGGCATAGAGGGAACCTACCTTAACACAATAAAGGCCATATATGACAAACCCACAGCACACATCATTCTCAATGGGGAAAAACTGCAAGTATTCCCTCTAAGATCAGGAACAAGACAAGGATGTCCACTCCCGCCACTACTATTCAACATAGTTTTGGAAGTCCTTGCCACAGCAATCAGAGAAGAAAAATAAATAAAAGGAATCCAAATTGGAAAAGAAGTAAAACTGTCACTGTTTGCAGATGACATGATACTATACATAGAAAATGCTAAAGATGCCACCAGAAAACTACTTGAGCTAATCAATGAATTTGGGAAAGTTGCAGGATACAAATTTAACACACAGAAATCTCTTGCATTTCTATACACTAACAATGAAAGATCAGAAAGAGAAATTAAGGAAACAATCCCATTCACCATTGCAACAAAAAGAATAAAATACCTAGGAATAAACCTAACTAAGGAGGTAAAAGACCTGCACTCAGAAAACTATAAGACACTCATGAGAGAAATCAAAGACAACACAAACAGATGGAGGGACATACCATGTTCTTGGATTGGAAGAATCAACATTGTGAAAATGACTATACTACTGAAAGCAATTTACAGATTCAATGCAATCCCGATCAAATTACCAATGGCATTTTTCACAGAACTAGAACAAGAAATTTTATGATTTGCATGGAAACGCAAAAGACCCCGAATAGCCAAAACAATCTGGAGGAGGAAACACGGAGTTGGTGGAATCAGGCTTCCTGACTTCAGGCTATACTACAAGGCTACAGTGATCAAGACAGTATGGTACTGGCACAAAAACAGAAATATAGATCAATGGAATAGCATAGAAAGCCCAGAGATAAGCTATGGTCAAGTAATCTATGACAAAGGAGGCAAGGATATACAATGGAGAAAAGGCAGCCTCTTCAATAAGTGGTGCTGGGAAAACTGGACAGCTACATGCAAAAGAATGAAATTAGAACACTTCCTAACACCATACACAAAAATAAACTCAAAATGGATTAAAGACCTAAATGTAAGGCCAGACAGTATAAAACTCCTAGAGGGAAACATAGGAAGAACATTCTTTGATGTAAATAACAGCAAGATCTTTTTTGATCCACCCCCTAGAGTAACAGAAATAAAAACAAAAATAAACAAGTGCAACCTAATGAAACTTCAAAGCTTCTGCACAGCAAAGGAAACTATAAGCAAGATGAAAAGACAACCCTCAGAATGGGAGAAAATATTTGCAAATGAATCAACAGACAAAGAATTAATCTCCAAAATATATAAACAGTTCATCCAGCTTAATATCAAAAGAACAAACAACCCAATCAAAAAATCGGCAGAAGACTTAAATAGGCATTTCTCCAAAGAAGACATATGGATGGCCAAGAGGCACATGAAAAGCTGCTCAACATCACTAATTATTAGAGAAATGCAAATCAAACCTACAATGAGGTATCACCTCACACCGGTTAGAATGGGCATCATCAGAAAATCTACAAAGAGTAAATGCTGGAGAGGGTGTGGAGAAAAGGGAACGCACTTGCACTGTTGGTGGGAATGTAAATTGATACAGCCACTATGGAGAACAGTATGGAGGTTCCTTGCAAAACTAAAAATAAAACTACCATATGACCCAGCAATCCCACTGCCAGGCATATACCCAGAGAACACCATCATTCAAAAAGACACATGCACTCCAGTGTTCACTGCAGCACTATTTACAATAGCCAGGACATGGAAGCAACTTAAATGTCCATCAACAGATGAATGGATAAAAAAGATGTGGTACATACATACAATGGAATATTACTCAGCTGTAAAAAGCAATGAAACTGGGACATTTGTAGAGACATGGATGGACCTAGAGATTGTCATACAGAGTGAAGTGAGTCAGAAAGAGCAAAACAAATATTGTATATTAACACATATATGCGGAGTATAGAAAAATGGTACAAATCAACCGGTTTGCAAGGCAGAAATAGAGACGCAGATGTAGAGAACAAACATATGGCCACCAAGTGGGGAAAGCGGGGAGGTTTAGGGGGGGAATGGACTGGGAGATTGAGATACCAAATTGTACACTCTAAATATATGCAGTTTATTGTCTTTTAACTGTATCTCAATAAAAGTTCTTAAAAAAAAAACTTATGGAGTAGTATTCTGAAAAAAAATGGATATATGTATAACTGTATCACTTTGTTCACCTGAAACTAACACATTATAAATCAACTATACTCCAATATAAAATAAAAATTAAATTAAAAATAAAAAAATAGAATAAAATCATGTTCCTTATCCTAGTCGTGGAATTCTTCCAGAACTTGGCCTGTACTCCCCAACCTTATTTCATGTTAGCCCTCTCCACGTACTATAAGCATCTGCCAAAATAAGAATGCTCTTCTTGCCCTTACTGAATTTTTCTGCTCCTTATGTTCTCCCTGTCTGAATGGATGTCCCTCATCTGTGTGCTTCACTTAAGATGCTTTCAGCCCCAGGTGACAGAATATGCAACTAAAAGTGGCTTAACAAATAAAAAATTCTCATTGCACATAAAAAGAATTTTGAAAGTAGGGTGTTCCAGGATTGGTTTTTAACGTCTCGGATGAAAATTAGCTACTCTGTGATTCTCTTGCTTTCCCGCCAGATATCAAGATGGTAGCCACTACTCCAAGCATCACATTCTTGGGAGACTGTTCAAGGCAGGAAGGAAGCACAGTTTTTTCTTTTCTTTTCTTTCCTTTCCTTTCCTTTCCTTTCCTTTTCTTTTCTTTTTAAATCAAGAAGTAAACCTTTTCCCAAAGGCCCCATATCCAATGTCTGTTCAGTACCATTCACCACTGAACCAAAAGACCACACTCATGCTTCAAGGAAGACTGGAGAAATGAATGCCTTGCGTGCTTCGTCTCTAACTGGGAGGCTAGCTCTTCTAGCCAAGACGTGAGCTAGGAAGGTAACAACACTGAGAGGCAAACACCAGGGAGGGTCTCTCATATTTACCTTTTGAAACACAGTACTTTTTTTTCAAAATTCCATCATGAAGCCTTTCCCAATCCTGACCAGGCAAAATCTTCCCTCTGAATTCACATGATATTTTTGTTCAAATTTCTCTTCTTGATTTTTGTGTGCTTCTGTTTTTTGTCATGTGATTCATGTATATGTCTTTATTTTCCTTATTTCCTTTATTTATTTCCTTTATTTCTCTTATTGAATTATAAGCATCATGAGGGCAGGGGCCATATCTCTGTCATCTTTGTATATCCTGTAGTACCAAGTCAACGGAAAAATATTTTGTTTTAAGAATGATATTCTGGCATTTACTGCCTTCACATTATTTGTTCAGCTGTTTCCCTTTTCAAACTTGTTTTCTGCTATACTTGTTTTAGGTGGCTAGTCAGCTGATGGAGATAGAGTCATAGTAATATCAGGATTCGATTATTGTCTTCTCCCTGGAGATTTCCTTCTACCCAGTCACCTGAGGGGAGAAGTCTCCCCGTTACCATTCCTGCCAGTTTCAGACAGAACAGATTCAGTGGTAATAAACTAGTTGTCACACTCTGAGCACCTCTTTCTGTAAAATATTTGCAGTTCTCTGCTTCGAGCCTCAGGCTCACCAGGTTGGAATACATGCTGCCTGTAGGGCTAATGAGGAAACTCCCACCAGGTGGTGCCTGAGCCCCACTGGGCTCTCCAGCAAGGGTCAGCCCAGCAGAGAAGGGTGCTACATCTTCACTCTGCTCAAGGACACGCTAGCTGCAAAGACCTGGCTCTCACAGGAAAACAAATGGAAACTGGGGATGGGGTAGCGCTGAGGCAACACGGACTCATTTAAAGAACGGTAGTGATGATAGTTTTCAAAGCTTTGTTTATTTGAGAGTGAAAGGACATGAATTTCATTGGCCTGAAATGCCAGAAGCTGGGTTGCTCTCAACCACCCCTGTGGTGCTTCGGCAGAACTCACATGGAGTGTTCTGTGGGAGCAGCTTCTGGGAAAGAGGAAGCTGCTTTACATCCTGGTTATGTTTTCCGGCACATGATGTATGGAGCAGACATGGCCCTTGAAAATTGTGTTTCTGCCCTACCTGTGGCTCATAATCAAAGGGGGGAATGTGCTCTAGATTGCTGAGTGTGTGTACATATATGTGTGTGTGCACACGTACTTTCGTGAATAGTCTATTTGGGGATGCCACTTGAAAATGGGTTCACAAGCATTTTTTCTGTCTTGGATGAAAAGCTCATCTGGTGCAGCAAACACAGAGGAATTAAATTGGATTTTCCTAGAGCGGGGAGGGGGTGATGCTAGAAGCCTGGTAGAATTAAGTAAAGCAGTGGGGGGGCTGCCTGTTTCCCTTAAGGAGGGTTGTGGTTTGTTGACCAATTTTAAACTATTGTGACTCACAGGAAGTCAATTGGAAAACTTTAAATGTCTTAATTGGCCACTTGAACACAACAGGGGCTCCAGAACCATTTGATATCCTCTGTATCCTGTCAGAGGATGCTGAGGGGCCTTCTCCACTTCAAATTTCTTCTTGAGCAGCATTCTTTGAGGTTCTTCCCTTTCCCACTTAGGTAGCTACAGACCTAGAAGATTGTCCCCTGCACAGCACAAATAGTGATTGCTGCCTGAAATGCATCTTCTCTAGTGCCTGAAGGATGGAGACAGGACTGAACGGGGTAGACAGGATTTGTGCTTGGCTGTGGCCAAGTTACAAGGACTCTGAAAGGATAGGGCTGAGCTGGGTGAACTTGGAAATTTAGATAAACCAATGGAAACTCTTGCGTGAGTAGCCCAAATGTGTCATAAGATGATGCCAATATTGGGAATACTTTCTCAAAGTCACTAATCTGGCAAAACAAAACAAACCAAATTATAACATTCACCCTTCAATAATTTTCCTGAGTGATGGATATGTATGAGGCTCTGGACTATGCACTATACGTATATCATCTAATTTCATATTTGAAACAGCCCGTTTAGGTTGCTACTATTAGCTTTATTTTACAGATGAGGAAACCGAGATTCAGAAAGTTTAAATCAGTGATTTTTAAATTTCAGTGTGCCTCAGAATCACCTGGAAGGCTTGTTAAAACACAGGTCGCTGAAATTCCTTCCTGCCTGGGAACTGGAACATCAGGTTTTTCCCCTGCCTTTGGACCTGAACTGAAATATCAACTCTTCTTGGGTCTTGATCCTGCTAGTCTTTGGATGGGAACTCTACCATCGCCTCTCCTGGGTCTCTGCAGATCTAAGGACTTGTCAGCCTCCATAATCAAGTGAGCCAATTGTAATAAATCTCTTTCTATATGTACAAACATCCTATTGGTTCTGCTTCTCTGGAGAACCTTGACTAATACAAATTTTCTGATTCAATAGGTCTGGGGCCAGGCCTGAGAATGTGCATTCCTAAAGAGTTCCCAAATGATGCTGATGTTCCTGGTTCAGAGACCATACTTTGAGAAGCTTTGCCTTAGGCTAAGGAAACTCGAAGAACCTTCTTTACTAATTCCCTCAGCCCAGATTCTTTAGCCCGGATTCTCCCAAGAGACCCAACTTTCTTAAACACACATTTAATTTATTGTGTACATGAGATGAGTAAGATACAACTCTTTCTTTCAAGGTGTTCACAGTCTAGAGCTGAGAGTAGGAGATGGAATACGATGTGTAAATAAATCATTTCACTAGAGTGTAATGTGTTTATACAGAGTTCAGTGGGGGCAAAAAAGAGAGAGGAGTCAGGTTTACTGGAGGGCAGAGAATGCCTGAAGTCTTCACAGTGGAAGGAAGGCTAGGGCAGGAGATGAGAGATGCAAGAAATCAAAGCTCAGAAAATGTGGCCAGTCCCTCCTTGCATCCTGTTGATTTTCAGTTTGGCCTGGTTTCTTTCAGCTCTGCTGGGGCCTGATTACTCTGGTTGGTGCTTTCCACATCCACCCTTAAGTGCGTGGGTTCTCTCCCTGCCAACTCTCCCCACACCTGGGCTGTTCAGGCCCCACCAGGAGACACTCAGGAGGAATGCATGCTGACCCCCTTCCTTGTCAATTGTTCTGGGGATTGAAAGAGGCTTCATGAGCTTTACAACCAGTGAAAATTGTCGCCAGCTTCACAATTCTGGCCAACATGTCTATGCTTTGAAGTCTGGTTGCTGCCTTTTACAATTCTATTTTTAAAATGTATTAAAGATGTTTAAACGTGGCAGAGACTTCCAATAAAAGCCGGGCTGCTTGAGAATCAGGATGCTGGTCTCAATTTAAAGTGCCTGTTAAATAATAGGATACCCATGTAAAGGGGGCTCCGAAAGACTGACCGAATAGCTCTCATGGAAATCAAGCTCACTCACCAACGCCTCTGATAGGATTCCAGAGGTTATCAGGCCCTGTATCTATCCTCTGTTTATGCCATAAAAGTGCCTTTGAATACAAAGTGATTGCATTTTTGTTCGAATCAGTCACTAACAAAAAAGCACTAAACTAAAGCAGGAAAAAAGTCTCTAATAAAATATTTTGGCATAAACTTTGGCTAAAAATCAAGCAAGGGCTAATAGGTAGTTCCCATTATTCCACAAGGCCTGGCTCCCAGAAGAGGAGTCTGGGGTCATACGATACGTCCACAGAATCACAACTGAACATCATTTGGGGACCAATCTTTCTTGACAGTCCATTTTGTCCTGAGAATTTTATTAGACCCTTCAGGAGGCTACTAAAAAAATAAGATGTGGTTCCTGACCTATGCCCTGCCCATCACTGACACCCTCAGTTACTCAAAGAGCATTGTTGATTCCAGCTTCAATCTTGTCCACTTTAATCCATCCTTGCTGCTATTGCCTTAGTTCACATCTTTATTTGTGTGCCAAATACTGTAGGTTGATTTATCCCACAGCTATTTCTATACCCTTTGTTCAGTGTCTAGAAAGCTAAAATTCCCATTCCCAGACTCTCTTGAAGTTAGGAGAGTCCATGGGACACAGTCTGACCCATGAAATGGAAACTGAAGTTGGTTGGGGACTTCTGGAATGCTCTTGCTTTCCTGAAACAAGCACTGGCTCTTCCTTCTTCCAATTCTTTCCTCCTTTCTACTGCCTAAAATGTGATATGCCAGCTAGATCTGCAACTGCCATCTTGTGATTATGACAGAAATGACAGGAGGATTGCAGAGTGCTCAGCTCTGCCATCTTAAGCTGCTGAACTCAGGTCTGCAATTACCAACTTTTGGACTTCTCCTTATGCAAGAAAAAATAAAAATTTGTATTTGTTTAAACTATTACTTGTTAGTTCTTTATTGCTTAAAGACACAGATGCTTCCTAACTGAGCTATTACATGGGCTCAGGGTGATTAAGTTACTGGCTTGAGCACACACAGCTAGTAAATGGCAGAACCATGATTAAATCAGACAGATACCAGGCTAACTTTAAAACTTGTCTTTACTGAATTTTCCTTTCTGAATCCCTTGCATAGTGTGGTGTCTAGTTGGAACATTGTTTTTTCTTTCCTTCGGGAGAAGAAACCTTCTAAAATCTGCTGCAATCTGTCTCAATAGATAAGGCAAGTTGCCTTGCAACAAAACTTGATCTAGGAGAGTCACTGGAAAGACGCCTCTCAATGTAACCGTTAGGCAATTGGGCCTTGGCTGCCCTGGGGCAAGAGTAATAGGTGCTTTTTGCAGCTTGACAAAGGTAGCTCCTCCAACAAACAACTTGGTATACAGATTTGATCACTGTGGGAAAAATGAGGAAATCTTCATAGGCAACAAGGAGACTTGTGGAAGGACACAGTGACATTGCCAACTCCATCATTATCCCATCTTTTGAGATTCACAACTTTAGATGCCTCTGCTGGATTCAGAGAGTTTCAACCGAGGTCTACTTATAGGAAAAGAAAGTGAAGACAACCCACGAGGAAGATCCCTATGGGGGAAAGCTGTCTAGAGTGGGCCTTCTAACTCGGCGGCAATACCTAGATTGATGCAGAGAAGGACTGGTTCTCAAACAATGAGGACCTGTTTTGAGAATAAGAGCTGAACATGTCAGTGTGAGCCAAGCACTGATAAGGTCTGTAGGCATACCTGAAACAGCAAGAGAACCACTGCACAGTCAAAGATGCATCAGAGTATTGGACCACCAATAATAGCAAGTCTTTTTTCAACTATGGCATCTGGCAGATTCTCCAGTTTGCTCTCTGAGAGACATCCAGAAGAGGACTTGGCCTCTCTAGATTGAGAGAATACCCAGGGTTCTTAGATAATGTAGAAAAATGCCCTCAGAAAGATCCTGGATTCTTGTTATTCTGATGAATGGGGAGCTATTCTAACTTGAGGAATATAAGATGTGATCAAATTTGTTTCCTAAGCTGGTGAAGTGAGCCGTAACAGCTACATAGGTAACATGGTTAAAAAACATTAAAGGAAAATATTATAACTGAAATGACCAAAATATGGGTAAGTAAGTGGTTGGGCATTGTTAATAAAATGTAGACATCTATTTGAATTCAGAGCACACAAAGTCAACTAACTCATATTTCAAAGACTCCATTTATGTTGAATATTTCCCCTCATGGTCAAGAGTCTCTGGAATCAAGAATTACACTGGAGAGGGGGTGGGTCACGGGGGAAGTCTGTATTATTTTCAGTTCCATGTTATTCATTATGACTTTATAAACCAACAAATATTCACACTGGCTAGAATCAAAGATAGTATTAACCTCCTGGAATGTGAGAGAGAAGCTTTGGCCCTAATGCTAATGACCTTTGCATTTTTTTATCAAGATCTGTAAACCTTGGACCATTCTGAATCACAGTATCGGAGAGTCAACACCATTATATTGAAAGTAAAAATTGTATATACAGGATAGTGGCAGATGAGCCCAGCAAGGGTAGATTAGATGGCTTAAATGGTGTTTGGCTTAACTGGTAATATTTATAATATTAAATGTTTAGGATTTTACTAACAATGCAAGATTTAGAGTTATAGTTTTAGAGATCCATTCCAGATATATAAGGAAAAAAAACACTGAACCATAACTATCTTAAAATTCTCCAAAAGGCCTCAAATTTTTAACTCCAAGCAGGGATCCTAATGAAAAACATACTGTGCCAGATTTAGTTCATCATAACGCTTCCGGAATTAATTGAGTAAGGAGGGATCTAATGGGTTTTTAACAGTTATGAAGTTGTGCCAGGCACACTTCATATTCCTTTATTTAATCCCCACAATAATCACAGGAAATAGGTACTATTATTATCCCCATTTTATATGAAGAAATGTAGGCACAGAAGGCTTTCATGGATTGCCTCAAATTACACAGCCTATAACAATCAAAATCAAGGTTAAATTCTGATTGTCTCTGTAAAAGTGCTAGGTTAAGTTGTACCTGGTATCATCCTCCATCTTCACTTTCCCTCCTCTCCCCTCCTCCCTTCAAATACTTCTCCATCAGGATTAAGGAATCATCCATAATCCATACTATTAAGTCTCAAAGAGAAAGAAAAATTGCCAGGCGCATGTGGTTGCCCTGGCATTCATTCCTATTCTAGTGTCTCAAAGGAAATACCTGTTGAAATTTTAATGGTTGGTTTTTATCATATGGTAGGAAATCTATATCCACCCCTACCACTACTGCAGGCTCCTTGAGGCCAGGGCCTAATTTTGAATCTCTTAAGGACCTGACAAATGGCCTGCACCTGGGTCTCTTGCATTTCCCATATTTTAAAATGGCTATTCTGGGTCTCTTACATTTCCCATATTTTAAGATCATTTTGTGAATTTCTACAAAAAATGGCAGCTTCAATTTTGACTGGGATTGCATTAAATCTGCAGATCAAATTGGAGAGTATTGCCTTCTTAACATTATTAAATCTTCTAACTCATTAACATGGGATGTCTTTCCATTTATTTCAGTCTCCAATTTATTTAAATGATGTTTTAGTTTTAAGTGTTACAAATCTTGACTTATTCTGTTACATTTATTCCTAAGTATTTTATTCTGTTTGGTGCTATTGTTAAAGGAATGATTTTTCTTAATTTCATTTTTGGATTATTCGTTGTTGGTGCATAGAAATACCGCTGATTTTTGCACAGTGATGTTGTGTTCTACAAACTTGCTGAACTTGTTTGTTAGCTATATATGTTTTTTGTTGATTCCTTAGAATTTTCTACATTCAAGATCATGTCATCTGCAAATAGAGACAGTTCTACTTCTTCCTTTCCAATCTGGATGACTTTTAATTCTTTTTCTTGCCTAATTGCCCTTGATAGACTGTCTACTACAATGTTGAATAAAAGTGGCAAGAGCAAGAGTGGGCATCCTTGACTTGATTCTGACATTAGAAGGGAAGTGCTCAGTCTTTATGCCTTAAGTATGATAATAGATGTGAGTTTTTTGTAAATGTCTTTTATCAGGCTGAGGAATTTCCCTATTTCTAGTTGTTGTTTTTATTATGAAAGGGTGTTAGATTTTTTTCCAAATGCTTTTTCTATGTCTATTGAGATAATCACATGATTTTTAATCTTTATTTTATTAATATGGAGTATTTTGTTGACTGACTTTCATATGTTGAACCAACCTTGGCTTCCTGGGATAAATCCCACTTGGTCATGGTATTGATATATAATATTCTACTGAATCAGTTTGCTAGTATTTGCTTGAGGATTTTCATAAAGGATTTTGGTCTGCAGTTTGTTTTCTTGTGATGTGTTTGGCCTCATAGAATGAGTTGGTAAGTGTTCCTTCCTCTTCTGGTTTTTGGAAGAGTCATGAAGAATTTATGTTAATTCTTTAATAGAATTCATCAGTGAAGCCATCTCATTCTGGACTTTTCTTTGTGGGAAGCTTTTGAAATTAAATTTCCTTGTTATTGATATGTTCAGATTTTCTATTCCCTCTTTAATCAGTTTTGTTAATTTTTCACATTTCTAGGATTTTATCCATATTGTCTAGGTTATCTAACTTGTAGGCATATAATTGTTCATAGTATTGCCTTATAATCTTTTTATTTCTATAAGGTCAGTAGAAATGTCTCCTCTTTTAGTAATTTGAGTCCTTTCTTTTTGTCTTACTCAATCTAGCTACTAGTTCGTCAATTCTGTTAATCTTTTCAAAGAACAAACTTGGTTTTTTGACTTTTTTATTCTTTATTTTTTCTGCTCTAATTTCATTATTTTCTTTATTCTGCTTGCTTCGGGTTTTAATATGCCCTCCCTTTTCTAGTTTCTTGAAGTGGAAGGTTGGGTTATTGATTTGACATTTCTCTTCTTTTTTAATGTAGGTGTTTATAGTTATAAATTTGTCTCTAAGTACTGCTTTCACAGCATATAACAAACTTTGGTATTCTGTGTTTTCATTTTCATCCATCTCAGTATTTCCTAATTTCCCTTGTGATTTCTTCTTTGACTCATTGATTATTTAGAAATGTGTTCTTTAATTTTCACATATTTGTGAATTACTAGAATTTCCTTCTGCTGTGGATTTCTAACTTTATTCCATTGTGATTGCAGAACTCACTTTGTATGATTTCAATATTTTTAAGTGTATTGAGATTTGTTTTATGACCTTATATAAATCTTGGAGAATATTTCATGTGCACTCAAGACAAGGAATGTATGTTCTGCTGCTGTTAGGTAGGGTGTTCTATAGATTTTATAGATGTTTGATCTAGCTGGTTATAATGTTGTTCAAATTTTCTATTTCCTTGCTAATTTTCTGTCATGTTTTATCCATAATTGAAAGTGGGGTATTAAAGACTCCAGCTATTACTGTTGAATTGTCTACTTCTCCCTTCAATTCTGTCAGTTTTTGCTGTGTATGTTTTGGTGCTCTATTGTTAGATGTATATATGTTTATAATTATTATATCTTCTTGATGGCTTGACTCTAACAGTGTAAGATGTCCTTTTTTGTCTCTAGTAATTTTTTTCTTAAAGTCTATTTTGGATGATATTGGTATAGCCACTCCAGATATCTTTTGGTTATTGTTTACATGGCATATATATGTTTTTTAATCATTTCACTTTGAAACTACTGTTTCTTTCATTCTAAGCTGAGTCACTTTTAGGTAATACGTAGTTAGATCATGCTGTTTATAATCCATTCTCTCAGTATCTGATTTTTTAATTAGATAGTTGATGTTTACATTAGAGGATTACATTTAATAAAATTACTGATAAGATGGAATTTATGTTTGCCATTTTCTTGTTTTCTATATGTCATGTCTTTTTTATTTCTCTATTCCTCCATTATTGTCTCCTTTTGAGTTAAATATTTTGTTCTTTACCATTTTAACTACCTTGTTGTTTTCTGTTATATATTTTCAAGTTATTTTCTTGGTGGTTGCCCTGGGAATTACCATTAACATCTTAATTTATAACAATCTAGTGCAGATTAATAACAACTTAATTTAAATAGTATATAAAAACGTCTCCTATATAGCTTAATTACTTATCTCCTTTATGCTGGTTTTGTCACAAATTATATCTTCATATATGATGTGCCCATCAACATACATTTATAATTATTGCTTTATGAAGTTGTCCTCTAATTCAGGAAGGGGCAAAGTAGTTAGAAACACAAAATACATTATTACTGTCTTTTATACTTATTTACATAGTTACCTCTACCAGTGTTCTTTATTTTTTCATGTTGAATTGAGTTACTACCTAGTGTCCTTTCATTTCAGCTTGAAGAATTACTTTTAGTATTTCTTGTAAGCCACATCTGCTAGCAACACTCTTGTAGCTTTTATTTATAGCAATGAACCCTCAGTTATCTGCTGATCTAGAAATTCTCGGTTTTTCCCTTTTTCTTATTTTCTTCATGTTTATAGGATCATTTTACTGGATATGAAACTCTTGATTGACAGCTTTTTTTTCCTTCAGAAATGTATATATTATCCCGCTGCCTTTCAGATTCCATAGTTTCTGCTGAGAAATCAGTTGCCAATTGTACTGATGATGCCTTACACATGGTGAGTCAATTCTCTCTTGCTGCTTTCAAGATTTTCTCTTTATCTTTGAATAATGTGATTATAGTGTGTCTAGATGAGAATCTGAGTTTATCTTACTTGGAGTTCATTGAGCTTCTTGGATATGCAGATGAATTCTTTTTCATCAAATTTGGACAGTTTTCTGCCTTTATTTCTTTAAATATCCTTTCCATCCCTCTCTCTTTCCTCGTCTTCTTCTGGAATTCCCATTATGTGTATGTTCTATGCTTAGTGATGTTCTATGAGTCTCTGGTCATTTTTCTTAATCCGTCTTTTTTTGTCGTTGTTGTTCTTTAGACTGGATAATCTCACTTGATCTATATTCAAGTTTGCTGATGTTTTCTTCTGCCTGCTCAAATCTGGTGTTGAGCCCCTCTTGTAAATTTTTCTTTTATCATCTTTTTCAACCCCAGAATTTCTATTTCTTTTCCTCTTTTTAATTTCTATCTTTTAGTTAATATTCTGTATTTTTTGAGACATTGTTCTCATACTTTTCTTTAGTTCTTTAGACATGGTTTCCTTTAGTTCTTTGAATATGTTTAAAATGCCTGACTTAAAGTCTTTGCCTAGTAAGTCCAACATCTGAGTTTCCTTGGGGATAGTTTCTATTAATTGCTTTCTTCTTGTTGTTACTGTATATTGGCCATACTTTCTTGTTTCTTTGCATGTCTTTTCATTTTTAGTTGAAAATTGGGCACTTCAAGTACTTTAATGTGGCAACTCTAGAAATCAGATTTTTTCCTCTCTCTCCAGGGCTTCTTGATGTTGCTACTTGTTGAAGTTGTTGCTATCTGTTTAGTGACATCTGAACTAATTTGGTAAAGTCTACTTTATTTGTCATGTGTGGCTATTGAAATCTCTCCTCAGCTAATTCTGTGGTCAGCTAATGACAGAGATTTTCTTAAATGTCTAGAATAATAAGCCTTCCTTTGCTAAGGGGCTCTGTGTGTTTGGGCACATCTTCAACACTGAGCCAGGCAGTTGACAACTCTGCCTTAGTCTTTACTTCTTGCTTGTGCAGACCCTCAAGGTCAGCCAGAGATGAGTGGTTAGGGGCTTCACAGGTTGTTCCTGAGCAAGTGCATACTCCTATTCCTGTACAGGGACTTCTAGATTTCCAGGAATATGTTGGAGTTTTTCAAAACTCTCTTGACATTTCATTCTCCTCTTAACCTCTCGGTTAGTCTTACTGTTAACACCAGCTGTAGCCCACTTCCTCAGGCAGTTATGAGGTTAAACAACTACCTGTAACTATTTTCAACAATCTTTCCCAGGAAAAAAGATTTCTGCACTGGGCAAGCTCTGATTCAGGTCAAATAAAGACAGCCTTGCAAATGTGGTCTTCCAGGGAACAACCAGAAAGATCAAGGAATGGCTACACTCAGAACAGGGCTCTGAAGAAGCTCTGCCCACTCCAATGGCTGCCAAACTGCCAGTTTCACTGTGATTGCAGGCTGTTGATTTTCAAGGCTGCCATGGAGCTGGAGAATGGAGGATGGAACTAGGGCAAATTAAAACACCAGAAGGCTACAGTTCTTATCAAGAGTCAATTGTTTTTCTTGAATAATGCTCCCTGGATTGCTGCAAGCTTTTGCTTAATTTTCAGAGTTCTGAAAAAGTTGAGTCTGACCATTTTTGCCAGTTTTCTCTTTGCTTTTATGGAGGAGACAATTTTCAATGGTCCTTACTCCATAATTTTTGCTGATATTACAGGTTTTTATATTTTAATATTTAGTTTTTTAAATTCTGGAATTTTGATTGGTTCTTTTTTTTTTAAATAAATTTATTTATTTATTTATTTATTTATTTATTTATTTATTTTATTGGCTGTGTTGGGTCTTTTTTTTGCTGTGTGCGGGCTTTCTTTTTAGTTGTGGTGAGTGGGGGCTACTCTTTGTTGCGGTGCGCAGGCTCCTCATTGCCTTGGCTTCTCTTGCTGTGGAGCATGGGCTCTAGGTGCGTGGGCTTCAGTAGTTGCAGCACATGGGCTCAACAGTTGTGGCTCACGGGCTCTAAAGCGCAGGCTCAGCAGTTGTGGCGCACGGGCTTAGTTGCTCCGTGGCATGTGGGATCTTCCTGGAGCAGGGATCGAACCCTGGAGCAGGGATCAAACCCATGTCCCCTGAGTTGGCAGACAGATTCTCAACCACTGCGCCACCTAGGAAGCCCAGTTGGTTCTCTTTTAAATCTACCTGTTCTTATTTCAATACTGCCTATTTTGTTTAATAATTTCTTGTTTATTTTGTATTACATCATTACTTCCTTAGTTCCTTTCAGGATCATAAACTTACTGTTCTTGAAGTTCATCTCCAGATTACTCTACATTTTAAATCTGGAATGAATTCCTCTTTTGAGTGTTGATTTTGATGTCCTCTTTCTTTGATGTCCTCTTTAGCTGGATTACTGATAATCATGTGTTTTGTAATTGTAGCTAGGAGGCCCAAGTGAGTTTGTGTCTCTTCCTCTCACTCCATTTTGCTTTTACATTTCACCTCTCTCTGGTGCTCACTCATATTTATTTTTCTCCGTAACCTCCATATGGTCTTGAAGTCTAGAACCAGATTTTATGTTGTCAACTCAGTGTAAGGTTTTAACAGATACATCCATAAATGAGGGTTGGCTCAGGTCCCACTTGCTTCTTTGTTCCTACCTTCTTTCGTCATCTTTCTTTTCTGGCTTGGCATTATCTCCTCAGTCCCCATCTTGTCATAATGGGACAGGCTGTCTCCAGGATATAAATTCCTGGTTGCCTCTGCCTTTTTCTAGAATTCATGCCCAGCAGACGAGTGCCTTCAGCCCTGCTGACTGCATTGTGTTTTTGTTTAGTTTTTGTCTGCAAATATTTATCTTGTTTTTGAGTATAGTATGTCTTGCACATCTATTATTTTTAATATTTCATCTGTCATTTCTATGTTTGGGATGTTGACAAAAAAGAAGAGGGATAAAACACGATCTATGGTGACATACTGACTGGAAGTTCTCCAAAAGGGTTTTTCACGTTTGTCCCCTATATCAGTAATTTAATTTTCTGCAGGTTGTTGCCCCAACAAAGGATTTTAATTTTAGCATTGCTCTTTTCATTTTCATGGAATCTGATCTTATTTTATCTTCCTTTTTCTCTTAAGATGTTCTCTCCTAATGGACTGCTTTTCCTGTTTTGTAGAAGCAATTTCATCTTCTTCTCCTTCCTCCTTCTCTTCTTCTTCATCTTTGTCTTCATCTTATTTTTCCTTTTCCTCCTCCTCATGCTTGTTTCTTTTAAAAAAATTCTTAGGCAAAAGGAGTTTGCTTCTGACTCTTACAGTAAATTATCTCCATAGATCTGATTTTTACCTCAATCATTCAGATAGTATTCTTTACCCCTGTTTTGTAACAATCTTTTCAATGGCCTCAAGTTGCTTTGTTTTTCTGTTCCTCCAACCTTAAACAAGAAGAAATCTTCCAGATTTGGTGTTTGTCAACAGTTTGGTTATTTGGATAACCCTTGGCTCCATTGTTGCTCCCACCCTTGAAATTGAAAATGCACAACTCCTAGACCAAGTTTTAACGTTAAGCCGGTTTTCATCTCACCTGGCAATGCTGGACAAAGACGATTTTCTCTCTCCATTCCCTGATTCTTTTATACTCTTAAGATATTTAACACATTTAAAACTATTCTTAAAACATCTTTTACACGTTGCTTCCAGTATTCTTTTCCTTGCTTTGATCTGTAAACTTTACTTTTCGTACTGTGCCTCCCAAAATAAAAAGTATCACCTATGTTCTTCCTTTATTTTCACTGATCATTTTCTAGAAGATGAAGTCTCAAATGACACATTAGGGAAAGTGCACAGAAGGACAGGAGTACAGCACATCAGCTGACTTACAAAGTAGTACTCATTTAATGAAGGGATGGCTGCTGAGTGTTTTGATTGGTGTAGTTTTTATGTTTCTCAATCATGGGGCAGACAGATGGAAAAGAATATGTTATCCCCCCATTTACCTTTTTGATGGCAGCTGTCACTGGTTTCCAGCTGCATAACATTGCAAAGTCCTCAGTTTTGTTTTTCATTGTAGCACCACTGGGGGAGCTACAGTTTTGAGGTTATTATTCCCACATCCCAGAAATAATAATCACTCTCTTTGCTAACATTTGGAAGGTATTATAAATTTTAGTCCTTTTTTGGTATCTTCAAGGATAATCTTAGAGAAATGTTGAGAGAAGCCAGACCAGACCTGAAGTCATTTTAAATGGAAGTCAAATAGACAAATCCAAATTCCTAAGAGCAAATTCTAGTTTCTTGGTGGTGGTGCTGGAGTTTTGTTTTGTTATAAATTTTAAAGATTCTTTATTACCAATGCATACTCAAACATCAACTCTCCTTATGTATAGGACTCCCAAAGAAATTCTATGTGGGAAAACTTGCAGAATTTAACTTTTTGAGAAGACTTTTGAAAGAGTAAATGTAGAAATCTAGAAGGAGAGTTTGAAATTTTGGGATAAATTTTAAAATTATGAGCTCCCCCAATGGTGGTGTTTAAACTCTTTCACAACTGGTAGACATGAAAATCAGGAAGAGAAATCAGAAAGGACACTGGGTAGAATGCTGGGCCAGGGACCTGGGGCCCCTGACATGCCAAGCATTTATTTCTTCTTTTGCTGCTGGATCATGGTGGATTTGAAGGAGTCATGAGGGAGAGACCAGAGAAGCAGATGAGGGAAGCAGATGGGTTTCCACTTTGGGGGGCTCAGAGGAGGGGCTATTTATCAGTATAGAAATATGTCAATATATTAACATCTGGCATGCTGGTAGTGGTACAATAAGCTGAACATCAACCCCTAGCCCTGGATTTTAAGCACTGTGTGGACAGGAACCACACTCCCTTGCTACTGTGCTATCTCCAGGACCTTTCTCATGATAAGGACGCAATATGTGTGGAATTAATGAATAAATGGGTTACAAATAAATGTACACATAAAAATATGCCTCACCCAAATGCGAGTGCATAGTGACTACAGGAGACATTTTCCTATCAATAAAGCAGGACTATGATATTCGCCCTTTTTTTTATTTCATAGAGAAAACTCTGAAGAGGTACTTAGGAAAAAATTTATTTTATTGTCCATAGGGAAAAAAGCTTGCTGAATAAATTCTGGGGGGTGTTGTAGACACCATGCCTGGCACCTGTGGGAGCCAGTGTAGTCAGGAACAGCAATGATGATATCATGGGAACGTTGCAGTTGCTAATTTACTTTTCAGCCAGAGTTAATAAGCAGAGCAGTAGTCTAAAAATTACCATTCATTTTCTTCTGGAAAAAATTTTAAATGCCTCTTCGATGAACTGCAGAGTGAACCGGAGGCAGGTATCGCCTAGTTTATACCCAGTCCTCCATCACTGCTTACTCTCCACCCCTGCCACCCCTCATGTAAACAGCACAGTTAATATGCAACTTTGGGAAACTCCCCAAGGCCCAAGCAAACCCATCACCAAAGGAAATTCTTTGAAGAGTTGCACACTGGCCTTGGAGAATCAGCTTGTGTGTGCTCCTTCTTAGCGTTCCCTATTCGCTACAGTCTTCCCAGCCTGTATGGGCAATCATAGCACTTCATTGTCCAGTACCGTCATTACAATATTGTTATCATCTGAGCTGGAGTCTGACACTTTCTCTAAGACCTTTCAAATAACCCCTTTACTAGGCTTCAGTACCAAACCATTCAGGGCAAATCTCTGCTTTGTGCTTGTCAGCCTTAATAGACTGGATGTCACTTGAGCCTGTAAAAAGTGCCTGCTCCTCAGCTGTCAGTCAGTCCTGGTGGTGTCAGCCGAGAGCGTGGCTGGAGCTGGCTGGATTAGAGGGTAGTTACCATAGCTGTCAGATTACTGACAGCCTGACACCCACACTCCCAACTTCCTCTTACTGTATTTGGTTTCTACTGCGTTCTCTGGACCTCTCTTAAGGTGGATCCCTCTGTTGAAAACAGATCATAATTTGGCTAGCATCTTCAGAAGTTGGGCTCTTTTCTCCCCTGTTGTAATTTGTAGAAAGTGCCTTACTCTGAGCAGTTTTTATATCTCAGTGAATACTTTAAACTCCATTCTAGCAAAAAGAGTCACCTCTCTACACTTTCCAAGTTTATAGAAACTGTGTGTGTGTGTGTTTCAATTTCAGCATCCTAATTATTCAAGGATGCATAACTCTCCCCTGAAATGTTTCCTCTTACCTCATTCTTACCTATGGTATTTTTTATCATCCTCTTTGATGATATCTTTACTCTGGCCCTTTGTATTAGATACGAACCTCACTTTGAGTGTGTGTGTGTTGGGGGGTGTGGGTGTATACAGAACTGTTGACTTACCTACGAATGCTTGTGGGTATATATTCATACCTAATGAAAGGCAGTCAGCTAACAGCCAAGACAGGAAGAAAAACTGGCAACTCTCCAACGATTCCTTCGTTAATATTCACCTTCAATACAGCCAATTAGTGAATGAAGTTTGTCTTTCTCTCCTTCCCTTTCTCCCTCTTTCTATTTCTCATTCACTCATTTTCTTTCTCCCTCCCCCGCCCGCTTTCTCCCTTCTTTACTCCCTTCAACATTTGTTAAGGGTTATTTAGTGTCTTGCGGTCCCCAAGCTGGACACCAGGCAAACAGAAACAAGCGTGCTTACACCCTTGTCACAAGTTCACAGCTTTCTGCTCACATTCCTCAGGTGTGTTTGAGTTTCACAGGCTTTTATATCCGACCAGGGAGCTGAGCTTAATTAACACTTTCATTTACTTAGGCAATAATCAGGGCTGATTTGCTTTTATTAAACCAGGCTTTGAGACCAGAAATGCAAGTTTTGCACAATCTTAAATTTGTTTACTATCCTAACCTGCTACAGCACCGAACTTGAGTCTGCACTCTGAACGCAGCTTTTAGCACACACAGGTACATGCATGCTTGCTGCTGCATGATTATGGGGAAGATAAGGCACCAGGCTTCAGAAAACCTACCCCAACCACAGGAAAGTCACTCCATTGTGTTCAAACTGTTATCTTTTCTCTAAATTAGGCATAATGATACTTATCTGCCAACCTCATAGTTTGATCTATTGTCTTAATATGACCACACACACATACACACACACACACACACACACACACACGAGTACTTTCCAAACTGCAAGTTACCACAAGTACAAATTATAATAAGAATTACTCTATGTGGTTATATATAGGATTGAATTCTGCACTAGCTTATTCATGCTATTTGCTATTTTGCTTATTCTTATGTCCTTGGTCACACACATCTTGCTTTTTTTGCATATAATCACAGGGCTGGAAAAAAATGCTCCCCAGAAAAAACAACAGATTACATATTGATCACCCTTGTGAACTTATACTCAAATCAGGAGCCTTCAGTGTCCTCCCTGGTCCTTAGTATACTTTTAAAAGTGTTGTGGCTTTTTAAGAGCATTGTTGTTTTTCAGTGAGCCTCGCAAAATGACTCAAATTAAAGTGAGTCAGTATCTACCTCAATTGCTAGGAAATTTTGTATTCTTTATAATTTAGAAACTTGACAAAATAAGTTTCAAACCAGAGACTGAAAAATGTAGTAAACATATTAGAAAAGGCAGGGGGTGGGAGAGAAGGTACAAGAACTTTATGTTTTCAGTGCCAAAGCCAAAGACATATTTTTTCCAGTCCTTCCTCACCATTCCAAAAAATTTTTTTAAATAAAAGAGCCTTATATTTCACCCAATTAAATGTTGGAAAACAGCCTTTCAATATTATTTACAAGCATCCAGAAGTTTTAAATTCAACCAACTCTCCCACATTCTCGCTTTGCTCTAACACACATTCTTTATTCCGTGTGCTGTTGAGGTTGTCTACTCAGTGCCACAATAACCATGGGTTCAATTATTCAACTAATTTAGTGAAAAACATCACATCTAACAAATAATAAGTGGGTTGTGAAAATGCTTCATTTGCAAACCAAGTGTTCTGGTCACATTTTTGCTGAACTTTCTGGGCAAAGATTCTACTCTACATCAGCAGTTTAAATGCTTTTTAAATAAAACCCAGTTCCTTCCTGAGCCCCACTCATGAATGAAGGCTTGCAATTTGCAATGTGACTGTCATAGGGAAGGGATGCGTCTGTGGTCCCAGGGCTGAGAAAGATAACTGACTGGTGGGGAAACAGAACCCCCAGCATAGCTTGGCACCATTATTAGCTGAGGTAATAGATTGGCCACCTTCTGGTAAAAACCTCCATCTCATTTTCAACCATAAAGTAGTAATGGTGTTCTTCATACCTCCTTTTCATGCTCTACTACAGCCTGAATTCCAAAGGGTAAACCTCTCAAGACCATACCTGCAGACAATGCAGGCACTGTAAGCCTCACGGTTTCCACTACAAACTTTGATGGATGCAGGTATTCCTGAGTTCATATCCTGACTCTGTCATTCACTGCCTATGTCACCTTTAACCTTAGGCTCCTCATCTGTAAGAGAGATAAAACTATACCTATTAGGCTGAAATGGATTAATTAGGATAATTTACATGAACTTGGCCTAGAACCTAGCACAAAGTGAGCGCCTAAGGAACGGTGGTGGTCATCACCACCATTGCTGGCATTTGCAGTCTCATCCTGACATAGGCTCTGAGTTCCCTAACACTCTGTGTAAAGTTGAAGAAGCCTTTAACACGCTAGTCTTCTTCCTAGCTGTCCCTACACAATGCATTCCTATTCAGTCACTCATTCTTTCATTCAACCTTGTGTTTATCGATTGGCTCATTCATTTAATAAATATTTAAGGTCTGCTCTGTGTCAGGTACTGGGCCAAATGAAGAGTAACAAAGATGAACGTTACTTGCCCTCCAGGGATTCCTGGTCAAGTGGAGTAGACAGATATGATTCCATTCATAGGATGTAATTCAAGCTATAATAGAAATCTGAAAATGTGATGCTGGGAGCATGGAGGAAGTAGCATTTCCTTCTGCTTAGAAATGTCAGAAGAGGCATCCTAGAAAAGGAGACCTTTGAGGTGAGTCTGAGAATTACTCAGGTGGGCAGAACAGGGAAGGGCATTTTACACACACGTGAAGACATAACCAGACCTGTGACCAGAGCAGGGGTGCAGTGGGCCAGTGGGGAAACTGCAGCCTCTGGTGCTGTAAGGGAGAGCGACAGGCAGGTCCAGAAAAGGGGGCTTGGGTCCACTTGAGAGAGTCTGGCCCACCAGGCTTCCATTAAAATTTAGGGATCCACTGAAGGTTTTGAGCAAGGGAATGACAGTATCAGATGTGCCTTCCAGAAAGATCACCCTGAATGCAGGTGAAGGGTGCATTTGTACCAAAACTTATCCCAGCAGGGATATAACAAAGACCAGAGACAGGGAAAATGGAGTGGAGGGAATGACTCCAGAGATTTGAAGGAGGACACAGCCAGGCTTCCTGAGAGCCAGGCTTGGGGAGCTAAGGGAAGCAGGGTCCACAGTGGTTTCAAGGGTCTGACTCAGGTGACACAAGTGAAGAGTGGAGTCTCCACTGAGATGGCAGATGCAAAGGAGGACCTGGTTTAGAGGGATAACCTAGGGTAGGAAGGGGTTGGGTACAGAATAGATGAGTTTATAGTTTGGAGCAAGTTAAATACGAGATACCCACAGGCCTTCCAGTGAATATGTCTGATAAACATTTGAAGCCTAGGTCTGAACTCTGAAAGGAAATTTGGGCATCTTTATAGTGGGCTTGGTGGTTGAAGCCATAGGTGTAGATGAGATTGCCTGAGAGATGGCAGCTGTGAAAGGCACAAGATAAAGACTAGGGGTGGAACCCCTTGAGCCTTCAGTGTTAGGGACAATACAAGGAAGAAGGGTCCAGACCCCAAGAAGGAGTTGGGGAAGCAGAGAGAATGCTGCAGAAGCTGGGTGGGGGTGGGGGGTGGGTACTTAAAGATGATGGCTGGAGTTGGCAATGTTTATTTCTGAGAGAAGTTTGGGAAACTGAGGGTCTTCCAGAGTGAAGATTACCAGCAACCCGGGTGAGAGGAAGTTCCATTACTTCTGAGGGACAGCAGGCTGCTAGGTAGAAGGGTCAGAGAACAGAGGAGGGAGTTATAAGCTTACGGGGGTGGAGTCAGAAGGACTAGCTGAGAGTGAGAGCTGGAGGATTACGAGGTTATCAGATTCCCGCTTTAGGGTTAAAGTCACACCTCTTGTATAGTGCTTTATTTTTCTTACCACATCCTTGATTGTGGCTTGTAAATCTTTAAATCTGTTCCTTTAACCCTCTTAGATGCTCTGTTCAAAAATATGTAATGAATTGAAAGAATTAGCATTTGTCATCTTTGAGAATCCCAGGTGGCTCAAAAAAGTCCTGAGTAGCTTCAGTTACATATTTTTGTTCTGAAACCTCTCCTTTCAAACTGATTGCATCACTGCCTCCTGGAAAACCCGACAGGTATGATACTCCCCTTGCCTAACCCTGCTTTCTTCCTCACAGCAGGCAGGAGTGACGAGCTGCCTGCAAACGGCAGCTGAGGCACCCGGAGACCCGGTGTCTTTGAACAGCATCCAGCGTTTCCTTCCCCAAACTGCACCAGCGCCTGCCTGGGCTGAGCAGCAAGACAGAGACATCTGTGATATCTGATGACAATCATCTCTGATTAGACTGTCACTACATAGCACAGGCAAGCCGGGGCCACAGCTAATTAGCTATGTGAGGCCAGCACTCTGTTTACTGGAACTGTACTAACAAGTTGCAGCTTTTCCAAAACAGAAGAGTCATTGCACAAATGCCAGCCAGGAACCCTTCACTCCAACAGTTTAGGGACAGAGCTGCTACTTCCTTGCTACACTAAAACCATGAAACATTAATGTCTCTGTGCCGAGAGCCACTTTTAGTCCATGTTCCCACCTTCTGTGAGCTGTCACTTCAAGAGAGAGTAGTAGAATACATTGCTTTACAGAATCTGAAATTATTCTAAGTGGGGTTGTACTTTTAAATGAACACCTTTTACTTTTTCTCCCCCTATTTTCAGCAGTTCCTGGGCTATGTCAGAGAATCGGCTAAGTCTGAGAAATGTAGCTAAGACTGGCCTTTTCATTTGAGCTAAAAGGATGAAAGGAGCAGATGAAAACTAGAAGCTTAATGGAATTAAGGACACAGTTCTATCTCATCCCATTGAGGTTTGATAGATTTGATCTATCCATAAGCATAACGTATTTAAGGACAGATTTCTAATTTTTGCTATAGAACAAGTACAGCTGGAATTATTTTCAAAATATTTTTTCTAAGCTTTTTTTCAACATAAGGGGAAATTTCCACATAAGTTCTCATTCACACATAAGAATTTCTCTCATAACATTAAGAAATTATATGCTATTTTTGTAGCTTTCATTTCCTTTAGAAACAAATGCATCTAACTTATGACAAGTGAATCGAGAACACTTGAGGGGGGAGGAATGCTGATACACCTCTGTTATTATTATTTGAGCATGATTTCAAAATACTTTTGTATCTTGTATAAAAACTGGAAAATGAGAAAATTGGAGTATTTTGCAAAGTAAATGAAAATTAGCAATATCATTCTTTGGATTACTTCTGTCAGAAGCCCAAATCCCTTTTTTCATATGACAAATCTACCACTTACTCTTCACAGTCTCCAATTTTAGGGCAAAGTAAGACCAGTGTTTTGCTGAACTCCTTCTCTCCTTCTCTTAGTCTAAGCGGTTTGTTCAGAGACTTTCAAAAAACAGAATTTCAGAACAGTTCTAAAAACCTGCACATTGCTATATAAGTGAATGGCTTTTCACAGGCTCTAACACTTGAAATTGATAAATATTTTTATTCATTTTCCAATGAAAACTATGGATTATGTATCTTGAAAATATGTATGAAGTTTCTATCACCATAGCATAAAATGCAATCTATTGGGATAAAACATTTTTAATAAAGTCTATTTACTAATGGATATAGTATTAAATTTTGGTGCTGTTTAAAATTAATTCATTTACATTTATCCAAAGGACAATTCAGAATGTGTTAAAGTAAATCTCCATATTTAGAAATTCAAAAAGTGTCTTCGGCATGTTCATTCATTTTGTTTATGTCCATAATTTAAAACAAGCAACTTTTTCTCTTAACGAAAGTGTCTCAGGTTGGTTTTTGTTTGTTTGTTTGTTTGTGTTTTTTTTAACTTTAAACAAAATTCCCTCTCCAGGTGGAAAGTTGATTACCAGTCTTTGGTCTGGAGGTAAATTTTACAGCCGTTTTAAACCCATGAAAGTGGGTCTTATATTAGAAGTGCTGACACAACCTTATCCACAATGTAGCGACATGGACTATACCGCTGTAATAAGCAGTTATTATGTATGTGTAAAAATAATGAGAGGCCATATCTGAAGAGAGTTAATGTAAAATGCTAAGCAATTATAGTTGGTTACACAGTGTAGGTTAATACTCCTTCATATAGCTGCACTTTTTTCTTCTTTTGTCCTCCAGAACTCCTAATGAAAATTCTGAGACCTGACTGTAATGATAAGCAGCCATTCACACGTCCTTTGTGTCAAGGCTGTTGCATTAATGCTTCCCTTCATATAACATTTTGCATAGCCTAAAGCATCTATTAAAATCCTTTGTAAAATTCATGAAACAAAAGTGGTGGGTTGAGTCTAGGGGGAGAGAAAGTAAGCTGCTTATTAGCAAAAAGTCAAAAACACAGGGCCAATTACAGATCCGAACAAGCAGGGCTAAGGACCAGCGTGGGGAGTAATTCTTTCTTCAGCCCAATGGGCTCAAGCGAGGGGCAGGTTGGGTGAAAATATAGCAACAGTCAGAGCAGTAATTAAACGGAGATGTTTGCAGTTAGAAACAGCTCTATAACGACGGAAGGAAATGCTCAACCGACACCATTGTCTGGCCTCACAAAGATGCTAAATTGGAAGGATTTAGGGTTGCTCCCTAAAGAAGAAACTGGGGGTAGTGAAGAGGAGCAGAGGCTCAGGAGATATGTAAAGAATCTGTTTGGTATTTCAAATGTTATAAATTAGATTTTTAAAAAAGAGAGAGAAAGAGCCTTCCTACCGACCCAGCAACGTAAAACTGAATAAACCACAATAAGATTGCCCTTTTTCTGTTATAAACTTGGCATTAAGCCTGTCATGTTCAATGACAGCCTACTAGGCCTCATGCGTTACCCTTTGGAATTTGAAAGATTGGCAGGTGTCATGATTTCCTTAACATAAAAGACCTTGCAGATAATGTTCACCATGCACATTTATACTTCTGTAACTCCACTTTCCACATTTTGGAATCATCGGGTGAGCTTTCCACGCAGGCTGGTGGTGTGGGGGCTGCCCAGAAGAATATCTGGCCCGAGGACAGTGTTTGCTGTCAAAGGAGCTGGCGGTTGAGGCCGTACTTTTATGATTTGCCTTAGCAGTATAAACATGCCCCATTTACAATAATGAGTTGCTTTGTAGAAAGCGGCTCTCTAAGAGCATTGTTACTTTTCTTTGCAATGTTGAATGCAACCAGAATGGCTCTCATCTGACTTAAGACTAGAAACAGGGTCCTATTTAAACAATAACCCCCTCTCTGTAACTGCCCACCCTAGCCAGATCCTTCCGATAACTCTAAGAGGGGAAAAAATCAACACCCAGGGAAAAACAAACCCCTATTGAAGGCTAAGAGTTTCATTTCAACTGGCATCACTAACGGCACCTGTTTATTACCACCCAATGTCACCTTAAGATAAACAAATGAGTCTCTTCAGAGGAATCAGTGGCCAGAATGAGAATCTGACTTTTTTTTTTTCCCCAACCCAAAGAAGGAGAAAGAGTAGTTGGCTAGGTACTACTTAAAATAGTTTCACGTAACAAATTCAATAAATCTGTCCCCACACATTTTAAACTTATCATAGAAAAATCTGAATATACAAAAGGAGACAGAATAATATAATAGCCCCCATGTTCTTATTACCCTGCTTCAACAAATATCATCTCATGCTCATGGCCAGTCTGGTTTCATCTATACTCCCTCTCACTCCCCACTTCACACTGTTTGTAAGCAAACCCTAGGTATCATTTCATTTATCACACCTGTAAACATTTCAGAAGGTATCTCTCAAAGACAAGAATTCTTTGGCATCTTTTTAAGAGGTCAAGGAAATATATTGAACCTCGGACCCTTTAAGATTTTTGTGGGCATTTTCTCCCCATGAGCTGCGTTTCTTAAAATAATACCATTGTACTACATGTTGAAAGTACAAAGAAAAATTCAAGAGCATCACGAGTCTCTGGTTTGTTTCAGAGGAGGGTTTTTCGCACTTATTTCAAGGACTTGGGTAGCTGAACTTTTCTTCTGTGAGCCATTGTTATCTTATTTGTAAACGATCACTTTTGGCATTCAAATATAATTACACATTTCAGGGTATCTATCTTTGTAGAAATTGGTTCCACAAAAAGTTTGACTCAAAAGTATGTGCTGACCACTTACTCAATGCCAAAATCTGCGTTAGGTACAAGAAGAAAAAAAAAATGGCCAGTCAAGGAATGCAAGACACACAAAATTGACTCTCTCACTGACCTCCAAACTTTGTTGGACATCTTACAGGGATGATACTCTTCAACTGCCTTTTATATTGGTAAATGTTGCTAAATAAGGAAGTTTTTTGGTAAGAATGACAAAAATTTGCCCTTTCCAACCCTTTTATCACTGTTGTTTCCTTAACTGCTTCAAAAGGTAAATCTTCTACTCACATGTAAACCTTGATATACTACTCATTATAGAGAGGAGTACAGAAGCCCGGAAAAGAGAAATACTCACTTATGAATAGATTGTAAACAAACAAAAGTAAGTTGTCGTATTTGTTAAAACTTCTACTTAGGTTCCTTTTTTTAATTAAAGGAAAACATTTTTTCACCTTTAGTTTCTTACATTTATATTCTCAATAATTAGCAAAAACAAAACAAAGCACAATTTTTAAATGGCAACATTTTCTCTCTGATTTCCTTAGAAAACCAGAAGGGGCAGATTTGGTTATTTGAATTGGCAAGATGATGTAATTTTTAAAGGGCTGGAAGATAGTCATCTTTTTAAAAAGTTTTATTGTAATGTACAAAAGAACATCTGTAATATAAATTTGAATTATAAACCATCGTATTAAAATAACCACCAATTCAAAACCTATACCACCACCACCGCCTTTGACACTCCTGTGCACCCTTATCTCACACCTCCTGAGGTAACTTCTACCCTGAACCTGGTATTTATACCATTTTATAGGTTTTTAAAAGTATAATTTTGCTATGTAATTATATATCACTACAATTGTTTAGCTTTGCTTATTTGGGGGCTTTATGAAATTTTATCATATCATATGCAGTCTTTTGAAACTTTCTTTTCTCACTAAACATTTTATCTCAAAGAGTCATTCATAATGTATGTGGCTGGATATCATTCCTATTCCCCACTGAATAATACTCCATTGTGTGAGCATAACACAATTATTTATCCATTCTCCTGTCAATGGATACTGAGTGGTTTCAAGTGTTTTTGTTTGTTCATGTGCTCTTATTACAGATAATACTGCTATGAACACTCTTGTGTTTGTCTCCTGGTACACATATGCAAGAATTTCTCCAACACTGATTTTTTTTTTCCTTCTAAACATCCCAAGAATGATAGTGGAGGAATGTACTGCTTCTACTAATAAAACCCTATTAAGTTCCACTAATTAAATTAATTCAAGTTTATATATATATATATATATATATACACACACACACATATATATAAACTGAATATATATATATATATATTCAGTTCTTAAATTATAGTTTTCTGTAGATAGGACAATGGGATGATGATTCAACAGCAGGAAGATTTTGCATGGACTGAATCATGAAGTCCTTGAACCAAGATAGATATGTCAGAAGTTTCTGAACTACAGGACCCAAAAACTTGCTCAAGGCAACCATGCTGGTAGTGGCTTGGTTCCATTTGCTAAAAGTGGTTGGCTTAGAAGGAAGAGAGCACGAAAGGAAATAAAGTTATTGTTGGAACTTCATTTAAGTTACTTTTTTTTTTTCAAGAGAGCATCATAAACAAAACAAAACAAAAGGGAAAAAAACCCACGTGACTTCTATCTCTGGAATATTAAATGAAAAAGCATGTTGGGCAAAATACCTCAGAATTTTCTAAACTATTATCTCCCTATAGTTTCACTAACATGTTAACCTACTTAGAGCAATTAGTGCTTCATTAGTAAGGCTAACTAACTGTTGCCGGGCCCTGTAATGATTTGCCAGGCTTTCCAGATACAAGTGCATAATCAATGTTTTCCAATTACTTCTATAGTGCAACCACTATTTCAAATAAACTAGATAATAATACAAACCCATTACTGGAGCTGCAGTAGCAGAGGAATTTAATTGCAAGGCAGTTCTTCTCAGCTTTTAAAATTTTTCACACTAATGAAGTGTCATACAAAAAAGTTGTATTGATTTTTCCACCACATGGCTTCAACCACAAATATGTAATTATCCCTTTTATATCTAGCTGGGGGATTAAAATAATCTATAGTATATAGCCTTTACTTATCCCTGATGGGTTTAGTAGTACTTTTACCCTTTTCAAAATATGCAGCCCTTTGATGAATGAACTTTAGGCAAAATGTTGCTTTATCTGTTTCAAATCTTTGCTTTTTAAAGTCAGTTTGTGTGCAGGCATTAAAGTCTGAAGTCTTGAGCTTCCCAAACCTCCTAAAGAACACCTTTTGATATAACTGAATTTACTGAGAGGATCATAGATATTTTTTGCCACTAAAGAAATCAACAAGAGTGTACAGTATTAAACACTAGCAGTACCCACACTTGTATTTTACTATAGTTACATTTTTATTCATAGCTAACATTTTATTAACCATGTTATATTTTTATACAAATAAAGTGGTCCTGGCATTAATTGGAGCCAATTCTTTCCCAGGTGTTTAGAAAAAAAAAAAAAAAGAGCAATAATCCATTGACGTTAAACTTATTTTCTCATTACAGTTTGGTCAATAAATGAGGAAAAAAGTATTTTCTTTACAAAGAGAGAAAGTCATTATAAGTACAAAATATGAATTTTGCAGAGATTGAGAATTAATACTGGGAGCATAGGGCTTTTAAAAAATTAGCCTGTCTTTCTTGATCTTTTTACACATAAATCTGTTCCTTTCAACATTTTTGCTGAAATTCTTTTGGTTACACTTTAACATTATTTCAATTATGGTCAGTGTAAAAATAGACTCAAAAGGGTAAAAAACACAGCTTAAATGTCTACAAGACCTTGTTCTTAACATTCATGTGTCAAAAATGTATCTCCCTATAGTTTCAGTAACATGTTAACCTACTTACCACCCTGAGTTTTCCCAGATGAAAGGATTTTCGAGATTTCCTGCCTTTCTGTGTTTTGTGGTTTAAGGAAACATTCACGGTCAAATTAATACACCATATTTCAGAGTCTGAAAATTCTGTCAAGGTGACTGTGGATATTTTAAAAATGTTATAAGTCAATACTGGAAAATCTTGAAGCAAAAATTGAGTGGCATAGAGATATAAACAATTTTTTATGTGACATTTTAAACCTAGGTATTTCATGTTAACTTTAAAATTTTCCCAAGCAGAGCATTTATGGACAAAGAACTGTCTGAAAAGAATTGGTTCATAATAAGAAGAGCAAGCTAAAAATAAAAATACCCAAAATTACTATGTGTATGTAGATTTCCATATCTATTGTAGTATCCTTAATCTGTTTTTAAAAAACAACTTTTAACCAAAAAACCTTTTTTATCTGTCAATTTTATATATTATGCCATACTACCAAATTGTGAGAGAAGCAAAACATCGACAAATAGACTTTTAAAATAAACGAAACTAATGAATTTAAAAACTAGATATGTACAATGTTTGGATCTAACATCTATTCAAAATATCCTTCATGGTAGAGATACCTACAGATAAAGGATAAAAGGTAAATGAAAAACTTGATGAAGTAAGGCAGCTTGGCTACTAAGGAGAGCTGCAGTTTATTTTTAAATTAATTCACACACAAAACGTTTTAATATTGATTTCTAAAAAAAAAAATGCCCTTGAGATTTATTTCACACAATTCTTCCTATATGTAGGATTAGATTCCCTGGCCTTCTGAGGTTTGCTTTTCTTATATTTTAAAACATTGATCTATTTGTCTTTAGGGATTCAGAGGAGCGGTGGTCGTGCCCATGCTAAAACTGGCTGGGAGGTGAAATACTCCTTCTAATGTAATGGACAATATTCCTTCCAACTCTTATTTCCACATGCTATATACCGTATATGAGCAGCCTTATGTGGTGGTGAAGTATGAGAAATATGACTGTATTAAAAACACATTATCATCAAGAATTGGGAGAAAGATAAAAAGTGAAATTTCTGTTAAGAAGGAAGAGGGAGATGGCTCCTCGCTGTGGATTTCAAGTCTCAAGTCCACACGTGGCTCGTAGTAGTGTGTGTTTCCAAGAAACTAAACGCCATTCCCTTGACCGTCGACATGAAGCGATCAGAGTCATATTTATTGATGAAACTCTCAGCCCTCATCCAGCCGCACTGAGTGTGCATCATACAGCTGTCAGCAGAGCCGGGGCACCACAACGCTGAGCACTGGTGACATTTCCCTCTCATAATTTATGAAAACAAAAGAACTTGAAGTTTGTAGGACACCAGAGTAATTTTAAAATAGTCTTCATGAAGGCTTATTGTGGTCCGTTAAATAAGCACTTTTCTGGCTTATGGTTTTTAGGACAATCAATTGCAAACCAAATTAGAATCATAAACATGGCAGTTATTTCAAGGATTCTAATCCTGACGTAAGGGTTACAAATCTGACAAGCTATTTGGGGATGTAGTTAATTACCATAATACTAGAGCATAATTCTCTTCATGATGTGTGATGGTCTCACCTATACACGATTTCACAAATGTTTTATAAGGTTAAGACCCTAAAAAAAGCCACTTAATTATCTTACATCTTCAAGATAATATTTTGCATCTTTGACATTGTTTTGTAGCTAGAAGATGCAGTATTATTTAAAACTAAAAACCTTAAGCAATGAGCAAAAGAATGAGTCTACTGCCAACTGTTACATTAGATTTGATTGAACTAGAGTCAGTAATGACCTTGAACTAATTTAGGAGGGAGATTCCTCAATAAGGACAAATTACTCCTGGATGTAGAATAGCAAATTGCACAACACTGTGGGATTTTTCATACACAGACACACACACACACACACACGTATATATACACACACACGTAGGAAAAGCAGGATATGTGATATAATGCGAATACGTGCACCTTGGAACTGAGTGACCTTTGTACTCAAGTTGTTAAAGTATGAACTTAACCTAGAAAAGATCTAACAGGAATTCTAATCAATTGCTTGTTTTGTTTCGTTTTTTCCTTTCTGGAGAGGGGAGTTGTTTGTTTCTGTTTTGTTTTGTGGTGGGGAGATGGAGGAGGAGGCAAATGAAGACTGAAGAGAAAGCATCACTGAACATAAGTGAGAAAGAGGTATAATTTTCATATCCCCGTTCAATTCTGCCTATGATACCCGTGGACCAATCTATGAAATATATTGTGGATTATAACTATACAACGACAAAATAACATCAAATGGGAATATACTGTCTATATACACATAAAACCATTTCACCACTAAAATTAATTTCATCTTAGTACCTTCTTACACCATCTATTCCAAACAGCAAGTGATTTATATTTCCATTTTACTACAAGGAAGCGAAGGTAGAAATGCAGCGAACATCTCTAAAATGAATTATTCAAACACAGCAGAATGCCTAAAAATGACTTTGAAGTAATTAAGGGCATGTGGATAGCTGACCTTTGAACAATCTGGGTTTGAACTGAGAGGGTCACTTTTATGAAGATTTTTTTTCAGTAACTACGCACCACAGTATTACAGGATCCACAGATGCCCAGCCTCAGAGAGGAGGGAGAACTGTAACGTTGTTCAGGATTTTCCCTGGGTGGTGGCGAGGGAGGGTGGTGGTGGTGGTGCAGGCACCCCTAACTCCCACATTGCTCAAGGATCAACTGTATTGATATATCTAAGGCTGGGATACCTTGTCCAGGAAAGGCCTGAAATCCTGTGCAAGCAGAAAGGCAGGGAGAAAAGGTTGTCTTGCATTACATATATGGAAACTGGCACTAGGATCTCAACTTGACAGAAACAGGTCTTCCTTACTCTCTGACAGGTAGCCCTGAAAACACTGGGATGACTCCTCCTAGGATGCACGTTCAGAAAGAATGCCCAGAACCACCTCTCCTCGCTCATATTGGCATCCCTAATAGGAAGGCACTCAGTCCTTATACCCCCACACTCCGAGCCCGAGGCCACATTTTTTTATACTCCCCCTCCCCGGCCCCGCAACTCCCCACCTGGATGAAGGTGCAGTGATACAGAAGTGCCTTTGGACCTGAGTGTGAGCAACTCTGGTTCTTGCATCTGAAAACACAACCCCGTCAGGAACACCAGTCCCTATATGACTCCTCAAAAACCTCAACTGTTAAAAGTCAGTGTTTAGGGGGGATCAGCTTTTGTAAATAAAACTTAGAGTAGGAGTCATTTAAAGCAGTGGACATTTTTGACCTGAAGGCCGTGAACCTCTGGAACTGGTCTCTTTTTCATCTCAACCAAGGTTTATGTCAGCTTCCTTATCTGTAAAATGAGTCTCATAGTGATGATCTGGGGATTGAGATAACACTTTGTAAAGCACAGACCACACTGGCTGGTATATAGCCCTTAATAAATAGTAGCTACTACTATTATTATTTTTATTGTTCAATGCACAAGATATTACTGCTCCTGTGAGTGTATATGTGTATGTGTTTGTCTCTGTGTGTGTATGTGTGAGCATATATGCACGTACATATGTGTACGTGTGCATATATATGCATACATGGGTATGCACCTATCACATTTTCTCCTGTATCCAAAATCTGTGTGCCTATTATCCAAAGAAGGGTAAGAGGGAGAGAAATGGGTTTAAAAACTGAAGAGAAAGAGGGGAGGGAGGAAGAGAGAGCAGAGAGGAAGGAAGGTAAGAAAGAAAAAGAAAAAAGAGAAAAAATGTAAAAAGTCTTGGCACCTGAGCCTCCCCCATGAAGTGGGCATCCTTTCAACCCTTCCCCTTCACCCCCTGGCACCAGCACAATAGGTTGGTGAGATCCCATCCAATTTATGCTGTCAGTTCATTTTTCAGATACCCTCCCCCTTATTTGTATCTCCCAGCAAAGAAGCCAGAGGAGCAATGTTGCAGGGGGGTTGAAATGAAGCCTGTCAGATGGCATCAGAGCTGAAAATTACAGCTGATTAAAGGAATAAAAAAACCTCCAGGATCATTTGGTATTCTCAAAATTGACAAGTTAAGGTGCTACCCCTTTAAATATCTGCTTGGTCTCACAGCTCTGAGATGGAGCTTTTTCTGGAACAGTGTTTATAACCCTGAGAAACAGAAAGGAGTGAACTCACAACCTTTTATGAAGCTTTAAAAGCTTTGTTTTCCCTCTCCAGTGTTTTTTAATCTTAAAAACAAAAACACCAGGAAACTTGCGTTTGAGCTTAAACAGCACATTTTCCTAACAGAAGTAAAGCTCCAGAAGCCTCAGAAGCGGGTGGACTCAATACTGCAGCTGCAGTTTATTTTCCAGGGGGTTAAAAAAAACTGCAAAGCCCCGTTTCCCTTTCTAAAGGAGCATAGGAAACGATCTCCTTCGCAGTAGAAATAAAAATATGATTTCGGTACTTACCGACAGTCACACTAATATAATGCGCTCTAAAAAGTCAGCGATAACCGTATTCACAGCCATTAAACTTCAGGGATGCGGTGGAAGCTCGCAGTATCGCTGTCGGCCTTATGGAGACCAGTGCTGCACGGCCTCAAATCTTCCTACTACTTACTGTTTTCTGTTTGCTGCTCTTTATGGGAGCGCACGTTTCATTTTTTTATGGATGTTAAAACATTTATAACTGTACAAGGTCAATGCTGAGAGGCTTGCATCGAAACTGAAACAGCGCAAGTAGCCACAAGGGATGGATTAAGCCTAGAAGTTGGAGTGAACATCGCAAACGTGTAGATGCCATTTCAGGATGCATGTATCAAAATGGCAGCCTGGAAGCGATGATCCGACAAAGAGGAATGGTGTCCTAAGATCAACTTGTGTGTAAGGCCAAGGTGGTGGAGAAGTTCCCAGGGCCTGGCCCGGTGCCCTAGTCGTTCCTCTTTCTAGTCGTTTTTTACTCCCAACCCCTCCCCCTCCTCCCATTTCCTCCCAACTTAACTCTAGGCTTACCCGTCTCTTTCTCTCCACAGGTGGGATTTGTCTCCTCCTCTGGGTCCTGCCAGGACCCAGACTAGCTATTTATCTCAAAGACACGTGGACCTTTACTTAAAGACATCTACTTACAGTCTCCTATAGCCTAGTACATGTTTGGTAGTTAAAAGACTTATCATTAAAAGATGAGGACTTTTTTTGCATCATCTCTGGTTAGCCTTCAACCAGTATTCCAGGATGTAGGGCCTCAGTTGTTGCAGGTTGAGTCAGAGAAAATCAACCAGCCCAGTGAGTTAACTAACAGGGTTGTTCAGAACCATGAGAATGTAGTAAGCTGATTAGGAGAAAGGAGGGCAGCCCCACTTAATATGCCAGATTTCAGTGACCAATGCGTGTGAAGAAGGCTTTTGGGAAAAGTGGGAGTTTCTCTTCGTGAATTCTACCACTTACTAGCCAAGCAACCATGAACAATTCACTGTATCTCTCAGATCATTAGTTTTCTTCTCTATAAGAGGAGAATAAACCTACCTGCCCTGTCTGCCCAACTGTACAGCGTTATGCAAATGTTAGATTTTGTTCTACTTATCCAAAGGTAAAAAAAAATAAATAAAACTTCTAGAAAGTCTGCTGGTCCAACAAGCAAAGACTAGCATTCTAATATCTGCTTTCTCACTGATTGAGTTAACCTTTCTGTCTCCATTTCTTTACCTGTAAAATGGCATAACATGCCAGCCCTATTGCTTTACAGAAGACAGAATAAAGTATTATTGATGAAAATGCTTTGAAAAATGCCAAGTGCCATACAAATGTACAGTATTATTATTTCTATTATGCGGTAGAAGCACTTCATAAAAATTTTCTCCTGGTGTCTGAATCTGATATCTTTAGGCACTGTTTTCTTTAAAACCTGATATTTCAACTAAATAAATACACAAACATTTAACAATCTTCTGGTGATACATTTGAAGACTCAAAATATTAAGTTATCCAGTCACAGATTTCTCCTTTCAAAGTGGCATATCCTCTGACTGTCTTCCTTCTATGATTAGTCACAGACTTCAAGGCAATGTCTAGACCATGCCAACTCTTCACTGAAAAGCAAGAAGTACAGATTTTTGTCTATGTCACGGAAGACAATGAGCTTGACTGATTATGGTTACTGAAGGAGTCTATTCAGTAGTCTACTCAGTCAAAAGACCAGTCCTTTTATTGAACAGTGTGGCCCCTGAGAGGTACCTGAGATTGTAGAGATGCTCATGCCCTCAAGAGGAGTCAGTCCAGCTGGACAGAAGGCCACACCCCACACAAAGGAGAAATTAAACACCCCTGTCATGGGCATAAGACTGGCCTTCTGCTGGAATTTTTTCTCTCTTTTTTCTTTTTCTTTTTTTTTTTTTTTTACTACAAACCACTTTCAGAAGGATAAATTTGTTTCAGCACCCATGATAATTATTGGCAGTATTCCTAAATCCTCAAACATTTACCTGTTGCACTGGAAGATACATATGGGATTGAGGATAATAATTTATGCCCAGCTTTTTTCCTCTTTTGACTTTAGTTTTGATATCACATCATGATTCAAAGCTTGGTGCACCATAAATTTTCTCCAAATGTGTAGTAATTCCTAGGTGCAGTCCAAAGTTATGATTCATTTATACTGGAGTGACAGCATAATACCTAGGTGTCAGAATCCATTAAAACTGTTCAATGTCTTCTGTTTATTTTTAGAACCAATTGAGACTTAACTGATGGTGAAAAATATACAGTCAAGTGTGTTTACTTCACCTTTACAAAGAATCCGTTATAGTCCCAATTAATTTGTTATTCCTGTCACAACAGGTACTGGATACTTCAAAACTGTCATTACTGTTTCTGCCTTTTTTTTCCTGAGGGCTTTTGTTTATTTTTAACCCATTCAGAGGTATCTCCCTATTATGAGATAAGGATTTCTGTGTGTGTGTGTGTGTGTGTGTGTGTGTGTATGAGAGAAGAGAGAGAGAGAGAGTATATTCTCAGAATAACATAACCTGATACAGATTCTGCACTAGAAATTCTTTTCTTACTGCCCAAGGAAGATATTCTCCTCCATACTAACTTTAAAGATTTCTCTTAGAGGATATAGAGACCCAGTCCTGCTATGCTAGACCAGACAGACAACAATGAAATTTGAAATGTTCTAAATGTGATAGTCATTGCCATTGAGGTATTTTTTCCTGCATAATAACTACCGTCATTTATCATTTATTTCTGAACATTTTATATATGTAGTTTCTAATGGGAAAGTCTACAGTGCATGGAGAGGAGTGGCTGTGAGCTCTTTCAGGCAAAAGTCAAGTCCTATTCATCACTCTTTGAAGGAACAAATTTGCGTTTGTAAGGAATTTTTTTTTGTAATCTGAAAATATAAAGCATACAAAAGGGGGTTTCATGAAAAGCATGAGAATTATCAGAAATAGTATGCACAAGACAATTTTCATCACAAAAAATCCCATTTGCACTCAAGCCAAAAATGACAAAACAATTAAAAGTAATTTAGATATCGGTGTGTGAGACAACCACCCATCTCTTCCCTGTTACTGCTCCAGGAAGTTGATGGAGTACTGACATACCAAAATGAGGTGACCAGAATTTTCTATGATCACTCCTTGGCATGGAGCACACCCGAGGCTGTTGTGAGGCTTATGAGTAGGCACTCAAGAATCAGATTGCCTTGGTTTAAGCCTCAGTTCAACTCCTGGCTTTGATTTGAACTCACGTAGCAATGTGTCCTTGAATAGGCTACTTAATCTAAGTCTCAGATTTCTCTTCAAAAATGGGAACGATTATACTTCTGAACTCCTAGGAGTTCAGTGAGAATATAACATATTGGAAGCCCTTAGCACAATTCCAGGCACATGATAAGTTTAGCACATGTTTTGGTTGTTAATGAAATTGTTAGTAAGAAGACTTACTAGGGGAAGTGGATCTAGGTAACCTAATCATGGGTATCAGAGCTCATTAGCTGTTTCGAGCCTTCAGGGAATTTGGCATAAGGAAGCGGATTTGTTCTACAAGGATAAGGGAAAGTGTTAGCAGTGCTTCCACATGTCTTGGCGTACTTTATATTTATAATTACAATTGTCGTATTGTTTGCAGGTATCAATGTACAACACATTACACTGTATTGTAATTATTTACAAATATGTCTGGCTTCCTCACTTAAACTCTTTGAGAAGAAAAAAAGGTCTGAGTGCTTGATAATAAGTGTAGGTTTTAGAAAATATTGGTTAAATATCTGAATGAAGTAGAACTGACCTAATGGTATTACAAACAAATGTGAGATTACACTTTCAAATTGAGCTTTTGGTTCACTGTAAAGAAAGATGGTATAAGTAACAAATATTTCCATTACAGCTCTTCTAACCATGGGTGTCAGAGCTCATTAGCTATTTAGAGTCCTCAGAGAATAGGACATAACCAAGAGGACAGGGATCAGGGGAAGTATTAGTAGTGTTTACATCTCTTCATTTCTTCATATACGTGATATTTCAAAAAGATTACTGACAGCTATGTGACCTTGGGCAGGTTGCTTAACTTCTCTGAGCATCCATTTCCTTTCCTACAAAATAGGGATAGAGTATCTTTCTCATAGGATTGCAAGGATTATTTAACACTTATAAAGTTCTTTTTAAAATGCTGGTACATAGTAAGATCTACAGACTGAATTGTGCCACCCCCAAAAACTCGTGCTTAAGCCCTAATCCCCAGTGTGACTATATTTGGAGATAGGGCCATAAGGAAGTAATTAAAGTCAAAGGAGGTCATAAAGGTGGGTCTCTCATCTGATGGGATTAGTGTCTTTATAAGAGACACCAGCAAGTTGATTCTCTCCCTTCCTGTCTTATGAGGACACAGCAAGAGGGCAGCCATCTATAAGCCAGGAAGAAAGCTCTCACCAGAAACCAAATGGGCAGGTACCTTGATCTTTGACTTCCCAGCCTCCAGAACTGTGAACAATACATTTCTGTCGATTAAGCTACCCAATCTGTGGCCTTTGTTATAACAGCCTAAGCAGACTAAGACAGTAAGCACTCAGTAAATGTTATGGTTATTATTATTTTTGTTATTTGATATGATACATCTCCCACCAAAATGTTCTCAAGCTCTTTTAATGGTCTCTGGGGTGTTTTTCCTTTGCATGGCAAACTACCAAGAGAAAAAAAGTCTACCTGACCTTTTTATTGTTATGGTTTCAAACCAGAACTCAACATTGGACTTTTAACAGTAGAAATGACCGGTGCTACGCCTATTTCTTGAGGCTTCCAGCTTGAGACCTTCAGGCGGGTGATAAAGGTTTTGGGTTTCCTGTGCAGAGCAGAATGCCCTAGCTGACGGCAGAATATCCTTTCAATTTTGAATAAAACGAGTGGACGATATCTGAGAAATTCTGCTCTTTCTGCTTGAGTGAATACCTGTCATGTTTCTTACATCTACTGAAGCAATTAACACACACAAAGCTATATTTGCTAAGCCAGTGCTCCCCAACGGGGGTGTTAGCTTATACCAGTGAATAGCAAAGACCTCTGAATTTTTCAGCAGCTAGTTTCTCCCTGAGCTCCTGTCCAGACAGCCACGGAGCAACTCCTGCATATGTGCTCACTACCCTCCACCTGCATCTCTTCTCCTCTTTTACCTTTACTTTCCCCACAGTCAGGACAGCTTGGCGTTCACCTGTAGACCTAACCAGATCTCAGCTCTTTCTTCTTAGCTCAGATCCTATCCTTTCCACGAAGGCTTTGAGTAGCCCAGGGCTCTCAACCCTGGCAGCACACCTGAGGGAGCTTTTTTTAAAAATGCTGAAGCCTAGGACCAACCCCATAACAATGATATCAGAATCTGAGGATGGAACATGGACAGTGATGATTCGAATATGCCAATCAGGTTTGAGACCCTGGAGCAGCTCTCATTCCAAAGCTCAGGTTCCACTCAGAACATGCATTTCCGTTCTGCACTATAACCTCATCTTGTCTCCCAGTTTCAGTAACTGGTTCTTGGTCTTGTACCTCTGTGCCTGATTTATCAACTTGATAACCAGGCTTCTCCCCCCAGTTCTACAGGAATGAGACCCTGCCTTATTCTTACCATCCACCCTTCTGCCCCTCTCCAGGACTAGAGGCAAGTTCCTGAACCCCATTCTTAATGAGAAATCATGTCCCGCTGCCGAGCGTCTTTGATGCTGGCCCAAGGCCTGCCTGCTGGCATAGCCCCAGCTGCCTGCTCTGAGATATCCTGTCAGCCTCTCCTCTTGACTTAACAGGGTCCTGCTCTCTGGTTGGACCCTCCTTGCCCACATGGCATCTGGGCCATGCTATAGAGTTCTTTCCATCATTTGTGGGTTTTCACATCACTAACCTGATTACATTCAAAAGATTGTCTTTTGTTCTGAGATTGTGTTCTTCCTCACTTTTTGGTGTTACAATGCCCTTTCTTTTGAGAAATGATGATGAGGGTAGATGGCAACTGCATCTTGGCAAAATTTTTTAAAAAGTGGAGAAATTTCTCTCAAGTCATCTCCACCTCCAAATGGCAGTTCAACCATAATGGACAGGTCTTGTTTCTAGACCCTACGACCTTTCTCTCTACGTGGCCCATCCCGATACCAACAGCTCTGCCCCGCTTCTGGCACACAAACTCCTGCACTCCCTTCTCAAGCCATCCCTCCCTGATGCCTGCAATCCCTCCTTTACATTGTCTCGGGTCAAGTTCTTGCTCCAGCAAGAAACCCAAGAGCAAAAATATTATTAGTGGTACTATACAGGGCCAGAGATTTTACAGCTAAGAGGCACTTGAGATCATCTAGCTCAGTGGTTCCCAATTCTGGGGATTTTATGGTCCAATAAGTTAAAAAACAAACAAACAAAAAGAGACCAAGAACTTTGGGGCAGTTACAAGGTTGCCCTTTGGGTGTTTCTTTTTTGTTTTGTTTTGGGTTTTGTTTTGTTTTTTTGTTTTTTTTTGGTCAAGATGCAGTTGCTATCTGCTATCACCGTCATTTTGTAAAAGAAAGGACACTATAACATCAAAAAATCAGAACAGATGTAACTGCAGATTAAAAGCACGCCTTTGAATGTGATCAGCTTAGTGTGACACTGCCTTGAGTGTCCTTATTTTTCTTAGTTTGATATACACCAATGAAAACTTGGTCATAAACTAGCATAAGTTCTCAGGTGGGTGTTAAAGAACATTAACTTAGTTCAAATCCTACATTTTACTGGTGAGGAAGCTGAGTCACAGGAGTTTACATTATTTCCCCCAGGTCACCCAGCAGATCAGCAGAATCTGGCCTAAAACCCAGGTGTCCTGACTCCTAGGCCAGGCTGGGTGACCACCTATACACTCTGATGTCTCTTGGCTGATTGACCCTTATCTCTCTTTTTTTATTCCCTTTTTCCTTATAGAAAGGCCCCCATTCTCTGTATCAATAAAGGCATTCTTCTGACATTCTTCGTTCCCTGCAGCTTCAGATAAAATGATGAACAGGAGTAAGACAGGGAATAATATTAGTTTTCTCTAATCGACTGACCACTAAGTGCCAGGCATGGTGCTAGGCATTTTACAAATGCTCATTTTAATCCTTTAATAAGCCTGAAACGTAAGTAACAGTTTCTCAGTTTTTTTTCAGGTGAGAAAACTGAAGCACAGAGATCACTTGCCCCATACTGTTCGGTAGTAAATGTTGGAGCCCTGATTTAAAACCAGGTCTGCTTTACTTCAAAGCTCTTTCTTCTGTGCAATCCTTCCTCTCTTGGAAGCAAGAGTGGGGCCTGAATCAATGACTCAGTTCTAGAGTCTCAACTTCTTGCTATCTGTTAAAACATACAGAATCACTGGCATGCTACTAGATCTTTAGCTTTTTGGCTTTCTTTTCTTTTTGTTAATATAGAGCACCCGATACCTACACACATAATTCTTGCCCCATGGTCCCAAGTGTACCCTGGAGATCCAACAGGATGCAGTTTATCAAGTAAACCCAGCCCTCACAGAGCACTTGATAAATTAAAGATGTGGCTGAGACCAAATCTGTGTTTGAACTTAATGATCTCGGTGATCTCTGAAGGTTCCCAAGGATAGTCCCAGAATTGCTCTAATCTGCATTTGTATACATTGATTAGTACTTGTGATCCAGCCCAGTCCAGTCAGCACAGCCTAATCACTGCAAAATGAATGCTGGTACGTGCTTTAATTCCCAGGTTATCTTATTATCTAGAGATATTTGTCCTTATTATTGTTATTCTGGGGAGACGGTGTCAGAAAACAGGGAATAATTTGACGATCCTGGGAAGAAAGATTGAAAACGGGGCTGGCATGAAAATCATTGAAATTTCTTGTTTTGGATTTGTATAGAAATTATTCAGCTGGATAGGAAAAGAGGCATAAAAAGAGGCCCATTTGGAATCCCAATTCCAGAGTAAACCAAAGACACATCACTATGTTCTTACACTAACCAACACAGGCACGTAATCTCTTGGAGGGAAAGGACTGGGTCTTCTTTATCTTTGTCTCCTAAACACACCTAGTGTAGTGTTTGGCACCTAGTAAGTGCTCAATAAATGTTTGTAAAATTAAACGGGATATTTCTGAGAAGAAGGAAATAGTGTAGAGAGCCAATTCAGAAATATTGCACAGAGTCCAGTCAGAGTGTATTTACTGAACACTCACAAAGGTCATACACAAAGGATTAGGGCTGGGCAAACCAATTTGGTATCACCTCAGGTAGTTGTTTCCTGTGGCTACTGTAACAAATGACCACAAATTGGGTGGCTTAAAACAACAGAAATTTATCCTCTTGCAGTTTTGGAGGTCAGAGTTTTGAAATCAAGGTGTCAGCAGGGCTGTGCTCCCTCCAGATGCTGTAGGGAGCTTCATACCTTGCCTTTTCCAGCCTCTCCTGGCTGCTGGCATTCCTTGGCTTCTGGCTCTCACTCTAATCTCTGCCTCCGTCTCCACATGGCCTTCTCCTCCATGCCTTCTCTGTCCACTTGGTAATCCCGAATGGTCTCATCTTGAGATCATTAGCTTAATTATATCTGCACAGATCCCTTTTCCAGATAAGAGTACATTCACAGTTTCCAGGATGTGGACATATCTTTTTGGGAGCCATCATTCAAACCACTACACTTCACATGATGCCAAACTCAGGTGGAAGCGTTGTCTTGGCTGTGCTACAGGCGTGTAGAGAAACACATTGCAACCAGAGAGAAATGAAACAGAGAGGCATACATCTGGGGCATAATATTTCAAAAACTCTTTATTATTCCTTCCTTCCCTTCGTTGTCCTCTCCCCCACTGTGTCACTAATATAGACTCAGGGAAACACAGGGAATGACACACCACTGTGTCACTATTATAGACCCAGGGGAACACAGGGAATGACACCTGGGAAGGAGGAGGAGAAATTCTACACCTGGGAGAGGGAACAAGGAGTCTTTATCTTGCAGGCCTTGAAGGCTTACTGGGAAAGAGGAGGCTAGAGTTAAGAGGAGGAGATAATGTATCTTCCGTCTTTCCCCAATCTGCGCCAAAGTCTTGGAGGGAAGTATGTTGGAGAGGTCTAGGGAAGATAAAAGCACTTCTTACGTGAGGCTTGGGAAGGAGATTACCTCACAGGATGCCTTCACAACAACCTGGAGCTGCTATCTGGCCAAGCAAAGAAAGCACCTGAATTAGCACTCCTGAGCTGCCCATGCATGGAAGAGCCCCACATCATCTCTTCTGTGCCCCAAGAGGGCCTGTGCCAATAGAGGGATCCTACCTGAAGAATCCCACAGTGGAGGCTGAAGATCCCTGAAGGCACAATCTATAGCGCAGGCTGCCTGAGCTGGGAATAAATGGGAACAGCAGCCAGGCTGCAGGGCACACACAGAAGCTACAAGATCAAGCTAGAGCCAATTCACCAGACAGAGATGGAGCTAAGTGAACAGACCACAAGTTCACAGCCACTGCAGAAATCAGCCTTGGATGCCATCAGGGCACCCAGAAACTTGGAGGACATGGAATATCCATTTCTCAGGAATTAGAGGGCAGTACAATGGCCCGAGTCTCTCATCCAAGGATACCTTCTTCCCCACCACCAGGAGGTTGTGTAAACTCTTCCTTCTAGACACCACAAAGCTGTACCTGAGGGGCACAGGAAGAATAGTAGAAAATCAGATAGTCTGCAGTACCTAATAGTCTATTGAAATTGTTGCTTGGAACTGCATTTAACAGTTTGGACTTAGGTATTCCCCAAACCCACTCTGCCCTGGTGACACAGTAGGTTTGGAATGCATAAATAAGATCACATCAGTCATGGCAAATAGGAAAGCTAAATTTTCTTTGCACATTTGTAAGGACTGGTTGCCATGCAAACATGTACAATCATAAAGGTGAAATGAAATCTACCTCAAATATTTGAAAAAATGATCTCACTGTATTCAGGCCAAACATTAGTAGTTTAACATTAGGATAGCCTAATCCTCAGTACTAATGAGATGGAAAAATATAACCTTGCAGAGTTGGAAGAGCATCAATTCTTTTACTCCCAGAAGGGGTGTCCCCAAACCACCCTCTACTTCTTTTCATTTTCTCTTTCATTCGGTTCATTCCATACATACTTAGAGCAGACCTTCTTTCCATGAGGCACTGTGCTAGGTTCTGGGATAAAGAATGAACAAATGGGGGGCTCTGCCCAGAACATGGAGCTATCATTCACAGACCTTTTCTAAACGCACAGTCCAAAGTCTTGGTAAGCTAATAACACCTCTGAAAAGCCTGACACCACTCCCCTGTTCATTAGATAACTATCACGTAATCAAATATTTAATGAAGCCCTCTGATTTTGTGTAGATTCTGTCTGAATCCAACATTTACACTTTTGATCATTTTCTTGACAATATTTTGTGGTCTATTTACAGAGAAAACTGCCTTCATTTATAACAGACAGAATATTTAGGTCACGCCAAGCATTCTTATTTTTTCTTTGTCTGATTACTAAAAAAAGGATTGGACTGAACAGAAAATAGCTAGATAAATAATGCACTGAAACCTCCTGCAGGACGACCGTTTTAGAATTACGCAGGCTTCATAGTGTTATATTCTAAACAACAGGGGGTGAACGCTACGTTCAATTATTATTTAGATATTAATTTCTCCTTCATCTTAGTGGGGGTTAATTGCCAAATCTATGCTTCACATTCTGAATAATTACTCCCTCAATGATGACTATATCATAATGGTCCATTTTAATAAAATTAAAATAATTTCCCACTTATTTTTTTCCACACTGCCTAGAAGTCATGCGAAAACAAAGGGTGAACAGGAAGAGGAAGGACAACGTGAAGTGATGGAACGTGTGTGTAACAGCTGCCTTCACTGAGCAGGGAGAGAAAACTTCATTTACTATCATTTAAATATGGCAACAGCCCTTAAGCTTCTCCCCTGCCCTTTCTATGTTCAATCCAAAAAAAACCCCCACCCCTTTCAAAACTTCCTTTCATAATAATGCCAATCCTTCTACACCTCTGGCCCAGAAGACTCACAAACAAGCGGCACAGATTTTTGTGCGAGTGCAGTTATGGTCTATCATTATTAAATGTCTCCTGGTGGGCGGGAGACACGCTTCATCACGAACAGCCATTCATCAGCACTCACCCAGCCACTCACATCTGACCTCAGCAGCAATAATGCCACATCAAGTAGGCCAACTACCCAGTTTAGCAGCCGAGCAGAGAGCACAAGCTGGCTCCAAGATTAAGTACGCTGCTGCAGGCTTCCATTCCCAGGAGCTCCTCTGGCTGATGTTGTATTGATTGAGAAACTTTACCAGTAAGTATCACAAACAACAATAGCCAGGTCAAGACCGACGATGCCTGAATAGGAATTCCCCACAGAGCGCACTCTGGGCCAGGTGCCGCTCTCTTGATCTGAGCACAGGTTGAATAAGGTTTCCGAGGTAGGAAAGAGTGAGAACCTACAGCTGGAAATGACATTTAAGCAAGTCCACGTGGGAACAGAATGAGAGACAATGATGTAATTATCTATTCCCCAGCTTCTGACTGCGGCAAAAGCCTGTCATCTCTCAGTGTTTCTATATTCTCCAAGCCTTCCACTTCTTGCTTTCAATGCTTGTTTGGGGTCTATGATGCCTAAGTCCAATATGCAAACACAGGCAGCATTCAGGTTAAACAGAAAAGAAATACTGCCATGTAACAATAGCCAAGCCATTTTAATTTGAGAAATCAAAAGAGAACTTTCCAGCTTATAATTCCCCCATACCCTAAGAAATGCATTTAATTTTACCTCTTACCAGGTGAGCACCAAATAAGAGAAATGAGCATATATATTCCATGCATATTTTTATATATGTACAAATCATATTTTTTAACAAGGTTAGAGCTTGTGAAAACGGCCCCTGTGGTTGGGAGAAGCTCCTGCACCATAGTAAGTAAGTACACATGATACCAACTGCAGGCAGTAGGCCTCAGACTCCTGGGGGAAACATTATAGTTCCCGGTACTGATGTGTGCATGTGAAAGCACACACATACACACACATGCACATGTGCACTCTCCCACACAGCTGATGTGATCATTCTCACATCAAACCAAGTCTCATATCACATACGTGCAGGATGGGACGCTGCTCCATTCATAACCAGATTCTATGCTCTGGGAGAAAGATGACACTATTTTCCTTCCAATGTTTCTGTTGATACTAATTCTTTTCTGACCTCCTTTCTCACCCTCCCAAAGTTAGGGTCAATCACTACCTGCTCTCAACTCTTTCTGTCCTTTACACATACTTTATTATCATACTAAATGATCATTACGTGTTTCTAATCTCCCTCGCCTTCTAGACTAGTCCCTCCTCAAAAGCAGATGTTTTATATTATTAATTTTTGCCTTCCTAGGGCTCAGCGAGGTGCCCTGCACATAGTAAGTGCTCAGTAAATCTGTTTCAAATTCAACAGTTGAATTGGACAGGATACAGACAGAGAGTTGTCCATCCAACAACTAATATATCCTTCCCCTTACCAAAAGGACATCAGCTTTTTCAGGGTAGTGATGTACCTAGCTAAAAAAAGATATTTACCTCTTGTCAGATTGAAAGTTTACAGGTTGAGTCTATGTAGAGAGCTATTTTCCTGACTAGAAGAACAGGCTCTGTGGGCATCCACTTCCTGCCCTTGCTTCTTCTTGCAGCATGAGCTGAAAATCTGGGGCTGGGAGTCAGGTAGCCAGTTTCAATGTTAATATCTAGACAAGGAATGTTGGATTATTATTATATTAAGGTTTACAGGATATCAACAACTTTCTTAACTTAAAAAATGCAAGTGGAGGGTAAAAACCAATAGCAAAAACAACTTTGCTTCTGAAGTGATTTTTGACATCCAATTTTAGTGTTAAATCACAATTATCCACCAAGTAGCTTGATAACACTGACTACATTCTATAGTGATTGTTACCAGTTAGATGACCAGCAACCTTTTCCCCCTGAGTCTTACAACCATCATGTCTGTCTCATGGACAGGGAAGGCGATTTATTTTATAGTCACTGAGCATCATAGATCTCATTTTTGGCAACGACAAGAGGACAAACCTCAAAGGACCCCAATCTAGGAGCTAATTTTTCTGTCATTATTCCAATTCAATTCCCAAGTGTGTGGCAGAGATTGCTAATTGCCCTTCAATATCCATAGCCCCCTCTTTCCCTTTTAATATTAAAACCCCTAAAGTTTCAGCTAGGCGCATGGCAGCCTAGCCAGAGACTGTATTTCCATACTCCCTTGCAACTAGGTATGGATGGCCATTTGACTGTGCACTGGCCAGTGGAATGTGAACAGAAGCAATGTAGGAAAATGATGATTCTATTTAAAGGAAGATGATTGTCATTTGCTGCCTCGGTCCCCATTTCTTTGGGGCTGGGTTGTGGGTATAGTGGTGGTGAACTATATTTGATCGTGCAGATTACAGCAACTCCTTGCAACGGGATTTAGCAAACTATGTCCCATGGGTCAAATTCACCACCTGTTTTTATATGGCTTACAAGCTAAGTATGGTTTTTATATATCTAAATGGTTCAAAAATTAAAAGGACAATATTTTGTGACCCACGAAAATTATATGAAATTCAGATTTCGGTGTTCATAAATAAAGTTTTATTGGAACATAACCATCCATTCATTTAGGTTTTGACTATGACTTCTCTTATGCTGCAATGGCAGAGTTGAGTAGCTGCAACAGAGACCAGTTGGCCCACAAAATCTAAAATATTTACTCTCTGGCCCTTTATAGAAAATTTTGCTCACCCCTCCACTAGAGAATGGTATAGCAACAAGAGGGACGGTACCAGGGTCCAACTTCATGAAATACAGCCACTCACCTCCCACGTTGCCTAGAATCTTGGTGTTAAGTGAGATAGATGTAACTTCTACCTTATTCAAACAGTGTTATCTGGTCTTTCTTAAAGCAGCTGAAACAGAATCTTGAATAATACAACTTACTTAAAACACTTGTTAAGTATCGTCAAGGACAAACTACACTCAAACAGAAATAAAAAGGGAAAACTGCTTTCAAATGAAGCAAATGCCTCATACCACAGCCGTTTCCATGAGCGTCTGATGAGTTATTTCCCCAACACATGCAAAAGGGACCATTGCACATTCTTCAACAGTGGAGAATATGATGAAATGGTGCCGGGACCCTGCGCCAGGCACCATTTTAGGATCTTTACGTGTATTAACTCCTTTAATCTTCATAGCTCCCATGTGGTTTGTACTTTTATCATCATTCTCATTTCACAACTGAAGACACAGAGACGCAGAGAAGGTAACTGACTAAAGGTTTCTCTGCTAGCAAGTGGCAGAGCCAGTTTTTGAACCCAGACTCACTCCAGAGTCTGTATATGTAACCACTTTCTATGTCATTTCTAATCTTGGCACAAAGTAATAAGGAGTTGATTCAGGGCTCGTATATTGGCTAGGGAAGTGGAAAAGAGGGAGAAATGGAAATGCAAAGAACTGTGCAGAGAAAGCCTCCAAGACCAAGATGGTGGCATCATTGCGTGCAGAGGAGTCTGGACAGAGAATCTGGAAATAGTCATACTATAAGGAGTCTTAAAGCTCACTCTAGTCTTGTGCTTCCAGACGTGGCTGAGCATCAGAATAAATCAGGAGTTTATTAAAATATGGATGCCATGACCCTCCTTAAATGACCAAATCAGACCTATTCAATCAATATCTCTAGAGCTAAAGAACTTTTTAAAAGCCCTCCAGATAATTTTGTATCTAGCTTGGCAAAAATTTAAGTTAGATATTACTAACTTTTGACAAAGATGCGTAACAACAGTACTGCTCACACGCTGCCAGTGGTAGTGTAATCTGGCATAAATACTTTGGGGGAAAAATACACTTATATACCCTCTGACTTAGAAACTGTATTCCAGAGTATACAACCAAGAGAATTCTTGCACGTATCCACAAGAAAATAAGAACAAATAAGAGTGGATAAAAGCATTTTTGTGTTAGCAATAAAAACGAAAACAAATGTCTATCAGCAGGAGAAAAGATAAATAATGGTGTATTCATATAACAGGCTACTACTATACACAAGTGGAAATTAATAAACAATAGTTACACACATTCAGCATCAATAAATCTCATAAAATAATGTATGGCAAAAAAAGGTAAAGTCACAGAAGTATACATACAATATAACTTCATTGATATAGCTGTACAAAAACAAGCAAAATCAAATAATATTTTAAGAGTATATCTACCTGTAGTAAAATTATAAAGAAAAGCAAAGGAATGATAAAATTCAAGATAATGAATTTGGAAAGAAGGAGGGTTATGTTATGTGTGAATAGTATATGGGTTTTAAAAATAAGAATAATTATTTTTAAAAATAATTATAATTAAAATAAATTTTTAAATAATTATAATTATTTTTTCTTAACTGAGTGGTGGATACACATGCATTTGTTTCATTATTCTATAAACAAGGCATATACATTGTATATATTTATTTGTGTATATGATGGCATTCATAATTTTTAAAATGTAAGAAAACATGGCTCAAGATATGTATATTTACTTCAACATTTTTTGATTATAAAACAGGAAGTTTGAATTTTGATCAGTAGGGGACTGGTTAAATATATTAGGATATACCCATATTATGGAATATCATGTAATTATTGAAAAGAATAAGTCTAACCTCCACACATTGACCTGGGTGGATGTTGATAATACATCAAGAGAAAAAAAGCAAGTTATAAAAAACGTGTACAATACCATCCATTTTAATAAACAACCACAAAAGAACCACCAAATGAAACGCTGTATATTTGTATGTGTTTTGTATAAGCATGAAAAACAAGTATGGAAAGATATGCACTGGTGAAAGGTTGCCAATTGCTTTCCTTTCAGCCATGCTCTCCTTTCTCTTTAGAATTGTAACTAGATTTTATTTAGCCGTCTTACCACTCAGAATAAGATACTACATTTTCCAGCCTCCTTTGCTACGACTGTGCTCATGTAATTCAGTTTCAGCCAATAAGATGTAGACAAAATTGTGTGCTTAATGAGATAACTCAGATAGGAGGAATTCCTCTACCTCTTTTTTATTTCCTCTGCTTTCCTTCTTCTGGCCTTCAGTATGTCTCTGTTGGCTGGAGCTCCAGCAGCCAATAATGAATCAGGAAATGACTTTGAGGATGGCAGCTATGAACTAGGATAATGGAACAGAGAGGCAGAAGCCTGAGTCCCTGATGACACCCTGCAGCCACTACACCAGCCCTGGATATCCTACCTCTGGACATCTTTTAAGTGAGGGAGAAACAAACTCATTTTGGAAGAAGAGGGTGGAGCATTATCAAATTTTTTCTTTATATGTCTGTATTATTTGACTTCTTAAAACAAGCACAAGTTACTTATATAAAGACTCTCTAAATAAGTTTTTAAAAAGAAGTAAAATGAAAGTCTTCTAAGTGCATATGATTGAGGACAAGTTTGGAAACCTCCTCTCTCATTTCACAGGTGAGAAAACTGAGGCCTACAGTTCATACAGTGAGTCAGAGGAAGGGCCAGAACTAGAACCTAGATCTTTGGGCTTCCAGTCCAGTGCTCTTTCTTTCATAGCAGAACAGAAAATATGTTAAAATGTGAGACTCTGAGAAACCTGAAGCTTGGCAGAATCAAAGCAGAAATAGCCTGGTTTCTGATAGGTTTCAGGGTTGTGTGGAATATCCAAGTGCCTAATTCAAAAAAAGATGATTAGACAGAAGGCGAGAGCAGGTTTGAACCCAGATGAAATAACGGTTTTATTCTAGAACTTTTTCTATGTAAGATTTGGCATTGTTTTAAGTAGTAAAATCTGTCTAGTGATTTAGACATATGACAAGCTTCAAAACATTAGAAACCTTTTATTTTCTGACTTATTGGGAAAAAAGAACATTCCATCCAAAGCTTGACATATGAACTTCCTTTCCTCTTTACTAAAGGAATATTTTAAATTCTTAACTGTGAACTTGCAGATAAAGTTAGATAATTAAACAGTATGATATAAATTGAACAAAATATAGTTTTAAGCACTTAAAAAGGAAACACAGTCTTCCTTCTGTACCTAAAATGGAAGTCAATTTAGGGTCATATTTTTGAACTCGGAATTCCTACACATTTCCGAAGTTTTACTTTTGTGTCTCATTAAATTTTTAGTCTCCAGGAAATGATTTGCATAATGCTCTTATTCAACTATGGAAACTTCAGTAAGCACAACGATTGGACTATTTCAAGGTTAAAATATAAAAATTAAGATTAAAAACCATTTGAGCTCACTCAAATTCATTGCTTTTCATCACACATTAGTGTAGTCACTCTTGCCTGCTGTGGACAATCCAGCGACGGGAGTTGGCCATTCTACCTGCTCCTTTACTAACATGGGCCTCTCTCATTTTCATGAGAGTTTCATTTTGCTCTCTCAGAGTTGAGAAAACATTTTATAGAAATTCTTTGGTGCTTTTTCAAATCATCAGCTCAAACCATGTAAAGAAATGCTAGTTAGTTGCTAAATGTTGACTTTTTCTAAGTTTATTTCTCATACATAAAAGTCACAAGTGTTACATAGACATTATGAGTAGTTCTTAATGGTTATTTCATTGAAACTGAGCCTCCCCCTTCTACTGTCATGGAGTAAGAGCCCACTCCATCATTTCTACAATTCTAGAAAATGGAAACACCTAAATTTCATTGTTACTAATGCAAAATCAATATCATGCGTTATACAGAAGTCAGAAAAACAATACACTGCACTTACAGTTTTTCTTATTTTCTCTAAAATGTAATCAACTTCTTAATAAACTAAGAAGCTCAGGACATAAAGATGTGAGTGTGTGGTAGCACTTCAACATTTTAGAGAACACATGTTGCTAATGGCCTTTCTACTCATCTCCCTTCACTCACACACATACCTGTGGGACAGAGCACATATTGAACTTGAGTATCAAACACCAGAGCCAATTTATGGCAGGTGATAAGGAAACAGTCTTACCTCTAGAAGCAGTTCAAAGGCACAGTGTTTAGTAGGTATTTTATAGGCCATATGTCCAATACACTGCAAGACATCTGTAGTTGCTCAAACTAAAAGTCCTTCACTAGGGATGTGCTCCCATTCCGTGTGTGTGTGAGTATGTGTGTGTGCATGGATGTTTGCTCACGCACACATATGTGTATATGCACAAAAGGATGCCCAGCAGAATATCCCTTGGGAATCTTAGAGGAAACAGCTTTGATTGTTGGCTCTGCATCCTTCTCTATAAGACATTCAGATGAGCAACATCCTAGATGCTTTGTGCTGAGTTCTAGGCTCAACATGGGCAAACTGACTGTGTGATCTCGACCCATTCCCTCCACTCCTCTGGCCTCAAGTTTCTCATTTATCAGATTGGAGTGGCACCACTTTCTCTACACAGCTCACAGGCCAGTTTGGCAGTGAGAATGAATGTGACCAAGCCCTCTGAAAACCTGATAGCACTATGAAATCGAAGGCACCCTCACTGAGGACAGACTTGGCAAGAGGAGGTAAACTCCATGTCCACTGCCCGACAAGGTCACCATACAACCATCGCAGAGCCATTTCTTAAGCAAGGAGATGAGTCACATAATGAAAGGTCTTAAGTCACATTTAGGAAAATAAAACAGGCCTACCGTTTTACGGCCTCTCTGTGTGCCAAAGACACGATGTCCACAGACAGAAGGAAAAAGGGCCCGTGGCTCTGGCAAGCCCTTTTATCACCATCCCAATGAGCCTAGAGGGGCTGCCCCAGACCCAGAGTGGAATGCCTCACCCCCCTTCCACAGCCCACTTCGTGCATCACCACACTGTAAAGTGTTCACCAGTTTTTACATGAATAAAATAAAAATTAAGTTTCCTGGGCGTATATGGTTAATCACAGTAAGTCTGTGTTAATATTTCCTAATCATAGTGACCTTAGCCTGCCAGAATGCACAGGCCCCTAATCCTCGCTGTAATGTTTTCTCATTAGCTACGCGGCATTGCCACACCAGTGGCAGCAACCAAGCTCCGCCTCAGGCACCACTGGAATTAATTACTAGAAGAAACACTGCTGTTTTGAATTGTCATCTTGAATTTATCACTTGCCACTTAATGTAACTCATCTGACCTAATACCTCTATCATGTCACCAGGGGCCTTGGCACAGGTTTCACCAGGGTAATAGCAGGGGGGTTCTGTATACCTAATGTGGCTGAGACGCCAAACACACAGCTGCTGGAGGCCTGGTTAAAATCCCACCCCCGAGGCAAAGCGTGCTAACAATGCCCCTAGCAAATTGCAGATTCACCACACGTCATGTTCCATCTGAAGCTAAAGTGATTCAAAGGTAGGCCCGATACATCTAATTTCTGCTGCTTGGAGAAGATAATCTTTCATTTCTTTCGATGTAACAGCCCTCACCATTGGTTTCTCTCATGCTATGTTTTTGAACATAATGAAAATGGCTATTCATGTAAGGAAGGAAAAGGGGCTCTGGGAGACCTGTAGTGCTAGGTCTGGGGCCATTTTCATATAAATTCTGAAGAAACTGCTCATTAAATTACTCACACAAAGCAAGGCAATTTCACCATTGGTGATGTTTCCCCAGAAAAGGAACAAAAGTGTAACCCAAGTTGAAATCTGTGTTGTACTTTTGTGGGGCTACAATTTCCCATGCACATGTGAGAATTATTCTGTACATTTAAAAAGAGAATTACTGATCTGGTTAGTTCCATTAAGCCTGAGAAATTATTTCAGTATGAAAAATAAGCTTTGATGCATGCTCTGAACAATAGCCCTCTTCATCAAATTTTTATCTGTAAAAACCATATACTTGAAACCAACATTTTCCAAATTTTCTGCCCATTTTGGATTTGCCTAAATTTCATTATTTTCATTTTAAAGTTACTTTCAGTTGTCCTATGGTTTTTATTTCAAAACATGACATATACATGCATACATGTGCATGTGTGCATATTTATGTATAAATTCTAGCCCCTAGAAGCTCACGGACGTAATAACATAAGACCGTAAGGTAACACCAACGCATGAAAATCCTACTGATGAAATAATAAGTAAAACAGATTTACTTTGATAATGACAATTCCCAGCCTATTTCATAGACAAAAACATTTCCTTTGGTTACCATATGCTACACACTATGCATAGTAAACTTGGGAAGATGTATAATGCAATATAAACATTAATAGTTACACAATTGTGTTGTTTTAGAAAGACTATTTATAGAGAAAACACAAAATGCCTCCCCAAAGTATACTTAGACCTAAGCCACCATAATCTTCCTGCTCATACAGCGGGAAATCTAATACACCGGCTCAATAAACCTGGAGGAAACAAAGGTTTTATGTAGCATTAAGTGTCACAATATTAAAATGTCCATATTACTTTAAATTGCTCTTATAAGCTTCTTTTTAACAACCCAGAAAGTTGAGTGCCATTATGAGAAGAATATTGTCCTATATGGTAAAGAGTAGAGAAGGAAAATCAGAAAACTCGCCCCTTCACCTGTGTTGATCTCTGATTAATACCGCTGGTGCTTTTACACAAGGGTCTCTCCTATTTTATACTGTTTTGAGTTGTCAGGGTACGTTCTGCCAAAGGTGACATAACATTTAAAAGGGTATCAAAAAGCCTTGACGGCAATGCCAGCTCAGCCATATAACCTCTTTCTAAGTTGGTTTCCTTTCCTGTAAATGTAATGTGTGCCATGAGCTATTGAGGCTATAATTAGAGATTGTAAAGCTCTTTCAAAATACCAAGTCCTTCATCCCACAAATGCTCATTACAAATGGTAATGTAGCAAAAACAAAGATTACCACCCCTGGAAATGTAAGTTTCCCCCTAACAGGGACAGTAGCTTTAGTGGGTTTTGCAGAGAGTCTAGCACTCTGTAGCTGCCTAATTAATACCTAATGACAATGATGAACCACTGGTGATATCTGGCCAACTAATTGGGGTTTTATAGTATCTCAGAAAGTTTCAACTTAATGGCCATTAAAATAGAGTATCTTCTGTTTCTATTGCACCTGCCAACTCCCCAAACTTTCTGCAAACAGAAATTCATTAACTGAGGTTCTTAAATGACATATTAATGATACTAAAGTACATTTGAAGTCTTAAGAAATACCCAGGGTCAATAAACTAATCGTGCCTTTTAAGCACCAATTTCCGCCTTTTTTGTTGCTTGTGCCAGCTCAGGCAAGGAGGCCTGGCAATTGTACACTGGGGTTGGTGGATCCAAATCCACTGGGCTGTCTTTTACATTCCTCAATGTTAGGGTGAGTGGAAGAAATGTTCAATAAATACACAACCTTTCAGAGTTGTGTGAACTGTTGGACTATCAGACTCCATGTTATTCACACATAAGGAAGCATGACACTTCTAAAGGACTGGGGTAGTTTGCATACAGGTGATGGCAAAAATCCTTCTCCCTCTGTGCAGATGGCTTGGAGACTGAAGCCTTCAGGGAACTCTGTGGCCATGCCTTACAGTAAACCTCGTGAGCTAGATTTTCTTTCCTCCATCCTTTTGGAATAGCCAAATTGTTAACTTTCACAGTCCCATATCCATACAAACCCCCTTCAGGCAGGCCTCAATGCAGAAGCTCTGTGAAATCTTTTGCTGACCTTAAGATATTTTTAAATGACTTATAATGAAATGTTTTAAAATCCCAACTGTTAGCATTAAAAATGAACCAGGGCATGCTGGGAATCAATGGTATTTAGTGCTGCTGCCTTGTAAAAAATCAAATCCTAAATGGTTCATCCTAATGTTATTGGCAGATGTGGTTTTATACTTTTAAATTTCTTGGAGTTGCTGGAAAGGAAAAGAGAACATATAGATATGCCTATGCAGATGAAATGACATAAAATACCTGGCTGGAAAGCGAGGGGACTTGCTGTGGCTAGATTACTTGTTATTGAAATAGGGACCTAGAGCAAAGGAGAAAGCATATCATCTGCAACTGAACGTTTTCAATTCCTTTTATCGTGCTTGGTCATTCTCACCACAACATATACATTGGGATGAAAGATTATTTTACAGCCTAAGTGAAAGAAATGCACATGCAGCATGTACTCTGCAAATGGAGACCCTGTTGTCTCTCACCACTTTGAAATGTGGCAAATCTGTAGCAGTACCTACACATTCACCAAAATGGTTTTTTTCTGTCACATTATTCCCTTTCATCTTAATATCCAACTTCATCACAATTAACTGTAAGAGCCACATAGTCCATGACTGCATACTCCTAGGTGATAGCTGTCACAGGGGTATTTAACATCAAATATACTGTTTCTTTCTTGACTAGAAATACAATTATAGAAGATGCGCATTTTTTATTTCCTGTTCAAAAACAGTTGTAAAACAATCATATCCTATAGCTTAAGAATCAAAGACAAATATGCCATTAATGGAAGCTGTACCCACAATGTAAACAACTCTAATATAATTAAATCTTCCAACTGGAACTTGCTAGAGCAGGAAGTCGGCATTAAAGGACACAGCTCAGGACAGCCGCTTCTCAAAGCTGCTTCCCTGAGCAAGGATGTTCTGCACAAGGGTCCGTAGACATATATTCCTGGCCATATATCTCTGCCTTGCCCTGGGTCTCCGAGGACCAGCATAAACCCTCCCACCTCCTACCCTGCCTCTTGACTCATTCATAATATCGTATTTGGAGCCAAGAAGAGGGAGATTTCATACAAAATATTTTTTCCCCACCTGGAAAACAATCTACCTAGAAGCTTATTCCTGGCGCTGATGACTGTGAGGCTGGGCTCATCGCAGCCATTGTCATGCAAGCACAGTTGTAAGTAATAATGTGGCCTTTAATGACGGAATGATGGACCTGCCAAACACTTGCTCCTGCCGTAGACTGCTTGCATTTCCCTGCTGGAGAGCACAGAGATGCCCATCTGGGAGTTATTAACATATCCTCGTCAATTCAGAACGGACTTTAACATAATCCATATTTGTTGGAGAAAGTCCAACATCAGCTTGAGAACAGCAGTCACGTGCCTCAATGACACATTTCAAACAGCACACACGGAGCATGCTTGGGCAGCTAAGCAATTCAGAAATGCAAATAGCTGAAGCACTCTCCTGACTAGATAAAAAGGACAAATCCCTTTTGGCAAGAGACTGGATGTCCTCCTAATGTCGCAGAAAAACAACCAAACCAGGAAATATACAGATTCCAGGGGTATCGATTTGGGTTTGATAGGTTGCTGGGAAGGTGTCTCTGGGTTTATTCCGATCATGTTGGTGCAATCCATCTCCGGTCGCCCCTGGACTTCAGTGGCTGTCAGGCAGAGCTGTTTGTCTGGGATGCAGGAATACAGATGCTCTTAAGCCAACAGTGTGGCACACTGTTCGCCTGCTTGTTGACACGTATATAAGCACACACCTCTCCCTTTAGAAACACAACAAAGAGCTATGGGTTCCATTTCAACTTCATCTCTGTTCTTGTTCTGAACTAGTTATCTACAACAAATGCATCCCTGGAAGAGGCTGGATTGGTTATGCCCCTAAATGTGAGTCCTCAGGAAATCAAATTCTATCAAAATATCATGTAAGGGCTCTGGAAGTTATCTCCAAACTAGGCACTGATCTTTGTGGATACAGAATGCACTCCCACCAATACTTTCTCAATGATTTTAACATTACAGTTCATCAGTTAAATTCCTTTGGTTGATAGATATTATTAGTGGTATCTGTGTTTTATACATGAAATAAATTAAGGAATAAAGGGAGAAAAGCATTTCCTTGAGGCCACTACCCATTCCTATTGATGTGGATTTTGGTGAAACTGCAACAAAACCCTATTTTTAGATTATGTAAACCAAAGCCAAATGCAGATTCTCCCTTCAAATATGTAAATAGACTCACAGGGCTGAATTGCTAGATAGTAATGTCGTACCACTGTCAAATTTTCTGCATTTGATAATTATATTGTGGTTATGTGAAAGAATGTTCTTGTTCTTAAGAGATACATGTTGAAGTATTTAGGGATAAAGAGTTACCATATCTGCAACTTTCTCTTACATAATTCGGCGAGACAAGAAATAATAATGAAGAGATACACACTGAAAGAGAAAACAAATGTGGCAAAATGTCCATGATTGGTGAACCTAGGTGGTGGCCACATGTGTGTTCCTTGCACCATTTTACAAATTTTTGGTAGGTCTGAAATTTTCCAAAATAATAAGTTGGAAATATAATAGATTCACAAATACTAATACAGAATTTAAAAAAAAAACAGAATTTACTGTTTGGAAACTTTCTCTTGTTTACTGTTTTTTGCTTGATGATGACATTTTGTATAAGGGTGGAATCTCCTGGAAGGAGAGGAAGACAGAGTAAGAAAAACTGAGGGGAAACATCATACTGAGGGACAGGAGAATGAGGTGGAAGAGACGAAGAAAACAGGAGGAATGAGATAACAAAGAACACAGAAAAGAGGAGAACGTGCACCTCAGTGCAATTCTCAGCCACAGCAACACCAGGAGCAGTCAGGGCAATGCCCTGAGGCTGGGAAGAAGATGGTGAGGGCTTTGGGGCAGAGGTCTCAGCCGAGTGGAGGGATGATGGGAAAATACCACCCTCTTCCAGCAAGCAGAAGTGGGTTGGGCGGCCCAGCTGCTAATGGCAGCACGAACTTTCTTCCAGTAGGGAACAGAATTCAGCCACAAGGCAACCTGCAGGCTAGACGAAGGGTTGTGCCATGACGCTGGACACCGTCAATGCCAGGAAGGGTGCGCCCCCCATGCCCCTTCCTTGGTGTGGGAACTCATTGGACCCTATTGGGACAGAAGGGGCAGGGCTGGCAGGGAGGGGTGCCTTTAGCCTTTTGATAAGTTTCTACCTTTGTGTCAGGGGACGCTGACACTGTGGGCAATCATTAGTCAAATCCATTTCACCTGCCTTTACTAATCAAGGTTGTTTTCATTGTGCTGAAGACTTGCCTGCCCTCCAAGCAGCACGGAGCCTAAACAATAAGATGTTTGCCTGAGTTGTCTTCTAGGAACTTGGAGTCAGCTGTGTCTAGTTCCAGTGAGCTGGTTAAGACTGGATAAGACCATGGACGCTCCAACTGGGCATGCACGAGTGTCCCCTGAATGACCTTTTGAGATCAGAAGGGAGAAAACGTCACCCTTGATGATGCTAAGCACGTGCAGAGGCCTATAGCTCACTTACACCTGCGCAGAGGGAGGATTACTGCACTCTCTTCTAATCACCTTTCCCTGCGCTCCCCACACCCCTTATGCTCCAGACCGCCCTGCTTCTCTATATTCATCCCATAAATACCCCATCCCCTTGCCCTTGGGAAGGCAGATCTGAGGCTTGTTCTCCTGTCTCCTCACTTGGCTGCCTTGTAAAGAAACTCTCTCTTGGCGTCTCTGTTTTAGTTTGCTGAGCAACGGGCAAACTGAACCTGGTTCAGTAACAATGGTGGTGAAAGACGTCACTACAATTGTTCAGCCAGAAAGAGTGTCTGTAGGAGTGAGTAGCCATCAGATATAAAGACCTGGGGGAAGAATACGGCAGGGACAGATGGGGAGCATGCGGATAAGAAGTCTGGCGTGTGGGAGCCACAGCCCAGCTGCGGGTCTTTCCGTTCTATGGCTACACCCATTTGGGTGAGTCACTCCAACAAGCCGCCCCAGTGAAGAGCAGCTTTGGGGATACCTTTCATCTCTGAATTCTGTGGGGAACCTTCCACTGTTGGCTCATCAGCATCCGTGGCCAGAAATTATTCCCAAAAGCCAAGGGAGCCAAAGTCTGTTTGATCTTGAAAAGAAACTGAGGCAGGAAAAAGTTGAAAGAAGCTGCTTGCCTTTGTCTTATTTGTCATATTCTCCCAACAGTTACTAAATAGTTTAGAGCAATACTATGTATTCCCAAGGAAAGAAAGAACCTCAAATAGAATTTCAAAATTCACTGTCACGATCAAGTAACCAGGGTTAAACAAAATACCCTGAGAGTTCATAGACCTACAAGCAGAGGAAACGCTGGGTCTGTGTTCCCTCCCTACAATTCACCCCGTCCCCACTCTCAGCATCATGATGTCTTTGTGTGAGATCTTCTAGTTTTCTGCTCCACTTGACATTCACTTAAATCTGATCTTCCTTCTAGAAAAATATTAGGAAGTGAAGATGAGGATTTGTTCTGGGCCCTGCGCTATCCTGGAGATGGTCCTGGCCAAAGAGGCAATGGGGGTTCAAAGAAAGTCTGCTCAGGAATCAGGGCTGGATCTGTGTCCTCTGTGGTTTTCTCCCACGCAGTTCAGGACATGCTGCTCCTTTGATGCAGTGGTATTTTGCACGGAACATTCAGTAGGATGAGACAGTGGGTTTTCCATGCAGACGCTGAGGAAAATGCCAAATGACTAATATAAAAGCTTAGCCCGAGAACTCACCATAGCACATTGAAAGTTACATCCTAGGGACATCATGTTTGTTCTTTTGAATATGGCAACTCTTTAGCCAAAGGCAGCAAATGAGGAGCCTGATCCTTCACACGATGGGGAGGTTTGCCCAGTTCACACTGTGAGGCAAATATATGTAGAATATTGCCGGTTCAAGCTACGTTGCTGCCTCGTTAGGGTTATTTCATATTTTATTTGAAACCTGAATTTCTCACAAAAGCATAGCAGAGGGAGAAATACAGTCAGTTGCCTAAAGTAAGGAGAGGCATGAGTGCCACCTCCCCACCACCTGCCAAGATGCCCGGCCTCACATACGCTTCGCTCTCTCCTTCCACACTTTGCCCTGGGTTGGCTGCACTTCTCTTCATGATCCTATGGAAGACTTATTCCTACAGACATCTCCTAGCGCCTGTGCCACGGGCGTTCATACTTGTAGACTGGCAGTGTTGAAATAAAACCCACGTCTAAGAGAGCAAGATACCAGCAGACATCTTAGTTCCCGTCTGTTTAATCCTCAAACCTGGAGTCATAAGAGAACAACACACAGGAACACTGAGAGGTTGGATTCTTAAGAAAGATTTAGAATCTAGAATTCTGCGCAGTAGACCAAAGCAATCTGGATAATACAGAAGGTTCTGCAAGGGGGTGGAAAAGTCACCAAAGGCTTCCTGTGAGGATGTGCCCATTGCTTATGTCCAGCCCTACAGAGCAACACCCTGGCCTTTCTGGGAATAGCCTCAGGTCTTGCACCCTGCAGGATGCACACACATCACGCTGACCCACATTTGAGACTTCAAAGTGTAATCTGTCAACCATGGTTTGGAACAAACTAGGGTTTCACGACTATCTTGAGGTGGCAGAGTATCTGGTAAAAATCAAGTATAGACCATTTAATAGGGCAATGTACTTTAACATGTAAGATATGTTGTTTTAGTGGCTTGTGTGCACTCCCACCATAACAATAGAGTGCCATAAGGTCAAAGAAGAGAGAATTTCATTTCTAAGTCATCACTCTACTTCTGCTTCTTCAAGGATACAGGGACAACTATCCACTTCTTGCAGTAACAGATTTCCTCACAGGATTGAGAGCTACGATTCACTGGATTCTGTAGCTGTGGTCTCTTCCCTTGGGGCTAAAGTCACACCAAATGACAGGAAGATGCCACTTCCACTCTTGTAGTTAAGGAATCTGTTTCTTTTCTCTCTCTCATGAGGAACAGATGGCAGCCCTTGCTCCCTGGTTCCACCTATAGGTAACAGACAGTCAAGCCTATGTGTGAGACAGACATCTCTAGTCCCCTGTCTCAGTCAGAATAGACCAGGACAGTCGCTCAAACACTTCAGCCACATCGGAATCTCCTGGAAGACTTGTTAAACCATGGGATGCTGGGCCCTGCCCCAGAGTTTCTAATCAGTAGGTCTAGGGTGGGGTTGAGAATGTACATTTCTAACAAGTTCCTGGAAGATGCTGATGGTGATTGTCTGGGGACTGTACTTTAAAACCACAGGGATAGGTTATGCTGCAGTAACAAATGACCCCCAAATCTCAGGTTTATTTTCCATTCATGTCTCAGGTCTGTCACAAGCCAGCTGTAGCTCTGCTCTGTGTCATCTCCCCTCCAGGACTAGTGATGGGACAGCCTCTGACTGGAACATTGCCAGCCCCATGGCAGAGGGCAAAGAGGATATGGTAAACTACTGATTGGCTCTTAAAGCTTTGGCTTATGTTTCAGTGGTTGAAGTAAGTCACGTGGCCAAAGCTGATATCAGTGGCAAGTGAGGGACTGAACAACTGTGTGAGTAATTGCACAGTCGGCCACATCCTCCAGTGTCAGTTATCTCCTTACTGTGGGAGTAAATGAGCTCAAGTTTTGACTGGACGAATGGCTGTGCTTAATAAAAACTGCATTTCTCAGATTCTCCTGCAGCTAGGTATCGGCCAATACCAATTATAGCCAATGGGATGTAAGCAGAATGTTGGATAGTCTTTCCAGAAACCTTCCTGATAGGAGAGTATGTAACTGCCCTTTGTCTCCTTCGCTCTCTCTTTTCTTCATTCCTTTCTCCATCCTCTTGCCTACAATGCTGATCCTAGTGTTTTGGAGCATGAGGTCAAGGCCATGCCACTAATAGAAAAGATATAAGGCGTACTGTGCACCAAACCAGCCCCAGACTGCCTACCCACACTTCCAGATGAGAGAGAAATAAAATTCTATCTTATTTAAACCATTGTTATCTTAGGTTTTCTGTCCCTCACATCTGAATATAATCCTAAGTAATACACCCTAAGAAAGGCTTTCTTCTGAAGTCTGCTCACTTCTGTCTGCAGCTTCTTGTGTTCTGTTCATCCCTCCATCAGTGATTTTATGAGCTTCTGAGGCCTATTTCTTCCCTTCACCCCTTTTTGACTCATTCTTAACAATGCAGTGAGAATGTCTGCAGAAGGAGGTCAACTATAGCTTCATTCCTTCTAGGAACATAGACAAGACTGTGGATGCATAGACTGATGGTGGGGAAAGTGACAACAAAAAGGAAAAGCTTGTTTGGCTAGAACTTTCCTAAGGAGCTTCCAAAACAGTCTTCATCATGTAGCAACAAAGATGACAAGGTTCCTCTTTATTGCCAAACCCTCCCCAGCAATTTGGGAGCATTTCTGATGTCTGAGTTTAGGTGATCTGCGTGCCACTCAACCCCTCGTTTGCCCACAGGAGAAATGACGTGGCATAAATGTTTAGAGATGATTGTTAAGAGGCCCATGCTCCTCTCCTCTGCCTTCGTTTATAACTCCCTGTACCCTTCTCTGCACTCTCTTTGTCAGGTCTTTCCACACTCTGCTGTTTGTACCACCTTCACAGTCACTGTGTCTTGTCCACATCTCCCCACAGACAGAGGGAGCAGCTGGAGAAGAGGAAAGAGGGGACTGTTAACAAAAATCACAAGGCTGGAAAGGGAGAGAGTGGGGAATCAAGTGGGAGAAGACCAGCCCCAGAGCTGAAAGGGCTTTTTCTGAAGGAAAGTCAGAGCCATTCACATTCAAGGCTTTGCCAGGACACAGTAAAGAGCTTAAGAAATTAAACTGGAAGTTCTGTCAATGCACAGAAATAAGCTACTAATTTAGTTACACACATGTGGTTTGTAAACTATAAATACGTACATGTCTGTCTACTTTTAAGCCATTTATTTGTTGGAGGTATTTCACATGCAGAATCTTTTGCATTAGAACATCATCAGTCATCTAATGATATAGAATGTCCCAAGAGGACAATGGTTATATTTCTAAAAAATAAGCAAACAAATGTCAAAAACTAGTTTTCACTGTCAAATAAATTTGAGAAGCACCACATACAATATTCTCCTAGAAATTCACAATGTATGTTAGCATATTAAAGGCTCTAAGAATTTCTGGAGTAAAGGAGACCATTTATTTCTTCATATCCAAACTTACTGAACCGTAGAATTTTTTTCGAGTATAATATCTATTAATATCCTATGAAATGTGTCCTTGAAACACAGCTTGGGAAACTGCCTCAAGAGAATAAAAGTTTTATGTGCTACATGCTGCCTTATTTTTTGTAAAAAGAGTTACTGCCACCTGCACTCTTGTGAATATTCATAACCTATTGACATTTCAGTGGGACCACATGAGAATTAAACAGAACAAAGCAGTGCTTAAAATCACATGCCAGTAGCAGAAAACTTGCAAAATTTGGTTTATTCCATCTGCCCGAGACTCAAAACTATACTGTAAAAGTTAATTTAGAAGTAAAATAAATCAACTAAAATAGAGACTTAACCATGATTAGTAATTAATAATAAAATAACAAGCGAATACATATCTGAAAATGTCTAGATGTGAAGAGACCATGGCAAGGAGGAATGATTTTGATCAAGTTACACAAAAATGAAAAAACACAGAGAGTTTGGAAGGATACAGTTCACCTTAAGTATGACATTAGCCTAGGGCTTTAGTGGCTCAGCATCCTTCTCTGCCCAGAGGCAGCAGGAACTAAAAAGAGCTTGGGCCTTGGAGCCCACTTATCCTATAAAGCCATGCATTTATTGCTATTACAACAGTTCCCAGAGTGCACTGTCATAATTATTTTTTGGTGGTTTACCTTATTATACTGTGTGATTCCCTCAGAGCAAGTGTTACCTCTTCCTGCTCTCCTGGTCCCCAGTGTAGGCCTTCAAAAGTAGACACATAGTAGGCATTCAGTAATATTTGTTGAACAAATATCTATGAGGGCTCTCAATACATATGTATAACCAGGCCGAATCTCGGTGAGTTAATGGGACTGGGAGGGTTTACAACTACACATCATGTGGCCACACAACCATGGCAGAGGGAAAAAGGAAGAGAAAACAAAGGTTTTACTAACTGAACAATAATGGTTGCTTCTGGGACGGGGAATTGGATGAGTTGGTGGTCAGGGTTAGGTGGGAGATTTATTTTTCATTCACATCCTTTTGTTCATCTGGATTTTATCCCATGCTAATGTATTTCCTATTCAAAAGTTAATAAATAATATTTTAAAGTACCCATGAGTGACTACTGGAGTATGAGTTCCTGAATGCCAGCAACTAAAGAGTCTATTTTAAAAATTTTCCCCTCTGCTCACTAACCACCATCTAGTATCGGAATAAAAATATTTATTGGTTGAATAGCTTCTTGCTGGGATAAGTAAGAAGCAAACTGAATCCAATTCCTCCACAGAAGGCCTCAAATCTACTTTTCCAGGCTTGGGTCTTACCTAGTACAAGCCCTCACTGAGCCACAGAAAACTCCTGCCATTCTCTGAGCACCTCACACACTCTTCTGCCTGTGTTTGGACAGTCTCTGCCTGGAGAAGCCCTCCCCATCCTTAGAGGGTCAGCTTAAACGCCTGGTCCTTTCACGAAGGCTTTCCTAAAACCCTCACCAACAATCAGAATTAATCCCCCAGTTTCTGTTCCTCACCATCCATTTCACCTTATTTAATGTGCTTCATTAGCACATAACTTACCATAGAGCTGGACGTATGTAATCGCCGCAGAGCAGTGCTCATATCGGGAGGCTGTGGAGCTGTGGAGTAGTAGCTGTGTGCACAGGCTGTCAAGGCAACCCCAAAGGTTCAAATCCTGCTTCCACAGTGGAACTGGGACCTCCGGAGAGTTGCCTCAGTTTTCTCACCTGTATGATGGTAGGCTTAGAACCCATTGCAAAAGGGTTGTTTTGAGGATTAACTTTATGTGAGACCTGAGACTGGTAGTAAATTTCAAACCCAGTAGTAAATTTCAAACTTCGGTATGTATGTAAAGTTCACCTGAAAAATTCCGCTTCCGGCTCCCATCAGCAGTTCTGTTTCAGTATGCCTTGGGCAAGGCTGGCTTGGAAAAGTGCACTTAAGGAGTGCCCACTCAATTCTGCACAGGGGCTCTCTTAGACTTGGATTTTAGAAACATTATACACAATCAGTAGTTTCTAACTTCTGATATACATATTAGAATCACCTGGGAAAGTTAAAAAAAAAAAAAACCCCGTATAAAGCCAGAGTCCCAACCCCAAGATTCTAATTTAAGTTTTCTTAGATAGACCTGGGATATCAACATTTTAAAAATAGTTACCCAGGTGATTCTACCATGCAGCCAGGGTTGAGAACACTTGCACTAACTGTCTCCATGTTGCTTAAGACATTAAAATATAGCTGAAATGGATTCTCCTTGAAATAGATTATATATAAAAGTAAGGATTCTGAAGACTTGGTTCCTATTTAAATGAATAAAAAATCAGAAAAGATAAATATAATCCCAGTATACAGTGGTCAAATGACCATTCCTGCTGCATTAGTTTGTCTTAAAAACTTATGAGACATGTCAATTTGTGAGCCTCACCCAACATCAGAACACATCCATCAGGAAAGGGAAAGCAGTTGATTGGCAGTGACATTTGCAATGCACCTATTGTTTGATACATGCAGTTCTTAACTTAGAACATTTTCGTTAAGTCCACGCTTTATTAACTGCTATGAGAGTTTTAGGCACATATTCTCGTATTTAACAATGACAAAAGAGTATTTATGTTTTTAATTGAAAGAAGCAAGCAAATCAATCTCACCAAGACATCAATCTTTGTATATATATCCAGCAAACGAAATTTCTAAAGATTGTCGGTTTTGATTCTGTAATCTTCCAAGAATTTCAGCAAAAACAGACTAAAGTAGAACATGAAATGAATCATCAAGATAAAAGGGCAAAATTGTTAAGGACCAACAGATTTTGTTTATTTTAAAGCCAATCTGAAATATCCTGCTCTTAAAAAAAAAAAAAAAAAAAAAAGACAACATAGAACTTCCCTAGCGGCCCATGGTTAAGACTCCACGTGTCCACTGCAGAGGGCATGGGTCCTATTCCTGGTCGGGGAAGTTCCGCATGCCACACAGTGTGGCCAAAAAGAAAAAAAAAAGACTTAAGGTAGAAAGCAAGTAATGTGTTTGAAGTGGACAATATTATTGATCAAAATGAGCTATTCTAGGTACCTAATGGCAGTAAAAGCTATAAATGTATAAGAACTAAAGAACAAGTCATTTATAGAGAGCTGTCAGGAGAGAAAGTGATGTGATTACAATAAAGTGAGAATAAAATTTTTCCCATTGTGGGTTTTCATAGAATTTCAAGTATTAAATAAGACATGAAACTATCATCAATGAGATAATTTCACTCAAATCTGAAAAATTATACACACAGTTTTATTTCACAATATGCAGGAAACTAGCCCCTAGATTGAGTATAGTAGCAGCTCACTCATTTGGAATCATGAATTGAATCATTCCAAACTTTAAAACCAAGCCTTCTTTTTCAGAGAACTGTTTTTGGATTCATTATGTGAGTGCTCTGCAGTCAAACCTTGGGTGTTACATTGGTGGTTTTGTTCAAAGCCCACATGGTCATCTGGATTTCTATTATACTGTATTCTCTAGAATATTCCTGGGACTTCAAAGTCAGTGAAGCACCATGGAAATACCATATTTGGGCAAGTAGTTCTTCACCCAGCACTTCTATGTATAGCCCCCAAGCATGTCAACACCAAGACACCAAATCCCTTTTTTACTCTAATCTCAATGCCATGTGTCTTCAAATATTTAGCAATAAAAATTTTAAAAGATTTTTTCTTTTCTCTTCATACAAATACCAATACCCCTGCCCCCATGCCAAAGAAAACTTAATGTTGTGACTTTTGATGTCCAAACCACTAGAATTGATGACCTCTGGAAGCCTCAAAGGAGAGATCCTGGCCTGTGTACATGTGGTCCACAGCCATTACATCACCATAGATTCCAATGCAGGCCCATGAGCCTCAAAGGGCAAGTGTAAACAAAAGTTTCTCATTAAACCTGAGTCTAGCATTAGTAAGATGGTCCAAAGATTACATTTAAAGATAACTGAAGTGTTACTATATTCCTTTGTGCAGCCCAGCCATGACCCTAATTAATGTGTCTAAGGTGGACATGTATTTCTTCAAGTAATGGGTGGTTTTGTTTGGACAATTAGACCAAGCTGACAAGGAAATTTTCCATCAAACCAAGTCATAAAAAGTACATTATTCAGCATTATTATGAGTTAAGCAGTATTTATTACCTGAACTTTACAATACTCTATTATCAATCATTACCTGCCATTAAGGTATGTTAACATGAGATCAAAGAGAGAAGCCAAGCTAAACAAACAGTCATGTCTACAAGTCACTTTAGTGCTGTTCATTTAAAGAGCGGCAAATGCCTTGAACTTAAGGATGGACAATTCGCATTTAACCAGAAGATGCAAATCAGTTGTACTGTGGCAAGGCAGTGATTATATAAATTCCATGCTTGTTATTCAATTGACAAGACAAAGCTGGTTTCCAGGGAATTTCTAAAAGAAAAAAATGTAGTCAAAGTAAAATGTGAGATACAAAAGTCCAGTTTTGATGGGTACTAGTAAAGATTCATTGCTGTATCAATTCTCAGCAACAATGCTGCCTCGGAAGTCACTAAAAATATCAGCCGAATGGATCTAAAGAGGAGACTGAATGTTTTGAGCAAAGTTGTAAAACCTTGGAAACCACGTCCTGAACAAACACTCTGAAAGCTCAGAAGTCTAAGACAAGCTTACAACACCCTGCCTTTAATATATATTCTTGTCACCACTTCTTCCCTCTTATTCTGGAGCCAAGAGCACAAACAAGGTTTCTGGAAGGTACCCCTCTGAAAGTACATTCCTCCTCCTTCATTCCAGAAGCACTTCGTCCCATCCTTTCTGAAATAAAGCTCTTTCATTAACGTCCGTTGGCTTCCTTCCCCACGTCCGATAGCCGATGTTCAAAATTCAAGGGATGGCTAGGGTTCAACTTCAGCTCAAGGTTATCTACAAATATCTGGAAAAGCTCTTTAACACTTCTTGTTATACAAAATATAGTAAAGTGTCTGCTTGAGGATCAGGCATCCTTTCAAATCTATATCTACTTTTTCTGACTGTCTAAGGTGGACAATATACATCCACAGCAAAGGAAAAGATGCTATAATCGTATTGCCTTTACATTTAACATTAGGCAATCCTGCAGACTTAAAATGATATTTTTTGCTTATTGCAGAACACTGGTGGACAATCACTTTCCATGTTACGTTGCTTACAGGGATTCTTAAAAGTGACTACTTAGGACCAACCCCTAGCCAATGAGCAAAGTATACTGAGCACCTCACTGCAATGGGGGATCACAATAGGATAAAACCTGGCCTCCATCTCATGAGGTGCAAGACTATATACGTAGAAAGAGGGTTAACACCCTTGGCCAGGGGGTGGGAGGAGCAATGAGAGCACAGGGAGGAGTGGATGCCATGGGCTGGTGGGTGAGCCACTGAGTATATATTCACTCAGTGCACATGGGACCAGAACTGTGAGTTAGCCACTGGGCAGGTAGAATGCAAGCTGGAATGGGTAGACTTCAGACAAGTGAACAGGGGTGAGGTGTAGCCATTCTCAGTGGTCAAAGGACTTGAGCAAAATTCCTGTCTATGTATAGGTGACCCTTCCCTTTCTACCCAGAGAGCTGGGTTGCAGGAACACATATGGCGTGAATAGACCAATCTGACAGCTGTAGAGAGGATTTGTGTGGGCTCTGAGGAAGGATTTGTAAGTTTGGAATGTATGCTTGGTAACAAATTGTGAAAGGCCTTGAAGGAAGGCTAGAAGAAGAAAGCTGATCCAGTTAAGTAGTGCTTGTCCCTGTTGGTTTCAAAAGAGGGGTGTGGCATGAAGAAGATGGCATTTGGGGAAGATTCATTTGGTGGGAAGGTACAAGGGAGGATGGAATGTGGGGACGCTGGAAGCCAGGGGGCTAGACCAGAAGTTAGCATGTCAGCCATCTCTGCAGCAATGTAGGGTGGGGGTGTAGGCTGCTGTGAATGGCAATGTGTAGAAAACTGGAAAGAACAGCAATGAGAGAGAGGATCCCAAAGCTTGGAGCCATCGTTGTGTGTGACAAACATGAATGCTGGGTGCTAGAGTAGTGATAACTGATTGCCCCCTAATTTTCATTCTCCCTTTTCTCCTTTACTAACAGAACTCTGAATTTAGAGGCAACACTGCAGAATGGTTAAAATCAAATTTTGGAACCTGCCTGTGAGGATTTGAACGTCACCCCCATCAGTTACTATCTGATGATCCTGGGTAAGGTACTTGACCTCTCTGTGCCTCAGTTACCTTATCTGTAAAATGGGAGTAATTCTAGTTCTTATCTCATGGGGTTGTGGTACGTCAACATGTGCAAAGCTCTTAGAATAGTGCTTGGTTCCAGGAAGCACTATGTAAGCATCAGCTGTTATTATTAGCTGAGCACATGACCCAAGAGCACTTCCAGCTATGTGCGGCCATATGGCTACATTATGGGCATTAGTGTGTGAGTGTAAGTGATGTGTGCAACTTTCATTGAACCATTGTAGGGCCCCTCTTCCCCTTCCTGTTGGTGGGATCATGGACACGATGAAACCATGAGAAGGAAGCTGTGTGTTGCCACAGGTCACACTGTGACCTGGCATGTCTGCTTTGGGCTGCTTATGCTCAAATTATTGTGTAAAAAAAATGAACCTCTATCTGATTTAAATCACTATTATTTTGGGGTCTTGGTTATAATGCTGACCTGTATTCAAATACATACTGATAATTTTCCTAGACTTGGATGAAGACTCTGGGGTACCTCTGCATTACTGCGTGGGGGTTTGTCTCCAGGTCTTGGCTGCTAGAGGTGAAGAGTCTCTACCTGCCACTGCTCAAAATGATCTGGGGTTCCTGTCTGTCTGTTTGTCCATAGCAATTAGACTTTTAGCTCACTTCACCCAGCTCAATTCACCTGCAGGAGAGAGAAGGGCTGTCCCTGATCCTTGGTACCCAGGCTAGGAGACAGCTGTCTATGTGCTTCCTCTCAGTGTGTCTTCTATACTCATTTTAACTGGATTTTTATCCACATAAAAATACTGCTGTTCAAGGGTATCACTGTGACTCATCCAAGTTGTCACCTATTACTACCAACAGCCATGCCTGAATTGCTAAGAAAATGATGCAGCCACAAAAAGACAATGGGAGGGGTGGCACTGAATGTGAGGTGGTGGTGGGACATACAAGGAAATGATCATCTACTGGTTAGAGACATTGATCTGAATTTAGGAGAGAATATGGGGTCATGTCATACAAATAGGGTTTGCTTTTGTCTGGCAATTTATAGCTACCACCCAAAACCCAGTGCAAGAGACTTAGAACTTTAGGAAGAGCAATCTCATTGCTTCTAGTCACACAGGCAGGGTGCTCACCCAGATACAATTAGCTTGCATGTCTTGAAACTGTGTGGAGCAGATTCCCCATCCAATCCTTCTTCACTATGACTGCCATTTGAAACTCTAATAAACAATTTGATCCTGCCTCTCCTTGCTCTAAAACCTTCACTGGATCTACACAGCCCTTTTATTTTCTAAGTGGAAACAACCTGGGCTAAATCTGAAGATCTCAAAGCTCTCTATGATCTGATACCAATATTTCATACTAACTCTAGCTCACATTTCTCCCTTTACAAAACCCGTATTTTATTCACATCAAGCTCCTGACTCTTCCCTATTTCCCGTCCCTTTGTGGTCCTTTATATCACTCCTTTTTTTCTGGAATGACTCTCCTCCTGCCCCTGATTTCTCACCACTAAAATCTAATCCATTCTTCAACAGATGAAATATTCATCCTCATGAAAGCGCTCGGGTCACAGGCAGCTGATCTGATTTCCGTCATTTTAGATTTCTATCTCAATTTCACATGCTGCCTCAAGTTATGTATTTGTTTATGCCCTACACCTCCTACCATTCTGTAGGGGGCCCAGGCTCTTAAGAATCCTTTTCTGATTTTCTCACACTGCGTGGACGAGTGCCTCAAACCTGCGTTGAAATAGTGGGCTTGCAATGAGCATAGGACACCACAGGAATAATGGAGTCCTTTCAGATTTTACATAATACCCTGCAAGAAAGAAGCTCTTTTTACTCCTTTATGGAATTGTTAACTAGATGAATGTAAGCCTGAAGATTCTACATGAAGGAAGGAAGCATTTGGAAGGAAGGAGAAAAGCACCAAGGCTACTACTTAGAAAGAAAGTAAGGGAGAGAGGGCAAGCCAAGGGCATCATGTAGTCAATGTAGTCACAAAGACAGCTCCAGCCTCAGGCTTCCCCAGATCTGGGACCTAGTAAGTCTCCTTTGGTGTTCTTGCTTGTTTGAAGCAGGTTCTATTCCTTGTGAATAAGAGTCCTTACCATTTATAGATGCTGAGAGGCTTATCGTATTTTGAAGCATATAAAACAAATTTACCCTGAACACATTCCTGCTGTGTTTCTCAACATCTGTGAGGCACAACATATGTTCTTCTAAAGACTCTCACTATTCCTATTTCACTTAAGATGAGGGTATTTGATAAACACATTGGATTGTTTGAAAAGTGCTTATTATCCACCCTATCAATTATTGATAAGGGACTTAAATTTCATGAAAAAAAAAATCCATAGATTGGTGAGGCCATTACACTACCTAGAACTGCACCCTTTATCAACCCCCAAGTTTGGGGGATTTCTGAACCTCCTGACCAATTCAAATGTCACATTTCTAATGGCCCAATAAAGTACCCTGGTATAGGTCTACGTGCCTCAGAAACTAGGGGGCGGCTTCTAATAGATGGGTCTTCTGCCTCTTACTAAAAGGAAACACTCATCCCCAGAAATCCTGTGTATCATTGCAGAGAAACCAACGTCTGCTCATGCTGCCAAAGATTTCAGAAGTGCTATACTTACAAACTCATCAGTCTCAAGTGCAGATTCTAAAGGAGGAGAGGTCATACACTCTTCACACCTTTTAAAATGAAATTGAGGAATAGTACCCACCACCGGGCATTATGTCAGTAAAATCTAGGAGTTGTAGCATTTTCAGAAGTTCAAGGGGAAATGCCTCTAGCTAATTCAGAAATAGAAATGGCTATATTGATGCAACCATAAGTCAATTCTAAATGGATAAAGATACTTTCTTTTACAACATTATTTCAGCAGTCCTATTTGTTGTCCCAGATTTAAACCAAGACATATTCATCAAGTCTGTACCAATATACAGCTGATGGTTCTGGAAGTTTTGTTGTGAAATGCTCCCTCACAGGAAGTGCCAACATCAGTGGAAGGGAGAGTGAAAAATTCTCTTGGGAAGAAATTGGTTCACACTTCTAGGAATCACAGCCTAAAGCATTCACACCATTAGAAGAGCCTGCAATCTGAAAACTGTCATGTGATTTTTCTGAGCATTTTCTTAGGAAGATGGAAGAGGCATTAGTGTCTCTTCATCTGCTTCTAACCATCACAACATCACTTGAAAGTTTTGAAAACAATAATAAAGAATCTGAAAATTTAATCAAACTAGACACCAAGTAGCCAATAAGTGACCCCAGTTGGGCAGGTCCTGAAACTTAATGGTATATTGAGACCCTGAAGTGACTTCTGACCACATAACAGGGACACTACTCACTTTCAAAGCCTGTAATTCTTTTAGTCTTTCATGGTTTGTTGGGGGAGTGTGTATGTGTATGTGTGTGTACGTGTGCAAAATTTGGCCTTGCTCAAGTTTATCAACAGTTGATTATTGATGATAGTCTTCAAATCTTTTCCTAATATTTCATAGACATCATGCTTTCTGAGATCCCAAGGATACTAGTCAGTTTTGAAGTGTTCCAGATCAATTAAGGAAGAGCTTGAGGGCAGATTTAGAGAAATCTTCCATTACTTCAATGCATCAAATATCAAAGGAACATAAAGAAATGTGAGGTTACATATTCCAAGGCCACATTACCTTATTAGAAACTAGCTGGGTAACTTCAAGTAAGTTACTTAACCTCTAGTTTCCTCATCTGTACAACAGGAATAGAGTACTTTACTTACAGAATCATTACAAGGGTTTAATAACATGTAATATACATAACACATGTGAATGCAAATAGCACATTGCCTGGCAGCCAGTGAAGTTTTAGTAAATATGATTGCCACATGTCTAGTTTTAAGCCAGACACTCCAGTATTTGAGTTTTCTTTCTGAGAAATAGATTAAGACCAGACATATAAATGTAAAAATGAGTAAGTGCTATTATTACTACCATGACATGTCTTATGCATGAATACTGGAGCTTCCTCTCACTAGGACAGTTTGCCAGGAGGACTGAGAGTGAGCGCACTCCAGCAAGACATGCTTCAGGCACCACCACAAGGGAGAGCCCAGCGCACACTTTGCCAAGTACCAAATGCTATCGCCGCTGTGAGTCAGGTGCGAGGGGTGGACCTTGCAGTCATTCTCAATGTTTCCTTTTACAGGTACAATTCCTAACAGTGTGGGCCTCTGTCCAGCTCTCATTTTCTCTCATCTCCTTGTTGTCCTTTTCAGTAAGAGATATTTGGCAGTTTAATACTAATGAATTGACTGCTTAAAAATTATGAATATTGAATTTTTAATTCAATTTCCAAATTGCTTAACAAAAAAATCAGTATCTTTTCCAGTCAGAAACTTATTTTACCAAAATTAGCAATTCTTATCATTAATTCACAGGTGTTCTGGACAGGTCAGCACAGTAACTCCTGCATCCACATTCCCTTGACTTTGAACTTGTTTTGCCTGAAGACCCCTGCTCAGGAAAGCCCAAATGAACTACTGTTGCCTGCAGGTGGCACCCCTCCATGAGATCAAAATGTGATCATGACCTCAATGCCCACTTGAGACAGAAATTCAATCAGCTTTGCTGGCCTGGGTGATACTTACCCACTTAGCATTACATGTCACTTCCACCAAAGAGAGACAACCCTTGTTGAGCTTCTTCATTGTCCACAGGAAAAACTGTGCCACACTGTTGGACTCAACAGCCTGAAGTTGCTTTCTAGAATGTCAAACATATATTGTTTTCTAACCTAATTTTAATACAGACTTCAGTTTCTTTCCAAAGGCATCTCACCTGATAGTGCTGGGCCCTTGATTATCCTCAAAATACCGGAGACATCAAATACTCTCTCCTCAAGAAGAATGTGACCTACGGAACAACCACGCCTGAAATGAAGTTTTAAACACGTCCCAGGAATGAAGTCGAGATTTCCAAATGATATGAGGTTAGGCCCTTACAGTCTGTACTGAACCCAATTTGGGGAGAAGATCTCCTTTCCTAGGAAAAGCTTGCTTGCTGAGCTGTTGCCTACAAAGGTAGCACTGACGTCCACGACCATGTGCCTGTGCTCAAGCTTAGAAGAGTGAAGGTAGATGTAACACCCCAATTCTGCGGTGCTCCTACCACTGCAAGTGCTTATACCCGAGGATTTGACTGATTCACTTGAGGCTAATGAGGTTGAACAATTAATTGTGCACGGTGTCTTGCGGATGCATGTCTTTCATTGGGATGAAGGAGGTTTCCAGTAGGGCAAATATTTGAAGCATTCAACAATTATACAAACTATCCGCATTCAGTTATCCTTCAAAAAGGGCATTTTACGGAGAATATGTTGTTTTAGAATCTGACATCATGCCATTCTTACGTCTTCCACAGAAGTGAGGGAAGGGTAGTTTTTTAGTCAGTTCGAGCTGCTATAACAAAATGCCATAGACTGGGTGGCTAAACCATAAATATTTATTTCTCATGTTCTGAAGGCTGGGAGGTCCAAGGTGAAGGTGCCAGCGGATTTAACATCTGGTGAGGGCCTGCTCCCTGGTTTGTAGATGGCAGCCTTCTTGCTGTATTGTCACATGGCAGAGAAAGAAAAAGCTCTGGTTTCTCTTGCTCTTCTGAGAATGACACTAATCCCAACATGAGGACCTCATGCTCATGATCTCATCTAAACTTAATTACCTCCCAAAGTCTCCAGATGCCATCACACTGGGGGTTGGGACTTCAACATATGGATTTGGGTGGGGGTGGGGCGGGTGGCACACAAACAGTCTGCAACAGGTAGAGACAAAAGAAGGCTGGAAGCTACATTTGGTGGCTTAGACTGTATTCTTTTTTGTTCTAATATAATTTGATTCACATTTTATTATAAGAGTAATACATGCTCATTATAGAAAAATATTGAAAGTATAGGAAAAGTGTGATTTAATCAAAATTACATAGCTTTATTTTTTTTTTAACTTCAGGGCTTCTCAATCCTTTAATATGCAAATACATGTTACATCAAGAATGCTTTTCCACAGACCACCTATTCACAGTTCCAAGAAACACAGCTTGGGCGATGCTGTTCTATGGTCATAGTTCAGGATATCATTTTACACTATGCTAACAACTAATTTTTGTAAATTCTTCCTTGGGAATTATTTTGCTGGTGAGGTGCAGCTTGAGGACATGGAAAGTTACAGTTCACGCCACTGAGTATAGAGCCCATGGAGAGCCAGAAGTGGGATGAAGATGAAGATAGGAGGCATTTGGTCCCAAGATGACAAGCATGACTTGCTTCATAACGGCCCATGCATGTACCACCTTCACAAATAAATAAACTCCTATCCACACTGCTGTGCCTTGTACTGTATCCTGCTTTCTCTCGCTTACATGTTCTTCATCCCTTCACTTCCAAAGGGCATTTTGGAAAAAACTTCACTGTGCATAGACTTGTTGGGAATTACATGTTAAATACAAATAATCCCAATGTCCAGTTTAGGATTTCCATTTCTACCCCCTTTTTATTTTTATTTTTTTATTATTTATTTATTTATTGGCTGTGTTGGGTCTTCGTTGCTGTGCACAGGCTTTCTCTAGTTGTGGCAAGCAGGGGCTACCCTTCATTGTGGTACGCAGGCTCCTCATCGTGGTGGCTTCTCTTGTTGCAGAGCATAGGCTCTAGACACGTGGGCTGCAGTAGCTGCAGCACAGGGGCTCAACAGTTGTGACTCACAGGCTCTAGAGCGCAGGCTCAGTTGTTGTGGTGCATGGGCTTAGTTGCTCTGAGGCATGTGGGATCTTCCGGAAGCAGGGATTGAACCCATGTCCCCTGCATTGGCAGGTAGATTCTTAACTGCTGTGCCACCTAGGAAGTCCCTCTACCTCCTTTTTAAACTACACTGTTTGGGGGTGACTCTCTCACCATTTAATGCAAAATAGATCTCTTTTCTTGTTTTTTCTTCTTCATAGTGTATCAGAAAGTCTTACAGACTATGGCCCCATGTTCTGTTTTACTGATTCCTCACAACTACATTTTCTCTGACCTTCTTAACTTTCAAAAAGACTCCCCTAAATAGATGTCTCTGCCTTAACATTTGGGCCAGCAGTTCTGGTGATCCAGCTCTAAGAGGCAGGTTATCGATTCCATGACCTCACATCTGTGAAGTCACTTGCGTGTGCCTGACACCATGCTAAGTAGGTTACATAGATTATCTCATTTAATCCTTACCCAACCAAATCAAACCAAACCAGATGTTTGTAATCCTCTCTCTACAGATAAGGATGCCTAGGCTTGGCAACTTTTCCATAATTTCACAGTGATAGAGCAGGATTTGAATCCAGGGCTATCTGACTCCAAAACCCATGCTTTTACCTGCTATCCTTATAATCATAGTCTAGAGCAATACTTTTCAAAGTTTGGTCCCTGAAGCAGCAGCAGCAGCATTTGGGACCTTGTTGCAAATGTAAATTCTCAGGCCCCACTCCAGGTCCCAAAAACTCTATAGAGAGTTTGTATGTACACATATATATATATATATATACATATACATATATATATACACATACACACAAACACACACACAGTGGAATATTATCCAGCCATAAATAAGAAAGTCTGCCTTTTGTGACAACATTAATAAAACTTATTACACTAAGCAAAATAAGACAGAAAAAGGCAAATACTCTATGTTCTCACTTATGTGTGGAATTGAAAAAAAAAAAGACAAACTCATAGAAATAGAGAGTAGAATGGTAGTTGCCAGAGACTGGGGGAAACGGGGAGATGTTGGTTATGGGGTACAAACTGTAAGAGTAACAAGACCTGGGGCTCTAGTGCATATTATGGTGATTGTAATTAACAATACTGTATTATATACTTGGAAGTAAAGAGAGTAAATCTTAAATGTTATCATCACAAACAAACAAAAAATCACAATTATGTGAGATGGTCGAGGTGTTAACTAAACTTATTGTGGTAATCATTGTGCAATAATTACATGTATCTAACTATCATATTGTACACCTTACGCTTACACGTATTGTATGTCAATATTATCTCAATTAAGCTAGAGAAAAAAAAGAAACTCTGGAGGTGAGGCCCAGGAAGCTGTGTTTTAACTAGCCCTCCAGGTGATCCTGATGTATGCTAATGTTTAAAAACAACTGTTCTGGAAACCAAGCAGGAAAACTTTAGGTCAAAGGTGAGGGATAATTTTCTGCCGGGATGTTAACACTAGTGTGGGCCACTCAAAAGGCTGGCCTAGGATCTCCTTGTTTGGCCCTGATGGATGGGAGGAGTCCTGTGTCTCTAGAAAGCTTTCCACCTTTATCATTCATCTCTCAAGCACAGAGCACCATACCACCGAATCTTAGAGCGACAGCTCAGCATTCTCTAACAATGCCAAAAAACCTCACACTTAACTTTTAACCGAACAGAGAACAGGATATTCTGATCCCATGTGTGGGTGCCGGAAAAACAATCGGCAGGAATAGGGAGGGTGTCATGGTTGCTTTCTCCCCCTGCCCTCGTTCTCCACAGGGACATGCCATATATTAGCGGGCATTTCACATCAGCTAATTCAGATTCCCCTGTCAGACAAATCCCACCTGTGAGCACTGCTGTCTACACCACATAACACCACATACATCAAGAGTGGGGAGAGGCCAAAGTCATGAACACCATAGCGTTCCATAAAAGTTAATTAATGACAGAAGCATATTGCTGGGAGTGGCGACACAGCCGTTATTTATGGCTCAAGGAAACCCCAACTGTAGGGAATTGCCTTTTCTTTTCTCCCAGCCCAGCTCTACCCACGAATTTACTCACCCCATTACAGTAACTTCGTGAATCATTCGCCAAGTTAGCAAGAATGTAGCATGGAACCTATAAAAATTAATACAACAGCTGGCCATCCAACACACAACCCAAGAGAAACAGACCACTCCCTCGATGCCGCCCTGTTCTCTCCTTTCCCTGTGTCTCAACACTTCTTCACACTTCACATCTCTACCCCTGGTAACAGTTCCCACCTGTCACCCCCAAGGAAAGGATTTCCCCAAGGAACGCTTGCTGCTGAAAGGCTTCTAGAAACCTCCTTTCCCCCCTTCCCAACCATACCACCACACACAGGCATGCGCTGACCGCTAGGAAAAAGAGCTCACCATCAACAGACCATTACTGCTTTGGGATGCTGTGCAGCACCGTGGTGAAAAGTGTCCCTCTGGCTTCAGTTTTCAGTAAAGTGTTCATAGTGTCCTCATCTATAAAATGGGTCCAATAATCACCTTCGAGGGCTGCTGTGAGTTTGAACCAACCTGATATGAACTGGGCAACACCCAGTGCTATTAGGGCTGAACAAACCTTCATGGTGTACAGCGTCTCCCTCACTCTCCCCCCCAACCCCCCGAGCAGGCCACACACCCCAACAAGCCCAGGCCAGTATTTTCCACAAACCCTATACTGTTTCCCACACAGATTTCGGAAGGAGGTGGTCTGAAGGTGATGCAATTTTTTACGTGTGTGCATTTCTCTGAGGAAAAGGTCTAGAGCTTTCAGCTCATTCTCTAAGGCACTCATGACCACTGCAATGTCTCAGGAGGAGAAAGAAAGAAAACTGTACCCTGGAAAAATTCAGAAAGCAAGAATGGATGTTTTGCTGGAGAAGACAGTTCCATGTGTTGGAAAGAGTACTGCACTGTGAGTCACATGACTGGTGTTTTAATCTCCTCTCCTGTAAATAAACGGTGGCCAATCCATCTTCTCAGAGCTTGGTTTCCATTTCTTTACTTTTGAAATGGACATCGTAGCTACTCCTCACCTCACTTCATACAGTTGTGGGCATCATAATAGGTAACATCTTTTGAAAGATGCTTGAAAGCATCTTTCAACCAACCCAATAAATGTATCATACTCAAGGTTCAGATGCCTCATCAAGATTCCAATGGATAGACAGCTTTACCAACTGGCCACTGCAGTCCACAAAATTATGAGGAAAATTACTATGCAGTGACTTATATTGTTCTTTTTGTTCTACTTATGTGAAATAGTATAGTTATCTCTGGAATAATTTTTAAAAATAAGCAAGCAGAAATCCTTTGTGGGAGAGGGAAATCTGTAAGTATGGTGTGATTTCACCCAATCCACATAATCCTTAGAGCTACTCAGCATCCCCCTGTGGTTTTCTTTAATTGCATGTCACTGCTAACTTACTTGTAAAGAGACAGGCCTCTGCCATTCCTTCTAATTATCCAAATCGCAAGCCACTGTGTGTGGCCTTACCTAAGGCTTTTAACCAGCAGTAATGTCACTAAATCAAAGCAAGTGGGAAGCGTCCCTGTTGGAGTGACTCTAATAAATGCTACATGACATTCCTTGAAGACCATTTGGAAATATTCTCTTCAGAGGTACACCAATTCCAACATGATAACTCATCAGTTAAAAACAGTCATAACCAGAAGTCCACATGTAAACCATACATCTCTTACCTCCTATTGCTAGAGGATCCACATTTCAACTGGAAAGGGCAGAAATTTGGCGATCTCACTTCAGGCTTAGCCCGTCCACCTGGGAAAGAATATTACATAGTTCAATACAATTTTGCAGCTTTTTCTGTAGCTTCCCCAAATCCAGCATCACTTGATATCAGCGCTGATAATAATAACAAAACACTATGTATTGATGTCTTCCTACGTGTAACTGTCACGTGAACCTCCTCCTACACATTATCTCACTTGATCAGCACAGTCCTGTGAAGAGCTATTGTTTCCAATCTACAGTTGTGAAAACTGAGGCCTCGAGAACTTAAGTGTAACTTGCCTGAAGTATGAGAGAACCATTGAAGACAAATAAAGCATATGTGGACCTGACAAGGAGACAGTTGCTGAGGGGCTGAGATAAATTGCTCTGAATTCCCATTATCTATGTATACAGTTGTGTTATTCTTCTTATATATTTCTGTTCAAAAATTGATCTAAAAAATTTAGGCATATAAAAACATGAGTTCCTCCTATTTTCACATTACAAATGTAAAATTATAGAAACTCTGGAGAAAATGTTTGGTATTCATGAGAAATATTATTATCTGTATTTTGGCATTTTACCATGTAGCTCCGGATTTTTAAAATGTATGCTGCACAATCTTGATTTGTGTTCTAGTAAATATGGGTGTGTTTGGCTCCTGAAAATTTTAAATTATGTACATAAGTGTATATAAGGCCGTACAATTATGGTCTACACACTTTCTTACGTGTATGATGTACCATTAATAAAAAGTTTCAAAACTGTATCTGTGTGTATCTGTATATTCATGTTTCATCACTATTTTCTGTACTTTCTCAAAATGACCCTCAAGCTGTCACTACACCTTTTAATTTTCCCCAGAATGATTTTCCTTTACAATGAAAATCTGTGAAATAGCATGTTGGTTAATCTCTTTGCAATTCTCTATTGATGCTAGGAAACTGGTTACCTCACAGCCACATATCAAGTCCGAATTCCTGATCCAGAGACCCAAGCAGCTCTCTGTTTAGTAGCTCTTGCTTAGAAAGTCAAAAAGCGGTTCATGACAAATAGAAAAGCAGATCAAAAGAGGGTGCTGCTTTTTCCCTGTCGACCCTGTTACCTGGACAAGCACAGTGCTCGCCCACAGGGTACCGGGTAGGGAGAAAGGTTGTTTTGTTGAGATGATGGGAATTTCTCCTGGGAGAACTCTGTCCCTCCTACCCATCCAAATGAGGTCTGAATGGAAACACGTCCTAGGACAAGTACTGCTCCCTGCCCTCAGTCCCGTAACCCAGAGTTTTGTGCAGTATTTCATACCTCTTCCCTCATCACCAGCAACCATTAGACACTGGGACTAGAATGACAACAAGGTTTAAATGCTTTTTTCAAATAGTTAAACCAAAGCCTTTGTTGCTATATTTAATTCACACACTTGCTCAGTTCTAATCAGCTGTGATAATCTAATTCTTATCTATTTTTTTATCAATGTTATCTGCATTAGAAACTTATCTATTAAAGGGCAGAGATTAAGTCAATGTAGCTCTGTGGGCAGACTCAGCTGGTGAAACAAAGGCCCATTTACAACCAAAACAAACAGCGCCAAAACAGTGCTCCAAACAAGAGGGATATTTGAATACAAGCTGTGCGGGGCTGGTACAGCAGCTCCACATCATTAAGAACCTAGGAATTATTAGATTTTGTTGCTCTGCCATCCTCAACAAGTGCCATCCATCTCATGGTCTAAGACAGCTATTTCAGATATCACCATCACATCCACATTCTAGCCATTGGCAGGAGGAAAAGGGAAAACAGAGGTCATGTCTCTTTTCTCTAAGGGCATAAACCGTAAAAGGAATGCCACATTTCCATGTACATCCCATCGGCCAGAATGTAATCACATGGACACACCTTGCTGAAAGAGGGGCTGGGAGATGTGGTCATTAGCTGGACAGCCATATGCTCTGCTAAAATTTGGAGACTCTATTTCTAAAGAGAGAAGTAGAGAATGGATATTGGAAGACAACAAGTGAAACATGCATTCATTCATCCATCCATGTATTTATTCATAAACACTGGATGCCTAATGAATGCCTGGAAACTGTGCTAGTGTTAGGAATACACCAATAAAACAACATCCTCCAATCCCTACCTCAAGGGATTTATTGTCCAGTGAGGAAATACACATGGAAACAAACTGTTAAAAAACAAACCGCTCTACTGAGATTATGCACAAAGTACATCTTGCCTAGGAGAACCAGGAAAGCTCAGTGGATGCAGCCTTTGCACTGACACTTGAAAGACAGTAGTAATCACATATTAATAATAGCATTTCTTTTCAAGCACTGTTCTAAATCCTTTATACATATTAATTTATTTAATTCCTCCATGATAGAAACAATTATTATTCCCACTTTACAGATGAGAAAACTGAGGCATTATAAGTGATAGAATTGAGATGCAAATGTGTGTAGTCTGACTCCAGAGTCTATACTGCCTTTCATGAGAAGGAAAGGGTCCAACCTTGTCACCTAAATCTCCAAATGCATTCTTGACATGTACAGGAAAAGAACAATAGGAGAGAAACAATGAAAGATTAGAGGGTCTCAAAAGCCTCCATAAGACATAGCATGATGGAACTCAAAATGCAATGCAAGTGTCTTGACTTTTAGCTCTCTCTGAGGAGGGTGGTTCTTAAGGTACATTTTTAGGATACACTGAAGTATGACAGAGACCTGTGGAATGTTCTCCAGATTATGGTTTACCAAATATATGCTTATATTTGTTCCTTTATTCAAAAAGTAATTTTGATGGGGTTTACTAAAGATTAGACATTAATTCAACACCCTCCTTCTAGAACCAACATAATAATCCTCTTAATTCTAGGGTGGTATCCTTTGTGTTGGCATGAGTGAAGGCAATTTTGCAATATAGGAGGGGTCCATAACCTAAAAGAAATTTTGCTTTCATTGAAATCAATGATGCATTTAGAGAAGCTCTTCTGCCTTGATGATCCTGGTAGACAAAATAGAATTCATTCATTTGCAACAGTTATTTATTATGGTCCTTCTATTATTCTAAACAGACTGTTTTTTATTTAAAAGGTGCTGGCCCTAAAAGATGAGGGGAAAAATACATTCAGTGAAAGCTTGGTAATATTTCAGCATGTTTCATTGACTCTCTTTTCCTTCTGTTTTCTCCTGGTCATTTCCCACCCTTGATTAGTAATTTTACACCCTGATAGTAAAATATGAAATACTTTTTAATACTGCCATGGTGGTAAAAAAGTGCTTAGTTTTTATGATGTGTCTCCAGAGATAGATCTTTAGCAGTATATAGTGAGGTTAATTCAGCATAAAATAGTATAATACCTTTCTTATTTCTGTTCACTCATTTAGAAATTATGGGACGAATTCTAACGAAAGGTTCACCCCACTGACTGGAAACCAGTGTTTTAAAAGAATGAGCTTCTCCTATTCTCTTTAGGGAGGTTAAAAGTGTTTCCAATCAACTTTCAAAAAACCTAATAAACAGGAGTTATTTCCCATTTTTGTTTCCTCAGATTCTTGGGAGAATTTACCATTATTGAAAGCCTTGCAATTCCTGGAGGTGGCTCTCCCATCCAGATAGCCATCTACTCAGCCCCCTCAGGGCCTCCCTTTCCCTGAGTACTTATGAAAAGAGATCTGGAAACCTAACAATCATCTTCCACTCTGCCGTTTTCTGAAGATAGTAATAGTATTTCCTTTGGCCACATTGTCCAATTGTGAGAGGCAGAGAAACAAGTTAGCTACCTGGGAACACAATGGTGAAGCCAGGAAAACAAAAAAAAGAAAAGAAAACAACACGAATTCTCTCCCTTGGTCTCTGAGCTACACTTAAAACAGATCTCCTCGGGACTTCCCTGGTAGTCCAGTGATTCAGACTCTGCGCTTCCAATGCAAGGGGCACAGGTTCAATCCCTGGTTGGGGAACTAAGATGCCACATGCTATGAGGCGTGGCCAAGAAAATATATAAAACAACAACAACAAAAAAAACAGATCTCCTCAACTCTGGTGCCTGGGGGCAGTGACACCCGCCTGTGAGACGCATTTCCCTCCCAGAAAGTCACAGCCCCCTGTCTCCCAACAGGCACTGGCATCAGACAGGGTAAAATGAACGTAAGTTTCATATATGAAATTATGCTCACTCTTCCTAATATCGGCACTTACAAAAGTCCAAATTGGGCTTGCACAATAAGCTACGTTATAACTTAATCTCACAGTCGCTTCTAATTTCAATCTCTAATGAATGCTTGGCACTCCTGTGCTTCCTTTCATAAAAAGACAAAGTTCCTGCTTCTCACTTCATAAAAATGGCAAGAACAAGTTAACCTTTAGCTAATATGGATAAGAAAAGGTTAATATGAGTAGAATGAAAACACAATTTCCACACAATTTTAATTTTACAGTGAAATCCAAAGCTCTTTAGACTAGATAATTGTTAGTTTTTCTGGGTACTTACTGCACTACCCCACTTGGAAACCTATTAAGAATTAAAAGTAAACATGTCAAACAAGAACTGCTCCCTAATTAATACTAAGACATGTATGAAAACATTCCTGAATATTAGGCTGAGTAGTATTGTATATTATACTGTCCTTGCTTGTAAAAAGTTACGTTTCTTCAAATGAGAATGCAGACCAATAAAGACAGTTAAATATGCAAAATGTAGCAATCCATTTGACATACACAAACCAGTTCTAATAATGTTACACTGCCTACCTTCATTTTAAAGATTAATTAATTCTAACTACCCTCCTGTGAGAAAACTGATAAACAAACACGTTGATTAACAGAGAAGTTAAAAAATATATAACACGATGCAAGGTACTGCACCTGAGGTCAGAACTCACTCACGTGTGACAAAGAGACTTTAACTCCCAGTCTGATTTCTGACTGCATTATCCAAACACCATGTCACAAGAAGACAGAAAGAAAGTAACGCAATGCTTCACAAACCCAAAGAATTTGCTGCTGGTGTTTAAGAGCAGAAATTAAAACCAACCATAAATATATAAAACCCAAATAAACATACTGATCTCTTAAACTCTGACCTACCCTCAACCCAAGCATTAATGATTTTCTCAGAACTAAACCAAAAAAGATTTTCCAACAAAAACAAAAACAAAACAGAGCCTACATCAAAAGGCATCAAAGTACAGAAAACTGTGGTGTGTGGAAAGGGTTGATGGGGCTCTGTGCCCTGATCTGTACCCCGTCGTGGAACCTCCTGGGGGACTGTGGAATCTCTGAGCGTGACTTTCTGCCATTCTTCACATACTTGGCACATTTGGGGACATGGTGTGGCCAGGCCTGATGAATTCAAGAAGACAAGGAAAATAAGGAGGGTCTAGAACTCTATGAAGGATTACCCACTGGGGAGGAGGTGGGACTTTAGGGACACACCAAGTTCAGGGGGACGTTTAGTCCAATAGACCAGTCTTCCAACCACCGATAATAGCAGCAGTGTTACCACAATATGTCAACAATATGTCACCCACTTCCAGACTTCACACTTAGGTAGAAAAAAACTGATGAATTTGTGCTGCTCAGACAGCAGCAAACACTGTCTGCAGGATAATTCCATGTAGATTAAAACTCTAGTCTTTTAGGTACTCCATAACTGCTTGTCAAACTAAATTACTGTTCCCAGACGCCAAACTGCATCCTTGTGTCTGAAAAAGCTAACATGTCTCTGAAAGTGCTTATCATGGTTACATGCTTACCACACCTAAAAAATCTGCAGCCTATTAATGGAAACACATGTAAAATGGAAGAGGGTGGGTAGATTGTAACTGGAAGAAAGAGTATTAAGACAGGTTTTAAAAGTCATAAAATGCAGGTCTCATTCTTTAAATCATTAAAAGACCCATAGCAGTCTGCTGTTTAATACAATAAAATATAACAGTAAGGACCATAACAGTTTAGCCATGTCATAGTAGGGTAGAGAAATCAAATAACATGCTAGATAGAGAAAGTCTTCTGAAGGACACAAAACACAGAGCATGGCAGTAATTTCCATGAGGAATAACCTTGGATGACCTTCACTGGTTTCCTTATACTATAAAGGAAAGCACGAGCTTAACCTCCAGAGAGGAGGAGTCTGCAAAGTTCTGCCTATGGACACTTTTCTCTAAAGTCTAGACTCAAAGCTCCAAAAGTAGACTGGAATCTGACCAGCCACTGGAGAAAAGCAAGTCACTGGATGCCAATCTTTTCTCTGAGATTTGCCAGCTTGTCAGAGGTGAGAGCAAGCTTTTTATAGCAAAGGTAGAATATATGATTCAGGAAAATCTTTGATTTAAAGAAATAACAGTTTCCACATTTGTCGCAATCCCATTAGGACATGATTTTATGAGCTAGGAGGAGAGATAGAAAAAAGAGGTACAAAGATTTTTGTACCTTCGTTCTGTCTAAAATAATACCAATAATAATATAATCCCAAAATGACTCCCTCCCAGCATGCCCAATGAAGAACGAAAGTCCGTTATTACTACGTGTTCTATGATAAGGGAAAACTTGCCTCTACATTAAATTTTTTTAAATCTTGCCTTGACAACTTTTTATAATTGAAGTGTTGAAAATCCAATACACTCTTTCAAGAGGGAAATCTAAACAGTTTTCTGTCGGTAACAGCAACATACAGTAGTCTGGAACCTCCTTGAAGTTAATTGCAGCACAGCTCACTAATGAAACTTTCCGTCTATTAAATCTTAACAGGCATAACTATAAAAATGGCGCCAAGCTTTCTCCTGCTCTGGAATGTCCCAGCCAGCACTTTGTGACTTTTACCCTTTATCTTTGTAATTACTATAATTATTGCAGAGTTGGAATAGAATCAAGATTTAAGAATATATATATATTTTTAAAGTCCACTTTTTGTTCATATTTTCAGGAATGGGAAATATTTGAGATGGCCTACAAGAGGGGCCAGTTACATCCACTTCACTGTAGAACCCATGTTAGGGTCAAGGACTTAGATTATCATTGAGTTCCAGAATACATATATTATATACTAGTATCTTCTACAGAACTGTGATTTCTTAGTAAACTGATTTTATATTTTATTTTGGATAATTTATATATTAATAGAAGTAGTTTTGTAAATAACATAAGGATGGAGGAGAAGATGTCAAAATGATTACTTTCAGTTTTATAGCCTAACAAGAAAATGTTCCCCTTTTTTCATATTATCCATCTGAAAATAGGCATTATTCTTAATCAATATTTTGAAGTCTTTGGTTGAAAACCAAAAGGAAATAGCAGCTCTTTTCTGTATTACTTGTTCTCATGAAGAACAAAATCACTTTTATTTTTCTTTCTCTAAATGGTCCTTATGTCCCTACAGTGTAAGGAGGACATGACTCTTGCCACCAGTTCTTATCTGCTTAATTTTGTATCAAATCTTCCTAATAATAAAAGAAAGTGCTTTAGGGTAGCACTCCTATGAAACACAATCATTTTGTTATTAGTTCCAAGCCTCTGTCCTAAATAGCAGCAGCTAGAGAACGGAAATGTCCCACTAAGAGCCAGCTTGGGGGCCAAATGAGGATGGACTGTATGCATAATACATTGCAGTTATCTTTATAAATTAACGGTTTGCTGCAGGATAAATGTATTTGCAATCTAATGCCCAGTGGGCATTTTATTCCATTTCTATTTTCTCTTCACTAGGCAAGTTGGAGCCAAAAAGACAGCATGTACATATATAGTTTTGGCTTAGATAACTAGGACATAAAACATGTTAATTAACTTCCGAAAAGTAAGTTTTGATTAGTTTTATAATATGTGCCTGGCACCTCAGTGATAAAGTGGAGTTTTCAAACGACCCTGTAGACCAAATTTTCACTTCAACAATCATCAGTTCCTACTCTATGCATTATATGGGCATCTCTTTACAATTTAACAGTCAGCACGACAGGGTATCTACTAAAGCATGGTCTCTCTAAATGTGATCAGCGCATGGACCACCTGCATCATAATTACCCAGGGAGCTGGCTCAAATGCAGGTTCCTAAGCCTGCTCTATCAGATTCCCTCGGGTAGGAGGTGGAGAACAAAGATCTGTTTTAGGAACTAGGGAAGTAGGAACAAGTTCCCTAGTTCATTCCGATGCATGAAAACTTGTGCACAGATGTGTTAAAGGAACTTCAACATGATTTATTACTTTCAATTGTTCCACTTATAGCATCATCTTCATTATCAACTCATATTTTTACTTAGCCCCTACTGAGTGCAAGACAATATCCTCAGAGATGTGAGGGTTATAAAGATAGTTTGGTGGCATGTCTGCCCTCCAGGTACTCACAATCCACTTCGAAGGATAAATCAAAGATAAAGAGATAGCCTAGCATGTGCCAAGCCCAAATAACAGTAAGAGTGGTCAATTACTGAGCTCGTAATATGAGCAGGTCTATTTACACATACATTCTCATCTTCCTAGGTAGAAGATATAATTTTTCTTTTGTTACAAGTAAAGAATTCTAAGCTCAGGTAGTTCAAGTGACTTTCCCAGTGCCATACAGCTCAATAAATGAGAAAAGCAAAGTTGAGCCCAAACCCTGTGACCCCAAGGCCAACTCACCCAACCCACCTTGCTGGCCTAACAGGAGCTCAAGTGGAACAAAGTTGAAATTGAGTCCTGTTCTCATTGATTACTGAACTTAAATCAGCAATGTCAAAAACAAAGCCATGCGGCCTCCATGAATAAAGCACGTTATGTCCCAAAATGTGTACACAGGGGATTTGATTTACTCATAGTGTAACCCCATTCATGACAGAGTAAGGGTATTATAGTGCAGTTTTCTGTGTTTTGTTTCCAAGAACAAAGTATATTGTAAAAATGTTAGGTTTATTGTGGCCAAGAGTACAATTATCTGAATTTAGTCTTTTCCAAGCCATGAGCACTTTCCCCTAATTTTTTAACACAAATTTAATTTAGGGCAGATAGAGGTCAATTGTAATTTGAATTATTAAAGAAGCATAATTCTTTTCCAAATGTTGCATTATGCTTAAAAAAAAATCTTTCTCTAGATTTTTAAAGACTTTCTCAAAAGAAACAAAATAAACACAAAATTTTAAAAAAAACCCAAGATATCCAGAAATGTACAACATAGTAAGTTAAATGGGTCAAAGGAATATTATACTATCAAAATTCAAATTGTTTTAGTTCTGTTAATATTAACACAACCCACATTAATTTTTCTATGTATTATTATTTCAAAAGTATTAAATAAAACTATTCTAAAACCTAGTTTTAGTTGGGTCTCAAGTTATATTTTTTATTTCGACATAATTATAGATTCACATGGAGTTGTAAAAATAATGTAGAAAGATCCCATGTAAAATAGTAACATCTTGCAAAACTTTATACGACATCACAATCAGGATATTGACAATGAAGTCAGATACAGAACATTTCTATCATGATTCTGAATGTTGCCCTTTTATAGCCAAACCCACCTTTCTCCCACCTACACCTCCTTCTTAACTCCTGGCAGCCACTAGTCTGTTCTCCATTTCATAATTTTGTCATTTCACGAATGTTATGTAAATGGAATCATTTAGTGTGTAAATTTTCAGGGTTGGTTTTTTTCACTGTGCATAATTCCCTGGAGATTCACCCAAATTATTCTGTATCAATACATGTTCCTTATTGTTGCTGAGTAGTATTCCATGGTATGAGTGTACTACAGCTTGTTTAACATTCAGCCACTGTAGGACATCTGGGTTGTTTCCAGTTTTTGGTTATTGCAAATACAGCTGCTATAATATTCAAGCGCAAGTTCTTGTATGGACATAGTCTTCATCTCTTTGGGATAAATGCTCAGGAGTACAATTGCTGGTCATATGGTAGTTTTGTATTTAGTAATTTAAGAAACTGCCAAGCTTTTCCAGTGTGGCTCTAACCACTTTATAGTCCCTTTGACAATGTATGAGTGATCCAGTTTCTCCCCATTTTCACCAGCAATTGGTGGTGTCAAATTTCTTATTTTAGCCATTCTGATAGGTATGTAGTAATATCCCACTGTGGTTTTCACTTGCATTTCCCTAATAACTGATGATGTTGAACATCTTTTCATATGCTTGTCATTTTGGTGACAAGTCTCTTCACATCTTTTACTCATTTTCTAACTATATTTTTTGTTTGAGTTCTGAAAATATTCAAAATATATTCTAGATACCTGTTCTTTGTTATATGTGATTTGCAAATACTTTTACCCACTCTTTAACTTGTCTTTTAATTCTCTTAACAGGATCTTTCTCAAAGAAAAAGTTTTTAATTTTAATGGAGTCTGATTTACCAATTTTCCTTTTATAGACCATGATTTTGGTGTTGTGTCAAAGAACTCTTTTCTTCACCCTAGGACATGAAGATTTTCTCTTATTTTTTTCCTAGAAGTTCTAAAGTTTTAGCTTCCATATTTAAATCTATGACCATTTTGAGTTAATTTTTGTATAACATATGAGACTTAGGTCAAGGTTGAATTTTTTTGGCCATGGATGTCCAGTTGCATTTGTTGAAAATTATGTGCTTCCTTCATTGAATGGCTTTTGCATCTTTGTCGAAAACTAGTTGAATACATTTGTGTGAATGTATTTCTAAGCTTTTCATACTGTTCCATTTTCTATCCCTCTGTGAATACCATATGGTTTCACTACTGGAACAATTATAGTTCTTGAAATTATTTTTCTTTTTCACATTATTCTTTTTCAAAGTTGATTTGACTATTTTAGTTACTTTGCCTTTGCATACAAGTTTCAGAATAATTTTGTCTATATCTGCAAAAAACTCTTGCTGGGATTTTGATAGGAATTACATTAAACCTGTATATTAATTTGGAAGAATTGAGATCTTTAGTATGTTGAATATTTCAATTCATATACAAGGTATGTTATTTAAAATTCTGTACACATTCCATTAGATGTACTCATTTTTTTATGGAGTGAATATAAAGAATATTGTATTTTTAATTTCAGTGTCCATGTGCTCATTGTCAGTATGTAGAAATACAATTGTTTTTGTTTGTATTTATCTTGTTTTGCAACCTTGCTGAACTCACTTGTTAGCTTCTAAGAGACTTTTTATTTTTGTCTATTTTTTTATTAAATTTATTTATTTATGTATTTATTGGCTGTGTTGGGTCTTCGTTGCTGCACACGGGCTTTCTCTAGTTGTGGCAAGTGGGGGCTACTCTTCATTGTGGTGTGCAGGCTCCTCATTGCCGTGGCTTCTCTTCTTGCAGAGCTCAGGCTCTAGGCGCACAGGCTTCAGTAGTTGCAGCACATGGACTCAATAGTTGTGGCTCACGGGCTGTAGAGTGCAGGCTCAATTTCACATTTGCCTTTGTGGCACATGGGGTTAGTTGCTCCATGGCATGTGGAATCTCCCTGGAGCAGGGCTCGAACCCGTGTCCCCTGCATTGGCAGACCGATTCTTAACCACTATGCCACCTAGGAAGTCCTATTTTTGTCTTTGTTTTTAAATTTCTTGAGACTTCCTACCTAAACAATCATTCCATCTGCATATAGGGACAGTTTTATTTTTTCCTTTCTGATATTCATGGCTTTTAGTTTCATTCTTGCCTTATTGCCTTGGCTGGAACTTGAAGAGCTGTGCTGCATGAGTTGTAAGCGTAGACATCTTTACCTTGCTGCCAATCTTAGGAGGGAAAGTTTTCAGACCTTCACTATTAAATATAATGTTAGCTATAGACTTTTTGTAGATATTCTCTATCAATTAAAGAGGTTCTACTGTATTCCTATTTTTCTGAGAGTTTTTATTATGAATATTTTTTAATATTGTCAAATGCTTTTTCTGCATTAACTGATATGATCATGTGATTTTTTTTTTGTCTGTAAATATGATGGATTACATTGATTTTCTGATATCAAACAGCATTCCTGGAATAAATCCCACTTGATCTCTCTGTATAATTCTTTTTATACATTGCTGAATTCTTTGTGTTAATAATTTGTTAGGAATTTTTACATCTATATTCATGAGGGATATTGTTCTATGGTTTTCTTTCTTTCTTTCTTTCTTTCTTTTGGTATTATCTTTGTCTCATTTTGATGTCAGAGTACTACTAGCTTCATAAAATTAATCAGGAAGTATTCCTTCTTCTATTTTCTGGGAGAGATTGTGTAGAATTGATGTCAATTCTTCTTTAAACACTTGGTATAATTTTCTAGTAAAACCATTGGAGCCTGGTGATTTCATTTCTTTGTTTTAAAATCATGAGTTCAATCTCCTTAGTGGATATAGAGATATCCATTTTATATTTGATGAATTGTGGTAGTTTTTGTTTTTTGAGGAAGTGGTCCATTTCACCTAAGTTGGCAATTATATGCATGTAGCATATGTTCTTTGTATTACCTTATAATCTTTTTGATATTTGCAGGATCTGTAGTGATAGCTCCTGTTTCATTCTTGGTTGGTAGTTTGTTTTTTTTTGTTTGTTTGTTTTTTGTTTTGTCAGTCTTGATGGAGGTTTGTCAACTTTGTTGATCTTTTCAAAGAATCAGCTGTTTTTGTTTTTGATTTTTCTATTTTCTGTTGTTTTTATTTTCACTGATTTCCACTCATCTATATTATTTCCTTCCTTCTGCTTGCTTTGGGCTTATTTTGCTCTTTTCTTAAGTTCTTGGAGTGGGAATTTAGTTTATTAATTTGAAACATTTCTGCTTTTCTAATATATGCATTTAGTGGTATAATTTTTCCTGTGATATTTTTGTTATTGATTTCTAGTTCAATTCTATTGTAGTCAGAGAATGCACTCTGTATTTCAGTTTTTTTGATGTGTTAAAATCTGTTTCATAGTCCAGGACATGATCTATCTTGTTATGTATTCCAAGTGCACTTGAAAAAGAATGTATATTCTGTTTTGGTTGGGTAGAATATTCTATGAATGTTAATTAGATACTGTTGGTTGATGATGTTATTTAGTTCCTTTATATCCTTGCTGATTTTCTACCTAGTTGTTCTATCAATTGTTGAGAGTAGGGTGTTGACATCTTCAACTATAATTGTGGATTTTTCTGTTTATCTTTTTAGTTCTATCAGTTTTTTCTTCATATATTTTGCAGCTCTGCTCTTTGGTGAATAAACATTTAAGATTATTGTGTCTTTTTAGTAGATTGACCCTTCTATCATGTAATTTTCCTCTCTGTCTCTAGTAATTTTCTTTGCCCTGATACTAATATAGCCACTCCTGCTTTCCTTTGATTAATGCTTGTATGATATATTTTTTTTCTCTTCTTTTACTTTCAACCTGCCTCCATCTTATTTGAAGTACATTTTTAGTAGACAGCATATAGTTGGGTCATCTTTTTAGTCCACTCTACCAGTCTTTCAATTGGTATATTTAGACCACTTACATTTAATGTAATTACTGATATGTTAGGACTTAAGTCTGCCATTTTACTTTTGTTTTCTGTTTATTCTTGCTTTTGTTTGTTGGTTGGTTGATTAGTTTTCTTTTTCTTATGGGTAACTTGAATATATTTTTAGATTCCATTTTGATTTGCATATAATGTTTTGAATGCATCTTTTTGTACAGCTTTTTCAATGGTTGCTCTAGATATTACATCAATATGCATAACTTATCACAGTCTATTGGTATCATGATTTCACCAGTTTGAGTAAGGAACAGAAATCTTACCTCTTTTTACATCCTCTTAATCTCCCCAATCTGTAATATAATTGCCTTAAATATTCTTCTACATATATTAGAAACATTAGAGATTTGTATAATTTTTATTTCAACCATCAAACAATTTAGAAAACTCAAGAGGACAAGGAAAGCCTGTTGTATTTAAACATATTTTTGCTTACTGTGTTCTTTCTCTCTTCCTGGTGTTCCAAAGTTTTGTCTTTTATTGTTTCCTTCCTATGTAGAGAACTTTCCTTAGCCATTCTTTTAAGGTAGTCGGCTGAAGACAAATTCTTTTAATTTTTTTTTATCTGAAAATTTCTTGATTCTCCCTTCATTCCTAAAGGATATTTTCATTAGGCATAGGATTCTGGACTGACAGTTTTCTCTAAGCACTTGAAAACATTGGGCCACTTCTTTCTCCCCATTTTATGATGAGAAATACAGTGTCATTGGAATTGCCTTTCATCTATAGGTAACATATTGTTTTCCTCCAGCTGCTTTCAAGACTTTGTTTTTAGTTTCAGACATTTAATTGTTACATGTTTTGTTATGGATATTTTTGGCTTTATCTTACCTGGGTTTCTCTTAGCTTCTTGAATCTGTAGGTTTATGTCTCTTGTAAAATTCAAGAAGGTGTTGTTCATTATTTTTTTGAGTACTTGTTTAGCCTCAACCTCCTTCTCCTCTTCTTCTGGAACTCCAATAACTCTATTTTTTTTTTAGGATATTTTTTTTCTCTTCAATCTATTTTCTTTCTGTTGTTCAGACTGGATTATTTCTATTGTTCTATTTTCCTGTTCATGGACTCTTTCCTTTGTCCTCTCCATTCTGCTGTTAAGCCTATCACTAAGCTTTTTACTTCCATGTTGTATTTTCTAAATTTTCCATTTGATTTTTCCTGATATCTTCTATTTCTTTCATGAGACTTTCTATCTCTCTGTGAGGCTTTCTGTTTTTTCATTTGTTTCTATATTGTTCATAATTGGTCACTGAAGTATTTTTTATCATGCCTACTTTAAAATTTTTGTCTGATAATTCTGTCCTCTCAGTTTTGGCACCCATAGTGGGTTGAATGGCGGCCACCCCCAAAAGATATATCCACATCCTAATTCCTGGAACAGATGAACATTACCTTATTTAGGGAAAGGGTCTTTGCAGATGCAATTAATTATCTTGAGTTGAAGAGATCATCCTGGATTATCTGGGCAGGACTTAACCCAGTGACAAGTATCCTTATAAGGGAAATACAGAGGAGGAGGCAATGTGTCCATGAAAGCTGATATTACAGAGATGCAGCTATAAACCAAGAAATACCTGTAGTCATAGAAGCTGGAAAAGGCAAGGAACAGACTCTTTCCTAGAACCTTTGAAGGTAGTGCAGCCCTGCTGACACTTTAATTTTGGATTTCTGGCCCCCAGAACTGTGAGAGAATCAATTTTTATTGTTTTATGCCAGTTTCCAGTAATTTATTACAGCAGACCTAGGAAATTAACATGGCATCTACTGATTGTCTTTTTCATCAGTTTGAGATCTTTCTGGTTGTTGCTATGAGGAGTAGTTCTCAATTGAAACCTGAACAGTTGCATATTAAGTTAGGGGACTCAGGATCTTAATTAACCTTTCTGTTTTACTGGCTTTTTCTGATCCCACTCTGGCAGGGGGCTGCCTTATTACTGTCAGGTGGAGGTAGAAGTCTAGGTTCCCCACTCGGCCTCCACTGACAGCAGAGGGTGCGGATAGGAGTTCTGGCTCACCCTGTGGCCTCCATCAACACTGCAGTGGTAGTGACTTCATTTCTCCTGGGTGACAAAGTCCTGACTCTCCCTAGGCTTCCTTTGACACTGCTCCAGTGGGGAACAGAAAGATGCCTCATTACTGCATGGGGAGTGGAAGTTCTGTCTCCCCACATGGTCTCCAGTAATGCTTGGGGGGAGGGCACTTTGAAAGTCTCAGCCCCCTACTTGGCCTTCTCTGATACCACCCCAGCAGCAGGGAGGGGGATTGAGGTGCCTTGGTACAGCCTAGGGTGAGCGTAAGCAACATGCCCAACTTAGCTTTTGCTGGCTTAAGTAGAAGTGTATAGGCTGCTTTTCTTCTGGTCCTTTAACTAGAGAGAGCAGGCTTTTTTGTGGGGAGAGTGGTGGGGCGGCTACGTTTGCCCCTTGGAGTTTCTGGGTTGCAAAGACTTCTTCAATTATAAGACTGGGATGTATAATGCAAGAGAAAGCCAGGAACTCACCACTATGTTGTTCCTGGGGTTGCAAGTTCCCTAGATGATCTGCCTTCTCTTTCTACCTTTCAGAGTCTCATGTTCGATTTTTAAATAATATCCATGGTTTTTAGTTTTGCTAAGCAGCAGGAATGGAGAAAAAAACATATTTATTCCATCTTTAGGAAGTGAAAGTCTTAACAGTTACCCTTAAATATTTTTGTTGGGAAAAAAAGGCATCTACAAAATACTTTACAACATTATAGCAAAATAAGAGATAACTGTTTCCTCATAGACATTCCCCTCCACATCAACCCACAGAGGAAATGCCTCGGGCATGCTTCCTGACTTTGCAAATACAAACATATGCCTAAATGGAAGCCCTTTCTAATCCTCATGCAAAAGATTGGTCAATTTGAATATGTAACAATTTAAAGCCTTTATTTATAAGAAAAAATACCAAAAGTAAAAAATTAAGGATAAATCAGAAAAATTATTTACAAAATATAAAGGAACTAATCTCTTCAATTTACAAAAAGTTCTTTACAATCAATAATAAAAAACAAAGAAAAATAGGCCAAGAATATGAAATGGCAACTAATAAAAAACAAATGATCAAGAAACACATACCAAAGTAGTTCAATCTTTTTGATGATCAGCAAAATTCAAAATAAAACAATGCAGAGATATTTTTGTTCTTTTTATTCATTTATTTAAATATTCAATAAACATTTATTGAGCAATGACTGTGCCTGGAATACCAGGCAATGAAATACAATTGAAGAAGATAGATACATTCCCTGCTCTCCAATACTATCAAGCAATGCAAATCTTGAACAAGTAATGATGCCAGTTGTGATGCATTTTATGCTGGTGGGAAGTAGAGAGAGCAGGGGATGCAGTCAAGCTTAGGGAAGAGCTCCTAGAGAGATTGATGTTTAAATTGGAAGGCAAAGGAGGAGTAGAAGTGACCCAGACGCCAAAGATGTGGGGATGCTGCAGGCAGAGGGACCAGCATGTGCAAAGGTGCAGAGATGAGAAAAAGCATGGGAACATTTGAGGAACTGAATGAAGCTCAATGTAACTGGAACACAAAAATAGGAGGAAGCTGAGGAGAGATGCGGCTGGAAGCTAGATCAAGGTTGACTCTTGGGCCTTAGAGCATGTTTAGGTGCCTGGGTACTACCCTTAGGGCAATAGGAAAGTGTTAGATCAGGTGGATTTTCAGGGATAGACTATCCAACTAGCTGTAGGATGGAGAATAGATTGGAACAAGCCTAGAAGCAGAGAAGGCAGCAGAGGAATTCCTGCACTGACCCAGGAGAGATGTGCTGGTGGCCTGGACTAATATAGATAAGAACTAAAGGTGCTGACAGGTATTGGTGATTGATTGAATGGATAAGGCAAGTGGAAAAGTCAAGGTCAACTTCCAGGTTGCTCCTTGGGTAACAGCTTGGGAAGTGATGCCATTTGCTGAGACAAGGAACACTGAGGGAGAAGCAAATTTGAGGGAGGAGGAAGATGTGATTTTTGTTATATGGAGTTTGAGTGACCTGTGGGATATCCAAGAAGGAACCGGGAAGGAAGTTGCATGTACTTATCTAGAGCTTGGGAGACAGATCTGGTTCCTGTTGCCCTGGGATGGTTGAGATGGTCCAGGGAAAGTAAAGAGTAAGAGCCCAGGCCCATGAGCAAAACCATGAGACACATGGGCATTGAAGGACCAGCAGTGGAAGAGAACTCTGCAAAGGAGATGGAGAAGCAGCTGGCAGAGAGGTAGGAGGTATATGATGATGTGGGCATACCCCCAATGCATGCAAAAGTGAACTGGCATTATGACTACTTACCTGCACCTTGGGCCCCAGGATTCCCTCCTGCTGAGGTTTTTTGGACCTAAGGTGTTCCCTGGTTTTGCCTGTCACCTCCTCTGCTCCACCTCAAGCTTCCTCAGTAGAAAACATAGTCTCTTGACCAGAAAGGTGATGCCAGCCACATGTTCTAAGGTAGGCAAGAGAGCTTACTATTTAAAAGAAACAATGACCACTTTCTGTCTCTATGAAAAGAGGAGTGAGATCCCTGGAGAAGGCAGAAAGGTCCTGCCACTTCCCATAAATAGGTCAGAGCAGTGCTGAAAGATAATTGAGCCAAATCGACGTGAGGTACCCAAGAGGTGACTTCTGCACAGGAAATTTAGTGACAGCACAAAAAGGGGAGGCAAGGGAAAAAGTAGTAATAACCATACAAATGAAAACAGATTCAAATTTTTCATGCAAACTGGTTTTTGTTTTGTTTTTTAGATCATTAAATGACATGAGACATAGTCTCCCTTAATGAAACGATTCTGAATTCCATGACGGAGACTCTGGTTTACATTTTCATTTCAGTCCCCCTCCAGGACATTTCTCTGTCTGAATTCTCCTCTCCTCTCCTCTTGAGAGGAGACACCACAGACCAGTATGATGACAATAGCAATAATAGCAACTGACATTGATAAGCACTTACTTATAGACCTTGCCTCTGCAAGACTCTTTACATAATTTACCTAATTTAGTCCTCCTATTAACCCTATGACATAGGCATTTTCATGCTTTTTATGAGGAGTCTAAGCCACAGAGAGGTTAAATAACTTACCTAAGATCACACAAGCTCTAAGTGACCTTTTAGCAGCACCAACTAGGCCTCCACACATATCAATCTCTGGCACCTTTTCCATCTGGAAGGAGGGGAACTCAATGTGGAAAGACAGCAGCTAAGTGTCTCAAATACACAAAGACAGTGGCACCTCCACCAAAGAACCTCTAAGCCGCTAAGTTCTGGTTCAGTTTCCCCCAGTGAAGAAACTGAATGTCAGGTTATGCTCCAGGGAAACGATAACTCTTTGGAGCCAGAGTGAGCACCCTAGGCCCCTCTGTGGTGTGATATGGCATGACGAGGAGCTGTGACAAATCTCAGAACTAGAGGGGGGAATGTTCACAGTTAATAAACAAAAACTTCTGCTTATGTAGTTCACGGTTGGTCCCACTACCTCCTCCAACATCAGGGTCGTTCTTAAGATGTCACTCCAAACTCTCACCCGAGCGGATCAAATCATCAGTCCCATCCAGGATGTGGAAAAGTGCAAAGGGGCAAACTGATGGCTCATCAGAGTGAGACCAGGAAAATGTGTGCAGTAATTTGTGTGGTTCTGAGAGCATTTGCATTTGATATTTCACTTATTAATTCAGGAAAATATTTTTGCATACCTGCCATGTGCCAGGCACTGGGAAGATTCCAAGATGAACAGGATGCAGTTCCCGCCTTTGGAGGGCCTGACACACTGGAGATGGTTTATTAAGTGCTGAAGCAAGTGGGGTGGGTGAGCCAAGCTCAGGGTATTGGGGGCATGAGAAGTCAAATCTAACCGAGGCAGTGAGGGCCTGGGGAAGGGTTCTGGGGGGAGGAAGTTCCCCGGGTCAAGTTCTAAGGGCCAGAAGCAATGGGTGGAGTTAGCATTTTTAGAGGGAAAGGGAGACGATCCAGGGAGAAGAAACGGCTGGAGCAAAGGTTTGGAGGTGAGAAACGATACGGGTTATCCCTGCACAAGCAGTTCAGTGTGCAAAGGAAATGACAAAATGGTGATAAGAGATGAGGCCGAAGAACTAGGAGAGAGTTCTGCGTGGTCCATTAAAGGGACTGGACATCTCCAGAGAGGAAGCAGAGCCATTCAGTTCTTTAAAGTGGCAGAGAGAAGACTTGGGTTTGAGATGGCTCAGCCCAGACTTACTGTATGCAAAAGATTTCTAAATGGACACAAACAATGTGTGGAGCAGGTTCATAGGTTTGCGTCCAATTGTAAGAAGACTTATAAGAGTACCTAGAAAACTGCTATAAATACTTACTCCATCCTCCCTGAGGGAACAGTTCCACTTCAGCAAGTTTCTCCCAACTCAAATGAAGTCACCCTACCCACACATGTACCGAGGACACAAGAAAGAAAACAGAAAGATAGGCAAATTGATCCTCAGATCATCCTTGTTCAAGTCATTAAACCCTTTAGTTCAAAATTCTTCCATTGACTAGGTATGAAATTGACAGCAGGGGCAGGAAAAATCAGCGTACAAGTTGTTCATGTAAACAGGCACCTATACCCCCTATCCTTACAGGCTAGTGAAGAACTCAGATAAGGAAACAAGACGTGTATTAGGTAGGAGATTAAAAAGACGATAAGCACAGCATACAGAAGAAGCACTTAGGAGGCCACCACCTAAGCCAGGCTGGGAAGGGGCGGTGAAGGATCCTGAACCAAACCAGTAGATCTGAAGAAGAGATGTCTGAACCAAACCAGCAAGAATTAGACTTAAGAATGTGTGAAGGTAAAGGGAGAGAGAGTTCCAGGTAGAAGGAGCGGCAGGGACAATGGCACGAGGTGTGAGTTTGCATTGTGTGAGTGCGGAGGGGGGAGGGAGAGCAGAAGAGGGGGAGGGAGGGGGGTGAGGGGGAGGGAGAGAGGGAGGGAGAGAGGGAGGGAGAGAGGGAGAGGAAGAGAAGAGAGCAGAGAGAGTGGGGGGATTCTAGTACTTGCATGAGGAGTAAGATAAGCTAATTCTGGAGAGGTAAGATAGGCTCACATTGTAAAGATCTTTATAAGTCTCATTTATTTGGTGAAGTTCAGCTACATGTAATATAAAATCCCCCAGAGAACTGTGGTTTAATCAAGTTCAAAGGATAAAAGTGTATTTCTCTTTCACAAAAAGATGTGATGGTAAGGGGACCAAAGCTGGTATAGGGCTCCACAATTTTTAGTTTCATCAGGGACTCAGGCTCCCATCTTTCTGCTTCACTATTCTAGTACACATCATTTCCATCCTCAAGGTCTCCTCATGGTTTTAGATGGCTGCTGGACTCAAGTCAGCACATCTGTGTAGCAAGACAAAAAAAATGAAGAAAGACAAAGGGCAAAAAGTGCCCCCTTCCACCATCCCTCCCAAGTTAGGCTAACTGGCTTTATGCAGCCTTACACTTCATCAGCCACATGGCCACCACCCTGGTTGCACGGGAGTCTGGAAGACGATGGCTTGCCTTCTGGGTGGCCCTGTGTCCAGCTGCAATCGAGGTTCCCCTGGGGAGGCAAGGGGCAGTGTCTCACACAAGCCATTCCACACCAATCTAAGAAAGGCAGATGTAGCCCTGAGGCTTGAGAGCCTGCTGAAGGATGCTGAACAAAGAATGACATGATCATATTTGTGTTTGAAGGTGACTATGGGCCTGAGCATAGTTTCTATGAGAGCAGAAGCCAGGTTGGCTACGCTCGTCTCTTGGACCACATATCCAGCACAATGCCTGGATGTTAGCTAATACTCCATAATTGTGTCATGAATGAATGAACGGCGAACCTGGAGGCAAGAAGGATGAAGGGGCTGTAATAATAAGAGCCTGAACTCAAATAGGGAATATAGAAGAAGACGATTATGGGGAGAGAGGGTCAAAATGAGTTCTGTTCTGGATGCGGTAATGCTGAACTGTCCACGGCTGTCCTAGTGGCAGTGTCCAGGGAGTAGGCACTGCTCCTCTGGAATGCAAGGGAGACCTCAGCCACATATGCAGATCTGGGGTCACTGGCCTAAAGGTGGTAACTGAAGCCATGAATGTGTTTTTAAGCAAAAGCCGAATGCAAAAAGAGGAAAGAGAGCAGAATAGAAGGACAGACTCATAAAGAACTACCGCATTCAAGTCCTGAAGAGAGGAAGTGGAAGTTTCAGAGGAAACTGAGAAAGATTAATTCAGAAAGACTGGCGGGAAACTGGGAGGGAGAAATGTCCAGGAAGCGAAAGGTGGATACAGATGCAGGGAAGAAAAAGTGGTGTCACATGTTCCAGCGAGGTCTGGTAAAGTGAGAACTGAAAATGTCACTGAAAGTTGGCAATTAGCAATTTCTTCCTGGTGAGTTTGAGTGGAGGGTGAGGGGGCAAAGCCAGGAGATTGGAAGAAAGTGAGGAAATAGGGAAGATGAAGCTGGATTATTCTTTTAAGAAGGGTCAAGCTGGATGCAGGTAGTTTGAAGGGGCTATATATTATACAAATTCAACTGAAAGGATAAAATAGCTTAGCAATAAAACTCCAACTGTGTAGGGATCCCAATTTTAGATTCAACACATTCACATTTATAAAGGGCTAACTTTACGCTAAGAAATATGGTGGAATTTTCATGTACTTAATCTTTTTATTACGTAAAGCCCTTTTTTTCTTTATTGTGCGTGAACAAAGTTGAGGGATATTCTCTTTCCTATCAATGGAGTAAAAGTAGTCCAGATTTTTTAAAATTTTTAATGAGTTCAAAACACTATGATTTCCAGAAGACATTTATGCATTGAGATCGTCTTACCTTGATTCTAATGTAATTATTCACTGGCTAATTACATTCAATTTCATTTTGGTTGATCAATATACTTTGCTTATTCTTCTTTCACTGCATTTTTTGTGGCTTTGGTAAATCATTCTGGGAACATTTTCAAAATATGCTATATTTTTTAACTCTATCTGTAGCTCAGTATGACTTTGTATTCCACTCCAGGCATCCCATAAATAAGCCACTCGGCAAGAACCATAAGTAGCTCTAGAAACATAGATGATACCTAGATCTGTCTGGTCTCTTTTGTCCTTGTTGGTTTATGTGTGTATATGTGCCATTTTGTTTTCAACACTGGCTCTGAGTGAATCATAGTTGCTAACAAACACCAAATTCATCCTTGTTTACCCATCACACATGACAGTGCTGCCCAATTATACACTCTCAAGCAAAAAAATGAAAATCCCAGAATTATTGTTACTTCTTCCACCCCCCTTCACTCAGCAATTTTGCTTCTTTCTTAATACTGCCAACTGTCCTTTCATGTACTCTTTCTACTATTCCCCTTCAATTCCATTCTTTGGGTCAGGCTCTGATCATCTCTCTCCTAGACGATTACAACATTCTACCACCATGGTTCTAGTTATTTTCTTTGTTTTTCTCTGACTTTATATTTGCAATTATTCAAAAGCTATGGATATCTCATCTGTGATGATCAAAGGACTCTTCTCCAGCTGGTTGGAAGGGGCATGCAGGTCCCCTCCAAGCACAGCTCCTTCTCACTCTGCCATTTGTATTTCTTGGACTGCCATAGAACCCTGTGTGGTTTCATTGAAACCAGAACACTAAAACCAACTTTCAGGAAAAATGTTTTTGTTTTCAGAATTTTCCAATATGGGAATGGAACAACTTTTATCCAGACAAGAGGAGGTGAATAACCTTTATCCCAATATTGCCCTGAATCTGTCCCTTCTCATATGAAAGCCAGCCACCTGTACTTAGTGAAAGACTGTGAGTCCACAAACTCACTCATCTATTTTACCTCCATAAAAAAACTAATCCTTCACTAGCTCTTTTGTTCCACATCAACTAGTTCCTTCACTGCTACCATTCTCTGTTCGCCTCAGCACAAGCTCTATTATTTGATTGCCATATAGTAAAGTGAAACTAAAGAACATTTATAATACCTCCCTGATGCTCAGATATGGTAATTCCCAATGCTCAAGTCGAAATAAAATGTGTGGCTCCGGAACCTCCTTTCTATTAAAAACCTCCACTGAAATATTGAAGCAACTGCTAAGTCGACAGTAGAGACTACAGATGGATCCTTTTTAAAGGTCAGTAAGTCTTTCTCTTCCATGTCTCAAAAATTCCTGCTGAAATAGATGGTAAAATGCACTGGATGTTTTGAGACACACATAAAAGGGCCACTTGCTTTGCAAAGGGAGGACATGCACACAGTATCTCCTGTGTGAAAAACTTCCATGAAAATTCCAGTTGTCCATGTTTCTTATTTTTCTCCCCTTTAAGTAGGAAGTCCACTTCTACAGTGAAATTACTTGTTTTTACAATTCTTTTTACAAGAGATGGCATTTTCAGAATCATTTTTTCTTGACCAAGATGCTATTTACAATGGAGATGGGGATGGGCTGGGACTTCAAGCAGAAGAGTTTGAGGCCACTTTGCTAAGGATGGTTGACCAATGAAAGGTAGAGTTAGTCAACAGAGAAGATGGAGGGGGCAGCAAAGGCCCCTTCAATCCTTCCACTGACACCCCTCTACTATCCTAGCTGACCAGGCTAGGCAGATTTCTCTGTTTCTCCAACTATTAAACAATATTCACAGTATCTCTTTTCCATACTTCATAAGGATATATGATTAAAAAAGAAAATATGTGGTTTTTTTCAGTGTTTTCTTTAAAGGAAAGTGATATATAAAATAAGGTAAAAGAAATTATTTTTATATATATTTTCTGCCAGCTTTCTAAACTCACTATAATCCCGGGTGGTTTCTGGGCTTCTCTTAGGAATCTTTCTGTGGGTCAGAAGAAAAATTACTGTCTTATCTACTATAAAAATAAAGGATCAAAGGATCATGAGTACAAAAAGACTTTTGTGCATCTCTCTGCCTCCCGATGGGACCCACCACTCAGATTGGCAGGAAGCTACTCTTCTTTTTCTGAAACTCTCCCGTTTTTTATTATGTTGAGTCCAAACTCATCAAGGTGACTGATATCTTTTGTTATACACAGAACACTTGGTTATTCCTTTCCTTTACAAGTGTAAGCTGACCTCTCCCCACCCCTACTAAAATTCCTCCCACCCCCCCCATGCTCCCACCCCTCCCCAGCCCTGCACCTCCCTCCCACACAGATACAGAAACTATGATATTTAGGAGAGGTGCAGAAAGTACTGTATATTCAACAAATGGGATTTTCTGGTTAATTTAATTCTCTGATCAACTAAAATTAAGCCTTTGTGTTTCAAGCTATCTTCATTCTTTAACAGGTTCAGCACAGTGCACACACATTTATTAAATAACTTGTGATTTGGGGGCCATGGGGCCATCTTTCCAAATGACAGATCTCACTGGGTGGTATTTTGGACACAAATAAAGAACAGGTAGGATATTGGATTCAATGTGACCTGAGAACATGCCCTAGAAGGTAGTTTTAAAAACAAAATTCTCTTTGGTTATCATTTTATCATTTGACTATTTTTTTTTTTTTTTTTTCAGTTAAAAGCAAGGAGAATAAATCTGGTTGTTTGAGGACTGCTACTAGTTGAACCTAGGATGGATTCAAGAATCTTAGCTAATTTTATCTCCATACAAATAAAAAAATCAAGACAATAAAATTTTAGCTAATGTCATACAAAATTTAACCTCTCTCTCCCTCTCTTTTCTGGTTGCTAGATTACTGAATCAAATTGTAGAATGTTAAAATAAATTAAGGTAGACTATATTAGCCATTGTGATTATATCAGTGTTTCCATCTTTAAGCTTCTTGCCCTCTTTGGATGTGATAAGCCTCCTTCTCTCTCTGCATTTTCCCTGGGACCAATCCCCAGGACCCACAAACCTCCGTAAGACCCATGGTTGCAAACCTCTTACCAGCTTTGTGATCTTAGGCAAGTTACTTAACATCTCTCTGCTAACCTGTGAAATGGTTAAAATAGTACTACCTGCTAGAGTTATTGTGAGGTTGAAATGAGATAACCTGGGTCAAGTGCTTAACATATCAATAGAAAGCTCTACTTAAATTTAGCTATTTTTGTTGTTTAGCTGATCACTTTTCTCAGGCCGCACGGAGCAGTACTTCTCAGAGGAGCTCTCCAGACCGAAAGCATCATAATTATCCAGAGAGTTTACAAATATCGCTGCTTCCTGGTCCCCTCCCCCTAGAGGAGTTTCATTCAACAGGTCTGGGGCGAGCTTGAGAAACGGAGTATTTTTACTAAGTGCTCCTCAAATTGTGACACACCCAAAAGTTTGAGAACCACGCCCTAGTTGTTCTAAGAAACATTTTGTCACCAGCAAAGCTCACAAACAATTCCAGGAAATAAAAATAGCATATGGGTAATAAAAGTCTAACCTTGTTTCCCCTTATGCGCTTAGTCTGTTTCACTTGCTCACGGCGGGCGGCGTGCAGAGGCCTTGCCCCTGGCCCTTCAGACTAGAGTTCCTCGGGAATGGCAGAGCCGACACCTCAGCTCACAAGGTGCGCCGAAGCTCTTCACGTGACACGCAATTCAAGATGGCGGCGGGCCGTGTGCAGAGACGCTGTACAGGTTACGCCCCACTGTGGAGCCTGAGCACCGCGCGGCCTTGCACCTTGCACCTTGCACCTGCCCTGCAAGAACTCCACCCGCTGCCCGCTGAGAAAATCCCTGTAAAGCAGCCCCTCCCACAGCCTGTTGGGGAAAGTGTGTGCCCTAGAGCGCACACCTCTCCATTCTTTGATCAAAGATAAAGCTTTCCTTTGCTTCTGAACCAAACTCAGTCTTGTTCTTGGCTCAAGCTACACCAGGCAGAAGCCCCCTCGTTGGGGACCAACTTGGGAGGGTTGGTAATAATTTGGTTATTTGATTTGCTCTGCTAACTAGTAGTTTTCTTTAATTTGATCATTCTGTTCTGATTGGGTCTGACCTTCTCCATTCTAGAAACCCAAGCAGTTCACACCCCTGTATCATAGACTCTGGTCTTTTCTCAGCTGCTTGACATTTGAACCCCTAACATCTAAATTGTACAGTGAATTAGCCTCGGTGGGAGACGGGCACCCCCCACCCTCCAAAAACTTAGGCAGGAATGTCCTCCTTCCTTACCCTCCACATCCCCTCACCCTGCCACACAAGCACACCCAGAACAAGGACATCTGACCCAGGATCAGCCAAACAGACACCCCCATCCAGACTTTCAATCATGGGGAAAGAGACCCAAGGACGAAGGGATAGATGCTTGGTGGCTCAGCCAGGGACGGCGTGGCCAACAGCCCTGACAGTGTGCGGCAGGCCCAATGATAAGGAGCACACTCACCCTTGCCCCTGCCAAGTCTGGATAAAAATGTCTTTGATAAGGTGGGGGAAAGTGGCTCTTTTAGCATGAAGATGTTCTACAATTATGCTAAAAGGTAGCCAATCTTAGGAATATTTGATAAGGTTCAGCAAAGAGACAAAGACTCAGCTAGCATATTAACACACCAGAATTATGCTCTGTGCGGTCAGTTTTTGCAGGAGAAAGTTTTGCTTGTCTTGAAGATGCTTCACCCTGAGGCTAGAACAGGCAATGCCACTCTTTTTGACCTAGTTGTAGAACTTGAAAACAATTCTCAGCTCCAACTCGAGGTTTATCAAGGTAAAACCAGATAGAAATAAGTGCCTGGACTTAATGATAAGAAGAAAAAGAAACAGAACTTGGGGCAGGAGATGCAGTAAAAACAGGACTGTAGGAATTAAAAGAAAGAAGAAGGCCACAGGGGCCTCTGGAGGTGGACCTGGGCGGATGTGAAGGCTGCTGAGTATAAGGAGGAGCTGTGCATTCTAACCTCCAATTCTCATGGGAGACACTCAGCTAGAAACAAACCCTTTCCTTCCCTGCCCTTCCATACTCTCTGTCCTCAGGAGCAGGACAGACTTCAGTGACCGGGAGCTCTCCTGGCTCACTCCCCTACCATACAAAATTTTGTGGGACTCACACACGTTGCCCTTCAAAGAGAAGATCAACAGATTTAGGAGATAAGTTGAATTCAGAGGTGTGCATTAGTAAGTGCTTTTGGCTGAGGAGCTAGTGATACCAAGGCCCGTGCTCTCAAAGTACTAGAAGAGATCAAGGATTTGATGATGTTTATAGCCTCTTCCAAAGCCAGAATATTCTCTGTTCTGTGATCATTCTACACACCCTTTATAACACGGCTTTTATTGACCATGGCTTTGCCACTTATTAGGCAACCCCTTTACCATTCTAAATCTCAGTGTATATCTATAGATCTGTATCTATATCTATCTTTTTAATCTATCTATCATCTATCTATCTTTCTATCTACCTATATCTATCTATCTATCTATCATCTATATGGTGTAGTGGACACTATGAGTTATCTACACTGTGGCTGTTCTCCACTTCTTCCTTTTTAATATACACTTCATTCTGTTCCGGTATCCTCCATCTCTCTCCCATGCAGCCATGTACCCCAGGGCACCCTGACCTCATGCCCAGAAATAGACCTGATTGGTCTAAAAGTAATCTCATTCCTCTAGCCAATGATCAGTTCAAGAAGTGCATGCAATGCAATTCTGCCCTATGAGGCATGAAGGGAAGCCTGCAGGAGGGCGTTTGGAAAAGATTTCTCACTCCTAAGAAAGAGAGTCATCAGGGAGAAATGACTTTTCATTGTCCTCTGAAAACATCTGGGCTTTGCTGTGATGCCTAGAACTACTGTAGCCCTCTTCCTACCAGCTTGAGAATGTAGGTACACCAATGACAGCACTTTGGTAGAAATAACTGGGAATCTTGATGACAGTGTTGAGCTACGGAATCAACCAACCCTGAAATCTGTCCACAGCTCTGACCCAAAAGAATGCATTTACATGTTGTTAAAGACATTTTGAGTTGAGTTTTCTGTTACTTGCAGCCTAATACATCCAATTGCTAGAGATAACACTATCCTAGCACATTTGTAAGGGCCCAGAGATGTAAAATGCATTAAAATGCTTTGCAAAATATTAAGTAGTATAAAAATTATACATGATTTTTATCATGAATCAGTGCTTAATTGTCTTCCACAACTTCATGAATTTTTTTCAAGATCTTTAAAACAATTTACAAATATAATTCACATTGTTTCAACATACGTGAGGATGAGAAGATGGACAATAGGAAATGGATGTGAACTTTTTTTGTGACAACTGCAGGATTTGGTGGGGAGAATGGTCTGATAACTCCTGTTACCATACTTGATAGGGCTTTCACCCTGGCCCATCAACCCAAGTGCCCCAAACCAGCTTAGCTTTTCTTGAGCATTTCCTTTTACTACTTTCTTTGTGCTTCTGTGTATCATTTTCTCTCTGTGCTCCCTTAAACTCCCTGTTGTCATCCCATTGACTGGAATGACACTCGATAGCAAAGGCAGGCATAATCAATGTCAAAATATAGTTTGAAATCAGCCCTGGACTCTTGCAGCTGCGCCACTTTCTAATTCACTTGGAACTTTATGGATGGCTTTCTCTCTTCCATCACAGAGCAAATAACAATGCTGAGGAGACAGAGACAGGACCGCACTCTGCTCCTCTCTGGGTCCTATTTAATTCTGGGTGTGTTTTCAGCTAGGGATTTAGGGCAGAACAAGAAAGTACCTGAAACATCTTTCTTTTAGTTTTAAATGATTAGTAAATAAGATCGGACCTCCAAGGCAGAGCTGGTATATAAAGTCAAGATGTTCTTGCCAGCTGTGTCAAGTTGCCTGGTCCTTGAAATCTCTTATGATCTCATCTCTAATCTCATATATGGACTTTGTTTTAAGGCGACCTCCACCTAGCAGGAGGAAGAATTAGGAAGAAAATTCCTGATTATTAAGAGGCACACTGTTCTTGGAAAACCTTATTTAGACCCCTGCTTTAAGCTACACAGAGGTTTCTATGAAGAATGAAATAAATTAGATAGATGATAGATAGATAGATAGATAGATGATAGATAGATAGATAGATAGATAGATAGATAGATAGATAGATACATGATAGATAGATAGATAATTTTAAGGGACCTCAAAGCTACCTAGCTCAACCCCTGAAAGATTCAAGAGCCAAAGAGATTAGGAGACTTGCCAAGTATCACACAGCTTGCCCAAGATTACAAGCAGTAGCAGTAAAATTACCGTAATGGCAGCTACCATATATTTAGCTCACACTAAGTGCTTTGCATTCATTAACTTAGGCCTCAAAATTACCAAATATAGTAGAGGCTATTTTACTTTCATTTTAGAAATGAGAAAAGGGAACCTTAGAGATGCTAAACACTGTCCAAGATCTACCAGCCAATAAGGAGAGATGGCTCTCAAAACTAGGACTCAGAGCCACCCTGCCAGGTTGGTAAATACTCTATCATACCAAATGCTGGTAGACCTCAACTAATCTTACCAGACCAAGATAACACTTTTATTCAGAAGAAAATGGAAATTAGAGTAAGACCTTATATTTTAAACTTTCATAGCTCTTCATGGTTATTGAATTCTAACCAATATTCATTCTATTATAGAGAAAAAAAATGAGCCTCATAATATGATCCAAATCTACTTAAATGCCTGTATATATTAAAATAGCATCACGACAAGATATAACTATATATCTTCAAAGCACAACACACTCTTTCCTTAAAGCTCTAAAAGACTTTTAGAAACAAGAGTAAGTTTTTTTTTTTTAAGTATTAAAGCAAAACACCTTGACTTTATCCTTTCAGATCTCCCCTATTTATCAGGCTGACATTTTGAAATTTGGGTTTGCTATGAAAATAGCTTACCCAATGAACGTATATTGTGTGGGGCCAATGTCTTTTTTGAGCACTGTGACTCTTGGTTTCATTGTTCTGTTTTGCTGCAGAATTACCATTGCTATTTTTAAATCACTGCTGTAGACTTGTCAGCTTTGAACCACTCCTGCTCTTGGCTGCACGGGCTCCGGCTGCCTTTTCAGTCCTACTGATAAGCCATCCTATGTGTAATATTTTCATGGCTTCTCATCTATTTGTAATTGCTTCTCAAAAACCAGAAAATTGTGTTTCTGCCCTACATTTCCCCCCCACCCCAATCTACATTACCCCTCTGACTGAAGTAATAAACTGTCATGCTTAAACAATTAGCATAATGCAGAGGACACTCGGGGCTCTTCCACACTGCTATTGGAACACTAAATGTGGCTTTAGAAAGTCAGATAAAACTGTGCTTTATGTGGGCCAGAGCTGCATTCAAGGAAACCATCTTTGCACACACATTCTTGACATAGGATCATCACACTGAGTGTTTCTCCAGGGGTGGCAGCCTTCTTCTATTTGAAGTCTGAGATTCAGCAGGGAGGTCCCCTGACTTAATACAACCAGTGCATCAGAACTGTCATTTTTGCTCACTGTGATGCATGGTGAGACAAGTTCCATGTTGTCCAGCTGATGCTAATTTCCAGAGTTTGGTTCTGAGACATATCCCTGGCTTCAGATAGTGCAAGGTTTGTTTTCTTCCACACACTAATTCACTCATTCATTTATTCACTCATTTACTAACTCAATAGGTGTTAATGAGCAAGAGTCTTCCAGGCTCTTATCCCCTAATAGCCCCAATTTAAGAGCTATGTTATCAAACCCTCCTGAATTAAATTCTTAACCTCTACATTTTAATAAAAATGTAAGTAATGGATAATATTTCTGAGCTCTTATGAAGAGGCAGCATTATACAGAGGATAAGAGCATGGACTCTGGACTCTAGGCATGGCTTTGCATTATAACTTTACAATTTAAGTAGCTATGTAATCTTGCAGAGACTGCTCAACCCTTCTGGACTTCAGTTTCCTCACCTGTAAAATGAGGCTAATTGTAGTATCTTTCCCCGTAGGTTTTTTATGAGAATTAAATGGGTAAATGCAAGGAAAGCTCTTAAGACAGAGCACATAAGTACTTGCTGTTATTATGAGGCAAGCACTGTACTAAGTATATAACAGAAATTATCTCAATTAAACATATAAGGCAGACATTATTCTTACCCCAAATTAGAGATGAGAAAACCAAGATTTAGAAAGGTTAAGTAACTTGCCCGAAGTTGTGCAGGTATAGTTAAGAGTGAAGCCAAGATTCCAACCCAAGTATTCTACTAGCAGAGTTCATTTGATTAAAAACTCTGTAATACATCCTTGACTTCCAGCTTTCCAACCGTTGCTGGGTCATGTTGGGTCAAGTGTGGTGTGATTTGGCCTGGCTTGGTTTATGACACTGAATAAAAGTAAGCAGCAATGGAAGTATAACAGTCTAATCACCAGCATACCTTCCCCACTCTGTGTATAAGTCTGTGTCTAGGCTATCTTCATTCATTTCTTTTTACTTTCCCAAGATTCTTGCTGGTGCCCATGGAATTTTTCTGCACTCTGAAAGAGGAATTTAATAGCCAGGAAAACCAACCTTACTGAGTTGGTTGTTATTCATGAAGTTTTATTGAGATAGAAATGAATCACACCAAAGGTTGAAAATGCCCTTTTTGAATCTTTTAAGTACATATAGATTCAAAGACAAAAGCTTCTTGTAATTTCTAATGGAAATTGTATGGAAATAAATACTGAAAAATAACATGTAGACAATGAAATGATGAACTGTTCTGTCATCCCCTGTGAGAAATTCAAACTTTTTTTTCCTTCTATGTGTAGAACATACAGCAGGTGGGGAGCAGGGGCCATGATTTTACAGGCAAGCTTCGTATCTTTCAGGGACTGACTGTCACACTGGTTAGTTTTATACCTACCCCATCAAATAGATTCTCTTTGTTCATAAAATAGCCATGAGCTTTATCACACATTGTTTGGCTAGCTATTTTAATTAGAGTAATGTGAGATATTAATCGAGAGTCTCTGTTAGGTGGTAATAAAGTAACTCAAGGAAATTAACAATGATAACAATTGCTGAAATAATGGCCAACTTTTATGAAGTACTTTCTGTGTACCAAATATTTTATATATGTTATCTGATTTAATCCATATATCAGCTCTATGAAGTAGGTACTGCTATTGTCTCTATGTTATAGATGAGGGAACTGAACTGAGGTACAGAGTGTTGAAGTATCTGGCCCAAGTGTGGCAAGAATAGCTAACTTTCACCAACATTTGTGCTCCCCCTTCCATAGAATCAACCGGCTCAGCCAGGGACTACATTTCCCAGCCTCCTCTGCATCCTGGTGGCACCATGTGATGAGTCCTTACCAATAGAAAGCTATGAAAGGGATGTGTGTCTCTTCCAGCTCTGTCAATTACTGGCTGTGCCTTCTTCCCACTCCCTATTTATCTGCTGGCTGGATACAGAAGATGCTGAACTTCTAAGAAATGCAAAAACCGTAAGATGAAGGAGCCTTATCTCTGAATCACAACATGGAAGACTGCTTGCCAGGAACACCAGCACTAGATTGTTATATAGGTGAAAAATAAACTTCTATTGTGTCAAAACACTGACAATGTGGGGTTTATTTGTTATAGCAACTAGTGCTACCCTAAGTAACACACAAGATAACCTTGGAGGAGCCAGGAAGCAAATTAAAGGATTCTGATCCAGAGTCCCATTTTAACCACTCCACTGGCATGCCTCTCAGGAAGGGAGGCAATAAGCTCCTCATTCCAGTTCACTCATGGCAGAAATGCAAAGGGGGATAGAGATGGTATTAAGAGACCAAGTCCAAAGAGCTCTTCTGAGGAGAGTCCAAGAACACTTGTGTCTCACAGTCTTGTATTTATCTTTGGCTACTTAGCATCAAAACAAACAAACAAACAAATCTACATTATCTTGAAATGCTGCTTAAAGGAAGTTTACATTTCTTTTCTCATTTTCAACTGAATGTCAGCTCTACTTTCTGAGAACCTGCCAAAAGAGGGACTGATTTAAGGAAGAAAAATAAGATAATTGCTCTAGATACCTTCCTGAGTGAATCAGGTAATTTTTGACTCTCTAAAATTGAGAAACGTGTCCCTAACACAGCTCCATTCAGACGCCATAGCACAGACAACTGTGAATGGACTTAGGTGCTAACTGAACTCAAGCACACAGGGATTTCTGAACTCCCTGTCCCCCGCCACCCAACACTTTTCCTCAACCATCTCAGTTATCCAGACCAAGGCATTCCTTTTTTTATGGGCTAAATTTCCTGGATGGCTATGATTTTAAAACCTCTGGCCTCAGAGTGCTATAACTACCTCTTGATGATGTAATTAGTAACAAAATTTTACAGGGTATCATGGGACACCTAGAACCTTTCCAAACGCATCCACCTTTTTTAAAGGGTTTTGAACCACTTCCCCAACCAAATACCCATAAAACCAGGGATCCCAGGGTGACAGAACTCACCCCCTCCTGGGGAACACTGCACACTGGCTGTGCAATGACGTTCAGTTGAAGAATATTATAAATGTTGTCAGTGACCAGTAACTCACAAGTGCTCTCATTACCTTACCAGCAGTGGAGGCAGGTGTGCTGAAGTTAGCACCCTGGGATACATTAGACATGATGTAGGGAATTAGTCATTAGTCCCTAGAAGGCGTGTTTTTCTCCCACTGTGGTGATGAGGAGGGTTTAACAGAAGAGCTCCAGTGTGGGAGCTGAACCTGTCTCTGGCAGCTTAGACGCTAAGGAGAGTAGTGCAGGCCAGCTCTGCATGCACATGAGGTAGGGATTTCCCTTTTGACCCTGCCCGCCCCTCTGCTCCCACCCCGTCACAATGAAGACTTCCAGGAGAGAATCCGGCAGAGTCCTAAAGACACATTGTAAAGGCCATTACAACAGCTGAGTGTCCAACACAAACATCTTCAGCCTTCAGGTTGTGCCTGCTTACTTTTCCAGGGTTTAAAGATTTCGAAATGTGAAGTGAAAGAAACTGGTTAGCAGATAATTCCGTGTGTGTTAAAGGAGAGTTTTGTGGCATCAGATGTGACAATGTCAAACAGGAGAAAAATTCTATAATCTGATCACTTTCACCTCAACTGTGAGAAAGAAGCAGCTAAATTTTGTAAGTCCTTTGGGACCCTCTGGAAACTTCTAGAGTTAGTTTAAGAAATCATTGGCCTCAAGACTTTAAATGGAACTCGGATGCTATGCTGAGAAGCAAGAAAGTAGTCGCTTGGTATTGCTGGGATAAATTCTGACATAAATTCATCAGTGATTTGAAAGGGAATGAGAGGCTTATTCCTAAATAGAGAAACTGCAGAAATGACACTTGCCCTAGAGTGAGAAAAGTGCCTCAGCAGAGAATGTAAGTTGGAATACCAGCTAGCTGTGATAGAAACCTCTGTAAGAGGAAAGAAAGGATCTACTACTGAAGGGGAAATTAAGTAATCACTAAAGCACAGACAGAGCTCACCTGACCTGAGTTTAGCCTATAAATGTTAGGATGAACTGAGGAGTCTGGAAGAAATTCTGTGGATCAAAGTAGAGAAAATAAAGACTGCTGCCACCTTTCACTCAGGGCTGTCTTGAACATCAATACCGTCTTGAGGTGGAAAGTTTTCATCTTGGGGCTCTCTTTCACTGTGTTGTCTTAAGCTAGACATTTGTCTCCTCTGTGTTCCATCTGTAAAATAGAAATAATATCTCCCCGATTTTCTTCTCGCATTTATGGAGATCACATGAGGTAATGTGGGAGATGCCACTTAAAAAATAAAAAATAAAAATAAAGAAAATAAAACTGAAAGTGAAGCCTGTTTCTAGATCAGAAAGAAGGTGAAGCCCATATTCTGAAAGCTAATCCTTCCTCAAGGAACCCCTTGATCGCTGACAGAGTAATAGTTTGGTTTAAAGGCCAAAGATTTATGGAAATGATCTAATTTATACACCAGTGTTGTGTGGCAAACACTTCTCTGAGTGAGGAGATACTGAAATAGGCTGGGGTATCGGGGACAAATGATACAGCTGGCGTGCATTTGTGGTCCTTCTGAAGCCAGAACCAGGAGAGAGTGGCAGAGGCACCACAGAAGTCCACTGTCTGATGACAGGCCCGCTTACTTCCCGGTGAGTAAAAATAGCGTCTCCTTCTGAAAGTGACCCACGCGTCATGTCCCTTCTCTGGCCCCAGCAGGTAGGTAGGAATTAGAAGTTCCCGTGCCTCCCCCTTCACTACCCACAGTTCACCAAGTTGATTCCTTCAGACATACACCGACAAGAGCCACTCAGTGGCTCCCTCCTGCGTTTCTGCAGCGGCCTGTGAGGTCTCCCTGCTGCTAGGGCCATTCCACATCAACACTTCCTGAGCACTGTAGCTAAGTGTACTGTCCTAAAACACCACATTAAGGAAAATTTGTGGTTCTCCATTCGTGATACTCAAACTCCCTTACCTGCCAGTTAAGAGCATCTGTGACCTGTCCCCATTCACCTTTCGAAGCTTTCCCTACTCATAATTTGTGCTTTATTCAAGCTAAACATGTTTTCCAAACACACATTTCTCCACCTCCCTGACTTTGCCCACACTGTTTCCTTCCTTTTTTTTGAGGTATGACACCCAAACCAAAGCTGAGATCTTGACAGCGAGTGCTTTACATCTGCCCATTTAATTGAAGTTTCCTTGCAACAATGCTGTCTCTTACATTAAGCATTCTGAAACCCCTTAGCTGAATTCACTCGGAGCAATTACATTTCCTTTGTAACATATTAATTTATGTGCTTGCAGTATTGTATCTTCCATACTGTAAACTCTTTGGGTCAGGAAGCCATGTCTTACCTTTATTTCCTCTGATTATCGAATTCAGTAGGAGTTCCATATTTGCTAAACGAATGAAAATGTTAATGAATAAATGAAGTCTTACCTTTCTTCCTTTGCTCATGCTGTTTCTATACAAAAACGCTCTGCCTTTGACGTCAAAATACCAGCCATCCTTCAACGTCAAGCTCAAGGCTCATTTACTCTATAAAGCCTTCCCCAAACTACCTCAGACCCCACCAACCCCTCTGCTATATTTATAGACCATATGCCAAAAACCCAAACAGATTATCTCCTTTAGTTCACTATCTCTTTGAAGACATTGGTCTCCTCCAAAGCAGAGGGACTTAAAGCTGAGATCCATGGATAGGACTAAGGAGACCGTGAACCTCCTAAAATCAAATGCACATGTTTGTGTAAATGCCCGTTGCATTAGAGTGTCCAAAAGCTCGTATGCCTCCCCATAAGGTTAAAAAAAATCACTGTTCTAAGAGCACCATAAGCCACTTTCCTGGAGCAGAGTTGGAGTCTGTCTTGTAGATATTTTCTATTTCCTGCAGTGGTGAACCAAGCACTAGAAACAGAGAGGAGACTGTCCCCGAATGGGTGGAAGCATCCCCTTGACAAGACCAGTGTCTCTTGACTTTCACTGTGCCCACCTAGCACAGCCTCCAGCCTGGGAGCGGGTGGGGAGAGCTTAGTAAGGCATTGTAAGTAGGCAAGCAAATGATGTCAGGATTATGGCGGGTTAATGCCTGAATCAGGATGGGGGAAAAGCACCTGGCCTAACAGAATTGCCTTTCTGTGTGTGAAATTCTGTGACAAGACGGGGCAGGCAGTGCTGTTGCTGCGGAAGGCAGTGAGCCTTGGGCGGTTCTGGGTAGTTAAAAAGTAAACCCATTGAGGAGCTGGTCTCCTCTGGAGGCAGGCCTGACTTAGTCCTGGGGGCTCAAGGCTGAATCCTCACCATTATTCGCTCTCCTCTCTTTCTGCCCGGCCTCGCCTGCTCCGATCACCTTGGTGCCTTGCCGCAGCCCAAGGTCTGGAGAGCACCGGAAATCCTATGTGTTGAATTCATATAAAATAGCCTTTATAAAGCATAATGCTTTAGGGAGATAGTGTTAGCAGAGAAGTGTCAGAATTTTCACTTGGGCTTAAGGGGCAGGACAAATAAGGTCTGTTTACCAGCTGTAATGTTTTTATGAAAAAAAAAATCTATGGCATCTTTTTAAGTTGCAAATAATGACTTCAGCTATTTAACAAAAGAGTTGATTTTAAAACAACAACAGGGGAAGTATGATTGGTGATTTTTGTTTTAACAAGCTGAATTCCTTTTGATTTCTCCTTGATTTAAAACATGGCTTGTGTTACAAACCAAAAAATTATAAGCAGCTAGTGCGGTCGTGGTTTCGATAAAACTCTCTTAAGTAATGATGATCCCACCTTATTTAGACAAGTCAGGGGTCAATATGGCCTTATTTGCTTCTGTTTTTCATTAGTGGCGCTCTCTCTGTAGCATCACACTTCCTACTAGCTCCTTGAATACACAGAGGATTCATGCTTCAGTTCTGCATGTATTAGGAATGCAGCTATAGCAACTACTAGCATTAATGAACTATTTGCTTATGCAGTAATAATTAACTTCCATTACATTACTTTGTGTGATTACTTTCTTAATTGCCTGAATTATGCATCCATTTAATATTTAATAACCATTCTCAGAAATCAGACACTGGTAAAAAACAAATTGCTCACAGTTTCCTTGCAATAATTAAGCTCACAAGAATAAATGAAACCTTTTAAAAACGAATGCTTTGTGATTATATCCTTGCATATAGAACAAGGTCCTAAATTAGTTATTTATTAAATCTAAATTTAAGTCCAAATAGTGCATTTTTCACTTTCACCTCGGGAAATCAACCTGCACAGTACCTGATATCAACAACAGAATTAAGTGCCTTCTATTTTCTTTGGGAGTCACAAGCTGCATTAATATTTATTACCATGCAAAATTCAAAAGTCCTTAAAATATTGTGTGTTTATTATTTATTCCAACTTGGCATCTCTTTTACACAAGGTAAGTGAGATGTTTAGCTGGAGATTAAAGTGTTCTGAAATGAGATCAATAGCTCTCCATTAAGATGGGCTACTGTGAGCCTCCCCCATTCTTTTCTGCTACCTAACATCCCCCCCCCCACCCACTCACAAACACTCAGACCCATACATTCACCTCCAAGCCTGTTATAAAACAGCAAACACACACATATGCAATGTGTTTTTAACCAAGCAGAAGGAGATGCACGGCAATTTATCCTCAAACATTTACACTCACAGCCAGGCAGCTTGATCTCCTTGCCTTTTCAGGTTGCCAGCTAGAGCTCTCAGAACCCCGTGCCCTTCTGCTGCCAGCACCCAAGCAAAGCCACATGCTGATTTGCAAAGTGATCATGCTATTATCCTATTGTACATCAGCTTCAGTTCCCAACGGCTTGCAAAGTCATCACTGTCTTAACAAATAAAACGTGTGACTGCTTTATCGCAGGTTTCTTGGTGAATAGATTCTATTGAATCTGGACAAGACAGCTTTTTTTTTTTTTTTTTTTAATCTTCCTGGGACTGCATCGGCAAAATTGTTCTGCCATTCCACATTGATTATGGCAGCCATGTACAGGCGTGTTTATCTGAACCATAACCATATTAGTTTTAAGCTACAGGGACCCTGGGATGTTATTTACCCACTGTTACCCTGTGCATACATGATACACACAAAATAATGTGTGCCACATGGAAAGGGGGGGGGTGGTACTTAAAGCTTTTTATACCAAATGAGCTACTCCAGGAAAATAGGTGCAGCCTGAGATTATATGCAGAGTGCCATGCAAATAACTGAGATGAACAATTTTCCTACCAGAGAAGAGAATCTTTTTTGCCAGGCGTGGAAATAGCCATGGGGAAGGGGTAGCATTGGGGGCCGGTGTGTGGAGAACAAGTGGAGTTTAGGGTGTCACGAGTTGACAATGGCTGCGATCCTGAGTTTCTAAACTGAGCTAAATTGATGCCAATCTCGCTGACTCTTGTTACAGTGGGCAGAGTCATTAGGATTTGCTTTTTAAATGATCTCTCAGGCTGTAAGGCTGAGAGCTGCTAGCAAGGCAAGGTTAGAGAGAAAATGATAGCAGTATGTTGATGCTTCACAGACCTCATGATAGTTTCCGTCTGTCATTATTTACGTCTGACTAGATGCGTCATGTCAGCTACCTCGAAGACTTTAATATGAAGCTCTTGTTTGCCTCCGCTCTAGCGCAGCCAGACTGGGATACTATTATTTTTGCATCACTACACTTAGGTGAAGCTGGCTTCAATCTTTCAGCAATGACACACAAAAGAAATAAAAATGGTTGTGTCCAAGTTATTATACATGCTTGTGTTCTAACAGGCCTCTCCAGCATTGCTCCGAAAAAGGAAAAAAAAGTGAATTTAAATCAATAAACAGACATTTATTAAAAGGTCAGCTTAATTTTATTTGTCTCAGCTTCTTTGCCAATATTTTAAGTAGAACTATTTTTCTTTGGCTTTGGATTAGTGTCATTGTTATTGGATGGAATCACTTGGGGGGGAAAGGTGTAAAACTAATATTTGATCAAATCTGCTCATGTTGCTTAATATCATTTCATATCATTTTTATAAATTCTATCAGTGTCACTATAAAGCCACCAAAAAACGCTTTTGTTTTATATCTATATTATTGCACCAATAAGGACAAACTTTCAATGTGCATTTATCTGTAAAACTATATACAAAGAGGGCTCATCACAGAGCTTATAGTAATTTTTAAAATCTAAGATGACTATTTCACATAGTAGAAAAAAAATACTATTATGACAAAAAATAAAATAGAATATTTATGTTCTTTCACCAATATTGCACTAACGAATGAACCTACCACGACTCTATACCTGTCCCTGGTAGAGAAAAGAAACATTAGCTGAAAAGATTTCTAGAATGTTAGAATTTACTGACACCATTTTATATTGAAAACTGCAACATAGCTTTAGCAGAAAGCACATTTTAATAAGCCCAAAATGTTCTAGGTGATTTTTGCCTTATGCTTTAAAAAAATAAAATAGATGTAACTGGATTTAAGTGTGAATGAAACAGCCTACAAACACATTTGAAAATACAAAAGCATATACATACTTGTGATTTTTTTACATCAGTAAAAACCAGTTTACAGGTTTTCTTCACATACATAATTCAGTGCAAAGGCTTGAAAAGGTACAATCAAAAAATAAAATAACTCACATAGATTGCATCTTAGGATCACGTTTACAAAGTTTACACCAAGATTCTATAGTTCAATAGTAAATAGCATTGTCATATCCAGAAAATGAGTTATTACTTTAAAATGAGTAATTCAAACATGAGAGAGAAGAATGCACCAACCCATCCTTCCTTCTGAGTTCTAAACATTTAACAGAATCTCAGGATTGCTGTGTTAACTGAAGAGACTTCTATGAAAAGCCTGGGTCACTCAGACATATCTAGGGATGTACAGTACTTGATCTCCTTATTTAGATAGAAGTGCTTATATTTTCAAAGTCTGCACAAGCCGTGTAAGCATAAAAGTATGATGATAGAGATCTCTTTTCTGTTTAAAGATCAGATGCCAGCTTCATAAGGTGATATTTTCTGGTTGATGCATTCATGTTTGTGGTATATTTTTATAAATTTCAAGCATAATGCTTTGTCAGGACTAAATGAAATGCCCTGTGTGTGTGTACACACACACACACACACACACACACACACACGCAGTTTTAGAATGCGATAGAATTTTCATTTTTAACCAATGTGACTGTCACAAACTACTAAGACAAATACAGTAACTTGAAATGGAATTGGTCACATTCTCTCAATCTCCTAAATATTAAAAATACATTACAGTACATATGTTAAAATACTTAAAAAAAAAAAAAGATTTGTTCAAGGCGTTTTCCTTACCTCCTGCCCAAGCTACATGTGAGTTTTGGCAAAAAATGAACAGTAGGTGGCAGTCAAGCCACTAAACTGCTTCAAGGCTTCATTAACTAGAATCTGTTGTTAAAAGTAATAGGAAAGCAGCATATTTTTCCATTTTAAAGAATTCATTTTATAATTAATCTTGAAATGCATTTCTAAGGTCCCAAGCTGCTGAAATAGTGAGTTGATTACATCCTTAAGTGAATGAGCCCAGATAAAAGTGATTTAATTCAAGAACCCTTTCCGCTCTGTCCCCATGACTTTTTCTTTTTTTTCTTTTCTCTGTTATTACTGTTTTAATGTGGGGTTTTATGCAGTTTGGTAGTTGTGGACATGATCAGCACATTCTTGGGCTGGAGCCCAGACCTGTGGAAGTCATGCTTGTATATCTTTGTGCAGATTTTAAATAACCTGCAGGAGCTTTTCCCTCTCTCCATCTTATAGACTGAATGTGTATAATCCCTTTCTGTACCTCAGAAAATAAACTTGTTTATAGGTAGAAGGTTCCAGACAAGTAGCTGAAACACAGAAGGAACATCCTCTAAAGCAGAGAGTTGTGGACAACTGAAAATCCAGGCAATGTGAGTGAAAAGTAGCTTTGTATACAAGGTCATGTCATCTCCACGAGAAAAAGGGCCTTTTCTGTAGGGTTCACCATGGTGTCTCCATGGTTGAGAATGGGGTGTCATACACATGGTGTATGCTCAATGAATATTTGCTGAATGAAATGACGAATGCTCCAAATCCCAGTTCTACGCATGTCTCAGATGTCCATCCTAGAAGTTTCTGCTTTTATCTCAGTCCTTCACAGACAATGATAACACTGCTACAGTCTCATTCTCACTCCCCATCAGAGTCCCTCCCCCAGACATCACTGTGTGTATTAATTACTATCGTTGGGAATTGACATGGCACCAAGACAACACAGCAGGACGTGACTCCAGTCTAGTCAATTTGGAAGGTAGGTGATGCCTTTCCCTGAGGCAATTGTTGCAAAAAACCTAAGCTCGTGCTACAGAAAGAGCAAACTATATAAGCAGCACTGACCTAAAAATTGAGGCAACTTAATTTACTTACCTGCTTGTGCCTCAGTTTCCTCGTCTGAAATGTGATAACATTAATAGTGCCTACTTCATAAAGCTGTTGTAAGAAAATGAATTGGGACGTGTAAAAATCTTATCAGGCGTAGAGTGAGTTCTCAATTAATATCAGTTATTATCATTACATTTTATTATTATACTTGTTATTAATATTATCATTTACCACTCATCCATGCTCATACATAACACTTTACAAAACAATTTTTATTCACCCTTCTTTGTGCATTTCAGTGAGAATCACTGTGGCAGTGAACAGACTTGGTGACATAAAGAAATGTTTGCAGAAGAATCAGCACCCTGTAACAGTGAAAGTGTGACATGGAAAGGGATATTTTTTAAAATGACCAAAAGCTTTATTTTCCTTTCTTCTCTTTTCTTTTCTTCTTTTTTTTTTTTTTTCACCCAACCTTAGGGACAGCTAGGAAATAATCACCACTCCCTACCTCCTCCACTCCCACCCGGTGTTTCCTCACATCCCAATCCAATTGAGCTCTGAAAATACAATATTTTCCGAACATGTAAAGCTCACCTCAAACCAATGACTTAAAAATTCCTGCTGATTATGAATTTTTTTTCTCAAATCTATACCTTAGCTCATTAAAAATGACCACTTTAAAGACAATTAATTTAAGAAGGGGCCATTATGAGGTGATTTCCTTTTATCCTTTGTTGAGACAGAAAGTTGCATTTTGTCAAAACTAAATTCAGACCCCAAGGGGACATAAGTTTAGTTCAAACGTCAAAAAGGAGGCAACTCAAGCTGTGTTTACAATCTGGCAGTTTACTTCCCTCATATGCAGATAGCAGTGGGCAAGCCCTACAGATCAGATTTTAAGGTAGCAGTAATGAGCGTTTTCTAATCTCTCTGGGAACTGTTTAGGGAAATAAAACCATTTTCTTCAAACTATCCATCTAGTCCTCTCCTTCCATGGCAAAACTCTGCAGTATTTTAGTAAAGAAATGTGAACTAGTCATGTCTAAAAAAATAACGAGTAATTCGATAACTTTCTGAGAGGTTCCTTTTTTCCAGAATCTTCTATTCTCTTAGGTGACTCTTTGAGGAAGGAGGTCAAAATATTGAGTTAGAGCAATTTAAATGAGACATTGAGTAATTTAGAAATGAGACATTCAGTACAAGACCCATTCATTTAAATTACATGAAAATCCAAGGTAGACTGTGTGTAATTAGGAGCCATGTAAGTCCTCAGGCAATTTCAGTGGGAGTTAGGAGATTGCTTTAATAGAATATGACAAGGTTTCTTTTGTTTTTCATAAAATATTGTATTCCCCCTGGAAATGCAACAAATCCTTAATGAAATCACAGCCCCTTTATTGGTAGGGAATACTTTTTATGTTTTGAGAGATCAACGATGTCAAAACAATTACTGCAAATTAATGATGGACCAACCTCAAAAGATTCATAGGTTGTTCAGTTCAAACAGATGAAGCCTCATGTGAACCTCTAGTTGAAATCTTACCTGATAAGGTGCTCCTGTGAGAGACATAAGGGCCGATGGAATGCAGGGTCGCTCTTGGGAAAAAATACTGGGCAAGGAGAGAGGAAATCGGATTTTTACTGGTTCTGTTACTCAACCTCCCAGATTATCCCAAAGAAATAACAAGGAGTCTCTGGACATGCTCTTCTATTTGGTTTTCTTTTCTTTGTTTTATGGGGGTTGTTTATTTATGAAGAGAAATAAATTATTTTCTGTGAAGCACTAGAAGACTTTTGAGGAAAAAAAGAGTGTTTTCACAGTTTATAAGTGTAAAGTAAAACCCAAGGCTGGATTAATAGTAATTAGTTTCTGCCAAACCAGAAACACACACTTAATTTGGTCCTCAATAGTAGAATCACAGGTTCTGGCCACGTCCATAAGCAAAATTCTAGTGGTAGTTACGCATATGATAGCAAGTACCACACATATTTAATGTGATTTATTAATAGCTAAGAGAATTGAGAAAGGAGCAAACCAAAAATTTGCTTTATAAGTAGGTCATGCCAAAGTAATCTCCTTCCCTTACATTACTATGTGGATACTCAGTGGTAAGTCAATATAGAAACCTTGCAAAGTGGAGATCTTGGTTTCAAACAAACATGAAATTAAACAGCTTGTACTATCATGGACTAGATAAATCAGCGTAGGTTGGATGATAATGTAAACAGAAAAGGGCTTTGTAATTGTTCTAGTCTTATTTGGGTTTTTTTTTTTTCAACGTAAGATTAGAGTCATAAAAGACATGCCTATCAAACCTGCAGAGAACAGAAGATTGGGAGGCAGACTTGTCATGCTGGATGGGCACCATCAAGATTCAAACCACTTAACAGACTGGAGGATATACTGAAATAAGCCAGGTGAATTTTAGCAGGAATAGACCCCTTCATTACACACACAAACTGCACACACACATATATACAAGAGAGAAGGGATATTGACTTTTAGTGGTTTGTACATAAATGCCCATGGTCTTTGGTTGACTCAAAGTTCAGAATGTACTAACTGTGGAGTGACTGCCAAAAATACAAATGTAATGACAGCTCACACATAGACTTATGTGTCAGGCACTGTTCCAAACTGCTCACAAGCATAATTTCATTGATTCCTAGTTCATCATTTTACAGATGAAAAAGCAGAGGTAGACAAGGGGTAGGTAACATATCTTGGGGGCAGAGTCAGGACAGCACTGTCAGCATCTGCCCCCAGAGAGAGCTCTGATTCCCCACTTTCACATGCCTTTCAGCTCAGGGAATGTAACTAACTGCCCATTGTTCTCTTGGCAGGAGTTAGGCTCTCAGTTCTCTGTTCATCTTAAGAAGGGCAAGACTAAAATGCAATAAAAAAGTGTAGAGAGGCAAAGCTGTAGGAAGTAGAGATGCTTGCCTGGATGGGAGAAAAACTGGTGAAGTCATGATAGGTGTTCTCAGATGTCTAGACTAGAGACTGTCAAGGAAAAGATTATACTTGTTTATGTATTCCCGTAGGAGATGGAAGTCACAGGGAAGCAAATTGCAGCCCAATATATGTTCTTACCACACAAACAATCCAAACTGGGATGTGCTACCTTGTGAGTGAGATATGAGCATCTCATCCCTGAAATGATCAAGAGGAAGCCACATCAAGCAGCAGGGCCGTGCAGTGGTGGGAAGTTGACCCAGATGGCTCCTAGGGTGCCTTCCAAGATACAAAGGTTTGAATAATCTGGGAAAAGCTTAAAGTCGAAACACTTGTGAACTGCTTCACCTAATACACAACACATTCTCTCTCTCTCTCTTTCTCTCTCTCTCTCCCCCTGCCTCTATCTATATTCTTAAATGGTAGCAATTAACTGGGTTTGCAGCTAGTAGACCTGAAATCTAAACATTTTACTTAAACATCTCTGCCCCTTTAATTTCTCTTTCTGTGAATGAAAAAGAAAGAAGGAAATAAAGAAGAAAAGAATGAGGAAAGGAAAAAAAGAAGACAGAAAGGAAGGGAGGAAGGAAGGAGAAAATGAGAATGTGAAATTAAAAAGGTAAGAAAAATAGATTTAGTCATGCTTCTCACTCATACTTTTCCAGACTTTTGTGAAACCACCATGAGATAATAGATTAGCAAGAGCTTGGGGGAAAAGAAATATAACCATATATATATATATATATATAGCACTTTGTAAATTCAAAGCACCGAGGGATTATTGTCTGCAGCAGTCTGGCTCAGTATCCTGTGTGAATCCTAGGTAATGGGTTTGAGCCATATGAATTGGTTAATTGCATCCTGTCCTCTGACCACATGCTCTGTGCCCAGGTCAAATCTGGCATGTGGTAAATGGCTGTTCTTGACTGTACCAGGGACTGTGGAAGAGAGTGAGAAGAGCTCAATACAGAGCTGTCTCCACCACCAAGGAACAACTCAAAATGGAACCCTTCATCATTGTACATAGTGGGATCATCTCAGTACATTAAGGACCACACTTTTAGCAATAGGGAAATTTCCTATAAGTAGAGAAATTTTACATTTAGACAAAGGAAAATTCTATGTATGAACGTGTGCAGTGTGCACGTGTGTGTATGTGTATGCGTAATACAAAAATCTCAGAATGTGGAACTGAAAAAATCAAATGCCCAAGTCAATGACCCAGTCTTTATGCATTCCCAGCCAAGCAATAATGAACCCTTATTATTGGTCATCAATATCTAGCATCTACTCCTTTTCACTCACACCAACTTTAAAATAAATCTGCAGAAATTATAGGAGATTATATAATAAAACAACTCAAGAATCTTCTAAACAATTTTACAATGCAATTTTAAACTTAACAAATCAAATGCTACTATTTGTACATCAGGAATGAAGACATAAGCAGGTCGATTATAAACATGATACCCTTAAGGAGTTGGATATTATGTTATATCCATAAGTAAGATAACAGATGTAGTATAAACGTAGAAACTGGAAATGAGACGGTTTATTTTTCAATTTCCCTAGATTTACATTAAGGAAGTACAACTGAACCTTGAAATCATAATTATAATATAGAGGTTAAAAGGTATTCAACAAGAGGAAAGCCCTTTAGCTAAAGACTGGTTTAGGGCAGGAAGCATTATATATTGCTCAAAAGAGCAAACTGAAGAGAAAAATATATCAACTAAAGTTGGGATAAAACTATCAAGAATAATAAAATATTTTGAAAGCACTTAGGTAAATTGTCAGGATAAGTTTTCCACCTTGAAATCTTCTCCTGCTATAGATTATCATAGCACTTTTTAAAGTGATAGCTTGGATAATCATTCTAGAGAATTTCTTCCCTTTCTCTGTGATTACCTGAAAAGTTACAAATCTCTAAATAAAGTGCTAAATATCCTAGTTTGCACTTGTAATGAAAAACTCTTATGAGCTGTGGGTGAGATGGCTAGCAGCCCACTAAAATTTTCCTTCCCTTCCTCCTAGGCATGTAGCTAGAAAACACTTCTCAGCCTCTCTTGCAGCTACATGTGGCCATGTGGCCAATCTCTCACAAATAAACTACAAGCAGAACTTATGTGAGCAATTTTCACTTTACTGGCTTGCAAGGAGATTCCTGGCTCTGGACTTCCCCTCCTAACCCCTTCCTCCAGGCTCCAATAGCCAGAATCTGGAACACAACATGTGGAGAACCACATGATACAGGTGGCAGGGCAGCCATCAGCTGATTCCCTGGTGAAGTTGGCAGAGCTGCTCCATCCACCTGAAACCCTCACCTTAGAACTCTTATGTGTATGAGAAATAAACACCTTCATTTTGTAAGCTAACTTTTTACTGGGTCTCTTGCTACAGCATCTTAACATCTTTCTAATTAATAATAAGCTTTCAGAGTTTTTTCCATTATCTTTTTATACACAAAAATGCTATGCTATAGAAATAGACAGATTTTAATATTTTAATGAAACTGAACAAAAAAATAATGTTTTGGTATCATATTTCTAAACATTAACTCTGTTATCTTAGAGTTTTGGTTTGTTTTTATTATTTTCATTTCATTTACTTATACAACTATGAGCTTTTTATAAAAACAGAGTAAATTATCTGAGTTCAGGGAGTTTGAAGGAGAACTCTCATCTCAGAATGCTATCAACATGAAAAGAACACTTTCAAATTCTCCTGAGTTATTTTCGCATCCAAATTGTTTTAACAGGAACATAGGGGGAAAAATACTGAAGCTTACTGAGCAGAAATGAGTTAACATAGCAGGCCTAAGGATAGACTGCTATCCTAGAAAGGTGCATTTACAACTTTGGTCCTTAGCTGACATCATGAATTGGAATTTCAGGAGGGTTCCCACCACTCCCTAATTGATAAGATTGGCTCACTGTTTCTAAACTATTTATGCAAACATTGTGGTATAGGCTGAACCCCTGCTTTCCATTGGGCAGTCTGGGCTCTTGACACATGCTAGACAAAGGGTGACTACATGACCAGGCCCCAGTAGGAATCTTGGGCAATGAGTTTCTACTGATGGACACCGTGTCACACATGGTGTCAAAATTTGATTTTGGAGGATTTGTGCACAGCCTGTGTGACTCTACAGGGAGAGAGTTCTTGGAAGCTTGCGCCTGGTTTCCCCTGGACTCTGCCCCATGCGCTTTTTCCCAGTGCTGATTTTACTTTGTTTCCTTTCCTTGTAATGAATCCTATGTTAAATCCCGTGAGTGTGTGTAAGTGCTCCTGTGAATCACCAAACCTAGAGGTGGTCTTGGAGACTGCTCCCCACTCTTACCAATTAGAATTTGGAGTTGAAATAGCTAATGGCAAAAGAAGAGAGGTGGGAATATCCTAACCAGTTAGGAAAGCTGGACACAAGGCACAAATCTCTTGAGTATCAGAAAGCACGTATGAGGCACAGAGATTTCCAAAGGAAAAATATATTCAAAGGTTGAGAGTACCACCACAAATGACTACAAAATAATACCACTAGATATTTACATAGGATCTCCAAGTGCCTATTTCTGAATAGCCCCGTGAGGTTGGCAGGCCAATGGTCATCTCCACTTTCAGAGTAAAGGGCTGAGGAGCAGACTTGCCCAAGTTTATAAAGCCAGGATTGTAGAGAATAGATATGACATAGGCCTCATGAAGCTTAATCACCTTCTATTTCTCCTAAGCCAGTTTTCACAATCTGTGTTTCTGAGGCCCACAGAAGCCTGAGGGAATGCCGCAGGGGTTACCGCAGGAGGGGATGACAAGGCCAGGCAGGGAGACCCCACACCTTCTTCTTGGCTTTATCTAAGTGGCTCCACAGTTATCAGTTTTATATATAGGAATCCATTTAAATTAATATAAAAACAAAAATTCCATGGATTTTTGTTTCTTTGTTTTGAATACCACTGAATTATACCTTTTGGTTCCTTGTAGGTAAAATCAAAAATCAATGCTAAAATTCAGTCTTTTAGTTTTTACTTTTTAAAGGTAAATATCCCACCCATAAGGAAGTTCACAAATTTTAGCAAATGACTCTAAAGCAGATTCTTACTAAATCAGTAGTAATATGTTTGATCACACCATGAATCTTTTATTCTGCTCTTATACAGCATTTACCTGTTAGTTCCTCCGCCACTTCCTTGGTCTTAAACTTCTCCTTGGATTCCCCACTGCTCTCTTCTCTAGCACCATGGATGCTTCTGTTTCTTTCATACACAGTAAACTTAAACCTGAAATAGTTACAATAGCTGCTCTAATTAAGCTCAACCCAGGTCACTAAAGAGCAAAGGAAGATTAGCTATGACAAATTTACTCTCAGCTCTCAGCTTTCCACATGCTATTTATCAGTCCTGCCTACCAAATCTATTTGCTGATGTGGAGAACATAGACTTTGGTGCCATGAGGCCTGGAATTCATATCTGATATCACCATTCTCTAGCTGTGTGGCCTAGGATAAGTCAGTCGACCTTTCTAAGCCTGAATATATCTGCATAGAGGCAGTAACAGCACCCATCTTGAAGAGACTGAAAGTATTGAAAGAAATAGCATCACAGGAATCTGTGCTGTATTTACGCAAACTTACCACAGTCGCAATATAGCTGAGCCTCCCCCAGACTTGGGGTACTTTTCCAAGGGACCCATAAGGAAACCACAAGTGTTTAAGCTGTTTGCTGACAAAGGAAAGTTTTGGCCTCTTAAGACACAAAGTATGCAAAATGCTGAGAGCTCCAGGGCTGTGGCTGAGAAATATTTTAGGCTAAATTAAGGTTATCCATCAGAAAGGAAGTGAGGAGGACAGAGCAGAGAGACTGGATGCTCCCAGTGAGTTCTGTGTTCATTCAGGCAACTGGATCCGGCTGGGAAAAAGAGGCACGAAGGTCAGGTATTCAGGAAGAGAGAGGAGCAGCATGGTCTGTTAACCATCTTTTCTATTTTAGATTCAGATAAAGAAGGACCAACGCGAGAGATGAAAGTTTTAGCCTGGAGCTTGAAGAGAAGGCACCAATTTTGTGCCCTTTTTCACATTTCTTTACATCATGCTCCAACTGCCAACAATTCTAAATCTAAAATACAAGGGGAGGTAGTAACGTGCTTAGTTAATTGTTTATATTGTAGTAACAAAAAGAGGCTTTAAAGAAACTGAATACCTGAGTATAAAAATGGGAGTTTTATCTGGTGTCCAGCAGAGTGTCTAGGAGGATCTGACCTGCGTCTGAGAATGAATCCTTGCTCACTTAACTTTAATTCAGCAATGTCAGACATCACAGTGCAATTTATCCCCTGTTCAGAAACATGCCTTTACTCCATTTTCCAATATCCTACACATTATCCTAAAGTCTTGTCCGCTTGGAAGATAATCTATCGTTAACTCACCACACAGAGCTACCTGCTTCTCTTGCCAACTCAAGTGATTCACGTAGCAGCCAGCACGCTGCAGCTTTGAACCTCATTGAGCACAGGTGATAGTTTGGATGGTGGCAAAGCCATGACAGCAACTTCCCAGGATGCAGTTGCAGTGATGGTCGGAAAAGCTTGTTCTTTTGCAAGTGAATTTTTGTCACCCATCTCATGGTGTAGTAGAAAGCCTCAGTTGTCTATATGTGGAATCGGCCCTGTTGCAGGTATTTATTCCACCAGCTCTCAGTCCTCATTGTATATAATAATATGCTGCAGGATTTATTTAAAACGCAGATTTCTGAACCCCACTCCAACAAGTTCTGATTTGGTAATGAAGACTGGGCTCAGGAAGCTGCTTTTTGAACAAGAACACCAAAGGGTTCTGATGCAGACAATCCCTGGACTACATTCTAAACACTCCATTATCTCTCTTTCTTTCACCTGTAACATCTTGATAAACAATTTTTAGTTCTACTATGAGAAATTCATGAGCTACAGTCCTGATGGAAGAAATAAAATACACAAAAGACCTTCTTGTAAGGAGTTTCTCTTTTCTTGGCTTCTCAGATATTGTCGGGGGCTGAATGGGGGGTTCATATGTAGGCCATGGCCAGACAATGAACTCTACAAGGAAAACTGTTCACAAGAATAAACGCTGAATGTATTCAGAATTATTCTAGAAGAGCTGAAATGCATACTGTTATGTTGAAGGTGATCAGATGTATTTTGTTATGATGATAAGTTTCATCTGAGCCCCTCCCACTTGGAGGGACAAAAAGGACAGCTAGTCCCTGCTGTCTTCATTCTGTGCTAGACATCTGTATCTATGTGCTTACTGCTTAATAAACAGGCACTTGCATGTGTAAGCATGATCATTTGTGGGAAATCCAATGAACCAGAAGAACAGGCATCCGCACGTATTCCATCTTTAGCTGGTTAGCTTCCTATTACCTTCCTTTGCTGCAACATCATTTTCAGGTGTTCCATGATAATTTTTCACTGATGGAGATACACGAGTTATAGCTATTTACTTCTTATTCTGATATTACACGCATACCAGGTGCCATGCACTACGCTGGGTACTGTATGTTTAAAACAACGAGTAAGACATAATCCTTATCCTTGAGAAGCTCACAGTCCAGTAAGCAAGACAAAAACAGTACAATGATTGACGTGTTCTAATAATATGACGCTACAATGGAAACACAAGGAAAGGAAGATTGAATGGGTTCGGAGGGGACAGCTGTGGAACATAGGGAGGCTTTAGAGAGGAGGTAACATTTAAGTAGGCTCTTAAAGCAGGAGTATGAGAGTGAAGGAGACAGCATCACGGGCATAGCAAACAGCACATGTAGAGACCCTGAGATGTGAACAGCTATTGTGTCCAGAGCAGAAGGAGGGTGGGGCAGTGACGATGGTGACCAGAGAAGTAGAACATGGTAAGGTTGTGAAAGGCCATGCTAAGCGGTTTGAACCCTCTCCTGTTGGAAGTAAGGAGGGGAAAATTTAATCCAGAAATACAACCTGTCGACAACATATAGGAGGGACTGGAGAAAATAAAACCTGGAAGATTAATTCAGGAAATTTTGCAAACCTCTAGGCTAGAGAAGATGAAAGCCTGACCTGAAACTTAGGCAATAGAGATGAAGACAATGGTACGGTCTGGAGGATATTTTAGAGGTCAAATTCACAGTACTTGCTAATCAATTGAATGTAAGTAAGGAGAGAGAAGGTGACCTTGGATAAGAGTAGGTGAGAATGTCACGTGCTGCAATATGGAATACAGATTAGGGAATAGGATTGGGGGAAAACATAACAATTTGCCATTTTGGGGGTAGGTAGGTTATTGATCTAGTGAATTTAGAGATGAACTGTTACAATGATGCTCAACTCATATAGGGTTGCCAGATTTAGAGGGAAAATAAGCAAAAATAATAAACAGGATCACCAGTTAAATTTTATTCTCAGATGAACTTTTTTTTAGTACAAGTATGTCCCATGCAGTATTTGGAACATACTTACGCTAGAACTTATTAGCAAAATAATTCTTGTCTGTAGACATGCAAATTCTGTCCTATTCAGAAGACATGCAACTGGCCATCATCACCTCCCCATGATAAACTCAGTTTTGCCTCCATTTTTCACTCAGTTTGACGTTGGTCATCTGCAAATGTGTCTTTGTTTGGATTTTCTCTTAAATCAGTTATAACATCTGTCTGTGTTCCCTTGTCAGTTAATAAATTATGGAAAAATTTTAACATATATTCATTTGATTTCTGTGTGAGAGTCACAATTTTAACTTTTTTGAAAATAGTATTTTATGCTGGTCATTAAAAAATTTAATTAATAGGCATCTCCATTAAAATAATAAATATCATTAATTCGCCCACCAGATTTGCAATAATGTAATGGTACGTTTTAACATGTTTCCCAATAGTAATAACCTAACAAAGATAAAGAAACAATTATTTAATAAATGTAAATAATATAAATGTAAAAAAGAAAACTATTTTAAACAGGGCCAAGAAATGAGTTCTCTGCCATTTAGGGACTGTACAACTTGTTTACACGGTAGCCACAGTCACCATCTGCAAAGCTCTTCTCGGAGTTTTCATTCTGCAATGTATTTTCTCAATTGCTTTTATCTGACATTGGTTAAACTGAGGTTTTTGTACGTACGCAGAAAGTCAATAAAGAGTAGTTATTAACTGTCCTGGCAAGTTAATAACTTTGAAATTGGAGGGACATTAAATGATAATCTGAACAAATTAGTCATTTAAAAAGCAGCAACATCTTAGTCCATTTCCAATTTGCAAAAACCTGAGAAATGAAAACGCTGCATTTGAATAACCCAAGCAGGTACCGAGAACTCACAGTGATACAACACCTGTCTGGCTTCCTGAGCTTTTCCTGAGAAACCAGTCTGTCTCTTTCTCTTCCTAGGTCATGCGGCCACTGTTTGTTCTCTTCACTCAGCTGCTCCATTAAGGTTTATCAAGTACCAATTCCACAGCCCTGGAGTGGGTGCTGAGGATGAAAAGATGGATAGACACAGCCCCACAGACAGACTATTCCAACAGGGTGATGGTATTGTGATGTGGGACAGACAGCCCACAGAGAACAGATCTCTCACCTTCATTGCAGATGAGAGAAGGCACTTAAACTGCGACCCAAAGGATGCAATGCAGCTACTCGGGGGAAGGAGGGGGAATCGAGGTTCTAGGACTGGGGACTGTGCACACACAGGCATAAGGGTGACAGTGAGAGCGCGTGGTATCCTCAGAGACTATGAGCCGCCTGGAACATAGACTGCAATAAATGATAGTGCAGAGGAAGGCAAGGGCCAGACTGCTGTATGCTGCAGCAGTCCAGGAAAAAAAAATCAAGTAATAATATCCAGCATTTCTAAGATGCTTACTAGAGACCAGGGATCATAAAAAGCATTTTACAAATACTGTGTCATTGAATCCTCACCAAATCCTAAATGGTTAAGTACATTTCCTTCTCTATATTGTAATTATACAACTAATACATGTTTGTTGAAACACTGAACAATCCCTTGGACCCTAATCCCTGGAAAAATGACAATTTGGCTTATAATATTCTTCCTCATACTTCTCAATACTCACCCAGCAAACATAGATGTACAAATACATCTATGTTTGTATAAAGATGGGTTTATTTATACTCTGCATTTTTTTGGCAATGGATTTTAAAATACAATATACAGAGACAGCCTTCCCAGTCAATACATACAGATCTAAATCATTCTTTTAAACATACACATAATAGTTCACAGTAAGAGTGTACCAGAATTTATTCAACTATTCTTCTACTAACAGACATTCAGGGTTGTTTTTTCCCCACTCCAAACAATACTGAAGTAAACACATCTTTGTGAATATATCCTTATATACTGATGCTTTCATTGTTGTAGGGTAGATTCCCCTGAAGTGAGTAACATACATTGAAAATTTTAGAGATACTGTAACACTAAATTGTTAACGTTCTTTACAACCTATTCATTTTTATATGTCTGTAAAGGTACAGAAAATAAATTGTTTCTGCAGGCAACTCCGTGAGCTTTGTACAGAATGATGAGGTCCTCAGGTCTTTTTTATGGTTAACCTGAAGCTTTTAGGTTGAATTTTACATACTTAGACAGTGAGACCAAAAAAATGCTGAATGATAAAACATCTCTTTGTACCCACATCCCTTCGTTTACAGCTGAGGGACTCTTTGGTCACTGCTGGGGCTGAGCAGGTGCTGGGCTGTCAGGCTGCCAGATTCTAGGTGCAGAAGTCATCAAATTATGAATGAATGCCTGTCATCATGGTCACATGACGTGCCCCTCTGACTGAGCCACTCTGCATTCCAGTCAAAATTTATTGCTATAGCTGTGGCTTCATTTTTACACATATAAGAAGATACATTCTTAGGACTATTTGCTACATAATACATTTTTTAAAAATTTACTTAGGTTATTTTTAACCAGGTTTGGAGAATACGGCAGAAACAGCACTTTAAGAAAGACAAAGACAGCATGGGGAAATTTCTTAAGTCCAAAGATAAGTATAAAACCTTATTTTAAAACTGAGCAATTTTTTTTTATTTTGATATAACTGTACTGGCTTTTGGCTAGTGGATGAGGAAGAACTAAAAGATTCTACTTTTCCAGTATTTAGTAGCATCACTATTAGCAGGGCTTAAAGTTCCCTTTGTCCTGTGTAACTCTTAGGCAGCATCAGAAACATGCACAAAAGCTACTCTTTGTGGTGGGTCCTTGTCATTCTGTTTGGCCTCCATGCTCCCTTCAAAGCCCCTGGCCCTCAAGTCTGGAGACACCCCCTCCCTCATGTGCCTAGGTCGAAGAGAGTCCACCGATCACCAAAAGCACCAGATACTCACCTTTCCAGCCCCCCAGCACTGGGAGCACACATGCAACCAAGGTTCACCCGTAGGTTACACCTGCTCAACTTTCCCATGGAATCTCGTGACCCAAAAAGGAGGTATTTTCTAGAATCCTTTCTGGTGAAAGTTGACACAGTTTCCAGAGGCAATTCAGCAGTTCTGGTGGAATCATTCAACACCCACGTCAGTGATGTTGGCATTGCCTTGTGCAGCAACTGTGCCCAATGTGAAAGCAGAAGAGTCTCCACTGGACCAGTTCTGCTGCATGATTTTGGTCACCATACCTGGCTATAGACAGAGACTCCATGCCTGTTCCCAAGCCTTGCTAGACTCTATGTGCTACTGAACATCCTTTAACAAACTCCTTTTCTGCTTGAATTAGCCAAGACTGAATTCTATTGTCTGCAACTAAGAAGTGCTTTGATGTCCCTTCAAAATTGTTAAGATAAGTCTTTGTAGTTTTAAAGTATTTAATGAGCTAAAGATTTACATCATTTGAAAACAATTCCGATCTCCACATCATTTCCTATTTGACCCTGCTACTATATTACCTTCCCGCGTAACCAAGTCGTGAGTCCACTTTGGATTTCTGCTATATATACTCCCTGTGCTCAAACTCGCAGTTCCACTACCCCACATTCTCCTTTCCAATGCCGCTCCATGTTTCACCACACCCTTCTCTCAGGAAAGATGCTCATGCATGCTCCTGCGGCTACACTTAAGTGACTTAGGAGAATATCTTACAAGTGATAGGAGATGGCGTTTAAGCAAAGGAATAAGTCTCTAACTGTGGGATTCCAAACATTAGCAAACAGGCAAGAGAGGTGTTTGTCTCTCCTACCAAAACTACCACTTCTTCCACATTAGCATAAGGCAGTTCCTAGAATCATAAATACTTTCTCACGCATCAACCACATTCCAGTTGGACAAATCCATCCTTAATTTGCTAAAAAAGCAAATATATCCTCGTGGATGGCATTACCTTCTTACAAACCTCGACTGACTCTGCATCCCCCCAGGATAAAGTTCACGCCCAGACCCTTGGCACTCATCGTCCATCACGGCCCCCACCAGTGTCCCCAGTGAGGAGCACCTCACACCCTTCCCCTCTATGCTACGGCACCCCCCTCCCTTCCTCGATGGTAAACTCCTCTCTCTCTTTTAGAGTCAGCTTCATTAGTCTCTCCCCTGAAAATCCTTCCCCAGTCCCCTCACCCAGCTGCTGACTCTGACCTCCACTCTCACTGCTGTCAGACTGTGTCATCATTACGTCTTGGAGTCTGGGCTCTCCCAGACTCTGATGTGTTCCTAGAGAACAGGGGCCATCTCAGTCAAGACTGCAGATTTCAGGGGCCCTCCCAATAGCCCTCAATAGGCACCTGTTGACTGTACACAGGCATACATGCGTAAGAGTTTCTCCAAAAGGACAGAGAGAAGGACCAAGGATCCCAGTCCCACGGACTCACACTTTGTTTACAAACACTCCAAAATAACACTTTGAGATGAATATGAGTTTGGTGAAGCCCTGTCTTGGGAGAGAAGCCTCCATTCAGCTCCTGTACCACCTGCCCTGGCAAGGCAAAGCCATTTTCCTGCCTCAGTGTGCTTAACGGCAATGGCCATGTAACCCAGGGCATGGGAGGGCAGGCTCAGAAGTCAGCCCAGCTTCATATGAGCTAGCGGTGCAATCTTGGACAAGTTACGGAACTTTCCTGTGCCTCAATATTCTCATCCATAAAATGGGTGTGAAAACAGGACCCACTTTATAGAGCTGTTGTCAGGATTAATTATTATATAAAATGTTTAGAGGCGTGTCTGGCATGGAACACTTCAATAAATGTTAGCTATGATTATCACTATTAAATCTGAAATCACTTAATGTCCTTGAACAGTATTCAAATTTTATATATGCAAATTCCACTAATGTATGCTCAATGATGCCAACATGAATCATATCAGAATTTGCCCCATAAGCATATTTTGAGCACAGGCTAACGTGCCCGTATGCATAGGACTTCAACAGCCACTGTTTCACAGACTAGCAGTGAGAATGTTTTTCAGTGAACTTTGCCCTGGCAGTTAACAAATGATAAGAAAGTTCATGCCGTGGGATTTTAAAGGCAGCTAAATTGCCCCAAATTTAGACTACCTGAAGCTGTTATGGCAAAGCTCACCCTGGCAGCAGGGGCACCAAATCTGTGACCCCAGCTAGTTAATATGAAGGGGAGGGAGCAGAGGCGAGAGGAGACCCACATGAACAGAATGAAAGATAAAGCGATCCTTTGAAATGCTGAAGATTTCCCTTGGGAACAACAATACGAGCGTGTGAAACATGAGTTTTAAGAAGAGTTGCCCGTCTATTTTCTCTCCCATTCTATTTTTCTGCTGCATTACTCAGTCATTATTTAAGATTAATACCAGAGCTTACTAATACACCAAACTGACTCAAAAGCATCTCAGAGGAACTCATTTTTCTATCCTAACAAAAGTATCTTCTTGTTTATTTCCAAAGAACAAAATTTCAAGCATTTTCCCACTTACCATGGCACTAACTGGTCATCAACTCAGGACAAAATGCAGGTTTCCACCAGATTATAAAGTTGTTTTACAGTCCCTATTTGCCAAACGCTCTACATTCATTCACAAATTAACCTCCAGCAGCCCAAAAGGCACAGGAAACTCTATTTAAAACAGGCCCCAGTTACTTTTGCATTACTTCTATCCAGATCTAGTTTCAATCAGCCAACCTATTGCCAGAGTATTAACTCAGTTCTAACTTCACCGTTAGAATAAAATGCAGCAAGCTTTTTACTCCAAACAAGATGTTAAATTTAGCACATAATTATCTTTGGCTCCAGGATTATTCAAGAAAATTCTCAGAGGGATAGGAAAATAAGAAAGTAGTAATATTCCAGATTCCATAGCTGTTATGGACTGAACTGTGTCTCCCCCAGAACTCCTATGATGAAGTTCTAACCTCCAGACTCTCAAAATGTGACTGCATTTGGAGATTGGGCTTTTAAAGAAGCGATTAAGTTAAAATGAGGCCGTTGGGGTACAGCCCTTAACTAATCTGAAGAAATTAGGACACATAAATAGACACCAGGGTGTGCACACACAGGGGACAGCCTTGTGAAGAGGCAGCATTGGGCAGCCATCTATAAACTAAGGAGAGAGTCTTCGAGGGAATCAAATCTGTGCCTTGATCTTAAACCCCTCCAGAATTGCGAGATGATAAATTTCTGTTGTATAAGCCATGCAGTCTGTAGTATTTTGTTATGGCAAACTAATACTTAGAATTCAGGAGTAGTAATTAATCCTCTATGGAGTGACAAACCAAAGTCTTAACTTCTGTGACATAGTCAATGATACAATCATTGGAAAGTTGTAAAGTACTCATCTTTGTTCCCTCTCCCCTTGTGCCCTTCACCCTGTGCCCTTGGTCTGCACCAGAGCCGTTGCTGTGAAGCCCATCCTGTTCTGCTCTCCCCGGATGTAAGCTCCAGGTCTCCAGCAGTCCTCCTCCCTCAATTGTTCTCAAATGTTTGCCTGGTGCATCAGAACCACTAGAGGGCTTCTGAAAACAGGTCGCAAGCACCGCTCCCAAAGTTTCTGATCCAGTAGATCTGAGATAGCGCCCAAGAACTTGCATTTCTAATTAGTTACCAGTGCGATACTGATGCTTTGAGAACCGCTGTACCAGCCATCTTCCCACCACAGCTGCACCTGCCATCAAAAACAGTGCCATGTATCTAGAGGGCCCTGCTAGAACCTGGCAGGCTAAGCTTATAAATAATTTATGCTAATGTAAGGAAATATATTACCCCTCCCAGGGTATTTGATTTTATAGGGTCATTTAGAGAGAGTATTAATGATGGCTGGAAACACCATGCTATAAGTTATAAGCAGGCTGTATTACTTAGGGCAGGCTAATAGCTATTAGAAGTAACCCTCAAATCTCAGTGGCTTAACCTGGTAAGATGCTGTCTCATGGACCAATGCAGGCTGTGGAGTGGGATGATTACTCTGCTCCACACAGTCATTCAGGGACCCAGGTTCCTTCCATCAGATGGCTCTCCATCCTCTACAGCTTTGGAGTTCTTTGCTGGATCCTCTATCTGGCAGCAGATGTGGGAAGAGAGGAGGATTTGTGGGAAATTCTTAGAGGCCAGGCTTTTCACCCACATTCCACATCCCCATCGTTTCCACCCACATCCCACTGGCTAGAACTCAGCCACTTAGTTACCTAACTATGAGAGGAAAAGGGAAAAAGGTTGGTGAATAACCAACCAATTTCTGCCACATGGAACTTCCATGGGCTCTAAAATCATGAAACCCAGGTAATTTCAAAGGCTGACCACACAAACCTAGGACATTCTTGGAGGAGAACCATGCTATCCATGTTAATTATTCTGGCTTCCTTGTGCTTGGCCAAGAAACGAGGTATCTGGATAGTCATGTAATCACTAGTAAATAACATAATACTCGGGATAAGCAGATCAAATGGTCAATATTCATGTGTCCAAACCAGTTAATCTGGAAGCAAGAATTTCCTGGAGAACATGTAAGGGCAGAGGAGGCGATATCATTTGCTAAGAACAGCGCTACCTACTATACATAAATTGTATTACTTCACCTTGATGACCCTTTAGAATATGTACTATTATTCTGATTTTATAAATGAAAAAAGAAAGGCTCAGAGTAGGTAGGTAAATTGACCCAGAAAAGCTAACTGGGCTCAGGATTTGAACCCAGGACTGTCTGCCTGCAATGTCCAATCTGATTTGCCCCTTTACTATACTGCCTCAACGAAGGCAATACAAGTTTGTTTAACTGATTAATCTAAATCAACTAAATTTATCATAGATTCTTATTTGTCCCCCCAAACCTGTCAACTGCCCCCTCAGCTCCTAAGACACCAGCTTTGGAGAGAGAGTGCTCCACGTCCACCAGCTTGGCCTCTCTGAGCCTCAGTGACCACATCCATAAAATGGGACTCATCTCACTGCCTTGTGGGAGCACATGATGCACCTGGGGGCTTCTTCTCTGCTTGAGCCAGTTTCTTCCTGATGTTCTTATGAGATGTCCGCAGGAGGTGGTTGCTATGAGCCGGCACAGGCCAGGGACAGGGGCTGAGCGAAGAGAGGTTTGAGTATTCTCAGACCCGTTCTGAGCCCAAGGCCAAGCACTTTATGCACACGTTTCACTTAGTAAAGGTGAGCGGGCAAGGAGATAGTGGTGACAGCAGTGAAACCAAGGATAACACGTTGACAAGCTTTCATTGCTCCCTTCTCCAAGAGTGCAAGGCCTATCCCAGCTTTCGTCCTGGCTTGTGCCATCTGGCTTGATAGCTGGTACTGGCCAGGATCACACTGAGGGCGAGTCCTGGCGCGAGGTGATAGCTGCTCGGTTCTTCCACTTGCCCACAGCAAGCTCCTGCCACCCACATTCAGGGCAAACCGAGCCACTGAGGGCCCCCCTGTCCCATCCCAGCCGCTTGCCCAGCCTTCCCTAGGGCGTTCTCCAAGACCTTTTCTCTGTCAGCTTCCCCAGGCCCATGCCCTCCCTTAGACTCTGCTTCCAGCCCACGTGGCGGCCAGGAGCAACGCCTCTCCCTCTGAGCTACACTGCGCACCTTCTCATCGTACTTAACACGCCTACTCACTGTTCTAGACATGGACGCTCGTGCTCCCGCAAAGGCAGAGGAAAGACAGGAAGGGCTTTTGTGTCACTGAGCCCTGCCACTTTCCACATGGGGGACTCCAAGTCAGTCACCTCCTCCTCCTCAGCCTCAATGTTCTCATCTGTAGAATGAAAGGAAGAATACGGACCTCGTGGGGTGCGTGTGACGATGAAGTCATCTTCACACGCAGGGCTGGGTGCACAGGTAAAGCTCACCCAGTGGCGGTCCCCTTGGCCTGTCCTCCTCCCCATCAGCTGGCGGGATTCTTGAGGGCAGAGATGTTCCCAACTTGCCCTGCTGTCCCCAGCGCTCCACGCAGGGTGGGTGCCCGATAAACGTTTGCAGCATAAAGGAAAGAATGTCCTCAGAGCTCCGAGTCATTTACGTGAATGAACAGATTCATTGCTCTGTGTTTTCTCAAATGTCTCTCTTCTCTCTCGTCTTTCTTCTCGGGAGATGATTAAGAGGACATGGTCTCTCAAGTTCGCAGGAGAGAAAAATGAAGCCAGTCAGAATTGCTCACTAATTTTCCGAGGCTCATCCAAGCTTGGGCTGGCCCCCCGGGAGGCATTACCGCGGCCCCGAGGGAGGCGGCAGCAGCTGCCGCTTCAGCCTGCCACTCCTGCGCCTGCATTCCGTGGGACAGGCGGCTCGGGAGACGGGGCCGGCCTCGTGCTCTGAAAGCGACTGTGGGTTGCGACGAGGAAGCGCCAGGTGGAATGGGCTGACCCAGCGCGGCCAGGCACTCTGGATTTCCGAGGGCCGCTCCGATACTGAGATGTGGGCCTCCCTCTCCAAGGACACTCATGCTTGTGGCTAGCAGGTCTTGACGTGGGGCTCCGAATGTGAGGTTTCCACAACCTGTTTCCCATAGCATGAAGTAGGACACTGTGGTCTAATTCTGTCTTGATTTTGTGGTGACACTCAGACACCGGTGACGGGCCGGAGATGCACTCCCCAAGGTGCTTGGGAGGCCTCCCCCAGTCCCACAGCACTCACCCCAAAGCAGCAGCAAGGTTTGCATGGAGCTGTGGAAGCTCGGAGAGGGAGAGGGCACGCGGAAGGGTCTGGAACTCACGCCACAGGCTGCCAGGGCGAGAGCCATCTGGGGTTATAACAGTTATGGAACTAATAAGTCAAATGTCCTGAGTGCCCATTAAAAATGTCCAAGGTGCTACCTATTGGCTTTTTCTGCATTATCTCGTTTGAGCTCCCCAACTACCTCACGAGGCAACCGTTTCAGAATCAAGAAAACTGAAGCCCAGACAGTTACTAGCCCGGGGCCTGCGAGCCAGTAATGGTCAGAGTTTGAACCATTACTTTGTACTGCCTTTTGTATCCTTTTACTCGACACTGCCTTTTTACTCTGGTGCGAGGCTTCTCAAATTTTAGCATGCGTTAGAATCACCTGGAGGCCTTGATAAGACACAGATTCCTGGGCCCATCCTCAGAGATTCTAATTCCAGAAGCCCAGAGTGGGGCCCACAGGTTTGTGGTTCTTAAGTTCCCAGGTGAGGCTGGTGCAGCTGGTCTAGGGATCCCGCTCTGAGAAGCAAGGTCTGGGGGCAAACTTACACCTGCCAGGTCTTAACCATAACAGCCCAGGAGGCAGAAAAATCAAAAAGGCTAAGAATTCCCAGGAAAACCCAGAGTTTATATTAATGTCAGCCTCCCACTCTACGGAGCAGGAACTCCCTACAATCTTCTATTTACCAGAGTGATCGCCATCTATATTTTTCTCAAAAATGTTCTCAGCATCACCTATAATTCTTACCTGACCAAGTTAAAAAAATAGGAAAACAGTTTAATATGGAGCTCAAATACCTCTGGAATCCCATTTTCTTTTCCTGGGTGGTTGGTTGGGGCGATTTCAGCATCCCTTTCAACCTAAGGTCAGAATGGACCTGGATGTCGCAGGTGAGGTGGAGGTTTTAACACAAAAGGTACTCCTGGGAGTTCAGAGGACTGGATCTCACCCTGGCTCGGCCACCTCCAGCTGTGTGGCCCTGGACAAGGGCTCTCACCTTTCTGAGTCACCCTGCACGGGCTCTAAGCTCTCTGCTTGCTCTAGCTTCCGGCTTTCAGTCTAAAGCTGTTGGTGGCCATTGGCTCAGCTCGGTGGCTGGGATGTGGATGGACAACGCACCCTGAGCTGACTGCAATCTCCCATTCAGCTCCAGGACCCCACTTCAGTCCCCCCACTCCCCGCCTCCGGGATTTGAACCCCTGCTTTTTCCTCTGAATGCTGATGTGGCTTCCTCTCCAGGTCTCAGCACTCCAGGCAGACCTGCTCCTGAGAGGCTCCAGCTCCTGCTCCCAGTTCCCTGGGAGCCAGTATCTTCCCTGGGATGTCCCCAGATTCCCGAGAAAAGGGCAGGAGGAGCCTTGGCGATAGTGAAATCCAAACTAGAATCCAGGGCTCTGCCGCCTCTCCCACTCTCCTTGCACTATTTGCCATGGTGCGTAAGGAGGGTTGCTGGGCCCTGGTCTGCTCTAGTCGCACATGCAGTGCAGCAACAGTGAGGCTGAGGCTGTCAGCACTTAGCTGTTTTCCTTCCCCTAGGAAGGACATCTCATAGTAACACTGACATTTTAGCTAATCATCCTGTAATCATGACCCCTGTTTCAATTAACTCGCCAACAGCCAGAATGGCTTTATAAAGGAACTAGAGCCATTCCCTGACATTTCAGCATGATCCCGCCCCCACAAGCCACACCTCCAGGAAAATGTGGTGGGTAAGCTACTCAATTACAAGGTTCGTTCAGTACGTACAGAGCGAGGTATCTTTAGGTAACTACACTGACCTGCTCCACACAGAGGCCAGTGAGGTTCTCTCTGCTTTGAATAGGAAAGCTGCACAAACAATGACTTAGAGGGAGCTCCTTCCGATTTTAATTTGAGGGAGATGAACCAGAAGAAAGAGGTTATATGTGACGTCTAAGAACAAAACTGGGAGGGGGAGGAGAGTCACAGCGGTGTGTGGACAGGTAGAAGGGGACTTGGGTCCCAGGAAGAGGCCTGGAGGGTGGCACCCACTGTCCCTGCCATAGCCAGGAGCTGCTGGCACCTGCAGGGTCCACCTCTCTCTGGTTTACAGCCAGGTACACACCTGCCCGCATCCAGTGGAGTTCATAAAGCCAAGGCAGAGGGCGAGCTCCGTGTCTGCGAAGAGTGTTTACAAGCCTCCCCCTGGGCCGTGTGTAGTGACTCATATGGACAGCCCTGGGGTCCCCTGAATCTGGCGTGCCTGTTTGGAACATGACTGTTTCCTCTGCCCGTGCTGATTTTCTTTCATCTCAACCCGGCTTTTCTAATTATAATCCTGCTGGCCATTTGCTGTCTTGTGTCCATATTGGGTTCTTAAAATCTGGACTCACTCAACTTTCCTGGAGTTAGATTACTTACTATGGACAGCCTTGAGAAACAAGACCTGCAAATCTGGCAGTTACCACCCCACCCCATCCACACCCACATCTCTTCTTGGCAAGCGCAGTCTCGCTGCTGGCCTCTCACATGGCATCGCCACTCAAATCCCTTCATGAGAGAGGGAGAGAGGGGGAGAGAGAGACAGAGAGATTAGTCAGAGATAAAGCTACCTAAAAGGCACCTATGCAAGAAGTATTCACTGTCCTGCCCTCTTACCCCCCAGCCCAGTCTCCCCTCACCTCCCCATGACGGCTTTATCTAAAAAGAATTTAAATTTCAAATGATAAACTCTGCATTCAAAATTCCCCAGCCTTCTGCCAGTCCACCTCTGACCCTACCTTCTGCTGCAACCAGAGTAAATTTGAACAATAGGAGTGATAGTCTTTAACATTTCACTTATGAGAAAAAGAAATACACATTAATGGGAAGTTAAAAAAAAAAACAAAAACTCACCAGTAGGAGCTCCCTTATTCACTCAGCATGAATAACAGTGAAGACACAATTACAACTCGGCATTGTAGCCACAGCATAAACCGAACCAGGCAGTAAGTGAGCAATTCCCCTTCTGTTCCAATACGCCCCAATTAACACAAACTGAGGAAGGAATAAATTTAAGCAGGAACAGCTTATCAACATACAATTAGCACTCAATAATTTATCCCCGTAATGCCAGATCAAATAAAAACATTGTGTCATAAATCACTTCAGTGAGCCACCAACTCCTGTGCTGAAATAATCTTTAGCTTGATTTGCTTTCTATCCACCACCCTTCTGCCACAACAGGTTTATTCTCTTCTCTCAGATCAAAGATGGCGAGGCAGCTGCCATGGCATTTGCTGCTTTCCAGAGTTCAAGGTGATATTCACCATAAACAGAATCACAGCGAAGGCCCAGCTCAGACCCCACAGCGTATGCACCTCCAGATGGACCAGCCACAACAACTGCAAATAAATAGGTACCTGGTCCTTTAACACGTCTAAGGAAGGGAAGTCCTCATTCATTCTTTCTAAAGGATTTTTAGATCTCAGTCCTTACAGGGAGAAGAGTTTTCATAAATCTTGCATGCATAACTTCTATTTCAATTTAAAGCAGTTGATACCAGTTCCATGAAAATTAAAAACAGCCTGCCATCATGCCCTCTATAATAAGGTCTGTAAATCTAAAGGCAATCATTAAGTGCCTTAAATGCTTCTCATTAGTTCTTTCACCACCAAATCTTAGTTCTTGAAACCTTGTGTGCTGTGCATCACCTCTTTGTCATCAGATGTGTTCTCCAACTCTGCTTCTCAGACTCCCCTGCAACTGATTTAGCCAAAGAGCACCCCGGTGGAAGACTAGAAAGTGGGAGGCGGGGAGAATCCAGGGTATTATTCCATCGCTGTCCTGGGAAGTACAGTTCAGCCTCATTATTCATGGATTCCATGTTTACAAATTTGCCTACTTATTAAAATTTGTTTGTTACTCCAAAATCAATACTTGTGGTGCCTTCATGGTCATTCACGGACATGCCCAAAGCAGTAAAAAATGTGAGTCCTCTGAAGCACATATTCCCAGCGGAAGTCAACCAAGGCAATGCCCTGCCTTCTTGTCACAGCTCTCATATTGAGAATAAGTGTCTTTTTCATGCATCTGTACCATGTTTTCCTCATTTTTGTGTTTCTTTGGTTGATTTCACTGTTTAAAATCACTCCCAAGCACAAAGGTCAAAGTGCTGTCTGATGCTCCCGAGCACAAGAAGGCAGTGACGTATCTTATGGAGAAAATGCCTGTGTTTGATAAGCTTCACTCAGGCATGAGTTACAGTGCTATTGGCCATGTGTTAAATATTAATGAAGCAATTTTATATATGTATTAAGTAAGATGACTTCAAACAGAAATACACATGAAACACGGTTATATATTGATCAGTTGAAGAAAGTGTTATGACCAAAGACTCACAGGAACCTAACCCTGTGTTTCCCCTAGGAGCAATGGTTTGATATCTTCTAATTCACTATTCATGGTGACTTTATAGAAAACAACTACCACAGATAACAAGAAGCTACTGTGTTTCCCAGTGATGCCCGTGTCTCCTCTGGGACTCCAGATCCCTACCAGACACTCCACACCTCCGTGCTCCCAACTTGCACCAGGAAGCCTCTGCCAGAAGGGCTCAGCATCTGAATTCTGGTAACACCACTCCCTCCTGTGCCTCTCCCATCCTAGAAGCGATAGTATCTTTTGCAGTTCTTAAACTCTGGGGTACTTTACCATCTTTTGTTTGACTTTTCAGATATTCCATCTTCTGTGTAAAATATTCTCTGTATTAAATGTCCTCTGTTTAAACTATTAGAATGGTTCCTATTTCGTGGCTGAATCCTGACTGATATACTTTCCCTTATTAATCCTATTTCCCAACTTCTCTATTTCTCTTTGCAGTAGGCAGAATAATGCTACCTGCCCCGCCCCCGCCACCGCCCCCTGCAAGCATATCCGTATCCTAATCCCCAGAACTTTTGAATATGTTATCTTACACAGCAAAAGGGACTTTGCAGATGTCATTAGGGGAAACTGACCTTCGCCCTGGCCAGGCAAAGACAGTAACAATTTGCATGAGTTATTTTACGACAGGAGGTCCTGGTAATGAACATGGAACTAACAAGCCACCATCAGGTGGAAGAATATGGGAAAGGTCAAAAGGAGAGAGGAGACGCCGGTCTACATGCCCTACCAACTTCCCAGAATCCTTCTCCCTGGAATCTATCCTGGCTGAGTGATGCGTCTGCCACCAGGAAGGACCCTGAGTCAGAGTGATTGGCCAGAGACAACCCAAAAACTAACCCCATCACTATAAAACCCCAGACTGTGAGCCATGTGGCAGAACAGTTCTCCTGGGTTCCCTTACCCTCCTGCTCTCCGCCCCGGTGCCCCTTCCCAATAAAGTCTCTTGCTTTGTCAGCATTTGTGTTTCCTTGGACAATTCATTTCTGAGTGTTAGACAAAAGCCCACTCTGGGGTCCTGGAAGGGGTTCCCCTTCCTGCAACAATGTGAGTAAGGGTTTTGAGATGAGGTGATTATCCTGAATTATCGGGGGGGGACCAATATATTCATAAGGGTCCTCATAGATGAAAGAGAGAATCAGTAGAGTCAGTGGTGGAGATGTGAGGAGAGAGCAAAGTGATGCAGACATGGACCCCATGGAGACAGGAGATGGAAAAGCCAAGGAACAAATGCTTTCCTAGTGCCTCCATAAGGAAAGCAACCCTGCTAACACGATGATTTTAGTCCAGTGAAACTCATTTTGGACTTCTGACCTCCAGAACTGTGAGATAATAATTGTGTTTTACGCCACGTAGTTTGTGGTAATTTGTTACTGCAACAATTAGAAACACATTCTTTTTGAGGCTCCTAGCCCTTCATATCTTTCAGGCTGAAGGGCACCAATATGGTCCCAAAATGTGTTTAAGATCTGATGTAACACCTTCATAAGTAGGACTACCTATGGAACTCTTAGTAGGCAGTAACTACCAACAACTAACCAGAGGCATTCAATTTCCAGAAACCAGGGGGCTGAACAGATCTTCTACTTAGGCCTCTCTAGGATTTTTTCCCCTTTCATCACAGAAAATTCCTAACATGAACAAAAGTAGAGAGAGCAATATAAACTCCCACGTACCCATCATCCAGCTGCAACAATTATCAACTCACGGCCAATTTTGATTCATATGTATTTTCATAATTCCCCCTTCCCTGGGTAATTTTGAAGCAAATTCCAGGCATCATTTCTCCACAAATCCTGCAATATGTATTTATAAAAGATAAAGATTCTTTTAAAACAAACCACAAAATTATTGAACCAAAAGGAAAGTAATAACAACTTCCCTACATAATTAATTAAGCAGTCAGTGTTGACATTTCCCCACTTGTCTCATGATTTTGTTTGCATCAGGATCCAAAAAAGACTTTACATTGCAATCTTCAACATTTCTTAAGTCTCTATTAATCTACAGGCTCCCCTCCACTACTTTTTTCTTACAATTTATGTACATGTTACAATGTATGTACATAGAATTTATGTATGTGTCAAAACCTACAGACTTAGTTTTACTGACTTCATTCCATGGTGTGGTTTAACATTTTCCTCTGTTCTAAGCAATGTGGTAGTTAGTTCTACTGGATTTATTAGACTTTGGTTCAATTTTTTTGGCAAGAATATGTTGTAGATGGTGTTGTGTAGTTCAACATACTATCTGGTTTACTCCCTTTTTGTAATGTTAGCAGTCACTGATGATGTGATATTGTGATTTATAATAAGAAATATATGTTTGGTCTTCCCATTCTGGCACAGAGCTCCTAAAACGCTTGGAATTTCTGAATTGCTGAGAGCAACAAAGGTGCATTTTGTTATGTTAATGAGGTGATTTTTGGACAAACCTAAGGATGGGGACTGGTTGCCAAGAGAACCAACCATGTGATTAGAGCATTGGAGCTTTTAGTTCTACCCCCTTTGCCTCCTGGGAGAGAAGAGGAGCTGGAGGTTGAATCAATCGCCAGTGGCCAATGATCTAATCAATCATGCTTATGTAATGAAGCATCCATAAAAACCCAAAAGAATGGGGTTTGGAGAACTTACGGGTTGGTGAACACATGGAGATTAGAGGAGAGTAGAACGCTGGAATAGCATGGGAGCTCTGAGTTCCTTCCCCATATGCTGCCCTGTACATGTCTTCCATCTGCCTGTTCCTCAGCTATATGTCCTTTTATAATAAACTGGTGACTGATAAGTAAAATGTTTCTCTAAGTTCTGTGAGCCGCTCTAGCAAATTAATCGAACCCAAGGAAGAGATTGTTGCAAGCCCCCAATCTATACCCAGTTGGTCAGGAGCACTGGTGTGGCATCTGAAGTGAAGGGCAGTCTTATGAGACTGAGCCTCTAACATGTGGATTCTGATACAATCTCCAAGTAGACAGCGTCAGAATTGAGTTGAATTGTAGGACACCCAGCCGATGTCCAAGGCTTGCTTGGTGCTGTGGGAACCCCCCCACCCAAACCACCAAGACACACACACATGTTGGAATTGGTATCAGAAATTTAGATGATCCCTGCCTAGATCCATTAATTTATTAGGGATAACAGAATGGTGATTTTCTAATTCTATCCTTCTTTTTTTATTAGCTGGAATCCTTCTCCTCTAATCAATTATTTGATTACTGTGAGACACACCTTATAAAAGAAAGGCAGAATAAAAGAATCATTCATCCACTACATGAGTTGGCTCCTTCCAAAGGTGGCCAATAATGTTTCCTGTTTTTAATTATTATAACTTCATGTATTTAAGTGTATTTTATGAGCTTCAATCCATTAGTTAGTACTCTTACGGATGTTCATATTAATCCATACTTAGCCAATGGAAACTCCTTTGAGTTGCCTCCTGAGCTTTTTTATTGGTCTCTGATGGCTTTCTTGCTTTGTGGCATGGCAAGATGTTCCAGAATCATCTTAGATATTTCCTGCCCCAGGACTAGAATCAGTCATTTCTCCAAGAAGCCCTGGTTCCTTAAAATGGGAAATTATATTTAAAGACAACAATCTATGCACTAAAGGTGCTCATTGTTAATGGATTGGTCATTGCTTCTAGGGTTTGGGGGGATAAGAAACATTTTTAAAGATAAAATATCTCATGAGTTTAAACTGTTCATTCCAATTGCAATTCAAGACTACAAAGTTTTTAACTTAACCTCATGAATTTTACATCTGTATCTCCTTTTTATCACTTGGAAAAACATGATACATAGAGACACCAGCATAATTATTCATTTGCCTTATCACATAACGCTCGTGAAGTGTCTCAGAAACAATACCGCCACATCTACTGACGATATTATTACTGAAAATTGTTTAAGGTGCTTTTTTCCTTGTGTTGTTTGTTTTATTGTACAACTTTTTGTTCTGAGGATATAACCCACTAGGGCTAGATAGACACTTTAAGTATGCCTACTTACCATTTACTCTACCTTACATGTCAGTTTTAAGCTATAATTATTTGCATGTTATAATAAAAAAATCAGTCAAGAGATCACACTGTCTTTTCTCTGTGAAGATGATGTTGTTGGCTCTTATAAATTCCACCCTACCTACTTTCAAGTTGGTGTCTATGCCAGGAAATAGAAACCACTCCATTTCAAATGGGAGGGGAAGAGGAGATTTAATACAGAGAAATGATTACAAAAATGCTGAAAGGGCCGGGAGTGCAAACAATAAGCGACAAAGGGTCACCCAAAGATATGAAACTGCACGAAAATGCTAGGGCTGGGTGAAAAAGAAAAGCTGTGTTGCTCAGAACTCGTGATGTCACACATGCCACTGAAAGCTGCGGCTGCAGCACAGAAAACCACGAGCCCACATTCCCACATTCCCACCCACATCACTGCCTAAAGCAGAACAACTTCTGCCTTCTTCCCATCTTCGAGTCTCAAAACCTGAGTGCCTCTCCTTGGTAGAACCTAGCTGACAAGGGTGTCTGAGTTGTGTGGAGAGCAAGTTTCCAGTCCCAGAAATATGAGCTAATAGAAAGTCTGTGAGGAGCTGAGTACCAACTGACAATATGCAGCTTACCTACCCAGTGTCCAACATTTCAATATGTTTCTCAGTAGAAGCAGTGGACTCATCTTCTTCAGGGTCCCTCTGAAGAGCCATCATTCAGGACCAAGATGAATGCCATAATCTATAGAAAGCATAGAGAAAAGACATGGAAAGACATGAAAGAATTTAAAACCAAGGTATTGGCCTTGTTTGTATAAACTATAGTCAGCCCTTCAAGTCTCCATCCTTCCCCCCTAAACATAAGGAAAGCAGGGGTCATATGTTTGTGAACAGATATCTAGGCTCAGAGAAACTAAGTAACTTGCTTTTAACTTTTATTCTTTTCAGCTCTCTGATTAGGAATAATTTACCATTAAATAGGACAGCAACTAAAGCAAAAAGAGACATACACTGAAATCTGTTAGCATCAAATGTTATAGCCATTCTTCTCTAGATGACATAGTGTTGCTATATATAGTTTAGATATGAGTAATGAGAATGTGATTGCAAGCCAATATTTAGGGGAAAGCTAGGCCTATCAGGACCACAATTCTGATGGAATGTCTTGGTGATGGATTTAGTCTTATCCTTTCTCAATTTATTTTTCTCTGGGATGCTTTTCTATTTAGGGTATTAAATGACTTACATTTGATGGACAGAGAAGGACACTTCTTAATTGTGAAATCTTGGGCAAGTTATTTAATCTTTCCAAGACTCCTTATCTATGAAATGGGGATAATAATAGGATCTACTTCACACAGTTATTTATGAGGATTAAATGAAACAACATACACAAAGAACTCAAAATAATGCCTGACCTATTGTAAGTACTCAATAAAGTGGGCTGTTTTTATTCTTGCTAGAGAAGAAGCTAAGAAATAAAAGGTCATTTCAATTGTTAGCCAAAAGTAATCTTATTTGAACATTTCTTCTCATAAATCATAGCTGATACTAGATCCAGGAGAAGTTAATGAGGCCAATAAAGGAGTGACTGAAAGTAGGAAGAAAATCTTATATAATATAATGAAAGGTTTAATGGTATCCATGGCAAATGTAGAGCTCTTCAGGCTCTGGAGTCCAAGAACTTCTGCTCCTTCAAGACCAATGGAGAAGATAGTCATAAATTTAAGCAACTTTAAATGGGAAAAAATAACCTAAGAAACATTAAACGGGAGGATCATTTTGAGGAAAGTAAGAGTTGTTGGAACCTGATCCTCAAAACCTTGACATTGCACATGAACAGGTCATCCTCTTAGAATCGGAAAATGGAAGAGCTGCTGGAAAACGGAGACATGAGAACCCACCCAGCATTGATCAAAGGAGAGAGAGCCAAGAGGAGAGAGAGACAGACAGTTGCTAGGGAAAATCGAGAGCAGCTTCCTCTAAGTGAGTTGGAAAAAACCCTGTGCCCTTCCTTTAGCATCAGTGTCCTGCTTTGCCATCTGATGTGAGTGAAGCTGAAGGTCTGGCTCCATGTAAAGAATTGTGCAGGGACTTCCCTGGTGGCGCAGTGGATGGGACTCTGTGCTCCCAATGCAGGGCACCCAGGTTCAATCCCTGGTTGGGGAACTAGATCCCGTGTGCCACAACTGGGAGTTCACGTGCTGCAACTAGGGAGCACTGGAGCAGCAACTAAGGAGGCTGCCTGCTTCAACTGGGGAGCCTGCCTGCCGCAACTAGGACCCAGTGCAACCAAACAAATAAGTAAATATTGAAAAAAAAAAGAATTGTGCAAATGTTCACATTCTCTAGAGAGAAATGTAAACTCACAGTGGACCACATAGCTAAAGGTGGTAATATCTGACTACAAGATATTACTCTGTGATGAGAGCCTTGGTATTTCTTTCTGATTCAACATTGTTATGAGAGTCAGAGGCCTACACTGAATTGTTGCAGATATATATACACACACACATATATATACCTATAACACATACATACACGTAGAATCATCATAAACGTTAACTGCTCCAAGGCAGACTAATACAAATATATTGCATCATGATAACTCAAATCAGCAGTTGTCATCAGTAACATCGACCACATGATTTTCTGAAGTGAAGAATTTTTGGTAAATTTCCAAACAAAAAGGACAATTTCCTATCAATTAAATGGTAGTTGCATTCCTGGAAATTTCAGTGACCATAAAAATCGAGCAAAACTACTTTGTGTTTCTTTGTTAAACGGAATTAGGTTTGAAGTTCCGATAATTATAAATAGGTCTTGTGAGACATTCAAAATTCATGTGGGTCATGACACAAATCAATATCTAGCATCCCTACCCCCCCCCACAAATGCCAGTGGCAACCCCCAATCATTGTGTCAACCGAAATTGCCCCTACACGTGTCCAAAATGCCCTCCTGCCTGAAGGCAGGCAACCACTGTTGAGAAGCACTGCTACCCGGTATCCGTGTTCTCAAAGGGGAGTCAGCAACACCCTAGGTGAATGAGACACTATTTTCAGGAAATATCCCCATAGCACAAAACATAACCACATATGCATTTACTAGAGTGGTCAACTCAGTTCCTTACAGAGTAGCAAGTGTGGTATATTCAATCAGAGAGATATTAAATGACTCTAGAACATCCACACCTGGAGAGACATGCACATACATCTGATGTCCCATATCAAGGCTATCCCAGGCAGTGTGCCACAAATCCACAGCCAGAACCCACCCTCATCATAACAGACTTGGAGGTCCTTGCTCACCTACAAGTCCCACAGGCGATGCACTGACTTTCCCGTGGAAAATGTTGCCTCAGAGTATTATAAACAGCCGGCCTTATAATTCATTCAAAATCCCATTCACCTCTGTGCGTGGAGTATCTGGTAGAAAGGCAGCCACGTCAGAAGGCCCACTTGACTTGAGTATACAGTGTTTCCTCCAGGGCTCAGGGAAGGAGATTGCTGGTTACACTGAGCATAGGAACTGCACTGACACTGATCCTTTCTGACACTGAAACTGGAGACTGACCCAGGATTCCAGGGGGACTTCAGAGGCAGGAGATTTGGAACTGAAAGTCCCCTCTCTGAGTTGGTACCCACATGCCACTTCCCCCTGTGTCATGAAGTTCAAATTCCGAAGGAGGAATGTCACAGGTCTGGCTTATCCTTTTGATTCAGGCTGCAAATGATGAGTCATCAGTTAACCTGGAGATAGGCCCTTTCCCCTCAGGTCAGTGTTCCCTCTTGTGGACAGAGTGAAGAGCAGGGACATGTGGCCCACTGACCACTCAGCAGAGGCCAGGGGCAGGAGTAGATTATCTGGGAAAGTGAAGTGGCAAGAAGGCTCGTACAGATACGGCTGAAACACCTGGAGACTAAAAGAGCTTTCCAGTGAAAAGGCAAATGCTTCTCAGATTTCTATGAGGGAAGACAAAGATGGAAGAAAGAGTAAGAACAGTGTAATGATGTATTTATTAGCCACAGTGACTTCACCCATGTTTCTCACGTATTGGTCCCAGGAGATAGGGAATCTGGGTTCCGTACCCCATGACATCATGGGTAAGTAATTTAAATTTTATAAAGCTTAGTTGTCCTCTTTTTTTAATGGATAAAAATTCTCTCTGCTTTTCGGAAAGCTGGTAGAGACTTGTGACTCTTAGATCCATGATACTATGACAGTAGAAATTTAGCTTCTCCAAGAAGTCAGAACAGAAGGTACTAGAGATATTTTAATATTATATTAACCTTAGAACGCACCATGAATAGGCTTCAAGAATCAGCACACCTTCACCCGTTGGAAGTTTTGGATATATTTGTATATTTCTAGAGAAGTGGTTCTCAAAGCAGAGTCAATCTGGCCTCCCAGGGGACATTAGGAATGTCTGGAGACATTAGTGGTGTCACAACTGTTACTGGCATCGGGTGGCAGAAACCAGCAATGCTGCTAAAACATCCTACAGTGCACAGGAAGGCCCCGTAACAAAGAATTATCTGGCCCCAAATGTCACACGTTCAAGGCTGAAAACCCTATTCTAGAGTGAGGTTCCACAGCAAGCATTTATCACATTCTCAATGGGTCCACGACCTAAACAGGTTTAGAAACTGCAGCTCCAGACTCTGGCAAGAGGCCACAGAGAGTTCTGCTTGACACTCTCACTTGATCAATGAGGCTCTTCCACCTGCACCCAGGAAAAGGCCCCCACTTCCCTCTCCACACATACCTCTAACTCTACCACTGCCATCACTCATCTTGCAGAAAGGAGAACTCCTGTCTAAATACCAACTCACCTTTGAACAAACCATTTCTCTAGTGACCTGTTTTTCAATTCTCTGGGCCAATTAAAGGCCCTTGGCATTTCACCCCTTTGACACCCTTGCAACCCCAACATGTCTTATCACCACACACATATCAAGCTGCAAAGTCCTTCTCAAGCCCAGCTGGCTACTCTGTGACCCATGCCAGATCAATGACAATTGCCCTCTTGCCAATAATCAACTATCTTTTTGCCCTGTCAGCTGCAGACTCTTTCTCCATCTCTGTCCCCCATCAGACTTTCTAAAAGGAAGGACAAAGCAACAAAGCATCCTTTCCCCACCAAGAAAAGGGAGCTCTGACCTACAGGAAGCAGTTAAATGGGGACACATGAGGGCCTGTGTGTTAGTGCTGCCGTGGGCCAGCTCTCTGAGCAAACAGAGATTGAAGCCCTCTCTGTGAGATGCACTCAGGTCTCTTCCTGGAAGGGCATGCGTGCCCTCTGTGTGGTTTAAAACACCACCAACAAAGTATAAATACACACATTGAGCTACTCCAATAAAACACAGCCTAGCATCACCCAACCTCCGCCATTATGTGCCATTAAATATTTAATTAAGAAATCATATGAAGCAAACTGTTATACACACAACAAAGAGAGAAGAAAGAGAAACAAAATGCAGGTGTAGACGAGAGCCCAGCCTGGTAGTAAGGACCATTTTCATTTGCTTTTACCCAGGGGCATTTGTAGAAAAGATTGTTTTGCCAAATATTTATCTTTTTCTTCATTTTCTTGAAGCATGTCTTTTCCAGAGAGAAAAGACATTTAACAAGTATAAAAAACATGTGTTTAAACCATTCAGAAAGTTTAATTTTCTTTAAAAATGGTTTCCGGAGCTGAGGTCTTCTCCAAGTTTCTGGAGCTGAATTTTCACCTGATCGTATGTCACGTCTGACCTGAGTGACCCTCCGGGGGCCTCTGTCAATCACATGGGATTTTCCCTGGACCCCCCACCTGAGGACATCCGCCTTCCACTGGCATCTGCTGTTGTGGAAAAGCAAAAGCCAGCACAAGAACCAAATGGTTGTTTGCAACGGAGGATTTGGTTTTCTAGGAGCCCGTTTCATATCCCTGTGAAGGTTATAAAGCAAACTTCTGGAAGAAAGCCAGGGAGTTTTGAAAACTATACTCCTGAGTGGCTGTGGCCCATAAACAGAATCAAAGTCTGTATCAAGTGTGTGCCTCCGGCAGCAGGAACAAATGACACAGAACAGCATGAGAGGCTGGACACCACTCAGAGAAGTTCATGAAACATGAAGGAAAGTCAACAACTGCCTTCCACGCTGTAAACCAGTTCCACACTGGGCCCTGTCCTCCTGATGGGAGATGGGGCTCAAGGAAAGGGAGGTGCCGGCTTCCAGAAGCCCAGTTCCTGCTCGAATTTTATAGGACCTGCCATAGCCACGATGGCAGACCCAGAGCGCAGTGGCTGAGACTGCTTCCTGCAGCCTTGACTTGCCTGAATCGCGTCCTGGAGTTGAGAAACTAAGCTAAATCTGACCTGGAAGCTGGCAGCATCTGAGGATGAAGGGTTAAGGATAAATTGTTCTTGAACAATTTCTACAGGCTGTAATATTTAAAGAAAATACAAACAGAATGACACTTCTTCCATGATGTCCTCCAGCTTCTTTGTTCAGAAGAAAAAGAAAAACAAAAAACAAAAAAACAGTGGACTTGGTACAAATGAAAGCGTACCTTGCTTCCTTTAAAGGGGTGGATTTTAAGCAGTGGATAAGGCAGCGGTCAACTCCTCCAAAGAAACTGGAGTTTTCTTTGTACCATCCCAGCCTTGACGGGCATCCTTAGTGACAAGGCTCTCTTCTTTTGACGACAAGAAGATCTATTTCCACTGCGATGACATCAAGATCCTCCTAACACCCCCTAAAATTTTTTTTCCAGAAAATGTGAGGAGTCTTATAGGAGGAAAGCAGTTTTTCTGAATATGATATGGCTGGATTTAGAGTTATCCTGCTAAACAGGTCTACAGAATGTATTCAAGAAAAATTCCTCCAAAGATGGAGAGATTCAAGACTTCAATCATGATTTTGCACATGCTTGCATAGATATTGCTAAACTAGAAGCACAGCAATTATATCTTTTGCTACTGTTGAAGTCAGGCAGAGATGTGATTCCTGAAACTCGTTTTAACACCACCAGGATATGTTTACTTTACTCTGCTGTTAACGATGTGCTGGATAGATTCAGATTTAACATATGAATATAAAGGTTACAAGTGTCACTGTACATTATGAAAATGGCTTTAGTGGCCAGGAGGAAAAAAGAAATCCAGGTAGAAATAAATGAGGGGATTAGTTTAGTCACAGAATATTTGGAGTCTCAGCCTTCAGCTAACTCAGCAATCCTACCTCAAGCAATTACACCAAAGTCAGGCCTTCATCATTTTGCATTTTTGCACCTGAAGTGTGTGAAAGCAGCTCAGTTCCAAAAGACATACAGTTTTATACTCAAAGGCTCATTTGCTCCCGTGGATCCAAACTAAACTAGCAATGGTCCTCAGCTGCAGGAAGGAATAAACAAAGCAGATCTTTAAAGGCATATGGCTTGCAATTTTATTATTTTTTTAAAAATCTGGACATGGATGTCATAGACAATTCAAAAGTGCTTCAGGATTCTGTATTTATGTAAAGTAAAGCCATAAGAAATCAAGCCACCAGCAGGCAAAGGGCACTAAATTCTTTTTGGAGGAGGAGACAAAGAGATGTCATGAAAACAAAATAAGCTTAAGAAGCATGAAAGCCAATCCTTGTGGAGAAAAAAAAAAGAGGAACATGTAAGCAGTACAAAAAATATAGGATGGTAAGTACTACTTGAGGAGGGAAAAGGAGTATTTTAAGTTCAGCAAAGATCCGATGGTACTTTTGAAGTACTGGGAGCAAGAAGGGCAGACTGAAAACAAACAAAATCTTATGATAGCTCAATGAGAGTGACAAAGAAAGACGCCAGATTTTTCTTTAAAATGGCCAAGGGGCTGGAGGAGTTTGTATGTTGTTACAGACCAAGAAAGGTCAGGTTTTCTTACCTAGGAAGTCAAAGACTGGGATGAGGATGAGGAGAAGAAACAAAACCCAAAACCAAAAACCAAAAATACATGGGTAGAGTGAACACCAATTTTTCAGATCCTATCAACTCTTAAAACTTTATGGAAAAATTCAAAAATAAAGAAACTATTTTTCTAAGAATAGTTGAGTGCTTATATCGTATATATAATGTATGTATACATACATACTATCTAAGTAAATCTTTAAAATTTAAGTTGCGAAATGAGAGTTTACTGAAGAAAACCAAAGCTGTTGCAAACACGCTCCTACTGGCTGTGGTTAGCTCCAAAATGCTGCTTAGGTGCTATGATTAGATCTATGGGGCAAATCTAATATTCTTAACCAAATACATGAGCTTATAAAAAGAGGATGAAAGAATGAATAGCACTTTATTGATCAATATTGGTCCTTTACCCCTCTACCCCCAAAATATATTAAAGCTCACTTTCCCTCAAGCTATAAAGCAAGGCACCACCTTGAGGAAAATAGAATATAGAGTTTTGGAACTTGACATAATTTATATTCAGTGCATAAAAAAGAGAATAGGGGCATTGTATTAAAACTGTACCATACAATGTTCCTTTGGGGAGACCAACAGACGTGGGAACCAGAAGCCTTTACTTTATAAAAAAAAATATTCTATCAACAGAAAAATGGTCTTGTCTCCTGCCCTTAAAGGTGCTCTACTAATTCAGTCATTTGCTGAAACTTTCTTGTCTTTATCCACCATCAAAGAAGAAGCTAGCGATGAATCTGGTTTCTGGTCCACACCAGCAATCCAGAACCATGGGAACGGGAAAGAGCTAGAGATTAGCAGATGAGGGACCATCTGGAATAGATTTTTGAGTATTATTCCAAGCACAGCACTGAGGTCCAAAAGCAGAAGTCTTGGAACACAGACAAGAAACCACCTGCAAACGCAGGTGATACTCAGAAAAAAACTGAGGGTGGTGGAATTGTCTAGGAAACGATGAAGTGTATTGACGCATTCCCTCTGGGAGGTTGGTTCCGCTACACTGTGAAGAAAACAGGAATGCGTCTCGCGGGTTAGATGCCTGCCCTCAGAATGAAATTGATGCAGGAAGAACCTTTGAGAAGGGGCAGAGGAAGAAGGCACCCTGAGAGTGGGCGTGTGGCCTTCTGGACTGTGGCTCTGCCACCGCCTTCTCTTCCCCAAATGCTGTGATTCGAGAGGCAAGAAGAATGTCAGTTATGGTCAACAACATGACCCGGGTGGGAAGCCATGCGGGGAATAAGCAGGGTGCCCATGAGGAAGCGGCTGGGGAAGTGGGGGGGGGGGCAGGGGGAGTAGGAAGGAGTGAAGACACGCGCTAAAGGCCCTGTGAAGCATGAGCCTTTTCAGCAGAGGCTGCGGAGAAGCTCTGAAACACTGACCACAAGGCAATCCCTTAGGCCGTGTTTTGGGATTCCTCTAATTGCCATCGAAAAGCTAAAAAGCAGGACGTCTCTTCTTTTTCTCACGGAGTTTGTAAAGTTATGAAGTCTCTTCTCTCTCTTGTGGGTTTTACTGATCTTCTTTCATAGATCACTTTAAGCCCAACTCCTTTACTTGCAGAGTATGTTTCTTTCCTGCTCTGCTCTGCTGTGGGTCTTTAATGTACGTATGTATATATGAATGTGTATATATCTGTGTGTGTGTGTGTGTGTGTGTATATATGTATGTATATAAACAACAGTATATCCCTCCCTATCCCGACATCTCTTCAACATATCCTCTACTAACTGATCATGCAGTCTAAGCCTTTGGCACTGGGTTGGCCATCCTGACATTAAACTGGGATCCAAGTTGTTGAGTCCTGTGTTAGACCCTGCAGAAAACCATGGGTCTTAAAATGAAATGATGATGTGGGTTACATAGGTTTATCTATCTGTCCAAATGATACAGTTGAGATATCTTCAGAGTATATAAACTTTATATCAAAAACCTTGAAAAGTATTGAGTAGGGGGTAGGAAATGAGTACAGGTAGATATGAAGCAGAATAATGATGACTGAAGCTGAGTGATTGGCATATGGGAGTTCATTTCACTATTCTGTTTACTTTGTATATGTTTGAAATTTTATATAATCAAAAGATGAAATGGTGGTTCTTCCCTACATGCTAGGCCACCGCCATGTATATATACACACACACGCATATTCCAGAGGGGTGGAGGCATTAGTTTTAGAACCATCTGGTCCTGATTTTATCACATGTAGCTCACTATTCACCCAGCGAGGAAGAGAGGGCTTTGACATCTATGAGCTTATCCAACACTCTGCATTGACTTGAGCATTTGGGTATGAAGTCATTTTTACTTTTTTCTGGTCTCCAAATGGGAGCTGTACAACTGGAACACATCTCCTCTGCACTGACATTTTCAATAGCACCACTTTAAATAATCCTCTCGATCCCTTGCCACCATCCAAAACATTCGTCTGCACTCCATTACTCAGAATGAAAATGGAGTCTGCAATGTGATATCTCAGGGAACAGCCAGGTATGCGACTAAATACTTTCCCCTAAAATTCACTTCAGCTGATGGTACTATTATGGGTCCTGTTCCTCTCATTCTCGTCTGGTAGTTTATTTCCTTTTTGCTGGTACATTCTTAAATTACCAAAATATTGTATGATATAGGATTTCTCACCAACTCTCTAGCAGAGAGTTTATTTTATCACCCCGGCATGGGTTGCTTCCCAGCCTGTTTTATTTTTCTCACTTTTGCTGCCTCTTCCTTAATATAATCTCTTAAATTCTCCGAAATAATTTCTGCAACAAGTGTATTTATCCCATTTCTGTGAACAAAAATTTATTCCATTAGAGAGGAAAAGCTACATCGCAGATATCTTTGAAAATAGTCTGTTTATAAACCCCTCCATAGTCATTTTATTGTAAGATAAAATATTTAATGATTTGGACTAATGAGGGATAGGCTAGTCTAAATTATGAAATATTTAAAAAGAAATATCCTATAAAATAAAAACTAATACACTCAGTAAAGGACAGAGGCTTACAAATTATTGGAAGTAGGAATGCTTACAGACTTATGCTGATAAATAGACAATAATGCCTTTTAATTAGCATACTAACAGTTTTTTTTAGTACATTTTGGCTTCTACAATACTGGGCACAGCATGCCTTCCTAATGAGGTTGATATGTAAGCCTACTTCTGTTATTTGTCTTACAGACCCTTTCTCTTTCTTTAAGTATAAGATAAACCAGGAAGGCCTCCGCCTCTATTTTCATAAATGTTGAGTCCCAGGAGTCCAAATCATGAAGTTCAACTATTATATAATAAAGTGATGATTTTGAGCAGCAGTAATCTGACTTAGATTTTTTGGTCCAAATAGCAATTCCTACTCTGATTTTTTCCTCACAAGAGGTATGGTAACAACCACAAAATAAGTTACCATTACCTCCCATGGCTTCGTGGCAAAAATGTAGAAAACAAAAATCCTGAATCCATTAAAACGAGGCACAAAAATGGCTGGTAAAGAGCATGGATTTGAGGCCTGACATCGAGGAGGCAGATGGGACTGACACTGATTGGTCAAGTGTGTTTGCCTGGCAAGCCCACCCGTTCCTCCTCACTCCAGGAGGCCCTTATCTCAGGTGCCCCCGCCAGTCACGGTCTGCTTTCCTTCTCATACATGTCACTCCCTACGACCTTAAACCTTTTATACTGGGTAATCCTAGGCCCAGTCCTCTTATTTCCTGCCCTTTCTTTTCAGCTAGAAGTGCTTCAGCCTTTGTCTCAAGCTGTATATTGGGGCCTTCGGCCAAAGTGTTTTAAAGCACCTTCATCACTGGGATCCAGGCTGAGTTTGAGTCCTTGGACCCAGCTCTGGGGTTTGATGCCAAGCAGAAGAAGGACTTCAATGAGGCTGATGACTGAATAACCCAGCAAAAATAAAATGGTACTTAAAGTAAGGTGCAACGTCCTTGATGCACTAAAACGCGAGCATACTTCCACATCTAGCTGAAGTGAAGAATAATGGTTAGACCATAAATTTATTACTCTGGTTCAGTCCTGAGCACATATGCAGGTTATTTCATTAGTAAAAATGTGTCAGAAGTACAGGTTAAAATGAACTTGACATTTGACATCAAGAGAAGAAAAGGGAAATACCCCGAAATCCCCAGAGTGCTCTCTTTTCTCATCTAAGCCCCTCTCCATTAGCCACAAGTGGATTTTCCAGATTGTGGATTTTCAGAGACAGATTCCTCCTGTGTTTCCCTCATTACCCAGCTCAAACTAATTTCGATGTGCCAGAGCAAAATACAATTAGGTAGGAGAACCTGCTAAAAAATAAAATGAAAGAAAGAAAGAGAGAGGGAGGGAGAGAGGGGGGGGGGGAGGGAGAGGGAGGGAAGGAAGAAAGAAGGAAGGAAGGAAGGAAGGAAGAAAAAAGCATAGCCCAAGGGTATCTTTAGGGTTAGTTTCCATTCTTATCTCTGGAAAGTTTAAGTTAGTTTCCTAGGTGAATGTCCATGACTGTTTCCAAAACCACTCCCAGGATTTTATATGTACAGTGCTTTCGTATCTATGTGAATTTGAAAACTTTTCAAAGATCCCTGGCTACCTAAGAATGGATGCTCAGGCAGTGGGGGTTTTATTTATGTCCCAACACCCTGCATGGTGTTCTGGGTATGGGGACTGTATTTGAATCGATCAGTAAGTTTGCCTTCTAATTCTGAACCCAATGAAAAGAGATCCAAGAGGCAATGCAAACAGGACACTTGACGTAGCAGAAATAGAAGGAAACACATTTCTAGCACCTACCAGGAACCAGCCACAGAGCTAAGCATTTCATATACATTACTGTATTGAATCCCACTTTCTCACCCTCTCCGATCCTGTCACCCCCCATTAAACAGAGGGAAAACCAGGGCTCAGACCCATTAAGTGGCAGGCTAGTAAGTGATGAAGCCTGGACTCGGCTCCCGCAGCACCATGGGTCATGCAGGTTTGCTTGCTGGTTAACCCCTCAAGTGCTAGATTTCTGATAACAGATTAATGGCTGACTGCATGGACATTTTAGACAGTGTGCCACAAAACACCTCTTGGAAGATGTTTCCTGCTCCACTTTTTTCGGTTTCTTGAACACAGCCATGGAAGGTAAGCTCACCTAATTTGCATGTGATTACATATGACACCTATGAGGATGACACTAAATACACTAGGTGACTAAATCAGGATTATAGAAAATACTGATGAGCTGGAGTAATGGACTTAATGGAATAAGATGTTATTATAAAGAGATAAATGTCAAAGTCTGCATATAGGGTAAAAAAAAAACAATAGTACAATAGTATGCGAGGGAGGTAAAAGTTAAAAAGCAACAACTACAGAAAATGTTTTAGTCAATGATGGAATCAGAACAAGTTCATAGGTTCACATGGTTATGTACACATGATTCTAAGCTATATTAAAAGATGTGCAAGATCTACAACGAGGGTGGTGATCATTCCATTGCAACCTGCATCAATCAGATTACAACCTAAAAAGAACACTTCATTTATTTAACAAATATTTATTGAGTGCCTTCCAGGTGCCAGGTACTGTGATGGGCCTTGGTGATCTGGTGGAGAACAAAACAGTTCCTGTGGTCATGAAGTTTAACAGCCCAGCAAATGCAGGCAAAGTCAAGGAAGCTCATAGAACAGAAAGAACTTAAAACCATGTCTTAGAAAACAATAAAAGGAAAGGAGGATTTTTAGAGAAAAGTCTTGAGAAAAGTCTTCTCTTGAAAGAGCTTTTGAAAAGTTGACGGAAAAAATGGAATCATGTTTCATGATAGTTTATTGAATATTCCAAATAGGTTCTTGCCCTCTCTGTGAAAGGATTATATTGATACATCCCTGGCCCCAAATGTTAGGCTTGACCATGTGACTTGTGATGCTCTCCTTCACGGGAGGATTGTATGTCTCCACCCACTCTGGCCTCTGCAGCCATATGACATGCTTTGGCCAGTGAAATGTAAGCAGAAGTGATTATATAGACAAAATGCAGCTAGCCAAAATTAAAGGTGGAAGTTCATCCTTGTTTTAGCTAGAAAGCAGCAATCCATTGAGTACTTTGGTTTCAAGCAGTAACAGAATATTCGATTTATAACCTGAAAAAATAAAGCTCCTTTCACGAAGGATGTGTTACCTTAGCCAGAACCAGAAGTAAGGTTAAGTTCACTAATAAATCCAACAGAAACATTCAAGGCTGCATTCTGATCATTACTATTTCTCAAAATTAGGTGGCCAACCTATCATTAACACATATTAGTGTTGCCAATTTCACTCTAATTGTGGATTTGATTCAACTTGTTCAAATCGATTTTATTGATATATAAGGACATCTACAATGTATCACACGCAGTTTCGCTTAAAAGTTTAGTGACTGGGCTGCAAATGAAAAATTGATGCTTGGCTTTATTGCTAATGCTGTTTACTTTACTCTTTACTTTACAGTAATCTGCTTCTACTTAAGTGTCAGGATTAGGAAATGAGTTATTATTGGTGACCTCTAAGTGAAATTGTAGATGTCAGATAACTTGTTGGTCTGCTTGCACACAAAATGGAGGAGGATAATGTGCTACTTTCCTTCATTCTGCTCTTTAGTAGGCACTTTGGAAACTTATTTATGTATTTCTTGCAATTAAGAACTGCTGCTTCTAAAAGGGACTACAAAGTGAACTTCAATTAGGCCTTGTTTTCTGGGGATATGTCCTGCTAGTTGCTCCCTTTCATTTATTCCAAATTCTTACAGATGAATTTAAATTAAGAATCACATTTATGACCACCTGAGCAAGTTGTCCTTCTCTTTAGGAGTGAATACTACAAGACATCCCTGCTGGGTTGGAGAGGTGTCTCAACTCCACATCTGTACACCTGTCACTATGACAAAAAGTAAGATTACCCCTTTTTTACGTTTTCCCTAGCTAGGACTTTGAGTATAAGAAGCAAACATCTCATGCTGATTTTGAAAGCATTCTCAAAGGATACCAAGATACTAGAAAACATGGCCTCATATTTTATAATCCTGGTAGAGAGATGAAAGAAACATAAAATATGTTTTTTAAAAAGGCAAAGATAAAACATTTTGATAATAGTTCGAGAAAAAATAGTTGATCTGGTACTATTTCCAAGTGAATCACACTAAAAATAATTGTATTCATGTTTGGAAGAGGAAGTGTTAACAATAAAACATGGTGGTGTTGGAGAGATACATAGTAAAGATGAGTCCTAAACAGGGATGTGAGAGGAAAGGAGAGAGTTCATTCCCAGAAGACAGAGCATGAGTGGGAGGCAAGAATTGTGGGCAGGACCAGGAATCAACTTTTTTGGCTGTAGCGTCTAGCATGACACCTCACACACAGTAGGACTTAATACATGTTGGCTGAAGGAGTGAACAGAGTGATAGAATGGCTCAGAAAGAGGGCCCTCATGGAAACAAGTCCCAAATGACTAGATTTGGCTCCAACTCTGAAGACATTTATACTCAGGCTACTGAGCTTGGGCTTTATCTTTTGGACGTTGCTGGGGGTGGGGTGGGGGGGTTCTTGTCCCAGGTTCTAGGCAGACACTCCCAGTGCCGGTATAGGGCATTTATCTTTCACTTTTCTGCACCCAGATCTCTCACTCTTCACTGCCTTCCAAGGCTACCACAGTTGGAAATAATCTCACTCCCTCAAACATCTCAAAATATTTATTACCTGTATAATTCATTAGGCAATTAACTAAGAACAGTCTCTGATGTGTCCTTGTGATGGGTCATTTTATGTGTTAGCTTGACTGCCACGAGACATTCAGATATTGGTCAAACTTTCTGGATGTTTCTGTTAGGTTGTTTTTGGATGAGATTAACATTTGAATAAGTAGACTGAGTAAACAGATTGCTCTCCTTAATGTGGGTGGGCCTTACCCGATCAGTTGAAGGCCTGAATAGAATCAAAAGGCTGACCCTCCCCGAAGTTAGAGAGAATTCTTCCTGTCTAATGGCCTTCCCACTGGAACACTGGCTTTTTTCTACCTTGGGGTTGAACTGAAACGTTGGCTCTTCTTGGGTTGAGCCTGCCAGTCTTTGGACTGGAACTATACCATCAGCTCTCCTGGGCGTCCAGCTTGCCAACTCACCTTGCAGGTCTTGGGATTTGCCAGCCTCCATAATCACATGAGCTAATTCCTTATAATAAATCTCTTTACATATATATAGGTAGATGGCTATCTTTTTTTTTTAAGCTGTTTATTGGAATATAATTGCTTTATACTCTTGTACCAGATTTTGAGGTACACCAAAGTGAATCAGCTGTATTTATACATATATCCCCATATCCCCTCCCACCCTCAACTCCCTCCCACCCTCCCTGTCCTGGCCCTCTAAGGCATCAGCCAGGTAGATAGGTATCTATAGATATAGATATGCATATCCTCTTGGTTCTGTTTCCAGAGAATCCTGACTAACATAGTCCTATTCTTTGCCTTAAACTGTTGTGAACTCTTTTAATGTTATTTAGCCTTTCCTCATGTTATCATCTTGCCTTTCCACCTCTTAGGATGTCGGAGATTAGGAAGCCTTCAACAACTGCAGCCCTTTTCTGGAGTTATCAGAGGCCTGACTGTGGAGGGCAGCAGGGCTACCACATGTGGTTGTGCAGACCATGCCCTGCACAAGCTCCCAACTAAGAGGACAAGCGGGGCAAAAACCCAGCACCAGACCCACCTGCCAACTGTGATTCTGGAACAAGGCTACAGACCATCTGGAGGAAGAGACTAGGTTTCTAATTCTCAGAGGTACTGAATGGGCTGGAGGAGACCCCAGGCAGCATTTCTGGAATATCCAAGCCTGGGCTGTGTGAGCATCCCAGAATAATGGAATTGCAAGTAGGCAAGTAAGCTTGCCTACTCTGCCCAACACTGGACAGGACTCACCTAGCTCTACCTTACAATAGCCAGACCTAAGTCTCAGGAATTGCCATAAAGACTCCACAAAATGCTCTAAAAGTAAGTGCCCATTCAGTTGACTTGGGATGAGGACAACACGCATTATACCAATGATCACGTTCCCATAATTTCGATACCTAAATGTGCATCACTTGGCGTTCTTAATTGCAAGCACCAGAGCCCAGCTCCAACAGATTAAGCAAAAAGAAATTTATTGAGTAGCTCACAGAATCACTGGAAAGACTGGAAAACCACACTCAGAAAACAGGTAGAAAAGATTGTGTCCAGTAAGAGCCAAGACAAGAACCAGAATGTCACACAGAACCAGCCCAGCAAAGAACTCCTGGCATAGCCGTTGATCACTGGATGCCTCACCCCACCCCCACGCCCACCGCCCCAGCCATCACCCGCACTTGCCCTAGAGCGACTTCACTAGTCAGGACTCCTTGCACCACTGACCCTGGACGCCACATCTCAGGCAGGGTCATCTGATGGGCTAACCCTAGGGAGACTGAGTAAGAGTATCTAGCATCTCAGGGGGAGGTGGGCTCTGCTTCCTACTTTGCCTCCTGCTTCACCCACAGGAATGGTATTCAAACTTGGGAAGTCAAAAAATAAAACTGTTCTCTCTGTGATCATAAATGTATCCATGTTGAGCATCGGTTGTGGATAAGAAACAAATCGGTACATATGGAATAGAAAACTGTGTTCATTTATTTCAACTCCAGTTAAACTCTTCCGTGGGAGATCCTGCAGTAAATACAGATGCTCTCAGCTCCCTAATTTCAGGCAAGAATCCAACACACCCCGCATTTTATGGAAGGTGAATATCTCACAGAACTCAGCAGAGAGGCACTAAATCAGGGCAAGTTTATACACAGGGACTAGGTGAATTCTCAAATGGGAAAACAAAGGCAGCCAAAGTCTCCTTAATTCTGACAGGTCCTATGTTACTGAGACCTGCATTAATAACAAATGCAAAGCAATCACGAGCACATATTTAGCAAACTGCTTCAAAAACACTCAAATGTCTTTTCCCACCGTAAACCTCACAGGCTTCCTTATGATGAAGCTGGTGAGCACGTTTGAACTTAAGGGAAGAGCACAGATTGTCTCACTGTTTTCACTTTAGAACCGATACCAAAGCCCATAACGGTTTTCTAAGCCTTAAAAATTTATATTTTCTTTCTTGACGTTTATTCTCACAATCTAGAAGGAATTGTTATGGCTTCTGGCCACTTTGTAGTTGCTAAATGCAGACAGAGGCTCTATAGAGAACTGTTGACTGAATATGTAAATGAATAATAATATCTCAACAGTGATGTGTGGATAACACAGGTGGAAAGATTTGGAATTCTTAATGAGAAAACTGAAAACAAGAGTATTAAAAAATAGTTTCTCAATTAAATCACGGACAGTAAAGAATACCATGAATGTTATAATTTTGTTTTTGTTTTAAAGGGATCATATATATATATATATATATATATATAATTAATAATATATATATGATAAGACACATATAATACGTCTTATTTTCCAGAATCAGGAGATGACTTCTGTCACCTTAAGCCCCGTGTTTATCCTGGGCCAGTGGGTGAGGGCCTGGGTCTTGGGCTCCATGTCTTTATCACACCACTGAGGTGAACTATTAAAAAGTGTTAAAATCCTCATTAACAAAACCAGCCCCAGACAGAAGATTCCTCAGGGGACCTTTCATGCTCCTTTCATCTCTGCCCTGGGGTCCCCTCTCCCAATTCTTGTCAGCTTTGACCCATTCCCATGAGGTCTTCCTCTCAATAAATCCCCATAATCTTTAGCTACGAACTTGTGCTGTTTTTACCATTTCTCTGTTCTGATTTTCATTCTGAAAAGCCTTCAATACGCAAAAGATATGAGTTGGAGCTAAAGGCACCTGACGTCATATCACCTCTGCCACATTTTCCTAAGGGCACTGCTCAGAGACAAGACAGCCTTGCCTGTCTGCTTAAATCAGTGGCGCCACAAAGAAGACCTGAAGAGGAATTCCTTGGGAGCAATGTCTCAAAGTACTGCCCTCCGCGGGAAGAGGATCCCAGAGCCTGTGAACCCAGAGGGAAGCCACCAGTGTTTGATAGACCCGAACCTTCTGGGCAAGTCTAAGAAAATGAGCCCTCTGCCCTAAGGACAGGGCCAAGGAGAAGTCCTATGAGCCTGCTTGTTTACTACTCAGAGTGGGGTCATTTGCCTGTGTGTTGCAGGACAAAGACTGGTAAGGACAGAAAGAGCAATCATTGAAAAAATTATTATGGTAACTTGACAAGCTCTGCCAAATCTAGTAATAAAAAAATTGATGTTTGTATTTTGTATGTCTTTTTTCCCCTCATGATTCACTTTTATTGTATTTTACAAAATGTGGATCTATAAAGTATTAGAAATTATTTTTAAAGGGTCTTTTACCACTAATGGTTTGATGAGCACTGGGTTAAAAGAAGTAGAGATAAAAATGAATTCTTCCCGGTGATACTTGAAAGTGCTATGATACATAATTCCTGAAGATTTTTAGCTTAAACAGAGTTTTTTTTTTTGAGATTTACTTTAAATAGATAATAAGCGGGTGTATGCTTTGTGTGAAATGTACTGCCATCATTTGTGTACTCATTACCTAGCAATACTAACAACATGGAACACATTCCAGCTCAACAAACAGACTACAGCAGGGTGAATTCTTTTCCAAGTCTAAGGAGGAGCTAATAAGACATTCAGAGCGATGAAGGCCATTTGGACCCTGCCATTAAAATACCAGGGACCTCTACCCTTTCAAGCTAGAATGTGAAAGAATGACTTTATTTGGCACTGAATGTTTCTTCACCATGGCTCCAAGGAGGCCTCCCTGCTCTGCTGCAGCCTCTGGCTGGCTCTGGAATACCATCTTGGCTTGCACCAAAGCACGAAAGGACATCTCAGATCCTGCCCCTGCTTGTTCGCTCCCACCACCTGTTACCAAGCTGTTTTGTTGGCAGGAGAAAGGGGAGTTGTTAATGTAGAGGGCAAAGAAAGTTATCACTGCAGCTGAATAAGAAGTAGGAAGAGCTGAGCAGGATTTCCTACAGAATGTTTCCATCAATAGATGAATGGATAAAGATATACAATGGAATACTACTCAGCTATATAAAAGAATGAAATCTTGTCCTTTGCAGCAAAATGGATGGACCTGGAGGGTATTATGCTACATGAAATAAGTCAAACAGAGAAAAACAAATTTAGTATGATTTCACTTATATGTGAAATCTAAAAAACAAAACAAATGAACAAGTAAAACAAAACAGAAACAAAATAGATACAGAGAACAAACTGGTTGCTGCCAGAGGGGAGGGAGGTGGGGGGACAGATGACATAGTTGAAGGGGATTAAGAGGTATGAACTTGCAGCCCTAAAATAAATATGTCAGGGGGATGTAATGCACACATAGGGAATATAGTCAAAAATATTGTAACAACTTTGTATGGTGAGGAATGGTAACTGGTTTTATTGCAGCCATCATTTCATAACATGTAAAAATATTGCATCACTACATTATACACCTGAAACTAATTTAGTACTGTATGCTAATTATAACTCAATAAATAGTTATGAAGAGATAAAGAAAAAAGTCTCAGTCTTCCCTTATAATAACTTGCATTGAAGGGTTATGTCCAGTTGTTCACAAACTCTGTCTCTTTGGTGATGATTTTCCATTTCCTGTTAAGCTAAGAGCAGTCCTCATCATCTCCTGGTACGATCAGAGAAATCAACCTATCCCATGCACTATGCCCAAGAGTCAGGGGCTTGGGAAAAGCAGTTACAAAATCAGACCACTTCACATATATTTCTGGCATTTGGATATATTTTTCTTCATCTTGAACCTGTTCAAGAGAAAATGGATCTCTGATCAACTCTTATACAGATGCAAAAAATTCCATCCCAGAAATGTGTTTGGAATTAGGAGAACAAACTTAACTTTTCTTCTTGGACTGGGTGAGATTTAGTAATTCTAATAGCTATTATATCACATTACATTAGATTTTTGTAGTCGTCCAAGGTGACTCCCTGGAGGGTGTGATTTGAGGAAGAGAACAGAGAGACAAACTAGTACAAAATATCTTTCCCCATCAAGCTACCCTAATACATGAAATTCTACCATTAAAATATTCCTTTTTGCCTTAGTCTGCTCAGGCTGCCACAGTAAAATACACAGACTGGTGGCTTAACAACAGAAATGTATTTCTCACAGCTCTGGAGACTGGGAAGTCCAAGATCAAGGTGCCAGCAAGGTAGGCTTCTGAGTGAGGACCCTGGGCAATCAGAATAAATACCATACGTGTATCTGTCTTCCTGGCTACTTAGTGAGTTCCTAAAGGGTCAGATCAACATGGTTCATTTTTTCATTTCTTATGGCATTTTGCATAGAGGAACTGCTCCCAATGAGATATTAGCAGCACCAGGCAAACAGGTTCAGACTCTGACATGAAGTCCGATATACTCATCTTATAGTAGAAGGAAAGTGCTGCCCAGAAAGATTTTAGAAGCAAGAACACTCATGAGATTCCCTGTCTGGGCATTGTTCCTTGGTTTCTTTCACCTACTAAATAAGCAACTCGTCTTCAAGAGTAAAACATCTGTCTTAATGACTCCAAAAATAGTATCTGCAAATAGATTTGAAATCTTCCAGTGAGGACCTGTGATGAAGTGGAGGATGTATTTGTGGAATAGGTGTGGTCAGAAATGAGGAGAAGGGGGGCGGAGGGGGAGAATCACCCAGCGACAGAAAGAGCATCGCAACAAAATGTGCTCTCAGCTTTCTGCCGGATTAGTTAAATGGCCTTTATTGTTTTGGCTAAGAGAGGTCAATTAATCACACAAAGGGTTACCTGACAGTAATGAACAATCAGCAGCAACAAAGTACCAGTAAGAGCGCAGAACAACAAAGGGTTTTGTTTGGTTGGGTTGTTTGGTCTGCTTGTGTTCTCTTTCCATATGCCATTGAAAAAGGAGCCATGGACATGTCCTCTTTCCTTTTATGGCTTCATTAGTGATTTCTGGCACCAAGGAAGGGATGAGAAAAACAGAAGTGTGGCAGCTCACCAGAGCAGACCCCCAGGGAATTATCACAGTCCCACTCCCTCTGCGGTATCATCTCTTCGCACAGCACTCAGACACTTCAGACGAACCTCGCCCAGAAAGGAGAGCAAAGGTGGGTAGCAGGGGCCTCTGCCTGAATCGGGCTTAATAAATCCCAGATCTGATGAAGGGTAAAAAAAAGGATTACTAAACTGAATTCCACTATTGGGTTACAGGAAAATTAACGGGAGGGTTAGAAATCCCTGTGTTTCCCCACCCCTCAAAGATATAAAAACAAACAAAGCAACAAAAAGAATAAATTATTTTATTTAATGCAAGTTTTGGCATGCATGCTTCTGCCACCAGCATGAAGAGATTTTGCAATGTACAGATCTTCCTCAAATAGAACTCTGAGCGTTTTCCCGGAAGATTCTGTCTTATGTGGTCCTTTCCTACATCCCACATACCTCTCACCCACACCCTCTGCAAGGCAAAGTTCGTGTCTGGCTTCAGGGAGGGCCCTTGTTGCTAAGTCTTCATAGAAACCCTTGTGCTCTGGTGAAGCATAACCTTTAGGTATGAGGCCCTCTCAGATCGTTTCCATGGAAGGTTCTGCTGGTGGCAGCAACCAGGCCCTCCAGCCTGACTGCTCCAGGGCTGGGGCTGGAGGTTTATATATCTGGTTCTACTCTACAGGCCAGTAATGTCTGGCTCTAGCCTCAAAATTCTCTGTCTGCTACGTCAGTACACTGCATGCCTTGGGTCCCTTTTGTGAGAAGTGTCACATTGAGGCGGGAGATAGACGGGCTCCAGGCTGAGCAGCTGCAGCTGCCTCCTGCTGAGGCTCTGACATAAGATATCAACACCAGCAGGAGCATCAGGCTCTGACTGGGTCAAAGACAAAGCGACCACACTTCCTCATTCTTGTGGTCAAGGCGATTTCCCAGCCTGACACAGGCACAGAAAAGGCCTTCCCTCCAGGGGAGGGACCAAAGGAGGGAGGAGCTGCCAGCTCATGATATGCCCTGCCAACCCCAAGAAACCTTCCCACTGGAATGCATCTTAGCTGAGAGATGCTCACACACCCTCCATGAGGGACCCCGAGTCAGGCCAAATATGGGCACAAACAAGATGACTGGCCAGGGACAACCCAGGTGCCCCATTGAAGAGATATAAACCACCCTTACTGCACACAACCCACTCGAGTTCACCCATGTGCTCTTCCACGCAGACTTTGCTTCTAATAAATGCTGTACCTGCTTCACAACTTCTGTCTCTTTGCCAAATTCTTTCTTCAAAGAAGACAAGGACCGAGGTCCTACTTCCAGCCACTTCAGCCCCCAAGATCAACATCTTGCTTGAAATAGAAGATGAAAAGAGGTTCCCTTCATTATGTAGAAACCGTCTATGCCACACCACTGAACACCCACTTCCTCAGCGGCAGAAGTTAAGGATGCCACTTTTAAACCCCCTCCTGGTTTCAGGAATGTTGACTTTCCTGCCCGAAGGTCAGTTAGGGTCACCTTCAATAGTTCCTTCTCTTCGTACCGTTAGCTCCAAAGGATCCTTAGACAGTCAAAATATTTTCCTTTAACTTTCAATCAATTGTCCCGTTACTGCAAGACATCATGAATCATGGCCCCTTAAAGGACTGAAGGCATGTAGTTCATTCCCTTCCTCCCCATCCCACCAGTATCTTCCTCCCCAAGCCAAATACCACTTATCCCTTCAACTCTTCCATAGAAGGACTTCCAGACTCTTTACCTTTCTATTTGCCACTGTTGGGAACATTTCATCTTGTAAATTTCCACTGAGACCATCTTTTCCAGAACAGAAACCCTTAGCCCATGTATAGTGTGACCAGCACAGAGAAGCCACTATGATTCTTCTCTTCTCTGACCCAGATGCTATACCAGATGTGACCCAGGGGCCATGTGGGATTTTTATCAATCTCACAGCTGTACCTGAGCCCTGTCCCATGCTGGGAAGAGCAGAAGCTTCTGAAGGAAGTGGGGTGGTGCCCTCAGTTTTTCTGGAAGAAGTCAGCTCTGGTCTTCTCTGCTCATTAGAAACACTGCCAATGGCCACTGGTGCCATCCAGCTTTGTACTTCTCCTTAACAACAGCCAAAGGGATTTTTGATCAGAATTTCTTGAAGACAACAAAAGTAAGATTGTGAAGAGTTGAGCTTTCACAGGAGACCCATCAATATAATCAATATGGTATCATACAGTTCCCGCGATAAACTTAACCATGAATTTGTGTAGCATCAGCTACAAATAATGTGTAAGTGAAACTACAATGTGTTTCTACTGATGTCTTCCCACCCCACGTCACTACCCAATGGGTGAAGCCCTTATCAAACAGTTGTTAAGAAAGACATCTATCTTAGCCTTCTCTAGAATGACTGCTTCTTAAATGATTCCATGTTATCCACTGACCAAACCAGTGGTTCTGCAAACTAAGGTATGCTTTCTGACCCTACCCCTGGACCACTAGCCCTCCGGAGAAAGCTGTACAACTCCACAAAATGGTCTCACACAAATGCCTTTTCTTCAACACCAACTAAGTCTTAAAAACTATTTCACACCCTTTTGGGTAGCTATTATAAAAGAGCAATAACAACAACAACAACAGAAAATAGGTTTTGGGGAGGATGTGGAGAACATGGAACCCTTGTGCATTGCTGGTGGGAATATAAAATGATGCAGCTACTGTGGAAAACACTGTGTCAATTCCTCAAAAAAGTGAAACACAGAATTATCATATGATCCAGCAATTCCACTTCTGGGTGTTCACTCAAAAGAATAGGAAGCAAGGACTCAGTTACTTGCACATTCACATTCATTGCAGCATTATTCATGACAGTCAAAAGGCAGAAGCAAGCCAAGGGTCTGTCAACGGATGAATGGATAAACAAAATACGCTATATACATACAATGGAATATTATTCAGCCTTAAAAAGAAAGGAAATTTTGACACATGATACAACACAGATGAACCTTGAGGACATTATGCTAAGCAAAATAAGCCAGACACAAAGGACAAATACTGTATGATTCCACTTATATGTGGTACCTAGAGTAGCCAAACTCATTAGACGGAAAGGAGAATGGTGGTTGCCAGGGGCTGGAGGAGCAGGGAATGGGGAGTTACTGTTTAATCAGTACAGAGTTTCAGTTGGGGAAAATGAAATGGTTCTGGAGATGGATGGTGTCACTGGTTGCACAGCAAGGTGAGTATATTTAATGCCACTCACTGAACTGTATACTTAAAAGTTAAGATGGTGCTATATGTGTATTTTACCACAATTTTTAAAAAACCTAGAAATTCATTTGTATTTGCCTACTTAGATTAAGAAAAGAAAAGCAGCAAAGGAATAAATTAGAAGCTGGATTCTAAAGATATTATAAAGTTAATAAAGAGGGATAAGCAAGGGTGTGCCAGGAGGAGCTCTGTGCTTTAAACGGGCCTGGACCTCAGGGGAGGGGAGTCTGGAGGTAGGGAGAGGAGTGGGGAAACGGTATCCCCTGGGGCGAAGGCCTACACCAGAGCCGAAGCAATGAAAATGGAGTCAGGTTTTTGAAAAAGTCCAGAGATTAGGAGGCACAACCTAAAGAATTACACATATTTTTTCCTTGTCCTCTCACTGTCAGCCCAGCATACGGCAATGGCAGGTTCTTGGTAAATGCTTACTGGGAGGGTGGATGGACAGAAGGACAGGGCTGTCAGGGTACCAGGGGAGCTGACTGGAGAGAGACACAAGTGGCCATAGGACAAAGCTCCCCCCACCCCACCGATGACTCCAAGTGTGGTCCTGCCAGGGAGTGGCTGCAATGGAGGATGGATGTCGGTGGCTGGAGTTGGGAAGATAGGGAACGGGTGGGGAGGGCAGGGGCTGTGAAGCCTGGCTGCATCACCTGGGGAGTTTTTTTAAAAATACTAACACCCAAGCCCTATCCCCAGAAATGCTAACAGGTCTGGACCCTGGGGCGGGGGGTGGGGGGGGGGCGGTTGTTTGGTTTTTTTTTCATTGTAAAATACAATAACATAAAAAATTTCACTTTGGCCATTTTTAAATGTACAGCTCAGTGGTGTTAAGTGCATTCCCACTTTTATGCAACCATCACCACCATCCATCTCCAGAACATCTTCCTTTTCCCCAGCTGAAACTCTGTACTCATTCAACACTAACTCCCCATTTCCCCTGCCAACCCCCATGCTCTGGCAACCACCATCCTACTTTCCATTTCTATGAATCTGATTCCTTTAGGACTTCATTCCAGGTACCTCGACACTGGGATTGTTTTAAAGCTTCCTCAATGATTCTAACACGTGGCCACTGTTGAGAACTATGATGCCATGATGCTGCCTGTTCCAACCATGTGGACGATGAAGGTGCCCAGGGTCGTGATGGTCCTTGGGGACAGAAAGAAGATTATGAAGCAGGTAAAGTCTTCAGTAAACGTTCTGCATGGCGTAGGAAGAGAGGGAATTAGATGATAAGTGAAGGGCAGCAGGGGCCTCACAGGAGCCAGGTTTTTATACAAGGCTCAGGGGTATTGGGCTGGAAGCTGGACATGAAGTAGAGATTTATACCCAGGGCTGATTGTAAAGTCCAGCCTCGTCTGTTATACCAGTGTTATACCAGTTATGTATTCATCAAAAAATATTTATTGAGTATCTACGATGTGCTAAACAATGTTCTAGGCATAAATTTCCTGTTCATGGCATTTATAGTCTATCAAGGAGTCAGATAACCACCATGCAAATATATAGATAATTAACAATTTTTAGGTAATAAAATGAAAGAGTAATGAAGTAGAGAGTGAGTTGGAGTTGTCAGGAAGGCTTCTCTGAGGAGATGATTCTTAAGGTGAAGCTTGAATGATGAAATGGAGGCTGTCATGTCCAGTGCAAAGGCCCTGAGGCAGAAACAAGCTTGATGTGCTCAAAGCATAAGAAAGAAACCAGGGCAGCTGGCACATGGGACGTCGGAGAGTAAGCATGACGTTAGATCATCAAGAACCAGATTGAAGTCTTAGAGGCCAAGATAAGGAATTTGGGATCAGTTGTCCATGCAGTCAAATGCTATTGAAAGGTAACAAAGATCAGACCAGCTGAAGGAATAGGAGGCAAGAGTGGAAGCAGGGAGACTGGGAGACTGGGGTGGTGAAAGCAGTAGCCCAGAGGAGAGATGGTGATTTAGACTAGGGTGGGGGTGGGGGGGTGGCAATGATGAGAAGTGGCAGAATCATGATTTCTCTCAGAGGTAAAGCCAATATAGGATTTGAGGGAAAGAGTAATCCCTCCTAGATTTTGGCCAAGCCTCTAGACGGATGGTGGTACCACTTACTGAGAGAAGAGGAGATTTGGGGAAGATAAAGAATTCTACTTGGGGCAAGCTATATTTGAGATTGTTAGATATCCAAGTGGAGATGTTGAGAGGTTGTTAGACATACAAGTTCAGAACTCAGGGGGGACGTCAGGTCTAAAGATACAGACCTGTGAGTGTGCTTGAGAATCATCTGGAGATCTGTTTAAAGTGGTGACTCCCAGGTCTTGCCCCTGGTGACTCAATAGGTCTGGGTGGGTAGGTGGGATCTGCACTTCTAATGAGCTCCCCAGATGATTCTGTAAAATCCCACCCTCTATATTCTACTTCTTCTGACTGACACTAATCCACTAAGCAGCTCTTTAACCACTAACTATATATTTTTTCCATCTTATTCAAATGTTTTTTACATAAAAATGTAATATTATATTACATGTTAACCATATGTTATCCATAATACATTCTGATGTAATATTATATATAATACTTATTATATGATACTATTTCTGTCTTAGTCTGTTCAGGCTGCTATAACAAAATACCCTACTGGGTGGCTTAAACAATGAACATTTATTTCTTGCAGTTCTGGAGCCTGGGAAGTCCAGGATCAAGGCACTGGTAGATTCAGTAGCTGGTGAGGACCCGGATGCTAGCTCACAAGCAGCTGTGTTCTCACTGTGCCCTCACATGGCAGAGCACACAAGGCAGCTCTCTCTGATCTCTTTTGTAAGGGCACCAATCCCATTGATGAAGGCTCTACCCTCATGACCTAATCATCTCCCCAAGCCCCCCACCTCCAAACATGATCACACTGGAGCTTAGGTCTCAACATGTGAATCTGGAGGAGACACAAACATTTAGCCCATGTGAATAATCATATATTAATATATTGGTTATATAATATTGTTGTAATTAATGATATAATTGTTATACATAAAAATATATATTTCCCATATTTCCCATATTTTCCACCTTATTCACAACAATATCAAAGATAATAAATGCATTTTAGGCAAGTAAATTTATCTTCAAAACTTCCTCATCTGTCCAACTTCTAACTTAAAAGAAAGGGGGGCTAGGTGGAAAGAGAGAGAAAAGGACAGGGGGAAGGAGGGAGACGAGGTATCTTGGTTGCATGGAAATGAATTATTCTTATGAATCCATGTAATTGCCTAATGAGCAAACCTTTTTCTACTTCTAAGGGTTCACACACCATGTTGGAATCTGTTCCAAAATTAGGCAGATCCTAATTTTGGTCTTCTGTATTTGTCAGAATTCTCTTTTTTGAAATCAAGAAAGAACTATCCTCCAATCTTTGACACATTTGCTGTCCTCCATGACTTTTCAAACACAGCTGACCAGTTCTATTACCCCCACCTCACACTCGCAAACTTATTTCCCCCTCAACGCTTTGGTGTCATCACCGGGGTCTGGACACCTCATTCCCTGCAGTTTATCTCAGAGCCCTGCACTGGCCTCCCAGGAGCATCAGCGCGTCCTCCTCAGCGGCATTCTTCCTGGGCCTCGCTGTCTGAAGCCCATCCTCCTTGATGGAAACTCAGTAGCTCATTGAACACGCTTCTGTTTGCTCTGGGACAGGGCTTCCTACTCAGCATGGGGCGTGTCCTTTTATTCATTTTACTCCCACCGCCAAAAAGATTTCTTTTCGTTGTTCTTTCTGGGTTCTTTTTCCTCAGGGGGCAAGGTGGCTATCTTTGATTTCATTGGGCTTTTCTTTGTTTGGGGTTGTTTTTGCAAGCCCCAGTTTCGCCCCGAGCTTCAGCCCTCCTGGCACTGTTCCTCCAGCATCACACCACATTTTTATGTGCATCTTTGGCTGGGCGCCCCTCTTTCCACGTGGTACGCACATTTTTAAAGTACCCTCTACCTTCCAGGCACCTACACATGTTAATTATCACCAAAGCAGATGTTTTAAAAGATCCCTATTTCAGGGCAAACATTCATAAACCATTATGGGATGGTTGATGGGTCCAGCTTTCTGCACATGCCAGCCTGGTTAGGAAGCCTCTCAAGGCTCTTAGCGTCATTCCACAGCCTTTGTCACTATTTAGGTTACTGCTCAGGTGAGGTCAGGGGGAGGTATGACTCAGGTCCAGAACTACTGACCTCAATATCTCCCCAAGGCTGCTTTAATGGTTAAGATAAAAGGAATTCTGGAAACAAAGTTCCGGGAGATTTTGCAGTAGAATAAATGATGGTGGTGAACAGGGACATGCACTCGTCATTAAAAGTGGCATGTTTATGGGGTGCTGACACAGTTTATGGGGTGCATGCCTTCGAGTACCAGCCAGACCCATGCTTTTCCTAATGTTTTCAGCCTTTTCCCAAACACAGCTGTGATGAAGTTGCCAGGGGAATTCCTCCAGTTGGGAGTTGTTTTTATATTTAACCACTGGTCCTTTTCCCGGCCAGCACTCCCAGCATGAGAGGGCATTCTCTTTAGACGTGACCCTGGGACCAGGAGTTCCACATCACACAACTCTAGGGGCCTCATTCCCACTGACTAGACTAAGGATGGCACATCCTGGAGTTGTGCTGCCCAGGGGCCCTGCGAGGGTGCCCAGGTTCACCCTCTACCTCTTATCCTCCCTCCAACCACCCCATGAGCACACATCAGTCAGCTACTGAGCTTACAAGCACTTTACCCCAGAGAGCGCTGTGTCATAACACAGGTCCTGCAAGGTAGCTACAACAATGACTTTCATGGAAGTAGTATTTTACAGCCCACTGGGGGCACCTGGTCCCTGCCACACATCTCAAAAAATTCCTGGCAGGGACCGTAAAGCAGGCGCAACTGCCCTGCTTTATCAACAGAGGTCTAGCAATTCTCCCTCAAGGATAACGTTCTGTGGCCTTGGGCTTGGCTTTCTCCTTCCCTGCCCAGTGCTCTTTCCACCCCACCCTCTCCTGCCAAGCTTGGTCTAGTTGACTGCAGAACCCTAACTTCTACTTCTAGATCTAACCTGCTAAATCCCTGCTGTCTGGAATTCCCTTAATGATGTTTCAGTCCTTTCATTTAGACCTTGGCTTTTTAGTAACAAAGAAATTCAAAACTTCACCAGCCTAACTTCTTTAGTCCCTATATTGTTTAAGACCTCTAGGACTCTGTGTAACACAAACTCAGTTTGAGCCAGCTTTTTCACAAAAGGGGCAATTCTGGAATATCCCATCTTGCTCAAAGTATAGAATGCAACTGGTCTTAAAAATAAGCTGGAAAAACTGATCTCTGCTGCTTAGAGAGCGCAACGTTCGCCTTGCGAGCAGCCCCCACTTAATTGAGCACCGGGAAAGAACGATTTGAAAATGGGTGATGTTGAGAAGGGCAAGAAGATTTTTGTTCAGAAGTGTGCCCAGTGCCTTACTGTGGAAAAGGAAGGCAAGTACAAGACTGGGCCAAATCTCCATGGTCTGTTTTGGCGAAAGATGGGTCAGGCTCCTGGACTCTCTTACTCAGATGCCAATAAGAACAAAGGCGTCACCTGGGGAGAGGAGACACCGATGGAGTATTTGGAGAACCCCAAGAAGTACGTCCCTGGAACAAAAATGATCTTCACTGGCATTAAGGAGAAGGGAGAAAGGGCAGACTTGATAGCTTACCTCAAACAAGCTACTAATGCGTAATAGTTGGCCACTGCATTATTTATTACGAAACAAATGTCTCATGCCTCTTTATGTGTACCATATTTAAATTGATCTCATACACTAGAATTCAGATTATGAATGGCTGATGTAATATTTCTGTCCTGATTTAAATAAGATTGGCTTGTGGCTAAATGAATATGGTCAGCTTTTTGAATTTTGGTAGCAATTCCAGTTCAATAAGTGCTATCACTGTTTTCCCCCTCTAAAGAGATGATTAAACTTGAATAAGAAATGTTAAACTTTTCAGGGAGATGGTGAATGCCTTCTCAAACCCTATAGGAGATTGGTTTTATATTTAGATTTCTATAACTGGTTATACTAATATATTTAAATATTGAGAAGATCCCTTCACTGTCTTATAGAACAGAGCAAGATTCACCTATGTTTCAAGTTGTGTTCATTTGCCTTTTAAGGCAGGAGCTGAAGATACACTGACAATGTCCACTTTATCTTTTTGGTCTTAAGTATGCCAATTTAATTAAAATTCTCTAAAGTATTTCTTTAGAAATACTTTAGTATAGAGTAATAATCAAGATGGCAGAGTAGGAGGACATGCACTCACTCCCTCTTGCAAGAGCACCGGAATTACAGCTAACTGCTGAACAACCATCGACAGAAAGACACTGGAACTCACCAAAAAAAACCACCCCACATCCAGAGACAAAGGAGAAGCCGCAATGAGATGGTAGGAGGGGCACAATCGCATTTAAATCAAATCCCATAAATGCTGGGTGGGTGACTCACAAGCTGGAGAACAGTTATACCACAGAAGTCCTGAGGGTTCTGAGTCCCATGTCAGGCTTCCCAACTTGGGGGTCCAGCAACGGGAGGAGGAATCCCCAGAGAATCAGATTTTGAAAGCCAATGGGACTTGACTGCAGGACCTCCACAGGACTGGGGGAAACGGAGACTCCACTCTTGGAGGGCACACAAAAAAGTGTGCTCACCAGGAACCAGGGGGAAGGAGCAGTGACCCTATAGCAGACTGAACCAGACTTACCTACTGGTGTTGGAGGGATGCCTGCAGAGGTGGGAGGCAGCTGTGGCTCACCGAGGAGACAGAGGCACTGGCAGCAGGGGTTCTGTGAAGTGCTCATTGGTGTGGGCACTTCCAGAGTCCACCATTAGCTCCACCAAAGAGCCTGAAAGCTCCAGTGCCAGGTCGCCTCAGGCCAAATGACCATCAGGGTGGGAACACAGCCCCACCCATTGGCAGACAAGCAGATTAAAGTGTCACTGAGCTTCACCCACCAAATCAGATTAAAGTTTTACTGAGCTCTGCGCACCCAGCCCAACCCACCACCAGTCCCTCCCATCAGGAAGCACCCAAGAGTCTCCTAGACAGCTTCCTCCACAAAAGGGCAGACAACAGAATCAAGCAGTATCAGCAATATTTCATCTTGTGGAACTAAAAATCACAGCCACAGAAAAACAGAGAAAATGAAAAGGCAAAAGACTTTGTACCAAATGAGGGGACAAGATAAAACCCCAGAAAAACAACTAAATGAAGAGGAGATAGGCATTCTTATGGAAAAAGAATTCAGAATAATGATGGCGAAGATGATCCAGGACTTCGAAAAAAGATTGGATGCAAAGATCGAAAAGTTGCAAGAAAAGTTTACCAAAGACCTAAAAGAAGTAAAGAACAAACAAACAGAGATATGCAACACAATAACTGAAATGAAAAATACACTAGAAGGAACCAATAGCAGATTAACTGAGGCAGAGGGCAAATAAGTGAGCTGGAAGACAGAATGGTGATAATCACTGATGCAGAAAAGAATAAAGAAAAAAGAATGAAAAGAACCGAAGACAGCCTAAGAGACCTCTGGGACAACATTAAACACACCAACATTCACATTATAGGGGTCCCAGAAGGAGAAGAGAGAGAGAAAGGACCTGAGAAAATATTGCAAGAGATTCTAGTTGAAAACTTCCCTAACATGGGAAAGGAAATAGCTACCCAAGTCCAGGAAGTGCAGAGAGTCCCAGGCAGGATAAATCCAAAGAGAAACATGCCAAGACATATAGTAGTCAAGCTGACAAAAATTAAAGACAGAGAAATGTTATTCAAAGCAACAAGGAAAAAAAAAAAAAAAAAAAAAAAGCAACAAGGGAAAACCGACAAATAACATACAAGGGAACTCCCATCAGGTTAACAGCTGATTTCTCAGCAGAAACTCTGCAAGCCAGAAGGGAGTGGCACGATATATTTCAAGTGATGACAGGGAAGAACCTACAACCAAGAATACTCTACCCAGCAAGGATCTCATTCAGATTCAATGGAGAAATCGAAAGCTTTACACACAAGCAACAGCTAAGAAAATTCAGCACCACCAAACCAGCTCTACAACAAATGCTAAAGGAACTTCTCTAAGCAGGAAATGTAAGAGAAGAAAAGGACCTACAGAAACACAAACATAACAATTAAGAAAATGGTAATAGGAACATACATCTCGATAATTACCTTGAATGTAAATGGACTAAATGCACCAACCAAAAGACACAGACTGGCTGAATGGATACGAAAACAAGACCCATATATATGCTGTCTACAAGAGACCCACTTCAGACCTAGGGACACATACAGACTGAAAGTGAGGGGATGGAAAAAGATATTCCATGCAAATGGAAATCAAAAGAAAGCTGGAGTAGTGATACTCATATCAGGTAAAATAGACTTTAAAACAAAAAATGTTACAAGAGACAAGAAAGGACACTACATAAAGATTGAGGGATCAATCCAAGAAGAAGAGATAACAATAATAAATATATATGCACCCAATATAGGAGCACCTCAATACATAAGGCAATTGCTAACAACTATGAAAGAGGAAATCGACAGGAACATAATCATAGTGGTAGAGTTTAACACCCCACTTACACCAATGGACAGATCATCCAGACAGAAAATTCATGAGGAAACACAAGCTTTAAATGACATAATAAATCATCTTGATTTAATAGATATCTATAGGACATTACATCCAAAAACAGCAGATTACACATTCTTCTCCAGTGCACATGGAACATTCTCCAGGATAGATCACATTTTGGGTCATAAATCAAGCCTTGGTAAATTCAAGAAAATTGAAATCGTATCAAGCATCTTTTCTGACCATAATGCTATGAGATTAGAAATCAATTACTGGAAAAAAACTGTAAAAAACACAAACACATGGAAGCTAAACAATACGCTGCTAAATAACCAAGAGATCACTGAAGAAATCAAAGAGGAAATCAGAAAATACCTAGAGACAAATGACAATGAAAACACAATGATCCAAAACCTATGGGATGCAGCAAAGGCAGTTCTAAGAGGGAAGTTTATAGCAATACAATCCTACCTCAAGAAACAAGAAAAATCCCAAATAAACAATCTAACTTTACACCTAAAGAAACTAGAGAAAGAAGAGCAAACAAAACCCAAAGTTAGTAGACAGAGTGAAATCATAAAGATCAGAGCAGAAATAAATGAAATAGAGACAAAGAAAACAATAGCAAAAATCAATAAAACTAAAAGCTGGTTCTTTGAGAAGATAAATAAAATCGATAAGCCTCTAGCAAGACTCATCAAGAAAAAGAGGGAGAGGACTCAAATCAATAAAATTAGAAAGGAAACAGGAGAAGTTACAACAGACACCGCAGAAAAAAAAAGCACCATAAGAGATTACTACAAGCAACTATACACCAATAAAATGGACAACCTGGATGAAATGGACAAATTCTTAGAAAGCTATAACCTTCCGAGACTGAATCAGGAAGACATAGAAAATATGAACAGACCAATCACAAGTAATGAAATTGAAACTGTGATTAAAAATCTCCCAACAAACAAAAGTCCAGGACCAGATGGCTTCACAGGTGAATTTTATCAAACATTTAGAGAAGAGCTAACACCCATCCTTCTCAAACTCTTCCAAAACATTGCAGAGGAAGGAACACTCCCAAACTCATTTTATGAGGCCACCATCACCCTGATACCAAAACCAGACAAAGATAGTACAACAAAAGAAAACTACAGACCAATATCACTGGTGAATTTAGATGCAAAAATCCTCCACAAAATACTAGCTAACAGAATCCAACAACACATTAAAAGGATCATCCACCATGATCAAGTGGGGTTTATCCCTGGAATGCAAGGATTCTTTAATATATGCAAATCAATCAATGTGATACACCATATTAACCAGTTGAAGGGTAAAAACCACATGATCATCTCAATAGATGCAGAAAAAGCTTCTGACAAAATTCAACACCCATTTATGATAAAAACTCTCCAGAAGGTGGGCATAGAGGGAACCTGCCTTAACATAATAAAGGCCATATATGACAAACCCATAGCACACATCATTCTCAATGGGGAAAAACTGGAAGCATTCCCTCTAAGATCAGGAACAAGACAAGGATGTCCACTCTCGCCACTCCTATTCAACATAGTTTTGGAAGTCCTTGTCACAGCAGTCAGAGAAGAAAAAGAAATAAAAGGAATCCAAATTGGAAAAGAAGAAGTAAAACTGTCACTGTTTGCAGATGACATGATACTATACATAGAAAATCCTAAAGAAGCCACCAGAAAACTACTTGAGCTAATCAATGAATTTGGGAAAGTTGCAGGATACAAAATTAACACACAGAAATCTCTTGCATTTCTATACACCAACAATGAAAGATCAGAAAGAGAAATTAAGGAAAAAATCCCATTCACCACGGCAACAGAAAGAATCAAATACCTAGGAATAAACCTAATCAAGGAGGTAAAAGACCTGTACTCAGAAAACTATAAGACACTCATGAAAGAAATCAAAGATGACACAAACAGATGGAGGGACATACCATGTTCTTGGATTGGAAGAATCAACATTGTGAAAATGACTATACTACTGAAAGCAATTTACAGATTAAATGCAATCCCTATCAAATTACCAATGGCGTTTTTCAGAGAACTAGAACAAGAAATTTTACGATTTTTATGGAAATGTAAAAGACCCCGAATAGCCAAAGTAATCTTGAGAAGGAAAGATGGAGTTGGTGGAATCAGGCTTCCTGACTTCAAGCTATACTACAAGCCTACAGTGATCAAGACAGTATGGTACTGGCACAAAAACAGAAATATAGATCAATGGAACAGGATAGAAAGCCCAGAGATAAACTACAGTCAACTAATCTATGACAAAGGAGGCAAGGATATACAATGGAGGAAAGGCAGCCTCTTCAATAAGTGGTGCTGGGAAAACTGGACAGCTACACGCAAAAGAATGAAATTAGAACACTTCCTAACACCATACACAAAAATAAATTCAAAATGGATAAAAGACCTAAATGTAAGACCAGACACTATAAAACTCCTAGAGGGAAACATAGGAAGAACACTCTTTGACATAAATCACAGCAAGATCTTTTTTGATTCACCCCCTACAGTAATGGAAATAAAAACAAAAATAAATAAGTGGGACCTAATGAAACTTCAAAGCTTCTGCACAGCAAAGGAAACTATAAGCAAGACGAAAAGACAACCCTTAGAATGGGAGAAAATATTTTCAAATGAATCAACAGACAAAGGATTAATCTCCAAAATATATAAACAGTTTATCCAGCTCAATATCAAAAAAACAAACAACCCAATCAAAAAATGGGCAGAAGACCTAAATAGGCATTTCTCCAAAGGAGACATATGGATGGCCAAGAGGCACATGAAAAGCTGCTCAACATCACTAATTATTAGGGAAATGCAAATCAAAACAACAATGAGGTATCACCTCACACCAGTTAGAATGGGAATAATCAGGAAGTCTGCAAACAGTAAATTCTGGAGAGGATGTGGAGAAAAGGGAACGCTCTTGCACTGTTGGTGGGAATGTAAATTGATACAGCCACTATGGAGAACAGTATGGAGGTTCCTTGCAAAACTAAAAACAGAGTTGCCATATGACCCAGCAATCCCACTCCTGGACATATACCCAGAGAACACCATAATTCAAAAAGACACATGTACTCCAATGTTCATTGCAGCACTATTTACAACAGCCAGGATATGGAAGCACCCTAAATGTCCATCAACAGATGAATGGATAAAGAAGATGTGGTACATACATGCAATGGAATATTACTCAGCTGTAAAAAGCAATGAAACTGGGACATTCTTAGAGACAAGGATGGACCTAGAGACTGTCATACAGAGTGAAGTGAATCAGAAAGAGGAAAACAAATATTGTATATTAACACATATATGCGGACTATAGAAAAATGGTACAAATCAACCGGTTTGCAAGGCAGAAATAGAGACACAGATGTAGAGATCAAACATATGGACACCAAGTGGGGAAAGCGGGGAGGGTTGAGGGGGGAATGAATTGGGAGATTGGGATACCAAATTGTACACTCTAAATATATGCAGTTTATTGTAAAAAATAAAAAAATTAAAAAGAAAAAAAAGAAATACTTTAGTATATTTTCACTGAGTAGAAGGCATTTTAGTGTGATTTATATGTAGCATCAAATAAAGAAATATTTAGTACATCTCAAAAAAAAAAACTGATCTCTGCTCTGTGTATAGTTTTATTCTTTCTCAAAGTAGGTTATGTTTCTCTGCCTCTCAGTTTCAAGCTGAAGCACAGCCACCAGGACCTCCAGAGATTTCTCTACTGAAAATGTAGTTGCTTTAAGGAAGATCCATCCTCTGCCTGTGTCTCAACACCAACTCTCCCTGGGCAGTGAGTATGTGGCCCAGCTTTGCTCAGGAGTCCAGCACTGCACGGATGGGTCCAGCTAGACTGGGTATGTTATGCTTCACACGTGTAACCCCATAGCAGGGCCCAGAAAATGGGAAGTAGGAGGTGTGCAAGGTGGGCAGGGGGACTTTGCAAGGTCCCCACGGTCAGAAATGCTCCTAAGTAAGCCGCTGGCTGGAGTGTTCTGGGTGGGTCTGTCTACACCAGGCCTGCATCCCTGGGCAGAGCTGTATCCAGTTCATACTCTGGGTTCTGATCTGGGCCCTCCTGCTTGCCCACCTGCCTACCTTACCCCATCCCACCCCACCCCGCCCCTCTAGTCTCGTTTCTCCCTATGCTGATTGAACTCAATGTTCCTCCCGGCCAAACACTCAGACCACAGGCAAAAGGACGCCACATTCACCTCCTTCTCCCCAGGCCCACCCTCACCCTGACTTTCCATCCTCAGAGCCACCTGGCCATCCCTCAGCAAGTTCTGTGCAGCCCAACCCAACAGGAAAGGAGACTGTGGAATCCACTCCAGCCCCTCCAGCCCTTCCCTGCCCAGGCAGCCAAGGGTCAATGTTTCTTATTCTGCCTTCAATCCATCCTTCACTCCCCAGTTTCTTCTCACTTTCCACCCTCTATACTCACATCACCATACACTCACTCTGCACTTCCTTCCTTACATCTCTACCCCTTTTCCATTTTCCCATGTTGCTAGTGGTTTGACTTACTTGTCATTTTCTAACCAATCATAATATTATCTTTCTCAAAACCCACATTTTTAGCCCACATTATTTTTGTCTACCATCTTCACACATACACCTGGGGAGAGCAGTTGTTATCACAACCCTCAGTAAGAGAAGACAGAGAAATTCCCTTGGAAGAAAATAGCGATTCCTAAAACAAACTGTATGTTAATAAAATTCCAAATATTCCAATTTTAGTCAACCCGTACAAATTCATAACAAAGTTAATCTGAAAGAGTAAATGCTTAGGATGCCTGCTAGATTTTTGAAAATGAGACATAATGAGAGGTGAATTTGTTCTACTAGATTCACATATATTTTAAAGGAACTGTAACTAAAACAACATGGTATTGGTATGGATAGAATGAAATAGAGAATGCAGAAACAGATCTATAAATATACGGGTGTTTAGAGACTGTTAAGTATAGCATTTAAATTTAGTATGGAGGGCTAATTCTTAAATAGCATAGAAGCCATTACTAACCATTTAGAGAGAAACAATAGGTTCGATTCTCATCTATTTTATTCTTATAAAATTATGATTTATTAAAATTTTCAACATTTTTTAAAAACCAGATAATTACTAGAAGTAAATACAGGAGAATATGCTTATCATCTTAAGTTGGAAGACATCTCTCTTATCAGGACACAAAGGTAAAAAATCATAAAGGACAAGATTGATAGATTTTACCAAAAAAATATACAATGTCTGTATGATAGAGCACACCATAAATAGGGTTGAGAAAATAAAACAGAATTATTTCCAGCTTCTATCATGAACATAATATATAAAAAGGAGCTATGAATTAATAAGGAAAAGAAAAAATCTGATAGAAAATAGGAAAAGGGTATGAATGAAGAACAGTGAAAAATCATGTATACTGATATGAAAAGGTTACTCATATCATTATTAACCCAAGTAAAAACAAATTAAAACAATGATACTTTGAGCACCTGGCAAAGAGCAAAGGAATAGCTTAAACTTAAATGAAAGGATGAATTCCCATGTTGGAGTGTGGAGAAACAGCACTTTCAGATATTACTGGTAAAACTGGAAAGAAATCCACAATTTTAAAACAATTTTCTAACATATAAATCTATCAATTTGATAATAACTATAAACATTTTAATTCCACTTTTAGGAGTTTATCTTGCAGAAATACTCTCATTAGCATCTAAAGATACATGGACCAAGATGTTCTTGGAAATATTACTTGTAAGAACGAAAAATTGAAGGCCATTTCAATACTCACCAGAAGGGGAACAGTAAATAAATTATGATCTAACCATGCTATGGAATGCCAGAGAAGAGTTAAAACGATTGAGACAAATGCGTATTCACTTCCCCAGAAAAGTGTCCATGATATATTATTAAATTAAAAGCCGTAAAACAGCATGTATAGTGCTATTTCATTTATGTAAAATAATAATGTATTTAGATGTTACTAGGAAAGAGCCTGAAATGATATACATCAAGCTGTTAACAGTGGTTATATTTAGAGGGTGAAATTATGTATTTATACTTCCCTAGTATTTGAATGTTACAAGATAAGCTTATATTCTATCTCAGAAAAAAGGTTTTTTTTTTAATAGCCATTAGCCATTCCCCCTGCCTCTGGCCACAGCGCTCCATGTCACCTGTCAGGGTCTTAAACTCAGTGACGTAGGTATGGAATCATCTTTCAGTGGCTAAATCTGGGGTGTCCTTCAAACCTGCCAAATTCTACAAAGATGCAAAAATAGCCGTTGCACTCAGATAATCCTTATAGTGGACTTGAAAGAACTGCACTGTGAATAGCAACACCAAATGACCAAGTCTTGCATGGAATAACGACAAGATGCCTTTCCTGAATATGTTCAGAAGTTGCTAAAAACAGTGTGTGTGTATTCTAAGTACACCTAAGAGGGTCTGTTTTCCTCTACCCTTAAAAGTCAAAGAGAGACTTCACAGGCCAAGAATCTTGTGTCAAGGACCTAAACTAACATCTCAGGCCTGGGTCAAAAGGAAAATAAACTGATGGCATCCTTTCAAAGGTTTTTCAAATCATGCCAAATAATTAGAAGGAGAGCATGTCAAAAGCATTCAGACAGGATCTCCCTGGAGATATGGGGTGGGGGTAGGAGAGTGGGGACAAAGACTAAGATCTTACCCTTTATTCCCTACTCCCACATTTGATTTTGTCATCAGTTGTTCCTTATTAGTGTGCACCCTTTTTTCCGAGGAGATTTATCTAATTTAATTGCAAAACATGGGAGACGGGCCATCCATCTTGCCCCACTGCCCATATGAACAGTACAGGAGGGTGGGCTGTTTCCTCTGGCTTCATCCCTTTCACTTTCAAATTAAAGGAATTACAGGGTAAACATGGGAACCACAATTAAGATATTTTTAGAAACATAAAGTCCTCCAGAAAACATGACACTAATACGGGTGTTATGATTGAAGTTAGGAATTATGGTTATTAGAAGCTTTGCAGTTTATGTGCCTCATAAATCTAATCGCTTCGCACATCCAGTGATGCTGTTGCTGTATTTACCGCAGACATCTATGATGACAGACAGTACCTTTGAGAAGGGCCAGATAAACAAAATCTTTTACATACTCCAGCTTCTCTGTGTCTAATGGATTCATATCATGGTGAGAAAAAGGCTTCATTAGAGGAACAGCACCAGATGCTGAGAAGCCAATTTACCACGGAGATTTGATCTGAGTGATCTGTTCCCGTTTAATGGCAACAGGGCTACTCCACTTCTGGAATTGGAGCACAGACTGGACAGGAAGCGGGGCCACCGGGTGTCAAGATGCAGGGGAAGAGATGGGGAGGCGGACAACCCTGTAGGTACAAAACTTTCTCTGACAAGTCAGAAACCACCTGGAAGAAATAGCATATAAAATCGGACAGTGTGCAGTATGTGTCCGGAATCCTCAGGAAAGCCCATGGTTACTGAGAAGGTATCTCAGAGAGGAGTGAATTGTACAAAAGGAACTCCAAATTCTCCTCCCCCGATATGGCTATACCGCAGAGCTCTGAGTGATCCTGAGGAGGAGACAGAATGAGGCAGGAAGTTATAACCCTCAGATCACCAGAACAGAGATAAAGCAATTCTACTATAGTGCTGACTTTTGGATGTTCCTTGAAATCAGATGCAACCCTCACTGCTGAAATCTTAATCTCAAAGAGTAAAATTTACGCTTGAGAATACTACTGTGCAGTAGGAGGCAAATTAGGAAGATTTTAAAGGCCATGGGCTCCCTTTGATTTTTTTTTTCCAATAAGAGTATTAATGCAGAAATAATGCCACAGTGACTAAGACATGATCAGTGATTTTCACAGCACCCTCACCCCCAAGCACCCTCAAAAAAAATCCACTAGATGACCTAGATTACCTGTAGGCAGAGATCACAACTTCTTCATAGATTCTTCATAGCCCCTAATAGCCTCTTCCCATAGCGGACACTCAATAAATGTGATTAATGGAGAAGGCTGGACAAGGGAATGTGCCAGACAAGGGGTTCTCTGCAGTCTCCTCTGACCACTCTGACAATCAGGCTTAGATGTTTGAGTGTGTACTTAGGGGCAGGAGCAATGCACACATATGTGACTGGGAGGAAACAAGGTAACCCAGGAAAAGAAAGATGGCATCCTGGGCCAGGAAGTGGCCATGGGAAGTAAATAAGCAGAAGAGGACAGACTCAAGGGATATTGAGAAAGTATTGATAGAACTCATAAGACTTGGCTGTCGTCTGGATGCATCAAGCAGAGAAGAGTGAGGAATGGAAGACGACACTCAGGGTTCTGACTCGTGCCACTCATTACATGATGGAAATCTACTTGGCGAGGAAGATGAGGGATTCAGTTATAAACATACTGAGTTGGAAATACCTGTGGCCATCCAGGTGGAGAAGACCTTAATGAGGTATGAAAACAGCCTTAAGAGAAGTAAGAGAATGGAGTTGAAAAAGGAGAACAGGAAATGAACTTTACATAGTAGAAGACTTGATGTGCTTTTCTTATAATTAAAATGCCATTTTCAGCAAGGTGAACACTATAAGAAATTCCACAGAATGATGAACTCTTTGGGAACTGAGTGGCATGATTTTCCCTTAATTTCTAATAAATATGTGAGCTTTCATGTTAGACACCTTTACGGACCAGGATGCCAGTCACTTAAATAAATGGGATCTTGCCATGCAACAAAACCAAACACTCACAAAATAAACAAAATCTAAAGTATTGACAGGAAAAAATCTTGTATTACGAGAATACCACCATCAAGCATTCTCCTGAAGAATAAAATACCCGCATATCCTATGTCACATGCCTTAAAAATAAGTTTCATTGATAGCCATAAAGAATAATCTGTGACCTTATCTAAATATGTGGAATTCTGATGGAAAAAAATACGTGTGCGTAGAAGGCCAGAAGCATGAATTATGCATGCCACATCATCACACTTGGTCCTCAATATAGAGCCACAGCATGCTTTGCATGGAAAAAGAAATTAGAATAGAATAGATATTGAGCAATTTTCTCCATAACTGGTTCTTACTCACCTTAAATGTAAAATTTTATTTAGCTTATTTCAAAGGGAGACATCCTTATTAAGGGAACACATTTACTGGCGCCTGTTGGAAAGGATTTAATGCAAACAAGCCTGAAATAATTGAAGGAAAAACACCTTCTGACTGTTCTCAGAAGAGCTTAGCAAAGAAGAAGATGGCAGGAAAGAATTACTTTATTATATTGATTTTCTTGGAGAAATCAAAGGAGGATAACTCAAATAGACCAATTCGCTTTTGCCAAACTCAGTGGAAGCATGTAGAACAGCCGTGAATTTACATGTCAAAAACTGTTTGTGATCATTTAGTTGAACATGCAAATCAGGATTCACACATTATTACTCTAATAAAATAGCTAATATAGAAGGATATCTGGGTTCATTTGCACATATTCCTTGCTTTAAGTGACTGCAAGTAAATGGGTGTAAGTTTTGTCTAACACAATGTTTACAATCCAATCAGATCATTAACCTGAAATATGAAGAGAGTGATGCCTTCATCCTGGCAATAACAAAGACACTGGAGCACAGCAGAAGTAATTGGAATCCAGGTCTCTCTACGCTGACATCTATTTCTCTTTCGCAAAGAGAAAAACATTTAACTTTTATAAAGACTGTTGCACGTGAGACAACATTGATTGAGTTTGGTGGCTTACGGTCATTTATGTAAATTCCCTCAATGCATCAAATAACATCACAAAAATAATACTGCTCCTTAATAAGACAACTTAACGTCTATTTTCACAGGCACTCAAGTGTTGTTTCATGAATATGCAAATTACTTAGTAATTTACAGAATTCTAATTCTCTACTTCATTCTTCTGCCTTCAGGTAGGACCAGATTGTAAGAATTCAGTTTAGCATTTCCCAAAGTGTGTTCCACAGAAGGATGACAAATATATGTTAATCAAAGAAATTGGAGTTCCTAGTCAAATCGGGATGGGAAATGCTGCAGACCAAAGTTGAATAGATTTCTCTATTGTAGAACTTCTCAGGTCTTTTAACCTATTAATGCACGTGGAAAATCTGCAAGGACGTGTATATAATGGCTGTTGAGTTTCTCAAATACTTTTCACCTCTGAACACCTTTCTCAACGAGCATCTTTCAGAATCCTTCAACTGAGAGCCGCTAACCTGTTTATTTCCACTATCTGGATCAGGCAGCTTGAGTAATAAGTGGAGCAGACAGGCTGAAGTGACTAGTGCGGGGTGGTAGTGGCTGTGGCACCCAAGAAAGTAGCATCCAAAGGAGGCAGCAGCTCAGTTTTGCTCAGTTTTGTCCATAGACAAGTGGGATAGACATTCCAAAAGTTTGAGTGGCAGGAAATTTCTATTTTTGTGTGGCTGATCTATATTTGTGTTTTTCTTGAAAAACATTCTGTGGGCCATAAGTGTGTTACAAATGTGATCCTCTGAGCTTCCTGATTCAGACTTATGCCCCAGGGCAGCACTTTGTAAGCCATTCTATAAAACTTACTGTCCAGAAAAGTCACACCCAAACCAATCATCTTTCAGGTGACGGGGTAAGGTCATTGTTATTGGAATGGCACTGGTAACGATAGAAATTTCTGGTCATTCTCCTGGATGGAGAACCTACATGAGATTATCTCACTTCCTTGTGGCCCACAGTACGCTGCCCAGATCTTTTCTGGTGTAATCTATAAACATTAAAAGCGTGATCAGTGTTCATTAGGAAAAAAGAACAAAATTCATAGTAAATGCATTAGTTTGCTAGGGCTATCATAACAAATACCACAGACTGGGCAGCTTAAACGAGAGAAATCTGTTTCCTCACAGTTGTAAAGCCTAGAATTCCAAGATCAGGGTGTTGGCAGGGTCGGGTTTTTTTTCCTGAGGTCTCTCTCCTTGGCTTGTAAATGGCCATCTTCTTGCCAGGTGACTTCACCTGGCCTTCCCTAAGTGTGTGTACCTGTACCCTAATCTCTTCTCATATAGAACAAGTCGTATTGGACTAGGGCCCACCCATATAACCTCATTTTACCTTCAATACCTATTTAAAGGCCCCATCTCCAAATACAGTCATATTCTGAGGTACTAGAGGTTGGGATTTCAACACATGAATTTGAAGGGTGAGGAGAATATAAGTCAGCCCATAACAGAAAATGACCTTCCAAAGAAAAAAACCTAATAGGTCTCTTCTTTTATTGCATTTACTTTATAAAAAATCACCTAGGTTCATAAATAATAAAAATAAAGCCCGCCACAGGAAGGTGAAACGTCAGACTAAAATTGGTAAGGAAATGACTGGAAGATATTTTTGAAAAGGCAGGTGCTTTTAAATCAGCATGGCTTGCCCAAACCTAGCATATGGTTTCAAAGAGTTAACCTGCCATAATGTCCAGGTCTCATGGGTGATACTTTTGATACTTTGTGGATGATGGGAAACCAGGGGAGAGAGCTCAGTACGGCTTGCATAGCACGTCCTGCAAAGCACAGGGCTGAGCTGTGCCAGGGAAAATATCAATTTCATGCCAAATTCTCAGAAGGAGTTAAGGGGCTGGCTGGTAGCTAATACAGTCTTGGGAAGGGTAAATCATATCAAGTGCAGCTTTGGCTTTTTTTGTAAAAGCTTTGGTTTTCATTTTCTGTACAAGTTATCCTAACGGATTAGGAAGAAAAGCAGAGAGAACAACAGAAACAGTCTATGCAGGCTTCACTGAGTCTGACAATTTCAACGTAAAAGCTTTCACAACTTGGGCAGGACTCTATTGTAGGTTGGAGGCCTGTGCTGCGAAACACAATTTTAGTGGTTTGATGTCAGCATTAAGGGCATTCCCAGAAAGCTAGTGTTGGGTCTGATCCCTTAATGTTTTTATTAGCTAAGGCAGTGATTCAATGGCCATGCTGATTGTGCCACTGACCATAATGTGAGGGAAAGAGGTTTATTTGATGGAAGCCAGGAAAGCAGAAAGATGAAGGTGGGGTGTTCAAAAGGTTCTCTTAGAGAGAGTTAGGGAATTCTAGACCAGCCACCTTGGAGTGGAAATAGAAGTGTAAGAAAGCTCTTTAAATGCATGACATTCATACTAAGCACTGAGGCTTTTTATCTTCAATTTACCTACGAGACTTGAGCCAAGTTTAGTCGGGTGGAGCAGCCTTAGGCCATGTCTTACACAGTTATATAACTTTAATAAGCGTCCACGCTGGGTCCCTCCCTAAGACTGGTCCTCGGTTGTTGAATAAAGTGCCCTCTGTGTATCTTAATTTCATCGCACATCTGGGATGAAAGAAGTTGTTCTTATAATACGTTACATATAAAATGACTTTGAGTGAAAGACCCCAAATACCTATACACCCATAAAGTTCTTATTTTGGCTGTGGGCTGTGAGTGGGAGAACACTCCACGTAAATAAGGTAGAGATGGATTCCTGGCCCACTTCAGCCTCAGATGTTGTTAATGTCATCAGTTTTGTGTTTATCCTACAACAGCTGAACTCATGGCTTGGCAGGTCAAGAACCTTTCTTTGAACTTTTCAACCCACACTGAAATCCAAAGTCTGGGAAAACACTCAGGAAAATATCATTTCCATTTGCAAATTTCCTTATGGTCACATTGTTATTTTGGCAAAAGCAGGCCAAAATTAAATGTCTGTCAAATGCATACTGCTGGCTCTGCCAGCTAATGTATAATTCTGGCTTTGCCCTTTCATTTTCATTAGGGCAACAAAAACATTGGTTTTAAACATTTTTTAAGATTTATCTTCAGAAATCTTTATGGAAGCTTACAGGTATCAGAATTAACCTGCAGAATGAAACCAGAACAGTCAAACCTTATCAAAATTGAAGGTCTGCTCAGACAAAACATTCCCCCAGCACATGAAAAACACTTGTGTTTGTGTGTGTGTTTCAGCCCATGCCTCCCTCATTTAGCCATTACATAAGGTTTCCTTTATTTAATGAACATTTACTGAGCACCTACTAAGTGCTGGCTGTTGTAAAGCACTAGGCAAGGTACAAAGATGAATCAGACAAGGTTTCTGCATTCAATGTGCTCACAATCTGGGCACAAAAACCACACACTGAAGGAGCAATTACAATTCTGTGTAAAGGTGGCTTTAACAGAAGCAATTGACTACTGCCCTGATAACACAGAACATGGCATACCTAACCACCAGGGTGGTGGAGACACCAAATTTCTGGTTGCCTTAGAGGCCTGAGTCAACAATTGGTTTCCGTACTCTTGAAAAAAGGTTGGCAAACTATAGTCCACCAGCCAAATCCAACCCACTGCCTGTTTTTGTTAATAAAGTTTTATTCTAACACACCCATGCCCATTCATTTACATGTTGTCTTTAACTACTTTTGAGCTACAATGGCTGAGTTGAATGATTGCCCCCGAAAGTGTCTATATCCTAATACCCAGAACTCATGGATACGTTACTTTACATGGGTCAAACTCATCATGTGAGTTCTTGAAAGTGGGGAATCTTTCCCCAGCTGTGACATATGAGAAAGATGGCAGCATGAGAAGGAATCGTGGCCCAGGGCTGGTTCTGAGATGTAGGAGGCTGTATGCAAGGAACCAAAGTCTGTCAATGGCTTGAATGAGCAAGGAAAGTGATCTTTCCCTAGAGCCTCCAGAAAGGAATGCAGCCCTGATTTGAGCCCAGTGAGATCTATGTCAGACTTCTGACCTACAGAACTTTAAGATAAATTTTTATTGTTTTATCTACCACATTCGTGGTAATTTGTTTCAGCAGCAATAGAAAACGAGTATAGACAGAGACCTTATGGCCTGAAAGCCTAAAACACTTACTGTTTTCCCCTTTACAGAAGTTTGTCAACCTCTGTTCTTGAATGTGCCTGACAAATATTCCAGGGATGTTTCAAAAGCTGGTGACAGAAACTACTAATTGTCCCCCAGTATTCATTCTTTCTTTCCTCTTTTTAGTGATAGGACCCTATGCACACACGACTTTTATCAGGGTTCATGCATGCTTAGGTAGAGACTACATTTCCCAGCCTCCTGTGCAGCTAGGCATACCCATATTACAGAACTATTGCCAATGGATTGTGAATGAAAGTGATGTGCTTAACTTATTCTTTTATCTTTTTTAATTTTCATTGGAGTGTAATTGATTTACAATGTTATGTTAGTTTCAGGTGTCCTGCAAAGTGCATCAGCTATACATAGACATATGGCCACTCTCTTTTAGGTCCTTTTCCCACATAGGCCATTATAGAGTACTGAGTAGAGTTCCCTGTGCTATAGATGTGCTTAACTTCTATGTCATTCTCTTAAAAGGAAATTGTTTACCTTCCACTTTCTCTTGCCCCTTCCCATGTGCTAGAATGCAAACCTGGTGACAATAAGCCACACCTGACAACATGGAAAAGGACAACACCTTGAGGAATGATGAAACAAGATGGAAGGACTCTGAATCCCCGAATGATCTTATGGATCAGAGCTATCTCACGACCCTGGATCTCACCACCTACATCTGGACTATTACATGAGAGAAGAAGAAACTTCTATCTTATCTGAGTCACTATTCTGGGATGTCTCAGTTGTAATAATGCAGGCTTTACCCTAACTAGTACAGGAGGGCAGTCCCCTACCTTAGGGTAGAATTAGAAAAGAAACAGATGAGTTTATGAACAGGCTACTCCCATCCACAGCCACCAAAGGTGCTTGGAGCTTTCCCAGACCAACCTGAAACTCATGTGGATGTTTTAAAACACGGCTGCAAAGTCTATGACATTCCTCCTGTCAGGAGTTGGATCCATGTGTCTGGAATGCTTGTTTCTGCTTTGATTTATCAGGAACCAGAAGTGATGCTAGTGACCCCAGAGACTGGATCAGAAAGGCCACGCGGCTTCCATGTTGTTTGGTAGAATATTTATCATCGAGCCCTGAGCCTCCATGTTAGAAGTCCAACTACCCAGAGACCACCATACTGGAGAGGCCGCTTAGAGATATTCAGGTCAACAGTCCCAGCTGACGGATTCTTCAACCCATCCCAGCCAGGTGTCAGACATGTGAGTGAAGACGTCACCTTGGAAGCAGATCCCCAGCCACAGCTAATCTAGCCTCAGCCATTTAAGACGCCCCCAGTTGCCTGAGACATTTCAAACAATGTGAAACAGAGAAGAGCCCTTTGCTCTTTCTGAATTCCCGACCCACAGAATCCAGGAGCATAATAAAATTGTAGTTGTATTATGACACTAACCTTTGAGGAGGTTGGTTATACCTCTTAAGAATGAAGGAGAGGGACTTCCCTGGTGGCGCAGTGGTTAAGAATCTGCCTGCCAATGCAGGGGACACGGGTTCGATCCCTGGGCCGGGAAGATCCTACATGCCATGGAGCAGCTAAGCCTGTGCACCACAACTTCTGAGCCTGTGCTCTAGAGCCTGGAAGCGACAACTACTGAGCCCATGTGCCACAATTACTGAAGCCCATGCAGCTAGAGCCCCTACTCCACAACAAGAGAAGTCACCACAATGAGAAGTCCACACACCACAACAAAGAGTAGCCCCCGATCACAGAAACTAGAGGAAGTCCACGCATAGCAACGAAGACCCTACACAGCCATAAATAAATAAATAAATAAATAAATAAATAAATAAATAAATAAAAACTTAAAAGAAAGAAAGAAAAGAATGAAGGAGAGAGGAGAAGGAGTTGGAGGGCAAGGCATAACACTGTCCTCCCAACCATCCAGAATCTAGCAATTGGGATCCATCCTGAAGAGGCAAATGAGACGTCTCCAACACGACCTTCTTCTTAAAGTAATAAAACCCCCAAATCTTTACTGGTTCATGTCCATAGGTCTGGGTCCTCTGAGCCACTCCCGGGCTTGGAGTACCACATGGCACAACACAGGGAGACAGTAGCACTCAGCTGTAATGACACTGTAATAACACCATTATGCTGATTTTACTCATAAGAAAGAACAGCAAGTGTTTAGAAGGTCCCAGGTAACATCCCAGCCTTGCTCCTTTCTGCCAGATATCTATATCTCACAGAGAGCCTAAGATAAAGCTTTGTGAAGAAGGATGTCCTATAGAGTATGTCAAATAATCCAGGAAATGTCACCATAAAAATGCCAAGAGTCTTGGTAGCATCACTCTAATTACTATGGGACAGTACTGCTACAACAAGATTTGATTAGAACTAGTGTCCCATTATGTAACATGGATTTCTGTGACATCTCTTTTCTTGGAAGTGCGCTGGTGTGCAATAACTTGGGGCTTACAATGAATTAAAGGCTGTGAACTTGCTGACATACACTGGCAGCCAGGACGGGATCAGTCCACAGGAAGAGAAAGAAAAGCACATCTCCCTCCCTGTTGTAAGCAATCCCTCTGCCACTGCGAGCTCCTGAGTCTTTGTTAACCCATGTTTGCTAAGATGTTTGGCCAATCTTAGGGATAAGCCTGCTACTTAAAATCAAAACCTGTACCCTGTTTAACACATTACCTAGTTTAGTCATTGAAATGTCCTGTACAGCCATATTTTTTAATTGTAGATTAATTTATTCTGAAGATCACACTGAACCTCCTCAATGCTTAGTAAGTCTTGCAATGGCCTTTGGCCAAAAGCAATAAAAACTAGACCAAGGTTTACTGATGGAATGAGAAAGAAAATTAGAAAATGCTTTACCATTTGCAGAATTAGATTGCAGTTAGACATGCTTATATCTGTAAAAACCATTGTCAGAGCATACCTAATTTTTCTGAAACTTGACTGACAGAATATATTTTTCCTTACCAAGAGGATGAAGTTCAAGGTTTCGTGTGCCCACTGGTTATCTCTCCTTAGCACTCCCCCACTGTCTCCACCCCATCTTCTCCTTTTCCAGGAGGCATTCAAGTTTCATTTTTAAAAACTGCAAACCACATCTTTCATTATCAAGCTTCGGGATCCATTTAAGTATTGATGTGAGCAAAGTTAGTCTCTGAGAAATAAAGGCCCAGTGGGGATTTTTGAAGAGCCCTTCAGAAGTAACCTATCCAAGTAATAGTTCATTGTTTCCTTAATGCACTGTAATACTTTCCAGAAGACAAAACCCACTAAAGAGACAGCAGTGTGCATTGTGAAATACTGCGTTCTAAATTATAGCTTCACATTAAGCGGGAACCTTTCATTATGATTGGACATGATATCATCCAGAGCTCCCAGGGAGTTTGAAATGATACTATCTGGCCCTCTATCACCAGTCTATTACTGAACTTTATCTTCAATATTTTTATTATGAGTTCAGTTGACACTCCCTCCCAAAAGTTCCCACATCCTTGAACATAGGTATTGTGGTCTAAGAGTTAAAGGAGTCCCTTTTGCTTTAAGGATACTTCTAAGAGACCTAGATTTTCTTCCTAAGCATCCAACTAAGTAAAAATTAAGCAAGAACCCATTAACCAATAACTTTTCCAAAGGAATAAAAACGTACCTTCCCAAAAATCCTTCTAACTTTGCCAAATTACAACTACTCTGGAAAAATCACTTTTTCCTCCTTAAAAATTAAAAAGAATTTCCCTTTAAATATTTTTTATTATAAGTATGACTACTTAAATGTGAAGGGCAGTGGGATGAATTGGGAGATTGGGATTGCCATATATACATTACTAATATGAAAAACATATCAATTGTACACTTTAAATATATGTAGTTTATTGTATGCAATTGTATCTCAATAAAAGTTCTTAAAGAAAAAAAATAAAATCAATTTGGAGGCAAAAAAATAATACTAATAAATGTGAAGGGCAGAAGAGGCTAGCCCCATATCTGCTAGCTAACCCATGAACAGCTTCTGCTTGGAGCCACTGTTAGAGTAAACAGAGATTCTTATAAGACAGAAGGTTTGGGTACTAGTGCTGGGTTTTCCCCTAACTACCTGACCTTGAGTGAATCACTTCACCTCTTTAGACCCCAGTTTCCTCATCTAAAAAATTAAGGCTGAAATGGAGGATCTTGCAAGTTGTTTCTTTTCAGTTCTACAGATGGCAAAGATTAATTATACTTGGGTATTTATAGGTCTTTAATTTTTGCTCTAATGTGGATATCATCCACTTAAGTGAATCCACAAACCATTACTTACTGAGCCCCAACTAAAAGGAAAACACATGCTTGGCACTGTAAGTGATATCAAAGTGGCAGACACAGAACCTGACCTCAGAGAACCACTAATTTAGTTGAGAAGATGGGACCAACATATGGAGTCATATGATGTTACAACACAATGGACAACCTGCCACCAGCTGCAGGTTTGGAAGACCCACCTCCCGACAACTCAACCTTTCCAAACCCGGAGTCAATGAGAACCAAGCTTCACAATGTGTGAGAAGACACACCCTCCCTGGTTTGGTCTGCATTCCTTATCCCCCTTCAGCCCCAGGCCCTCGTGTGTCCATCCAACTCCTGCCTTCACTCAAACATTGGACACAATCCAGAGGATGATTTTCTCTACTCAGTTTTCTTATGGATTGCATTAGTTATTGTGCTGTATCAGAATCCCCCAAACTGGAGTCGCTTAAACTAGCAGTTTATTTATTTCTGATGTAATCACAGTCCAGCGGCTGGCAGGGTGGTTTTAGTATTCTCTGCACCTGGCTTCCATTTCTGGATCCAAGAGAGCCGAGGCAGTTTCATATGCTGCCGCAGACAGTAAGCAATGGTAAGGGCAGAATCATTGGAAACCACAATCTTAAAGTGTCTGGTGTTTAGGTGAAGAAATGACAAGGGCTTTGAATTTGTTTAAATATCCAAAATCAAGCCCATTCCCACACTTCCCAAATGAATTCTATAACTCTGTAATCCAGAGTGTTTTCACAAGATGTGTCCCCAAGTTGCTCTGAGAATTTATTATGCTGCTGCTGAAGAACATTTGGGGTGGAAAAACATTGAACTTGAAGACAGCAAAATAGTGAGGGGGGAAAAAAAATCAAAGGTAGTGTAAATGATACAACTGTACTGAGACACAGCCAGGAAGTTTGAGAGGTTTGCTACTGTTTGGGCAGAAAGAAGGCTGATGCTCACATTGAGCCCCTCCTGATGTGTTGCGCAGGGGGACTCTTTCAAGCCTGAAAAGACTTTAACAGGCTGTTTCCAATGCGCAAACTTAAAACCCCAACCTTTGTTGGATGGGGTGGGGGGAGGGTGATGGTCTGTAGAGCGACATAAATAGACACTTCAAAGTGAACAACATTTACAGTCTCTAGTCAGTCAGGAGGGGAAATGTGGAGAGAACAGAGGGTCTCATCTGCAACACTGCAGGATCTGGGGAAATTGGGACTAAATGAAATCGTCCTGACAGTGGAGTGTATCTTTTGGGGCCACCTCAGAGAAAACGACATTACACCTCACATCTCCAGCATGAATATGTGTGATAATGAAATCACAAGCTTGAGAAGGTGCCTGTGACATTTCTTCTCCTAGAAGCTTAATAGTTAGATAAATGGGATTTTTTTCAGAGTCACAGGAGGGGAAGTGAGACAGAGCAGCGGGACCAAAGAGAAACACTCTGCTTACCTTACACATTTATATTTTTCTTTGTGAAATGGCAGGACGTGTCTTCTTCCATAACTGAATTTCTTCAGTCTTTTTAAAGCAAAGAATTCCCCAAATATTTATATGGGGGAAAAAGATATGCTTAAAACCAGTAGAATGTTATTCCAATCAGAATTTCCTCCAAATATTTCGTCTTTCCCACACTAAGTTTCTTGTTCCAGTCATTACAGTGAAGCACAACCTTGCAATATCTAAAAAAAAAATATTTTTTAAAAACCAAAGAGGAAAAACACATTCCTACTTCTGTATTATTGCTATCCTAATCCAGTCAACTTGTTCAGAGGTAAAACCAGACTGATCCACTAAATGTTAACACAAAATCTGTGATCATTTGGGCCTAGCCTTACAAAACCTAAACCAGGTGATAAATATAAGTTATCTCACTTCGTGACAGATTCATTTCCAAAAGTCCTGTGTTAAACATATTTTATTTTAAATGCTCTACCTGAGGTATATTATCTAGGGTAAACTGTCACACCTAAAACTGTATTTTCACATATAGGTTTCTTTTTCTTTCATTACATGTGTTTTTATTTATTGTTTCAGATCTTAATTACTGCAGCCACTAATTATGTCTTGTTATATGACATAAGTGAGATGCTAATTATCGCTATGATGGCATTCATAATGTATAAATGTATCAGATCAACATGTTGTCCCCCTTAAATTTACACAATGTCATATGTCAAACATATCTCAAATTTTAAAAATTTTAAAAATATATAGGTTTCTTGAAAGCAAGCTAGAGGTGTGTCCATAGAAGGTGGAAACTGACCCTCCGGCCTCCTCACTCTGAAGCTCATGTTGGAGACACCTGCCCACGCAGTGATCGATGTAGAGCGGCCAACGTGCCAAAGGGCTCACCGCTTTCTACTTCCCATCCTCCATCCAGTGTCTATCCTTTCAGCTTAAGAACCACTTCCCAAGAAACTGCTTTGCTGCCTAAGCTTTAGCACTAAACCACCACAGGGTCCTCTGGCTGGGTAAGCCTCACTAGGCGTCCCCCTTTTATGTTTCAAGCTTGTGATCAAATACAGGTGGACCCTACTCCATCGGCGCTTTACTTCCAGAGTATCTGAGAGTTAACTGAGCTTCCCTTTCGAAGATAGAGTCACTGTAATAACCCCACTCCAGAGATCCACTTGGCACACAGGCACTCAGACGTTTAATAAATATCGCTTTTGTCCTGTGATTTTATTTCAACAACACTCCCCGAATCAAGGCTCGTTCTCTCATTCTCAGTTGACGAAAGCCTTATGTCTCCACCATTTACAAAGCTCAGATTTGTAGATTCCATATGAGTAACCCAGGCTGTGATCCCTGCGCTCATCTCAGAACACTTGCTGTTTACAGAGGGTGAGCTGCTTTTGTGTGATTCAAAGCATTACTAATTAAAACCTGTTACCTTCCTAAGGGCAGATATATTCTCCTCCAGAGCAGCATTTGTCTGTCCCATTAGCATTAATGGGAGTAACACAAGTGCATCGAGAGGAGAATGGTCCCCTTGGGTCTTTGAACTTAAGTCTACTTCAAAACTGAAACCGATATATACAATGGTATCATTGATGCCATTAAAAATCATTATACGTTACTGCAACTTTTATAAAAATAATTGTAAGCTTCATGAAATATACTTGGCTCCTGGGAGTTGTGCATTATTAGGCCGAGACTGGACATGATAAAGTGAACTACACTATAATACTTGAAAAATATTTTGGCCAGGGGAATTTATGAGATCCAGTCTAGCTTGTGCAGAGCTCTGTGTTCATAAAGACAATTAGCGTGGGTAGATTTTTAAAGCATATGCAATTCATGCTAAAATTCAGGAAAGGATCAGGCAAAAGGATGCAACTCAACGCAACCTACTGTCTTTACAATGATATGTCTTAATGGGCTGCTATAAAATACCATCACCTTGTGTCTCTGTAATACCCTTCATTTGCATAGCCTTAAGTGTTTTACGGGCATTATATAGCTGATGTTCCAATTCTTTTAGAGGGAGAAGGAGGAGGGCATTTTTTCTAGACTGTGAAACTGAGGCCTACAGAAGCAACGTGATGATTAGAGTGAGGGATAGCTAAAAGGAAAGATTTCCGAGTGCCAACCTGAAACACCAATCTAAAGGATTCAACTGTTGGGGAGTTGGGGAATTTCCAACCTAGAAGCCCTTCTCTGCAAAATTAGCTGTTCTGGGAGACAGCTGAGTGTGACCTCATCAGCCGTATGACCATGAGCAAGTTTAAATGTTTCCTCATATGTAAAATAGAGATTACAGAGTACCTACCTCATGGAGTTGTTCTGAAGATATGTATATATCCCTTTGAATAGTGCCTGGCACATAGTAAGCACTTAATAAATGTTAGTTATTACTACTAACCTTGAAGCCCAGCCAGGACTGCGTCATCTATAAGGAAGTAGTGCATGGTGAAAGATGATTGGCAAAAGAGAGAACTACCTCCCTTACTTCTAATCTCCCCCAAAGACAGTTCCATATACTCTGTTGCATCATTAAAGGCCTATGGGACTTTGGGCTCTCTAAAAACACAAGTTGCCTGGGAAGGAAATACACCATCCTGAGTGTCTGGCACGAGTGCCACAATCTGCATAACTTCATCAGGTCCTTTCCTGAGACAGGAGGGAGAGGCTGTGTTTCCTGCACCCTCCAAAAAAAGGATGGACCAAAAAGCCAAAGTTGGTGCTGATGTCCTAGCCTAGAGCCAGCCCTGACCTTAGGGCTGTATCCACTGCCTTATGTCTAATTAGCCACTGATTCCTTTAATAGTAAGCTGTGTCTACAACTTCTGAATCTGCCTTGTGTCGCCTGAACCAGACCTCCAGGAGGCTGAAGTCTTCTCAGTAAAGGAACATTTGGCCAGAGCGCTGAATGTGCCGCAGGCGAGGATATCAGTGGTGCCGGAAACACTGCCTTCCATCTCTTCTCTATGCGTGCTTGGCTGCCTGGCCAGTCACGGGACAGAAAGAAGGGTACCGGGGGAGGCAGCGTCCTCTCCATTAAATCCCCGTTAAGTCCAACAGGTTGGTTTCTCTCCTCAGTGCTCCCCCCAGCATCCTACAGAGCTCCCTCTAAACACTTCTCACTATTTGCTAAAATTATCTATGGTTTTCTCCACTGGACCATAAACTTCTAAAGGAGAGAATCTATATTCTATTTATCTTTGTACTAGTACAGCATCAATATTAGTGGACACTCACATATTTAGTAAATACAAAACTTCTGGGCAAAGGAGGTTGCCAAATCATTTCTTGGAACTGTGAGCGTTAAAAGCATTCTCAAAGTTCGTAATGCAGGGTCGAGTACTCTAAGTCTATTCCTCAGTGTTCTTGGAGGTGGTATGATTTGTTTCAAAGTTGCCTTCAGATTTCTTAGCTTTCGAGCAATTACATAAATGCTAAATTGGACATTTTTTCATATTTTTAAATGTCAGCAATAAGCAAAACTCACATTTGCTTTTTAAATGTGATGAAAGTAAAATTAAACCACCAGATCAATTTTGCAGATTATTTTCATATCTTTGCAACTTAAGCAAACTAACAAAAGCTGTTGTCCCCAGAAAGCTTAAGAGGTGTTCAAAACCGCTAGCTTAATAAGTTTTTCCTCTGATATCTATTTAGCATCTCAGTAAACCTTATCAACCCTCTTTCATTCCACTGGCAATTTTCTGACCTCCAAGTTGAAGACTTGAGCCCTGAATTCTGCTCATGGGTGAGTAATCACAGCAAGCCCCTAGCAGAACCTATCCCCGAACTACAAATATATCATCTTCAGCATTGTAAATCAAAGCCTCAAAGAGCATCATTTAGCCTGCAGCTAAAATCGCTTGTTTATCAGATGGTGCCTGGTTTAGCGTGGAGCGGTCCCTTGTAAATCTCTGGGACCTTTTACAGCATATACTTAAGCAAGCACATCGGCTCCTGGGAGGCTTTCTGAGAGCTTTAATGACTGTGGGCTGCTAAAAGATCCAGGCCTTGGTTTAGTTAAAGTGGCTACGGGTACAGTTTGGCTCCATTTTGTAAACTCACAAAGATAAGGCGTCTGCTTTCTCCAAAGTGAGGGTGAGCATTTGTTTCTTAGGGAATCTTTATATCCAAAGTGTTAATGTTCTTGTGGCTTTGGGTATTTTGACCTTTTGTCTGCCTACTTTTGATTTACTGAGGGAGAGACTTCTTTCTCTAGGCTTTACTGCCATTCTGGAAAGACAACAAAATGTATGTGACTCTCCAAAATTACACCAGGGGGAAAAAAAGGACTTTGGATTAACACTGTACACATCGCGCACGATGGTGTTTCACTCTCCTCCTCACCCCCCACGCCTGCCAAATCCAACACTACAACCTCTCTTTAGTTACATTTAAGAGTAAATTTGTGCCCATGCTTCTTCAACAGGGCAATTAGTGTGTCTGCTGCAGACCCTGCTGGCCGCTCGCTCAACCTCAGCACTTTGTTTCTCCGAAAGAGAAGCATTTATAGATTCTAGCCATGCAGCCAGAGGTAGCAAAGGGAAATTGTCCACCAAATTCCCATCGGTTTAAAAACCTAGCTACTTGCTCGAGTCACGAATAGCTTATTGACTGAATCTACCACCAAGGACCCAGGCAGCCCACCAACTACTTTCCTGATGGACGTTAAGAAAGACCTGATAAAATTCACTAATTAAAGAAATCTTTACACAGTTCTTTCTTATATTTGGTCTCTTTGATACAAGTTAATTAAAGTACTCTTCAGAACCTTCCCTGGACATGGGAAAAGATCCCTAGAGAATTGGAGGAGCTGCGAAGCACATTTAAGGGGTTTGTGTCTTGTTTTCAGGCCGCAATCAATTGTTTCCATGCTAATTTCACAGCTACCATGGATTGGGTTTTAAAAATCAGCCTCTTTTCCTTAAAAAAAATAAAATAAAATAAAATAATAAAAAACCCTGTCTTCATAAGCCAAAGCTTAATGTTTTTGCCTTTGCTTCTATGAAAGGTAGAGAGTTTTTTGTTCTTTGTTTTTGAAATTTCGTTTTGGGGTTGGGGGGTCGCTAGTAGTTTTACTGTTCTCCACTCAAGCACACTGCTGTGGGTAAGCTCTTCCCCGCCTGGCATCATTTCGATGAAGGGCATTCAGGCTGGGGACTCCTGAGGATAAGGATACAATACTTGTCATAAAAGCTAAAAATATGTGCACCTGTTGCATCTGCTGAAATCACAACAAGCTGGCATAGCACTTGGGGAAATAAAAGCTTAACTGACTCATATGCTTCCTGAAAATAGACTTTATACATTTATTCCTCCAAAACCAGGTCTGAGCGACAGTTTGTAATATTCAAGCAAGTTAGAAGACAGATGATGCTGTTGAGTCCCTGAATGGTTTAAAAAAAAAAAAAAGGTGGGGAGGCGGGGTACCTTTTCTCTTCCCATATGCTCCTGGTGACAACATGTTTTTGCTCCTTTCACGATGATGTTCAAATGGCAAGGCATATGATAAAAGAGCCTTCTTGGATTATGGGTAAAATTATACAAAATACTTCATTCATTAATTTATGCAAACATATTTATTGAGCACCTATTATGCGTGGTGCTAGGCTCTGGGACACAATTTTCTTTTTCTCAGAGCATACAGTCTAGTAAGGGAGGGCATCCGTTAAGAAAATTATAACAAAAATGTAAAATTACAACATGGACAAGAGCTATGAAGGAGAGATGCAGAACGCTGTGAAAGTCTGAAAATCAGAGGACTGCTTCCTGATTTGGAATGTCAGGGACGACGCCCGTGAGGAAGAACCACTAGGATCAGAAGCCTAAGTCAGAGTTATCTAGACAAAAAAAAAGAGGGAGGAACATTCTTAGCAGGGAGAGCAGCATGTGCAAATGCTCTGTGGCAGGAGCGAACGTAGAGCAAGCGAGGCTGACTGAAGAGGAGACCCCAAAGACATGCCTGGTGCGGGCTGAGGTTCAATCCTGGGGCCCTGCTTGGTCTGTGCTCATTCTGTATTCATCACAAGCACAGTAGGAATCACTGCAGGGTTCTAAGCAGAGGCTGACGTGATCAAAGCTGCATTTTGAAAACAGCTTCATGGCTACAGGGTAGAAAAGAGATTGGGGGCGGCCAGGACCCATCTTTGCGGGGGAGATGACGTCAGAGAGAGTGGCAGTAAGTAGTTCAGAGCAAGGACAAAGGCGATGGTGGTGGAAATTCAAGGGGAAGTAAATATTTGAGAAATATTTGAACAGTGAAATCAACAGGACTTGGTGATTGGACATTCAGGATGTAGCAGAGAGAGCTGTCAAGACTGACTCCTAAGCTTCTGATGTGCCCAACTGGTGTCACTTAGTGTCCTAAGGGGACTGGAAAAGGAGCAGGCTTGGGGACAGGGAAGAGTTTTGGACATGGTGGATTTCAAGTGGCTCTGAAACATCCCGAGATGTCAGGTAGGCAGTTGGATAAACAGGCCCAGGGCTCTCAGGGCCAGAGAGAGAGTCTGTGAGAGATCTATGTGGGGTTGGCTACTGAGCTATGTATGCTAGTTTCCTAGGCTGCCATAGCAAATCACAACAAACTTGGTGCTTAAAACAACAGAAATCTGTTCTCTCACAGTTTTGGAGGCTAGAAGCCCCAAATCAAAGGTGTCCACAGAGCCACGCTCCCTTTGAAGGCTCTAGAAAGAATCTTGCCTTGCCTCTTCCAGCCCCTGACGGCTGCCAGCAATCCCCGGCATTCCTCGGCTTGTGGCCACAGTGCTCCAATCTCTGTCTCTGTCTTCACGCTGCCTTCTCCTCTTCTGTGTGTCTTCTCACCTGTATGTGTGTAACTCTTTGTCTCTTATAGAACACTTGTCATTTTATTTAGGGACCATCTAGACAATCCAGGATGGTCTCATCTCAAGATCCACAATATAATTACATCCATGAAGGCCCTTTTCCAAATAAGGCCACGTTCATAAGTTCCAGGGGATGAGGATGTGAACATATGGCTGGGAGCCACCATTCACCCACGATGACATGCATGTGTTATACAGATAAGAACACCTGAGCAGACATGGAGAGGGGGAAGAGAAAAGGACTGAAAACTGTGCCTAGAGGAAATGCAATGTTTATTCAGTGTGCCGTGTAGAATCCCATCACACAGCAACTAAGCCCATTGATTAAAAAGTTCCTTGGGAGTCTGAAATCACTGCCAAATAGAAACCCCTAAAGCTTCCCATTCATTCACCTTTCTTACCCATTACCAGCCTTGCTCATATATACTCTCCTGCAATCTCCTTTTTCAAATTCTTTTTCCCAGTACATTCAGCACTTAATTAGCACTCTCAGTAATTGTTCTCTAAATGGTCTCCATGCACTAGTGTAAGTTCTCCCCTTGAGGGCAGGCCTGTGTATTCTATTTGCCTGGGATTTCCCTCAGCATTAAGTATAGTACTGGACACATGACAAATATCCAGTAGTTAACTGTTGACCAATGAGTGCTGTTTTAGTTTTGTTTTGTTTTTTAAGCTATTTATTTATTGGCTGCGTTGGGTCTTCATTGCTGTGCATGGGCTTTCTGTAGTTGCAGAGAGCGGGGGCTACTCTTCATCGCAGTGCGCCGGCTTCTTACGTGGTGGCTTCTTTTGTTGCAGAGCACGCGCTCTCGGCACATGGGCTTCAGCAGTTGCAGCATATGGGCTCTAGAGCACAGGCTCAGTAGTTGTGGCACATGGCCTTAGTTGCTCCGCAGCATGTGAGATCTTCCTGGACCAGGGTTCGAACCTGTTTCCCCTGCATTGGCAGGTGGATTCTTAACCACTGCACCACCAGGGAAGCCCTGTTTTAGTTTTCTGTTATTTGTTTTCCATTATTATTAGTTTTCTCTTATGAATTTTCTACTATTTCTATTAAACCATACACTTAGTGGCTCAAAACAACACAAATTTTCTTACAGTTAATAGGTTAGAAGGCCGACATGGGTCTCACTAGGCTAAATCAAGTGTCGGCAGGGCTGCATCCCTTTTTGGAAGCCCCAGGGGATGATCCCTTTCCTCACCTTTTCCAGCTGCTAAAGACCTCCTACGTTCCTTGGCTCATGGCCCCTTTCCTCTATTTTCAAAGCCAACCATGGCAAGACAAGTCTTCTGACCACATCACTTTGATCTCCTCTTCTGCCTTCCATTTCCACTTTTGTGGAACCTTGTGATTACATTAGCTCTACCCAGATAATCCAGGATAAAGTCTCTAATTTAAGGCCAGGTAATTAGCAACCTTAATTCCATCTGCAACCTAAATTCCTTTTGCCTTGTAAGTAACATAGTCACAGATTCTAGGGATTAGGATGTGGACATATTGGTGAGGGGTGGGGTGTCATTATCTTGCCTGCCCTAAATTTTGTCACATTTATCCACTAAATTACATGGCCAAGATGTCTGTCCTCTGAACAGAGGCTCTCAGAAAACAGATTCTCATTCCCCATTTCCATGAAAGAAGACTTCTAAACAAAAGAATGAAGAACCGTTGATTGGTGATGACTAATTATCAAACAACAGAGAAAAGATGAGTGCAAAAAGCTGGCTCCTGGTCCAGAATAGAAGTGCCTATTGGGCCTTAGAGTCTTGAAAATCCTGTGACATGCAAGCTTCCTATTTACCCTATAAGTACCTGGTCAAATGCCTAGTAAGTAGGATGACTATATAATGTATCATCTGAATTGGACACCATTCAGAGTAAAAGGGATACAGCAGGTGTAAACTGGGTGTGTGGTCGGCATAAAAGAGGTAGAGAGTGCGGCCAGATTAAGGAAACCCCTTTTTACCTGGTGATTTTTGACCAGAAAGGGTAAAGGCGATCCCACTGTCACATGAGACATTTGCTATTTCTCCCTGGTCACTAGTTTGGGACGAACTCAAATACCTATGGAGTGCCAGAGTCTCAGACAGCTCTGTTCTTAGAATTATCACCTCTGGCTCTCTTTGCCTCACCCACCAAAAACTTCAACGTATTCCAAAATGCTACTTTGCATTCATTTATACAGTGCTTTGTCTTGTCAGAGTACTTCCACACATTCTTTTGGGTCTTCACAAGAGCTGCATGAGACAGGCCAGGAAGATACAGCCTTGACCTGTTCGTTTTGCCAAAGAGGAAGCTAGATGCTGAAGCGTTGAGTGGCTTTCCCAAGGTCACAGAATTGCTTAAACCAGGAACACACATCACCCCAAACCTAGGCCCAGTCCAGGGCTCTTTTCCCCACACTGCCAGACTCTGGGTGGCTGTCACCAGCCCATATTTGGAACAGTATTAGTCCCAAGCCTGGGAGAACCAGCCAGCTTGCCCCTGCCTTCTCAACTTGAGACTTTCACCTGAGGTTTAAAGGAAAATGGTACAAATGTTGCAATTTAACTTTAACTTCAACTTAACTTCCAAATGGGCTTTGAAACATTCAAAATCAAGAAACATTCAAATCATGTGTCGTGTGGCTTCCAGCCATTCTGGAGACAGAGCTGTTCCGAACTCGACTCTCTAAGCAGGTGGCTACAGCAGCATCTGTGAATAAGGACAATGACATTTTTGATGTATAAAATGTAATTTGCCTTCCTTTCATTAACAAACACTTTTCCGAGAGCAAATCTCATAGCTCAGGCAAATGTGAAAGCATCACCTACCTGCCAATGGATTATATAAATCTACACTGTCTCCTCCACCAGGAGGTGATAAGAATTGATGGTTGTAAAGTGAAACGAGATTAGTAGCACATTACAAATAAAGCTAATACTTTTTCATCATATAGGTTAAAAATTAGGAGAAAAGACACAGGAAGAATTTTTGTTCTGCCCTTGGAGCAATTTAAGCATAGGTTTTAAAAAGCAGGGAGCATTTCTCCCCAATAGTCAATGATTTCTAAAAAGCAATAAGGAAGTGCGGTTGAGGGTGCGGGGAGGCACGAACATTTAGGTTTCTGAATCAATACCTGAATTTTCCAGGGTTGTTTTACTAATGTTTGGAGTTCAAACCGGAAGGAATAGCTTATAGGAAGCAAAGGTAATTGTGTGTTAGGAATAACACAAAATCAGACCAAATTTCTTAGTATCTGTTCACTGTCAATGTTTTCTTTCATTCATTCATTCAAGACATATTCATTGAATGCTTACTATGTTCCAGGCACTGCTCTACAACCTGGGCAAGAAAACAGATAAGACACCTGGAGTGTTTGGGGTGGGGGTTGGGGGGAGATTTGAAAATTTGCCCAGTTGTGAAAAACATGCAAACTTAATCCAAAATAAGAGAGTCAAGAAATTCTAGATTCTGGGCAACTTGATAAGACCTTTTATTGCAGAAAATATGCCCATAGGAGAGAGGAGAAGAATGACCAGAGCCCTGGGTTCAAGGTCAGCTCTGTCACAGTTCCCCATGGCTTTTTCTATTAAAGATTCACAAGTCGCTATGGCTAGTGCTGTTCATGGAAAACAGTATTAAGAGAAATGTTAACTTACACGATATGGTGAAGGGAGGCTTTACGTAAAGATCAAAGTAAAACCGTAAGTGTGCTGGCGAAAATGGGTAGGTATTAACACGTTTTGATGTGGTATATTTAGGGCTACAGGATGCTGATAGAACCGTTATCTTAAGCTGGTTCATACTCAGTTCCAGCCCTTCCCTAAAAGCTGGAGTTGACATCCTGCCTACAACCTTGCATCCACACCCCCTCCAGTCTGGCCCCTGCTCCTCCACACCAGAGGACTGCTCATGTGGCACCTGACAAGCGCCGTTGTGCCCTGGTCTTGTGGGTCTGCTTCCCTTTCCTGGCACACCCTACGTTCCCGCTGGATTCTAGTACTTTCATGTGCTTTTTCCCCTGGAACCCTCTTCCCCTCACCACCGTCCCCACAGAGCCCTTCCCCAACTCCCACCATGCTTCAAGTCCCTCCTGTCCTTCCAAACCAGGACGAATCCCCTTGCCTTAGGCTCCCTCCCTTCTCTGTGACAGCCTCCACTTGCTTCACTTGCTTTACTGGCTTTCTGTCCATCTTCTCACAAGACTAGAGGTCTGTGAAGGTAAATGGCTCCAACAAGCACAGTGCCTGGTCCACAGCAGCCACACGAACATCTGCGGGAGGGGTTTGAGCCTGTGATACATGCCCCTCCTTTGGACTCTCAGGAAACCCTGTACTTTGCCCTATTACAGGTCACGGGCACACTCGATCGTACAGTCAGCTTTCTAGTCTTTCCCCTCCACTGGGTGGGGAGTGGGGGTAGGGGGACATCTCTCATTTTTGTGTCTCCACTGCCTGCCTCAGTGGCAGATGTGGAATAGATTCGGAGAGTCCGACATTAATTCTTACACATTAGAATTCTCGCTGTGTCTCTCTTCAGCAGTATCAGTTGGTTTACCTACTGGGTTTTCTGTCGGATGAAGTAGGCCAAACATAAGGCACCTCTAAACTTCAGCCTTTCCATTCCAAAAGTTGGCGCCATTTTCCTTAATGGCAAAGGACTTGAAGGACTGCGGTTAACGGTACCCTAATGACAAGGCAGGACAAGATTCATGTCGTGTCATGTTTATTCTGTTAACCGGGAGGCCCACCGCTGCTACTGTGTTTGATTCTTTACTCATCTGGGACTCTTATGAAAAGTGAGTGAGCGACAAGAGGGACTTGTTGGACACCTACTCTGTACCCAGCATCATCTATATCCAGAAGAATAAACAGATGGTCTCTCCCAACCAAGTATTAAGTTTGGAGACAGGGCTAACCCACAGTAATCTCTGAAGCATGTGAAACATCTGGACACCATATAAAGTCCTGGATATGAGGGAACAACCATCATTTAAGTCATTAGTGTGGCTCTGTAATGTCTCTAGGGGGACAAGAAATCACCTCCCCTCTCCCCTTCAAAGAGCCTCCTGACAGTGGTTTTAAGCCAAGGGACTCCAGTTAATGCTGCCAATAGCTCTGTTCCAGAGAAACAGATGCAAAGCATTTTCCTCCCCCGACTGACTGCCATAGAGTGGATTTGTTGACCTTTCCAATATGGACAGAACTTGGCTTTTAAAGTTAGCTTTCTCAAGAGGCTGTATTTTACTTGCTTTTAAGATTTAAAAACATACATTTTTAAAAGACAGTGATTTTGACAATATTAAGTGCTGGCAGAGATAGAGAGCAACTGGAACTCACATACTTTGCTGGTGGGAATGTGAAATGGTATAGTCACTTAGGAAAACATATAAAGTTAAATGTAACATAAAGCTAAACCAAAACAACCCAGTAATCCCACTCCTAAGCATTTAACTAAAAGAAAAGAAAAATATAAAGACTTGTACGTGAATGTTCACACCAGCTTTATTCATAATAGCGAAACTAGATATAATGTACATCAATGTTCATCAACAGGTGAATGGATACTTAAATTGTGGTATGTCTATCCACACAACAGGATACTACTCAGCATTAAAAAGGGACAAATGACTGAAACATACAACAACATGGGTGAATTTTGAAAACATTATGATACATGAAAGAAGCCAAGCACAAATTAATACTGATTAAATGGTTCTATTTATATAAAATTCTAGAAAAGGCAAAATTAATCTATAGTGGCAAAAAGCAAATCAGTGATTGCCTGGGGATGGGGCCAGTTGTAGACTGGGAAGTAGATGATGGAAACGGTTGTGTCTTAATTACAGTGATGGTTACATGACTGTATACATTTGTCAAAACTCATTTAACTTAAGTTGGGTGCATTTTATTATATGTAAATTATGTCTCAGTAACATTGGTTTAGTTTAAAGAGTGATTTTTAGCCACATTTTTAAAAGGCTTTTCAGTTCACAGTTTACTTGAGACCAGAGACAATTTTTTTAACTGAATAAATAAAGGTTGAAAACTCCCATTTACTGTGGAAAATTTGTCTTATGTTCTTAATTCAAAATAGTTTCCTTGGCAATCTAATGTTGAATAAGTATCATGAATATGATCTAGACGTTTCATAAAGACTTCTCTAAAGGGTTGTTGTAAAGGGCATTTCCATGCAGGAACATGAGTGAAGTCCGGTAACAGTGAGAGCAGTCCTACTGCATTCCTGCATGTCTGACAAGTTAATGCGTCTCCATGAGTGATTCTATTCAGGAATCCATTTCTCTGGGAAAACTCCATGAAGAAGTCTATAAGCTGCCTCACAGATATTTAATCGATGTGGATTCTTTACCTAGCTAATCAAGTCCACTTTAGGGAAATTCTGTCTTTAAAACACAAAACACCATGTTTCCAGAATGGTGGATGAAATTCTGCGTAGTCATTGTTGTCAAGAAAGGCAGTATGCAGAAGACGGAAGAGCACAGGCTTTGAAACTCTGATTATCTGATCAGTTCATCCCAGTCAAATCTGGGCTCTTCCTCTTACTAAGGATGTAACTATCGGCAACTCATTCGAGCTAAGTTTGTCTCCTCCTCTGTAAAATGGGCATATTCATATATACCTGCCTTATAGGATTATTTGGGTGATCTCGGCAAGACACTACATGGCAGGCACTTAGCACAATGCTAGGCACAGGTTACATCCTCAATAAGTGTTAGCTGCAATTATCAAGGGGCTGAGAGTACTTCCCAGCCCTCTTAAGCTGCAGCAAAGAACAGGTAACATCATGGCTGTTTAGCTCCAAAAGAAAATGGAGAGACAAACGTGCTACATGATTCATCTCGAGTCATGTTTATGAATGAACTCTATATTAAATCTCTGCACTTTTCCCTTAAAATTCTATTATTCAAATATTCAAATTCCTGTTTTAAAACTCCTTTAGAAGTGAATAATCACTTAGCTTCATGTTCACACACACAATTTGAATGAAAACAAAGTTCTGGGGCAATTCCTAAACTTTAGACTGTGAAATTAACTCCAGCAGTGAAGTACTGCTTGACACCATGGTCTCCTCTCCTAAAACATTCCAACCTCTTCCCATTGAGAAAAAATGGCCCTTAAAAGTAAAGATACTGATGTTCGATCGAGAATGTTAAATCCACGTAGAAATACGATTAACAACGAAGAACTCTCTGAAATGTTAACAGGAGTTGCGTTTTGATCATTTAAATGTGAAGGCTGACAAAGCTGACTTCCTACCCGTTTTATTAAGAGCCAAGTGGTAGTGAAATTCCCTCCTGAGGGTTCAGTTCATTTCAGTGCCTGATATCCACCGGGACTCTGGTCTTTAGCACCATGTTTAAGGTGGAAGTAAGGGAAACCAAAACAATACTGTTTGGTTCAAGGATTTCCCTAGAGACAATGTCTGATCATTTAAGAAAGGGAAAAAAAAAAAACCCAAACATACCATTTTGCTACTTTTAAACAAATAATAAGAAAGCATGAAGATATCCTCTTTGGCTTCTTTGAATTTTTGCCTCTTAGATATAAAAGGGGAGTTATCCTAACATGCTTGTAAAGGTTTAAAATTACATAATTTCAACAACAACAGAAGAACTTCCAGATCCAATGCAAAGTTCACATTAGGGAAAACCCAATTGGTGGCAGAAAGTAAATAGGTTTCTTTTCAGAAAACTAGTTTTAATATTAGTTATGAAATACTCTGTTTTTGGTTAAGCCATTTCCATTATTATGGGAATTCAGTAAATTTTTTTTAAACGGAAGTCTAAATTTTGGTTCCCTTGAGGAAACAATTCTAGAAAAGGCTAAATGCCAAATGCCTATGTCTCCGCCCTTTCTGTACTCTAGCTCCGCGGAAGATGACCGTGTCTCAGGTGATCTCTCACAGCCACATTTTGGCTCGGCTGTTTCCTCTGCTTGGAACTTTCTTCAGCCTCTCTTCATATGCTAATTCATATTTTTCCAGGAAGCCTTCCCAACTCACCTGGGTTCCTACTTGTGAGGGACTGGCCCTCTTCCAGGGGGTTCCCATAGCACCCTGTCTCTCCTGAGCCTAGAATTTTCTCACCTCTTGTGTTAGATTGAAAGCTCTCCAGAGGCTGAAGTCTGTGTCCATCTTGTTTACCATTATTTCCCTGCCACCTGCACAGTTTTCAACAAACAGTTGATTATTTAATTAATGCCTCTGCCACTAACTTAAAACACATTGGTCCTTTTGACAGAACTCTTCAGCTCCTATCTAAATACCTTAGATCATCAAGGCTTCCACTTATACCCACCACCTCCTCTGCTAGAGTTTTGTCAACTTCTCTAACCAATTTAGACTGACTGTGAGTATCCTTGTACTTCTGTAACTCTGCTGTTCTCCCCATCACCTCTGGCCCTACTCAATATTAAACCTGTTAACTAGTTTATCTCATAGATGTCCCCAAATTCATATATTCTTCTGTTCATGGCTTTTTTCTGGAAAGAGGTATAAAGACTCAAGAGCAGATTTTGTAGCTTAAAGTAGGCTGGTTCAGAGGTTAATTCATTGTTTCACTCCTTGAGTTCCAGTCAACTAATTTATTTCATCAGTTCATCCAAATGGCTGGTTTATAAAGACAGCAGGTATTTGGGCACCTGGGGGTGGAGGAGAAGGGATGTTGGCTTTCCCCAGAGCCATGGCTTTCTCTTCTAGTCACACATAATGGGGCCCCTTCCTCTTGGCCTCTGCCAAAACCATATGAGTTGAACCACATTTTTATGACATTAATTCTGTGAAAAAATATGACCCAAGTTTTAAATAACTGACTTCTAGATTTACTTCTGGAACACAGTCTTCTCATTTAGGCTGCTTGTATAGAAATAGAAATCAAATGGAGTAGAATGGAAAGGGGCTGGACAGGACAGGACAGAGTAGGAAGTGACTCCAGTCTGCATCAGAAGTGACCTGTTCAGTTTCCTCGAGGAGAAGCAGTACAAGAAGTAGATTTACAAACCGACTGTTCTTAGAGAGAGCTAATATTTGAAGCACATTGCTAAATTCTCAGTGCCTGAGCACAATAGGCCCTTAATGAAAAGTTCCTGATACATAGAAGATTAACAGATACACTAAAAGGCAGTTCAAAGACTCTTCAGGTAAAGAAGTAATTCCTCTCTATAGTTCCTTCAGCTGGGAGCACTGCTGAAAGAAAAAGGAAATAAGTAATGTTTAAGTAAACAGAACAAAGTTTTAAGGAAAGACGACCCCAAAGTGTCCCATCTGGAAGGGTCTCTTGAATGCTGGCCCATCTTGGCCTCTGCCATTGCCTCTTTCCTTCTCCTTCTGGACCCTCTCTGGATGGTCTTTTCTAGTCACCTGGCCTCCTCTGTACCAAAAAACTATAGCTTCATCATGGAGCTCCTCCTGCTCCGACAGGTATGGTTCTATGTGCCAGCTGGACCTGTCCACTTGGATATCTCATAGCCATTTCATATTCCACTCCCATTCCTCCCTCCCCCTTTCAAAAAGAATTCCTACCACCACCTCCCTGAACACCCTAGCTTAGCTAGTAGCATAGCCAGCATCCATTTGCCATCTTTGATCCCTACCTCTTCTGTTCATGCCATGTGCAATCTGCCACCACGTTCTGATGACTCCACCTCCTGCCAATCTCTTAAATCCCAAATGGCTGCCTTCTGAGGCACCTAGCCATGTAGCCGCAGGACCTGGCTTCTCCAATCCATGCACAGGTCACTTCCCTCTGGTGTATTTAAGGGAAGGTGGTTCATTTCACATCTGCTCCTGAGGTTGCTTCAGCTACCGCCTGGCTCCTGACTTGGCTCCTGTGCCTACCTGAGACCTCGGCTCACTTTCTGCTGCTTACTACCCTGAATTTCCAGAACCTGTGCCTTTCGGGGACATGATACCTCCATGCCGACACAGAGAGGCCTGACCGCCCTCTCATTTTCCCATCCTAGGCACACACACACCATCCACCAGGTCATCCCCTAAAGTACCACTCACACAGGCCAGTGTGTGTAACATACTTTTACTGCAGATTTTGGAATCATAGAAGGAGGCGACACAGTTCAGCACTGATCAGCAAACAACTTAAAAGTATAGCGGTTATCACCTGTCTGAGGTGCCCATTCCTGCTTCAGGGAATTTTTAACTTCTCAAAAGCCAACCAGCCCCATTCCCTCGGGCCCCTCTCCCCTTCTTTACACAGACCACGGCTGGGTCTCCCACTGCTTCTCTAAGTTCTGGTGTCCCCACAAAACTCCTCTCTCTCAAGGCCAGGAGAAAAGGAAACATTCCTGTGACTTTATTTTGTAGGGCACTTGAATTTGACCCTTTCCCAAAGAAGCCTCCCTCAGTGTCACACACCCTGCCCATCAAGCAGCTTTCTAGCTGAGGAGTTCTCCCACAGCCCTGGGGAGAGACAGGGCTATAGTCATTTCTTCTTCAAAGTAAACCCTATTTTCTCCTTGTAACATGTCTTTCTTCTCTATTCCTTCAGCCCCTACCTGGGTTCAGGCTGTCATGAATGTCACTGCCTGGCTGGCCTCCCTGTCTCCCATCTCACCCAGCCTCCTCCCTTCCCCACCTCCCACCCCACCATCAGATTTATCTTTCAAAGTCCAACTATGTCACTCCCTCATCCAAGCCTTTAACAATTCCCTACCACTTGCAGAAACATTTTAGTGGGCATGGCTGCCAAGACCGTGATTTGGTTCTAGAAGCCTCTGACACTACTCTTAACTACTGGCCGTTCCCTGAACAAGTCACAGCCATAACTCCTTGAACTTGCACCCATCCTCAAGAACTCCAGCTCCACCTCCAAAACTCAGCTTAAACATCATCTTCCCTATAAAATCATCAGGGTCGTAAGGTTTATTTTCCTGCAGGACTGTTACTCACCTCTATGAGCCCCAAGCAAATGGCACAGACCAATGTCTTTCTATTCCTTATTTACAATACACTTTACTCATGAGAGAGACTATCTTTTCCCCTTTGATCCTCAGTGTCTTGCACTGTGAATGTCACAAAATTAATAAATGTCCATTGAACAAAAATTGTGAATGACTGCTCAATATGTGGGAGTCAGAAGTCAGCAAGGAGTGATGACTGACCAATATGAGTCCCTTCACCAGACTCCATGTGGCTGAAGGATAGGGACAAGAAAGGCTTATCTTGATACCTCTTACACCCATTTCCAAATGGAAGACTTCGAAGATGAACTAGACTTGGAATCCAAAGTCTAAAGGAAAGAACTACTGGGAGCCCTTTGAACAAGATTCATTAAAATTAACAGAATGTGGATCAGGAATCCTACACAGCCTTGCGCACAGCAGCATCTTGATTCTTAAAAGCAGTGACGAAACATGTTTGACCAGCACTAAAAGAGAGCTGCAGAATCTCTTCTGCTCAAAAATATTTATAGACAATGGCTCTGAATGACCACCACGCCATCATCAAGGACCGCCTTCAGGGCTTTCAGGGGCAGCTGCAGCAACCTGTGCACACTCGTGCACACCCACAGATTACCAACAAGGAGACAGAGACAGGAAGCATTTCTTTTTTTTTAAACTGTGATTCAGGAAGAGCGGTGTGGGCACTGGGACTGTTGGAAGGCAGGAAGCAAGTTCCAGGGAACAAGCAAGTGGGAGCTGGCAGATGAGCCGGGGGGATGCTGGTGAGGAGCAGTGGCTGCTACTTTACTAGTTTGAAGCTTTCCTAAATCACCAAATTCTCCTTTCTCTAGCATTTTCTGGCTTTGCCAAATCTCCAACAGTGAGAACACGACATTGTGAAGCACATGAGATCTATGAAGCGTCCAGCACGAGGATGGCACTGGCCGTTTACAGCCCAAATGGCTGCCTCGCAGTAAAATGCACATTTCAGTGGAGCACCTGAGTCATAACTGGCTAACAAAAGAACCACCATCTGTGCACATTTAGCAAAAAGAGGTTTGCCACAGAGCGCTGATGTGGACTGATGCCTCATCATGAGGCTTTCACAACAAGTGGACCTGAAGCCTGGTGTCATCAACTCTAACTGGAATTTCCAGATCTAAGTTTATTCCACAGTGTTCCAAAGCCAGGCAGAGGTAGGTGGGTTGCGCCAGGCTGTGAATCCAGTGTAGAGGCCGTCCAGCCAGGGCTTGCCCGCCAATGGTACCGCATTGGACCGTAATCCTGTTGGCCAAGCCTCTCGATCTACCTCCAAATCAGATGTTAAAATGCTCTGATGATGACGGCACACTCCATCTAGGTCCATTACAGGAATTACAATAATGTTTTTGCTGCTCATGTATAAACTATAGTGATATTTAAATCAGCCCCCAAACATTTATTGACCACGTGCTTTATGCCAGAAATTGTGCTAAATTCTTTTCTACGTTCAAACCCATTCTCAGAGCAATGCTAGGTAATGGCTCCTACTTTATTAGGATCCCCATTGTATAGAATGAAAAGCTAAGGTCTGACAGGCTTCATCATGGCTCCTTAACCAAGATCACACAGTCAGTGAGGAAGGGGGATCTGTACTCCAGAGCTCACACACTTAACCTCCATGACACTGGAGACAGAATCTGGAATTTGAACGTTCATACAACTTCAGCCCCTGACCAGTGTGCTGAGCACATGTATGTAAGGGTGAGGCCACAGGTACACAGCTCCTGCCCACAAGAACCGAGCACTACTGGGTATACTACGCAAGTTGGCTTGGAGGTCAGCAGTGTTCCTTCACCACGTGAACTTCACCAAAACAAAACTGTCTCTGGCTTACTGCATTACAGCCCCACACTAAAAGCGCAGTTGCTCACTAAGGGAAACGTCATCCACGTGTTTCTGATTCATTTATAGTTAACTCATCCCAGTCTTGGTCTGAATGCACCGTCATCCAAAAGGACTTATAAATGCTTTCCAAGAGCCTTTTAACTTGGTCTTTCTTCAAGTTATGCCAAGAGTAAATGGAACTAGGTCATCTTAAAATTTTAAACTTAGAAAGCAAGATGTCCAAGGAAGCCAGAAATACAGCCAAAAAGACATTCTCAACTCTGTAAGGGACACTTCCCAAACTGCAAGTGTAAGAGTTCTCAGACATTTAACCAACAGATGAGACTTTACTATGATTTAAAATCAGAAAAAAAAAAACTTGTCTGAAACCCTTGATTTATAGGTTAGAGCTTTTCTTTTCTCTAAGCAAACATCCTGAATACTTCACCGCATAGAGGAGCAATGAATGATTGCTGTTTATATCAGGATTTTCACCTTCAAATCCAAAGTATTTCAAATATATGCCCCGTATATTGAGAGAGACAAGGAAGAGAGGTGTGACTACCGTGGGAGGATAGAACTAGAATATGAAGAGCTTGTGAAGGAAAAACTACCTCACTTTCTCATGACAGTCAGCTTCAAAACAACCCCAATCACAGCAGGAGCACAATTCAGGTTCAGATGCTTTAGTTGTTGTGTTCATGTTTGTCTGAAACTTTCTACTCAGGACATCAGCCCATCCAGGTTAACAGAAGACACTGAGTAGCCTGAGAAAGCCATCATGATCCCAGAAGACTAAAGCAACGTAAAACCTGTGGGCTTCATGGCTGCAGAAACCTTGTTAAGATTCTCTCTGTGGATAACCGAAGTTAAAACATCCTTAACATGTCCTTCTGTGCAGAAAAATACAATTCTATGTGTTTCCAACATTAGAGCAAGGGGCTCTCCAGAGATGAAGGCCTCCTGAGAGGGTTGGATTTTCTTTACTTCTTAGGTGGAGATTACGGCAAGAGAAGGAGCCTCTCAGGGGTCATGACAGTCTTCCAAGCACATAATGTGCCATTAAAAAATGCTATCCTCAGAGAGGGAAAGAGCATAGGTACCATCAAGGAGGCTAACGCATTGTTGATTTGCATGTTTGATTCTTTTCCCAGAAATTTTAAAAGACCTGAAGTTATAGCTCATTAAAGTCTTAAATGAAAAAAAAAAAAAGCCAAACCACTGCTTATTATATGCACCTCTGAAAAAGAACTCACCCACCACATTCATCCTTCTTCTAAACTGGCTGGGTATTTTAGATGGTCCTCAGCTGATCTTCCAGCATTAACTCCTCTCTGTCTGGCCTTGCTTCCCTTTAGAATCATTATATAAGGAAAGTAGACCAATGCTAAATGTAAAGAATCAGTGGCCCCCTGAACAGCAAAATAAAAATGGTAAGGAAAAGTAAAGATCGATGCTTTACTCCACACTCCAAACAAGATTCCCTGGACTCCTTTTCCTTCAGATTCCTGGGGTTTTAAAAATACAATTTCTCACTCAAAGAACTGTTTTAAAATGTTGGGGAGGGGGCAAAGGGGAAGCTGGGATGAAGGGAGAGAGTAGCATTGACATACATACACTACCAAATGTAAAATAGCTAGCTAGTGGAAAGATGCTGCATAACACAGGGAGATCAACTCAATGATGGGTGATGACTTAGAGGGCTGGGATAGGGAAGGTGGGATGGAGTTGTGGGAGGGAGGGGATATGGGGATATATGTATAAATACAGCTGAATTCACTTTGTTGTACAGCAGAAACTGGTGCAACAGTGTAAAACAATTTTACTGCAATAAAGAGCTTTAAAAAATGTTAGGGAAAACTTCTAATTTCTAAATGGAAAAATCCAATACCATGTGGCAAGCCCCTTGGAGAATATTCCTATAATGATCACTGAGAGGATCCATAGCCTGTAGCTGGATGGATACATGACTAAGGGCAAATCACTTTCTCTCTCTTGCATTAGTTATCTATTGCTACATAACAAACTATCACAAACTTAGCAGCTTAGAACAACACATGTTTATTAGCTCAGTTTCTGAGGGTCAGGAACCCAGGCCAGCTTAACTGGGTCCTCTGCTCAGGGTTTCTCACATACTGCAATCAAGGGGTCTGCCAGGGCTAGAGTCTCATCAGAAGGTTCAGTTGGGGAAGTCTTTGCTTCCAAGCTCCTTACATGGTTGTTCGCAGAATTTCATTTCTTGTTCTTCAAGGACTGTTAGATGGAGGGTCTCAGTTCCTAAGCAGCTGTTGGCAACTTAAAACCTATAGGCTTTGTGATTGCAGGGATCCTTCTGAGACTCTCTTGGTGGATGGCAATGGTTAGGGTCTCTAAACTGCCCTTCTGTGTGGAAAAATAATTGAATTCCTTGACACATGGACTTCCCTTGCCGAGACCAGCTCGGCGACTCGAGGTGAGTGACGGGTGCCGCAAGCTTGAAGAACACACAGACACAGACTGAAGAGAAAAGTGGGACCGGGGGGCTCAAGACCTCTTGGATCAAGAGCCCCGCTGACTCATCCCAGGCTGCTTTTATTGAGTTCGTGGGCTAACATTCTCAGGTTACACTCATAAACAGTCAAAGGCCTCACATGATTGAGGCAATTATCTTTGTTTACTTCCTGGGTCCGAGTTGAGCAGGTGTGGATTTGAGCTGGGGGTGGAGAGCAAAACAGCCCTGGGGGCAGGAGACCTCTCTCAGATATTAGGGGTCTGTGCCCCACCCGTGTTGGCCCCTCTGCGACTGTGCCTGTCTTAGGTTGTTCCTCCCTTGAGGAATCTTACCCGTCTCTGGCTAACCAGTCATCCTCCAGGGCCAAACACGGTGATATAAGGAAGGTTCTACGCACCAACCCTGTTGGCCCCTCTGCGGCTGTGCCTGTCTTAGGTTGTTCCTCCTCTGAGGAATCTTACCCGTCTTTGGCTAACCAGCCATCCCTCAGGACCAAACAGGGTGATATTAGTCTCCACGCCCCGCACCCTCAGCTCCTCCACTGCTCAAGAATCCCATCGCTCGGCCCACATCAAAAAGGTTCCCGAATGTCTTCCCACATCTCCCCCTTTTTGTTTTCGTAGGAGAAGATAAGCCTGTAGGAGAAGATAAGCCTATTCGAGTTATTTCTTTTTCAGTCAATCCTTGGAGCGTTCTTCCTGTGCACCTGAGAACTTAAACATAGGATAATTAAAAGACAACAAAAAATATCAAAATGCTTAGGAGACTGCTACTCATGCTTTTTATCCAATCCAATGGATGCAATGCTTTTAATCCATCAGCTATACTTTGTAAAGTAGCAAATTTGGTGTAGAGACTGCAAAAATCATATTGCATGCCAGTTATTTTAGTTTGTAATTGTTGTATGTCCAGTGTGAAACCATCCGCTCCATATCCCAGCAGATGTGTCACTGGCATCATGGCCATTCCAGATTTGTAATGTTCTTAAACTTAAGGGAAGTTTCCATATTTTTGTTTGAGCTCTGCCATTCTCTAATTGAGGCCAAGGAAGTATTAATCCAATCCTAAGCCATAAGATGGGATAGGGCGAGTGCATGGCAATATTGGTATATGCCATCACAACCTTTTATAGGGATTGCAGGAGGAGTTGTTTTGGTGTAAACCATTAGAGACTGCATACCCCTTAGGGGACCAGTTTCATACTGTTCCATAGGAACCATTAAGTAGTATTACACCCTCCGTCCCACAGCAAACATCCCAAAGAATCTGATCTTGTCTGTCAGCCCATATCCGTTTTATTTTACACAAAGGTCTATCAGGAATGGCATAATTAGTAAGCTTAGTATCCAAAGCTCAAACCTGAAAACAAATGTACAAAGTTCATCTCTGGAGATTCTACATCCCATTCAAAATGGCGTTTCTTTGGAACGCTCATGATATGGCTTAATTCTCCGAGATGGAATCCACACAGGTTCCAGGCCTTGTCCTGGTGACACACAAGCAAACCCTCTTCCCCATGTGATTAACCTTCCTGATGACCAGATATTAGTCAATGGGTCCTGCCACCATATCAGCGGCTGTGAATCATTAAAATGAGTCACATTCTTAGATGAGGCTCGAAAATGCCTCTCAGCTGCTGTATCTGTGGCCTGTGCAGATACATTCAAAAAATTAATAGTAAATAAGGCTTTATTTAAAATTGTTTGTTGCCCTTGGGTGATTCCCCCTTTTTGTTTTTGGAGCATGTTTTTAAGTAGTTGGTTTGCTCTTTCAACTATTGCTTGTCCCTGGGGGTTGTAAGGAAGTCCTGTAGAATGTGATATAGACCACATATCAATAAATTGTTGAAATGCTTTACTAATACAAGCAGGGCCATTATCTGTTTTAATGGCTTGTGGCAACCCCATGACTGCGAAGCATGCATATAAATGCTTTTGCACATGCTTTGCAGTTTCACCAGACTGGGCAGTAGCCCATATAAATTGAGAAAATGTATCAATGGTTACATGCACATAGGAGAGCTTACCAAAGGATGAGATGTGAGTAACATCCATTTGCCATAAAGAATTAGGGCACAAGCCCCGTGGGTTTACACCAGGTTCAGATTGCTGAGGATTATTAATAATTTGGCATGATGGACACGTTCTTAATATATCTTTGGCTTGATTCCATGTAATATCAAACTTCATTTTTAAGCCTTTAGCATTTACATGAGTTAATTGGTGGAAATGTTGAGCTTCATCCAATACGGGTGCAACAAGTCTATCAGCAGCTCTGTTACCTGTTGCCAGAGGCCCAGGCAAAGTAGTATGGGCCCGAATATGGGTAATATAAAAAGGAGCGTTTCTAGAATGGACAACTCGTTGAAGTAATAGAAAAAGATCATAAAGAGGCTGTGGAATAGACTCCTTGATAGTAGCAGTTTCTATCATATTAGTGGCTTGAACCACATAGGCAGAATCAGATAAAATATTAACGGCCTGAGGTATGTCTTGCAAAGCACAGATAACTGCATATAATTCTGCTTGCTGAGCTGAAAAGTGAGGGACAGGGATTTGTCGTGTTTTAAATCCCGTATATCCCGCTCGGCCCTTACTAGAGCCATCAGTAAAAATTATAGAAGCATCTGGTATAGGATCAGATTTTGTTATCCGAGGTAGAATCCATTGAGTTCTCTTAAGAAATTGCAAAATGGGATTTTTTGGATAGTGATTATCAATTTTCCCAATATAATCAGCAAAGGCAATTTGCCAACTTACACAATTTTGGAAACAAGCCTGAATTTCTTTAGTAGTTAAATTAATAATTATATGTGAAGGGTCAGTTCCAATTAAATGCTTACTTCGAGTTCTTCCCTTCAGAACCAACTGAGTTAATAATTCTAAATAAGGTGACAAGGATTTTACCATAGTATTTGCTAAAAACAACCATTCCACAATTCCTTCATTTTGCATTAATATCCCCGTAGGTGAATGAGGAGAAGGTAATATAATTAATTGCAATGGCTGATTAACAGTTACTCTCTGTAATTGAGAAGAATGAATTTTATTTTCTACAAGTTTTAGTTCCTCTAAAGCAGCTGATGTTAAAGTTCTTGGACTATTTAATTTTGAATCTCCTTTTAACAAAGCAAATAGGTTAGACAATGCATAGGTGGGGATCCCTATGCATGGGCAAAGCCAATTAATATCTCCTAGGAGTTTTTGCAAATCATTAAGAGTTTGGATTTGATCTGACCTCAGTTCCACCTTTTGTGGTCTAATAGTTGTTCTATCAACTATTGTGCCCAAATATTGATATGGGCTATGCATTTGTACCTTTTCTGGAGCTATTTTAAGTCCTGCTCTATCAAGGCAAAGCTGCATGCTAATATACGCAGAAGTAAGTAAATCTTGATTAGGAGCAGCACACAAGATATCATCCATGTAATGGATAAGATAACAATTAGGAAATTCTAGTCGTACTGGTTCAAGGGCTTTAGCAACAAAATTCTGGCAAATAGTAGGGCTATTCAACATGCCTTGAGGTAACACCTTCCATTGAAACCTTTTTCAAGGTTCTTTATTATTTAGTGCAGGCACAGAAAAAGCAAATTTTTCTTTATCTTTGGGATGTAATGGAATGGTGAAAAAGCAGTCTTTCAGATCAATAACTATTAAAGGCCAATTAGCAGGGATCATATTAGGTGATGGGAGGCCTGGTTGTAAGGCCCCCATTGGTTGTATAACTGCATTGACTGCTCTGAGATCTGTTAATAAACGCCATTTACCAGTTTTTTTCTTTATTGGAAATACTGGAGAGTTCCATGGGCTAAAAGATTCCTCAATATGTCCTTTTTCTAACTGTTCAGTCACTAATTCTGTTAGAGCTTCTAACTTTTCTATGGTTAAAGGCCACTGCTCAACCCATACAGGTGTATCAGTTTTCCAGGTCAATGGGATTGGTGCTGGGGGAAGCAGTAAGCTTTTACGAACAGTGGCCACTAGTGAAAAGACTGATATCCAAGACCTTCTCTATTTGCATTACCTTCAGCTGGAATGGGAAATAGTTTCCCTTCATGATATTTACCAAGACTTAACCCTGGCTGATATCCTTGATTTATTAGCATTTCTTGACTTTGCATACTATAAGCATCTATCGTTGGAATGTGGATTTCAGCCTTCCATTGTTGCAATAAATCCCTTCCCCATAAATTAATTGGAAGGTCTGCTATATAGGGTTGTAAGTGGGCTGGCTGCCCATCTGGGCCAATACAAGGCAATATTTTAGCACTTTGCTGCAAGCCATGAGCTCTACCTAAACCTACCACTGTAATGTCTGCAGGACAAGTAGGCCAGCGAGAAGGCCAATGATTACTGCTTATAATTGTACTGAGCACGTTGGGCGTGTTTCTAAAATTTTTTCAGAGAGGAAAACTCCAGCCTCTCCTGTGCTTCCAAAGCCTTTCATTCTCCTTACTTTTGTACTATTGCCAATCTTATAATATGGCAGAATAAGCAACTGTGCTATTCTATCACCTGGATGGGCTTTCCATGGAACCGAAGTTGATATCATCACTTTAATTTCTCCAGCATAATCATTATCAATTACTCCAGTATGAATTCTAACTCCTTTTGATGTTAAACCAGACCTTCCTAGTATTAAGCCAACGGTTTAATAGATTCTGCACAAGGAAGGTCTAAGGCTGCGCTGCCTGCTGTGGCTGGTGATAATTCCATGGCACTGCGGAGTATTGGGCCATTTCTGCCTGTTTCTAGATCTGACAGGCTCCCTTTGGTTGCGGGGCTAGGAGTGAGCCCCGTTGATAGTTTCCCGACAAAGAGGTTCCATCCTTATGGAAGTTAGATTTACACTGGCTTGACCAGTGAAATCCTTTTCCACATCTTGGACAAAGTCCAGGCTGTTTTTGCCCTTTGATTACATTATCTTGAAAATTAACAGCCCTTCTATCCACTCTCTTCCTACATTGTTTCTTTGTATGTCCTTGTTTACCACAGTTAAAGCATTTCCCTGGAAATTTGTTATTTATTTTCAGTCCAGCCATAGCTTGTGCCATCATTGTTGCTTTAAAGCTCTCAGTTCCCACTCCCTGACACACTCTAATATAATCATTTAATGTTCCCTTTCCTTTCATAGGTCCAATGGCCTTCTTACAATCTGTATTTGCATTTTCAAAAGCCAATAATTGCAAAATAGTATCAGCAGCCTCAGCATTAGTGATCTGCTGCTTGATAGTCTCCTGTAATCTGGCAATAAATTCAGTATAGGGCTCTTTTGCCCCCTGCATGATCTTTTGAAAAGAGACAGGAGCTTGCCCTTTAGCTTCTATTTTCTCCCAGGCTCTTAAGCAACAACGTCTCACCTGTTCTATGGCCTGATCGTCCATCAGAATCTGATCTTGAACTCTGCCCCAATTTCCACTACCTATCAATTGATCCAAGGAGATAGGAATCTGCCTTGCTCGATTGTGGTTTGCCATAGTTTCAGCATGATCACACCACCAGGTTTTGAATTGTAAAACTTCTCCCGGGGCTAGTACTGCACGAGCCAACGTTGCCCAATCACCTGGAATCAAACGAGAGCCTTCGGCTACTCCCTGTATGATACCTATGGTGAATGGAGAATTTACTCCATAATTTTGTACTGCTTGTTTTAATTCTTTCAATATTTTGAAGGGTATCGGCTCATGTACTGCCTCATAAATTCCATTGGGATTATTAGGATCCACTCCAGGTGCCACCCTTTCATGAACAGTCACTGGAAATGCCATTTGCATAGCTTCTAGATCTCCCTCTTGTCTAGCCTGCAAAATGCCCTTCTGTAAGGGTGATAAAACTGAGTGTCCTATAGACACAGGAAAGGCATAAGTTCCCCCAGGTGGCATTAAAGAGGGTGGAGGAGGGGGCAGTATAGGAAGTTTGCCCTCCTCCACAAGTGAGGGAGCCGAGGGTCTTAATCCCTCAGCCATTTGTATTCCCTTTTGTTTTTCAGTTTTGTTTGGCACCGCATATGCCCATCGGTCCTCTGATGGATGGGCTTCTTCATCAAAGCTATCATTTGAGCCTTCAGGAGCCCATAGAGGCTCTAATAGAGGCTCTAATACTGACTTAATCAGAGACCACATTTGACCAAACAGAACCTGGTACGGGAATCCCTTTAGAATGCAATTTTTTAAGTTCGTTCCCAACCTTATCCCTAAGTACATAAACCCAGTGTTAGCCTAAAGAAGGAAACCATGTACAGTATTCTCAACTATTTACAGAATTTCTAACAATCGACCTTCACTTGCTTTTTACAAGACCTTCACTTGCTTTTTACTCCACCTGCCCTTAGGAGCTGCCGTAACAGGCATACATCTGGTCGATATTAATCTAAACTTTTATTTCCCATATTTTACCCCGAACATAGACTACCCAAGAGATTTACTTACTGGCAGGATTTTCTCAGAGGCCTCTTACTCTCCTCTTGGGGGCTTCACGGCACTTCCCAATTCTTTACTTTTATCAATTTCACTTTCCGTGAACCTTCGTCACTCAAGCCTTTCGAGCCCCACGTTGGGCGCCACTTGCCGAGACCAGCTTGGCGACTCGAGGTGAGTGACGGGTGCCGCAAGCTTGAAGAACACACAGACACAGACTGAAGAGAAAAGTGGGACCGGGGGGCTCAAGACCTCTTGGATCAAGAGCCCCGCTGACTCATCCCAGGCTGCTTTTATTGAGTTCGTGGGCTAACATTCTCAGGTTACACTCATAAACAGTCAAAGGCCTCACATGATTGAGGCAATTATCTTTGTTTACTTCCTGGGTCCGAGTTGAGCAGGTGTGGATTTGAGCTGGGGGTGGAGAGCAAAACAGCCCTGGGGGCAGGAGACCTCTCTCAGATATTGGGGGTCTGTGCCCCACCCGTGTTGGCCCCTCTGCGACTGTGCCTGTCTTAGGTTGTTCCTCCCTTGAGGAATCTTACCCGTCTCTGGCTAACCAGTCATCCTCCAGGGCCAAACACGGTGATATAAGGAAGGTTCTACACACCAACCCTGTTGGCCCCTCTGTGGCTGTGCCTGTCTTAGGTTGTTCCTCCTCTGAGGAATCTTACCCGTCTTTGGCTAACCAGCCATCCCTCAGGACCAAACAGGGTGATATTAGTCTCCACGCCCCGCACCCTCAGCTCCTCCACTGCTCAAGAATCCCATCGCTCGGCCCACATCAAAAAGGTTCCCGAATGTCTTCCCACATTCCCTAACATGGCAACTTGCTTCATCAAAGCCAGCAGGGGGGAGAATCTGCTAACAAGACAGAAGTCACTATCTTATAAAGCATAATAACATCACATCAGAAGTAACATCCCATCACCTCTGCCATATTCTGCTGATTAAATATGTCTCTGGGCCATCCCACACCTAAGGGGAGGCATTACACAGGGCACAAATACCAGGAGGCAGGGATCACTGGGGTATATCATAGACTCTGGCCACCATAACTCTATACTTCAATTTTCTCATCTGTCAAATAGGAATGATATTGACCCCTACCTCGCCAGATTGTTGAAAGAACTAAATGTGTTTATTTACATAAAATCTTCAGAGTGCCTTACACGTGTGTTCAATAAATGTTAGATACTGTTCTCATTGAGTTTTTTTTTTACTATTTTTTCATTAGGTGCTATAAGTTATGCTCTTCTTGCTTCCTATTGGTTTTATGCACACATCAGAATAAATAAGGTAGGCAAGGTACCAGTAATGGCAACCTAAGCTAAGTAGCATAAGTACCACCCAAACCAGAATCCAGCTGTCTTCACCACACGCCATTATCAATCCAACAGCCCTGGAATGTCAACTTAAATGGGAAAAAAAAAGAGGCTTTCTAGGTAAGACAGGAGAGATCATTAATGTCTCATGACCTTAAATCTGATCCCTTATCTGCTCTCTCAAAAGCCAACCTATGTAGTGGGTCCAACCTTTAGGGAACACCATCAATTTTCTATTTCCCAACATTATTCTGATCATAAATTTACTGAAAATAACTAGAATTACACGACCTATGGGCCGCAGCAGTGTTTTTATCAACAGTGCATTTAGATCTGGTATTCCTCTACTCTCTGCATGGGAAAAGAATGCTAAGTTTGGTGCCAGGATGCCTCATTTTAAGAAAATCCACAGCACAAGAATCCAAACTTTAACTCTGAGAAACCAAGAGTGTTTACAAACAAAACAAACACATTTATTTCCATTAGCAAAAGTGTTCACCTCTAACCACTTACACATTTAGAGATTAGGTCGATGACTTGAGGAAAAGAAGCCAAAAGTTAAAGAGTTAGGAGCTCATCCAAGTTATGATTAGATACCAAATAAAGGATCTCTAAAGGCATAACACAAACCAAAGGGAGTCCTCTTTTGTTGATTACTCTGATAAGTTTGTCCCACTTTGTTTCTCTTCATGAAACCCAGGAGGAAAACAAACCATGTTCCGGACACTTGGAAATGCTAGCACTTTGCATACTGCCAGACACAAAGCAGGCACTCAGTATATGTTTCTGGAATCACTAAATAACTGAATGCCTAACTGATTGGTTGTCAGACTGACTTACTGGCTGACTGAGGGATGTCTGAAAGGTCAAAGGTGCTGGTTTCAAATATTATCATTGTTTTCAAAACATAAACATATTTATTAACTGATCAATAAAGACAGGTTTCAGCAAATGGTGTTGAAACAATTGATCATCTATCTCTACGCAAAGAAATGAATCTCAAGCTAAATCTTACACCTTATACATTAAACTGAAAACATATCGTAGATCCAAAAATAAAACATAAAACTATAAAACAATTTAAAAAAACATAGGAGCAGATCTTCATGACTTGGGCTTGACTGAAGAATTCTTAGACTTGAAAACAAGAGCATGGTCCATAAAAGAAGAAATGGATAAATCAGACTTCATTGAAATTGAAAACTTTTACTCACTGAAAGTCACTGTCAAGAGAATGAAAAGACACCCAACAGACTTAGAGGAAATATTTGCCAATCACGTATCTGTCAAAGGACTTGTATTCAGAGTACGTAAAGAACTCTCAAAAGTCAACAATATGAAAACAAGAAAGCCAATTAAAAAGTGGGCAAAAGACTTGCACAAACACTTCACCAAAGTTATAAGCACAAATAAAACAATATTCAACATCATCAGCCATTAGGGAAATGCAAATTAAAACCATGATGATATATCACTACACACTTACTAGAATGGCTAAAATAAAAAGCACTGACAATATCAAGTGCTAGTGAGGATACAGAGCAATTGGAACACTCACACATTGCTGATGGAAATGTAAAATAGTAGAGCCACTCTGGAAAACAGTTAGGCAGTTTCTCATAAAGCTAAATACACACTTACCATATGGCCCAGCAATCCCACTTCTGAGCACTTACCCCAGAAAAACAGACACTTACATTCATGTGAAAACTTGTACACAAATGTTGAGAGAAGCTCTATTCATAATTACCAAAAACCAGAAACAAGTCAAATATCTTTCAACAGAGGAATGGTTAAACAGACTCTAGTACATCAAGACCATGGACTACTCAGCCATTAAGAAACAAAAACAGAAAAACAAACAAATAAAAACACGGATACATGGATATATTCAGCAACTTGGATGAATCTCAAAGACATTATGTTGTGTGAAAGAATCCAATATCAAAAGGTTATAAATTGTATGAGTCCGTTTATATATATTCATGGAAAGACAAAGCTATAATGACAGAGCATACCTCAGTGGTTGCTAGAGGGATAGGGCAGAAGTATGATGATAGCCCGAGGGAGGTTTTTGGTACGATGGAATATTCTATAATTAATTGTGGTAGTGGTGTCACAAGTCTATTCAAGTATTAATATTCATAGACCTGAACACCAAAAGGGGAAAAAATATCCATTTGACTGTATGATAATTTTTAAATTAGATAATAAAGAAGGGTTTATCTGGTTTTACACTGAAAAATTTCATAGCCTGAGGTACCTCATGACAACTTCTTGTATAAATGATAGGTGTCTGGTCTTAAAAAGCATGAGGGGAGCAGCCCTTGACATAACCTCTCCCATACTCACTCTAAAATACATACGAAAATAGAGAAAAATTATAAAACTCACCAGACTGCTGAGGACAAGGACTAACAGCATCTATGTTGGAATCTGAAAGTTTCTCACATGATCAAGGGAACTGGGTTGGGCAATGAAATTAGGGGCCCTTCTGTGTTAATATCTCAAAATAGATGGGAAGAGCTTTCTTCCCAGCCCCATCAACTCCTGGTCATGTTTACGCAAACAGGAACACCAAGGTGCCATTTATTTTCTTCACTGGTGAACTTCTCCACAACCAGAGTGCTGTTCCCATCTCCTCACTGCCAGTCAGTTGCTGCAACTCTCAAAAAATGACTTAGTATTGAGGCTGCCACTAGGATTGGTGTGTGTTATCAGGACAGAGCAAGCTACATCCACAGGAGCAGGAAGAACCTAGAAATTCAATCTGAGGATTACGGTGTTCCTTGTACTTTGTGTTTAGATGTCAGATAATCAAGCAAAAAGAGGAGGAAAGAAGCCCATCCTACTCCAGGAGAGCTAAACGAGAGCCGCTGGCTTGTCTCTGGGAACTGGGCTCAAAGTGTATTTCTTGAATTTCAGATCCAAGGAAGGGGATCTGAGAGTGGATATGACCAATATCCCCCACATGGATCATGAAGCAATGGTTAGAGCTGCCTGGTGTATATCCTGGGCTCCACCTAGCTATGTGACCTGGGGAAAGTCATTTACCCTTTCTATGCCTCATACAGACAAAGGGAATAACAGTGCCTATTTCATGGTGAGGATAAATGAATTAATAAATTAAAGCTTATAACTGAATTTTCCTTCACTTTGGACTCTTTTTCCCCATGGTATCTATGTTTCACTATCTACTCATATTTAAATTAGAAGAGATTAATTTAGAGGAGTGTGTGATGATAATGCCTAACATTTATATGGTATAGTACTACCAAGGCATTTCAAAACCAAATTACTGAAAATCAGTGATAAAGAGAAAATCTTAAAAGCAGCCAGAGAGACCCTGTCAACGTTGAATTCTATAATCAACAAAGATATCTTTCAAAAATTAAGGTGAAATATACACTTTTTCAGACCAAGAAAGTTGGTAGAACTTATTGCCAGGAGATTTATAAGGTGTAAAGAAATCTCTTTAACAAGAAATGTTCTTCAGGGAGAAAGAAAATTATGTCAAATGGAAATTTGGATCTACAAAGGATTAAAGCATTAGAAAAGCAAATATGTGTATAAATATAAAAGACATTTTTCTAATTTTTAATCTCTTTAAAAGGTAATTGACTATTTAAAGCAAAAATAACAATGTATTGTGGGGGTTAAAGTATATATAGAATTCAAGTTATCACAAAGGACAGGAAAAAGGAAATGGAGTACACTGTTGTAGAAAACTTACATTACATGTGAGGTGGTATAAAATTATATGAAAACAGACTGTGATAAGTTAAAGATGTAAATTATAAACCCTAGAACAACCACTACAAAAATAAAAGGAAAAGACACAGCTAACAAGTCAATCATGGCGATAAAACAAAATAATAAAAAGTACTCAATTAATCCAGAGAAAGGCAGGAAAAAAGAAAAACAGGAAAAAATGTAGAGAAAAATGGAAAACAAAGAGTAAGATGGTAGCTTTGAATCCAACCATATCAATACTTTTATTAAATATAAGTGATCTATAAATACTCCAATTAAAAGGCAGAGTTTATCAGACTGGATAAAAAGTAGGACCCAATTGTATGTTGTCTAAAGAAACTGATTTTAAATATAAAGACACAGATAAGTTAGAAGCATACGAATGGAAAGCAAGCAAATATGAACACCAATAATAAATACCAAGGAAATAATCAAAAAGGCAATGCCAATATTAATATCAGACAAAACAGACTTTGTCACAAGGAATATTCCCAGAAAGACAGGGACATTTATAATGTCCTTATAATGATGATAGGGTCAACATACCAAGTTAAGATAACAATCCTAAATGTTTATTCACCTAATAGCAGCTTTAAAGTACATGAAGTAATAAGTATTGAAATGGAAGAAGAAATAGACAAATCCACAATTACAGCACACAGTCAGTACTCGGCACATGGTAGCTATTACTATCATTATTGATATCATCATTCAATCACTAATTCCTGAAACATAAGATGCAAGACAGGAATGCCTATCACACCACTATTATTGAACAGTGTTCTGAAAAGTCTATCCAAAATATTATGGGAAGAAACAAAAATAAGATGTCTTAACTATCAGATTAGAGGAGATAAAATGACCCTTATTTCTAGTTGAAGTGGTCACATGCTTAGAAACCAAAACACAAAACAAAAAACTAAGAGATGTTAGGACAGTAGGATTCAATGATGGAGATCACATGAAATTAGCAATTGCATTTCAATGACTTCCATGTATACTATCAACAACCAATTATAAAATATAAATGAAAATATTAAAGCTCTCTATGATAAAAATAAAAATCTTTACTGAGAACTGTTTTGTTTTTTTTGTTTTTTTTTAAGAGACTGTTGGCAGTCATTAGAGTGGTGAACCTTCAAGTCTCCCTACAAAACCTGGTTCACTTCTGGACTCTGAAACCTTACAAAACCATGGAGTCTTAACACTCCCTCGTATCCCTGCAGAAGTTCCTCCAGAATGTCCTCCTAGAATTTGAAGAGAGATGCAGAAGAACTCATTTATTACTGTAACCAGCACCCAGAAAAGTTCCTGACACAAGTAAGCACTGAAATAATATTGGCTAGATAGATGGATAGATGACATAAATGAATGAATCATTCATTTGTAAGCAACTTCTTAAACTCTCTTAGAACTACCCTGGCAAAAGTGGATCTCTGGCTCAAAAAAAGTTCCTCAGAATTGACTAATTCCATCCCGCACTTGATTCAAGGGCACTTCTAGGGTGAATCCTGGTCCCTTTTGACAAGAGATAAATGGAAATTGGGAGAGCTTTTATTTTCTTATGGTGCAGAGATGCATATACTACATTGAGGCCTTATCTTCTGAGACTCTGAAATGTCCTATACTTTATCAAGAGATTCACAGATTTTCACTGGCATGACCAGTCTGAGGTCCCACAGTTTTCCAAGATCATCTAGGGATATTTTGTGTTTCAGCATAAAAATAACCTGAATGTAGGAGTCACACTCCTGAATTGCCCCTAAAAGATCTTGAAACCTTCCCATGGGGTGAGGGCATGTTGCAACAACTTTCACCAATTATGCAACCAAATATTTACTGAGGATTTATTTTGTTATTAGATGCTGGGAAGACAGCAGGAAATGTCCCTACTCCCTTGGCGTTTCCATTCAAGTATAGAAAAGCAGACAACAAACAAATGAACCAAATACTTACAGACAGTGAGTGATATGTACTGTGTAGACACCAACAGGGTCATGAAATCTAACTATTAATTTAGTTTATCAACATGTTTTCTTCCCTTACTGATCCTCAAGCTTATGCCCATAACTAGCGCTTTTTCCCCCTACTGACTCTGTTTTCTAATTTCTGGGAAAGTTACTAAACATTTTTACGAAGGGACTCCACATTTGCAGCCAACTCAGATTATCATTTTCCTTCTTCATGGGTGTCATTCAAAACTTCTAGAGGACTTCCTAGGTGGCGCAGTTGTTGAGAATCCGCCTGCCAATGCAGGGGACACGGGTTCGAGCCCTGCTCCAGGAAGATCCCACATGCCACGGAGCAACTAAGCCCGTGCACCACAACTACCGAGCCTGCGCTCTAGAGCCTATGAGCCACAACTATTGAGCCCATGTGCTGCAACTACTGAAGCCCACGCACCTAGAGCCCATGCTGCGCAACAAGAGAAGCCACGGCAATGAGGAGCCTGCGCACCACAACGAAGAGTAGCCCCACTCACCGCAATTAAAGAAAGCCCATGCACAGCAAAAAAAGACCCAACACAGCCAATTAATTAAATAAATAAATAATTTATTTTTTAAAAAAAACCTTCTAGAGACATTCTGGAGCAGCTGCAGTTTCTATTTCAACAAGAATATGTAGGCAGTCTCTTGATATATAGGAGTACATGGCCTTTAAAATTAGGAAATCAGGGAAGAATGCTTCCAGCTCACCTGGCGCATTGCCCTTCACTTCATCACAGCGCTGTGAGGGCTGGTCAGCTGCACCGCTCAGAACCGGCACATTGTTTTAACCTTGGAGAACACCCCATCAAAACTGCACACAACAACCTTTGACTAATATTTCCCTGAGATGTCAGATCTTTCTCTTATTATCACTGGACAGCAATATTGATTCTATCTAAAGGGAATAACTTCTAATAAAGTTTTCTTCTAAATCACACCAGAAGATGCTATCTTATTTAACCAAATGGTGTTGATTTAAAGGCTGAAATGAATGCTAAGTGGGCTGCTTTGTTTACTAGTGGAAGCAATTATTTCTTCAGCCCCAGTCTTCCATCTCCATAAATTAATGCTCCTTTCCTTGTGCTTCATCGATGGGTGGTGAATTATGCAAATATTTTTCTTGCAAAAAATTAGATGAAGTAGTCTCACCAATTCTCACAACAAGGCATTATAAATAATGGCAAATTACAATTCGATTTAAAATACTGTCCTCAGTCTAGGTCACCTAAGTTCAAATGTTTTAATCTTTAAATCAACTCTATGAAATCAAATTATATTTGTAAGTGCATGATATTTCTAGAGAAATGAAGCCATTTAGGCATTTCCTTTATTAAGAAAGTGATTTTTGGCCCGTCTAGATTTACATTATTTCAACAGTCACCCTCTTTTCTACTACCAGTTCTACTGCCTTCAAGATACAGTCATTTCATCCTGACATCATGAGTGAAAATAAATATAAATTTGATTCATCAATTCACATAGTCTGCCTATTTCACATTAAGGGTGTAGGTATATTAACAGTTTAAAAGTCAGATCTCAGCACTGTAAAGCTATTTTTTTTTAATTGATGAAAACCAAATGAATCAAAGTAGTTCACAATTAAACCAAAAACTCACTTGTGCCCTTTTTCTCACAAAGAGGAGGGGGGTATTATAAAAATGCAAATTGGCCAAGACTCTAATTGATCCAAAAGCACTTCTGATTAGCAGTCTTAATAATGTGCTAACACCAGTTCTTCCCAATTCCCAGGATTTTGCACGTGTCCGCATGACTCAAGAAAAAGACCAAACCGTGGTCCCAGCAGCCTGATGTCAACCTAGATGGTCAACGGAGTGCCTCTAGGCCGCAGGCCATTCCGTCTCCCTGGACCCCCCTCTGCCCGGAGTCGGAGAGCTCTGCTCGGTGGTGCTCGGCAGTGAGGGAATGAAGTGCATCGATTGCTCGCGATTATTAGCTGGAGTGGAATGAGCCTCCTCCTTATTATGCAGATTAGCGGAGCTCCCCGTCCCAGCATATTGTGCAGATGCGGGCCGGCAGCTGCTCCTACAGATGGCAAGTACACAACTCCATTAGGATGGATCTATTGTCTGCGCCCGGCTCGCGGAGGGGCGGGCCCGGCAACGAGGAACTGTTACACTGCAAGATGTAAAGGCGCACACACACACTCTTAAAAATCTGCACCCAGGAGACTCTTTACACAGCAGGGCCGACAGCACTCAAATTAGAAATCTACCCTAAATAAGGACTTTCGTATGTCACAATTAAGCTTGTGTATTTTTTAAAGCAGATTAACCATTAAAATTGAGTAGCATAATTCGAATTTTGCAATGCCACACTTAAATATTCAGATTAAAAACAAATCCTAGGAGATTCATTCAGAAATTTGCACAATGTTCAGCTCTTCTGGGACCTTCTGTTTTGCTAGTTCCCTTTCAAAGAACCTTTTAAAGAGGCAAGTTTATTTTCCATAATATCAAAACGTGATAGAGAACTGAGTTTCCCCTATTAAAATGTTTGTTTTAAGATAGCTTGTCCTCTCAGAGTTATCGTTTATTCTAAGGAGCATCAAAGCAGTTAATTCAAGTTAATCTGGAGTGAAAGTATATGTATGTGAATCTTTTTTGAATATTTTTTAAATCATTAGTAACTAAATAACATTGTCTGCTGCATAATTTTGGATGTGGTGTAAAATAATTTTATTACTAATTGCAGATAGTAAGCTGAGTAAGGATTGGTTTTTGTTCCTGTTTTTGTTTTTAGCTACCGTTTGCCTAGATCTCCCTCTAAAGTTTAACCTAAGGAACTAGAACTTTCTAAAGAATGTGAGGGAACTGCCAAAATCTTATGAGTATAATTTTAAACATCTTATCAAAATAAACGTACTCCATTAAGTATAGTCTTTAAAAGCTTAAAAGATTCAAGTTTAAAGGTGAACGCACAATGGAAAGAAAAGTGGCAACCTACTCAAATACTCAGTTTCATAAATATGGACAGCCAAATAAAATAATTTAAATTTATATCCAGAAGACAGCTGTTACAGAGTTAAAACAGCAGGGAGGAAGGAGAAAAAAATATATAAATGGATTGTTCCAGAGCCATGTTTACCAAACTTTTTTGTTTCCCATACAAAGAGAGATGTCGCAACTCCATGCACGGGCATCTATGTGTGACAAGTTTTACAAAACTTACCCTCACTTCACATGATACATTCTGAGGTTTTCTATTTTATTCAATTCATATTTTTTAATGCTTGTTATGACACTAAATGTATTTCATGCTCATTTTTATGTTTGAAAAATACTACTCTAGAATGTGGCCAAGCAGGTAATGTTTCAAAAAAAGAAGAAATACACTGTGTCAGTACCAACATGAGCAGCAAATACGAGAAGGGGCCTACTCCAAACTGTCAGACCCAGACAGAGCTGACACTTTGTAGGGCTTTGCAGGAAGCAAGAATCAGAGAAAAGCTGCCTCCTTTCTCCAGAATGAATCAAAAATGGCCAGTGGCTGAAAGAAGCACCAAGACTGAAACAAACAGATTTCAGGATGGTCTGGGGGGAAATGTGGCCCTAGAACTCATGCTAGACACCTGTAAGATCAAAAATAACCTAAAACAGATGCACTGGAGGAGACAAAGGTTTAAGCGGCACATCTTAAATAGGACAAATAAGTCAGGTGAGAATTAGGAAGATGGAACCCCTGAACCCAAGGCTGAAAATAGATCCTGCTTCCAATGTGAGCCAAGCCTTTGTAGAAAGCCAGTCCCAATATAGCCAAGATCTACAAAATCACGAAGCTCCTCAAAGCCCAACAACCAACCATTCTCTCTACAGAGAAAATGGGGCAGGAATAAGCTCTGTGAGTGCATTTATCAGGAATTCAACAACAGTGGCAGCACACAATTACAAACAGTATGCTTAAAACAGATTGAAATTATGATTTAGCAAAGTGAATCTCTGGTCAATGTATAAAATTTGAACCTAAAGTTCAAATGTCCTGTAACTTCATTTCAGCTCAACATACATTTTTTAACCAAAGCTTCATGAGTGCAGAAACATGATCTATCCTGTTTACTGCTGTATCCACAGCACACTGTACAGTCTTACCAGAGTAGCTACTCAGTAAAGAGCTGATACGTGAACATGTCAGCACGTATAACAGTGCACATGGAATAACAGATGTATATAAATAATCACATCACAGTACAATAAATGCAAAAATTCAGTACAGAGTTGGCAGAGAAAGATTTCTTGGGGAGTAAGGGAGCCACGGGACACTTTGTGCCACGGGATACTTTTTGAAGGGTAATCAAAAGGATGGACATTCCAAGGAAAAAGCACTGTAACGTGCACAGAGCTGTGAAACATCAAGACTACTGCAAGTAGCGCCTCATGGCAAGAAAACTATCCCATAGCTGGGGAGATTGGAGGTGGGGGCAGAGGAAAACACCAGGCTGGAGAAGGAAGCTGAGGTCAGGGCATAAGGGGCCTTGATGTCACACCACAGAGGAGCCTGAACTTTAATACATCATGAGCAGTTTTAGGCAGAAAAGAGACCAGTCAGATTGGACTCAAAGTTTTTGGATTATCTAAATAGAGCCCGCTTATTTATTACAAAATCTTTAAAATATATGTTGTCCTCTCTGACAATGGACAGCCTTTGCTGTCAGTCCTCTCCTGTCTGTTGTCTGGCCTTTGGTAGGACATCATCAAACCTAAGAGCACTTGATCCTCCCTCTAGACAAATCTGGCTATCATTTCTGCATCTTGAACCCCAGAGTCAGTACAACCTCCTTCGCTTACCAGAGATAACAGGTGTTGTTTGATTTCCCTTTCCCTCAAACAGAGGCTGCTTGAATGTAGGCCAGCGACTAACATTTTGACCATTAATTAAGGCAGGTTAAAGATCCCTCCCCTCCCCCCCCATCAGGAATTCACAAATGAATTTTTTTAAGCTCTTTATTGGAATATAATTGCTTTACACACTTGTACCAGCTTTTGAGGTACACCAAAGTGAATCCGCTGTATTTATACACATATCCCCATATCCCCTCCCTCCCGCGACTCCCTCCAACCCCCCTCTAAGGTATCACCATCATCGAGTTGATCTCCCTTTGTTATACAGCAACTTCCCACTAGCTAACTATTTTACAGTTGGTAGTGGAAATATGTCTCTGCTACTCTGCCATTCCGTCCCAGCTTCCCCTTTGCCCCCCGCCCCCCCAACCCTGTGTCCTCCAGTCCATTCTCTGCATCTGCATTCACAAATGAATTTTAATTGTGTTAATAGGACATTTGTTACTGATTTGCTCTTCACTAGAGCTTTTACTGTGGACGTCTCCAAATCCTCCTTGGTGCCTCTGCTCAAACTTTTTGTGTCACCTAGCACCCTTCCCACTCCCCATTTCCATTTGTCAGAATCCTTCCCCCACCGTGACAGTGAATCACATTCATTCTTGTTCCATAGTTGGATGTGAACATATCAGTCTCCCCCATGGACTGCAAACCTTGAGGGAAGGAACCAAGAGTCATTTATCTTTGATCCCACTCACATCCAAGATAGTAGATAAGATAGTAAATGAGAATAAATGAAATAGCACATGTGAAATCCCTGTGTATAATGCAAATTACTGTGAAAGTGATAGTTCTTATTAGATGATTTCCGTCTCTCTCTCTCTCTCTCTCTCTCTCACATACACACACACACACACACACACACACGGAGAAAAAGAATTCATTATTTTTCCCATGGAGTTGTTTATTCATCTACAGCGTCCACCCCACAAAAGCACTACGGGTCCTTCCTCCACAATTCCCTTGATCATTCTCTTCCCCAATAATTCTCTTGCTTTTTTTTTTACCCTCTGTCTTCATCCCAGGGTCTTGGCCAACAGTCTGCCCATTCAGAGCAGAGGCTCTTACCAAATACAACCTACATGTTTATATTTGGCCCATGGATTGCCTTCATGATTGTGTGTGTATGTGAGAGTGTGTGTGTGTGTGTGTGTGTGTGTGTGTGCAATTAGTCAACAGATTACAAATCAGGGGAAGGCATGTAAAAATTCAGTTTGGGGTTTCTGTTGAAACATGAAAGCAGAGCTGTCCTTTGCCTGAGGCACACCATCCCTCGTTCTGCAGTGGCCACTCTCCCCGTTGTCTCTTTGACACTCAGCCAAGAGTCACATGTCATATCAATACCCTCATGCTACTGTTTTTCTTACTCTAGAGGTATATTTCATTGAGTTCACATCACTACCAATAGTGGGAAAAAGAAAAACAGATGAAGAAGGCTGCATGAACTTCCTGCCAGCACACCTGCTGCACTCATTTATGTGACTCACGTGGCCAATGGGACATGTGATTTTTACATCCCTGATACAGGGATGTATCAAGGAAGCAGGACCACTATGAGTGACATGAAGTAAAGGGTTTGTTATGCAATTGAAGGAGCTGGGAGAGAAGTTACAGAAATCTGGTGGTGGACCTGAAACCAACTGCCATAGGTCAGCAGGGCCAACAGTAAGGAAGAAAAGCTGGAAATGGAGCAGAAAAGAAAAAAGACAGACTGCAACCTCCATCCTCTCTCTCATCACCTTCAACCTCGATGAAGCTGGAACCCTTCACTACTAGTCCCAAGACTCAGACGAGCTGAAGGAAGAGATCTCATAGGAGCTATGAACTCAGTCTTAATGCCAATCAGGAGAGCCTGCAGATAGCTCTGCAATAATGGCCATGAGCTGCAAGGGAGCCTAGAGACCTATACTGGCTTTCAGAGCATTAACAACCACTATTTCCCTTCTGCCTCCCAAATCTCAGGTAAATTTCTTTGGTGGCCAACCCTGACCCAGGTCTATACAGAGAAGGGGATTCTGGGAAATGTAGTTCCACCTTAGCTAAGTGACACTGTACAAAACCACTACAGCACTTACCAGTACAGTTTGGGCAGGTTAATTACCGGAGCATGCACAACAAATAAGTTTTTATTGTACTTCACCTGAACAAATAAATCTAACCTAGTCACAGAAGAAAAAACAAAGATAGCTTAGAGAATGTAAGGATATACCATAACCATTAAGTTTCACGGCCATGACCCAACACCCCACACAGCACCTTGCCATGGTAAATGGTTCATGTATTTTAGTAAATTACATCAGATAGTCCTGGTTACCTAGTTAAAAGCCAAATTAAAGATAAGATTCATATTAGGGAGAAGAACAGCAATATCATGAAACATCTTTTGGTTTTATTAATGTTTCGTTGTTCAAGAAAGAGGCTCTTCTTTCAACAAACTAAATAATGGTGTTTGTATATCAAATGTATGTCTAGACTGCAAGTTTTCTATTTTAAACATAAAAATGATCTTTCTATAACACATCCTGATCAATAAATACATCCTTAATGAAGCAAATCACTAGCATTAAGAATAGAGATATAAACAAAAAGGCAATTAACAAATGTATTCGGGGCATTCACCATTATCAAGTACTTCATCTGTAACAGACATACATCAACTATTTTGCAAATCTCTTGCAAAGAAGTAAAATATAAATGGAGAATGAAAAAAATAAAGATTAGTCAAATTAACCAGGAAAATTAGATCCTCATTCCTTCGAACAACCGAAAAGCTTCAAGAAGTCAAATATACTTTTTTTGACAATATTGGAAAATAAGTCAAACATAAAACTAAATCAGCTTACATAATGCCATCTAGGAATTTATCTTTGTTGGATAAAATAGACTTCTTCACCCATCCTCATAGTTTTATCTGATCTAACCTCTATAATAAATTCCTTTTTCCATATCACTCACAGTGAGTCTGCTTCCCTGATCAAACCCTCACTGATACCTCATACATGCTTGGTACCAGAGATCTCAAAGTCAAATGCATCAGACGACAAACAAAGAATTCTCCCACTTACTGGATTAATATAGCTAAATTAATGAGTCATCCCCAAGCTAGCTATTGATATAGGATCTTTCAGGAATAAACTTAATTTTAATCAGTGTAACTGGATAATATTTTCCTAATTTACCTGAGCACACATTTTCTTTTAGCAAAGATTAATCAGAAATTCTCTAATAAATACTTTGATGGGTATTAGAAATTAAAATGGCACATTGTATTAATATGATATTTAGCTCAGAAATACTTGAGGTTTTTAAAGAATCACACCCTTTTATGTATCTTTCTGAGATAAATATTATACCTTCTAGTCCTTGAGCTCTACCAGTCCTAGAACAGGTTTCAAAATGAAACCGTATTTCTTGCACCTTATTTCCTCCAAGTGTGTAAATCTGAAACTTCCCAGAAAAGACCGTCTCTCGATCCAGAAGCTGCTGAGAAGGAAGCTCGTGTTTTGCCCAGAAGCCTGAGGGATTCCATCGTCCTCTTTCAGCACATTATGTCAGCAAGTTCAATGTGGTTCAAAGCCACAGGTCAGTCATGAGGTTTGAAACACTCATCCCTTTAGTTAAATTTGAAGAATAACATATCAATGTAATCATGTCTAAACATCATCTACTTTGAATCCCTAATTACTTATTAAATGAGGTTGTCCACCAGAACTATATACCTGTACACCCATATTGAAAATGTACTGCAGATTGCTTTAAAAGTCTGTTCTAGGCCCATTATAAAAGCTTCCTAAGCATCATTAATTATTTTGGCTTTTGAAACTCATTAACAAATATTTACACCTTGGAATAGGTCCAATTTTAGAATGAACAAGCTTCAGCTGGAGAAGATCACAGTGCAGACAGAAAACTCTCTGAATCTCTCAATCTTATGGGTCCTGGATGAGAAATTCAGAAGGACTGAATTCTTCAGCTTAGGAGACCAAAATGATAATAAGTCATCACGGAGCTATTAGTGCCAACTGATGATTACTTAAATGTGTTGTTAAGTGCATATTCCTGATGGATTTATTTCAAGTTCGGTTTCACATTTAGGCAATAAGTGAGATTAAAACATGCATATACTACATGTAGAAACATGTATATCTGTTTACAAAGTATAGACGCGCAACCATCTTACAGTGTTATTTGGGCATTTTTAGTGCTCACTAACGAACTGCTCACCAACTGTTGTGGGGTTTTTTTGGTAAATAAGTTTATTTATTTATTTATTTATTTATTGGCTGCCTTGGGTCTTTGTTGCTGCACACGGGCTTTCTCTCGTTGCAGCAAGTGGGAGCTACTCTACATTGTGGTGCACGGGCTCATTGCCGTGGCTTCTCTTGTTGCGGAGCATGGGCTCTAGGCACGTGGGCTTCAGTCGTTGCAGCACATGGGCTCAATTGTTGTGGCTCACGGGCTCTAGAGCATAGGCTCAGTAGTTGTGGCGCACAGGCTTAGTCGCTCTGGGGCATGTGGGATCTTCCTGGAGTAGGGATCGAACCTGAGTCCCCTGCATTGGCAGGTGGATTCTTAACCACTGCGCCACCTACGAAGTCCAACTGCTGTGGTTTTACAGGCGGCAGAGACAAGTGACCTTGGGGTTCCAAATGTCAAATCCTTCTACCTAGCTACTCAGCAGTAACATCAAGCACGTGAATGGAGACATTCATTCAGAATTTCTGTGTGTGAAATAAGAAAAACTGATAATCCTATTAAGATAGTCTCTCCTACCCGTCCCTTTTACACACACACACACACACACACACACACACACACACAATGCATGACCCTCAGGCAGTATGCCCTCCAAAATGGAACACTGACATCAGGCATGACTGGGTGGCCACTTCAGGGAGGCAGGTGCTCAGCTTCTTTCATCTTTGCTCTGTGACAGTTTCTAAGTCACATACGCCGTCATCAGCCTGACACATGTATGCCATCCCCCTTAATAACCCAGAAAGGTCTTGGAGTCAGAGGTTCCCCTCAAATGACTGACAGCTAGGGAGGCACCATACCTGCAATAGAGCTGTCAGCTGGGTGAGAAGACAGGGCCCGCAGGGAATTCCTTTCTCTCCCAACAAGGAACCTTCACTCAGCATGACCTGCCTGGGAGAAAGCTTTGGACAAGGTCCTTTCTTTTCCACTTAAAATCCTGCCTTGAAACAAGCTTTCTCTGCCACTTGCAATTACTGTAAATCAATTTCCAAACAGAAATCACTATGCAAAATATGCATCAGCCAAGATAAGCAAAGAGATGACAAGCAACCCTGACTCCTGTCAGGTGGGATCTCCTCTTTCTTCCCCCACAAAACTCCAAGAAATAGCAAGATGACTCAGGCACACAGAATTATGAGACTGGAGATGACCTCAGGAGATGATCCAGTCCTGCCCTCTGGCATTGCCTACAACCCAAGCTCTTCTTGCTCTTTCAGTATATTGAGTTGTTATTGCTGTTGTTTTAATAAAACCAAAAGGCCAATGTAATCATTTTCAATAAGAAATACAATTAACAAGGAAACCAGAGACTTCGATTCCAATCACCAACCCATTCTCTCTGTGTAACCCGCGTTTAACTCTTAATATTACGTACTTTGTGATATGCTGCAATCCAGCGTCCATTATTCCTTATTAGAAAAATATCCCTCTTATTATCTAGCATGTTAGACTTGAAAAGCCCTGCAGATTATTTGTTGTTTTCTTCTCCCAGCCCCCTGCTTAGGTGACTCATCTAAGTTCTTCATTTCCAGATGAAATTATTCAATGGTATGCAGGCTGGCCTTGGCCCCTTCAGAGATCATGGGTGAGGCCAGGATAAAGCTCTGCCTTGCCTGAGACATCTTGAATCTCATCATTCTAAACGGAACAGCAATCTGCTCCTGGAAGAGGACAATCTACAGAAGCAAAGATCACAAACCACCATGGCGGAAGAACCCTTCCACTCAAGCAGATTCTGCCGTGACTGATGGGCTTACAGACTGATGGGCATTGCAGGAAGTTTCCACAGAAACAGCCAGCTTTGTCACAGTGAAGCTGACTGGCTGCCATGGTGGTGAGAGTCAACGGGCAAGAGGACTTGCTGAAAATAAACAGTGGGAAATCTTTCCTCACTGTCTGCCTGGAGCTGGTGTAGAGAAGGGAAGAGATACAGATAAGCTTTGTTAAACTAAGTGAAAAAAGCGAGGCACATAATGTCACATATTGTCTGACTCCATTTATAGGAAATATTCAGAATAGGTAAAGTCATTGGCCAGAAAGTAGGTTAGTAGTTGCCAGGGGATCAGAGCAGGAGGATGGGGAGTGACTGCTCACTGGGTAAGGGATTTCCTTTGGGGATGATTAAAATGTTCTGGAACTAGGTAGTGGTGATGGTTGTACAACATTATGAATGTACAAAATGTCACTAATGGTAAATTTTATGTTATATGTATTTTACCGCACCTTTTTGAAAGAGGCTATGCCTGTGGCCTTTAGGAGAAGGAAAATTTACTCCAGTGCCTGTTGTCCTCCCATGCAGCCAGAATGTGGGAGCAGATGACAGACTAGAAGGGAGAAGAGAAGGGAGAGGGAGGGTAAGGCAGCTGTTCCCTCTTCCAGGATCACACCAGGCAGAAGGGTCTTCATATGCACTTGTCCTAACCAGTACTTTCTCACATGTGCTCAAAGATCTAGACAGACCTGGACTAGAACCTAGCTCATCCTTCTAGCTATGTGACTCTTGACAAGACATATCACACCATCCAGGACTGTGTCATGAGCCCTACATACATGATCTCCTTCCACCCCCATATTCTATGAGGCAGTGGCTGGCAGCTCCCCTAATGGAGAGATGAGGAGTTTGAGAACTAAAAGCGTTCCTTAAGTTGCACCAAATCACACAGGCAGTAAGAACACAGTTAAGATTCTTAGACTCTACTTTCCCACTTTCTAAAATGGGGAGAATAATAACTGCTTTGCAAGATTGTCACGAGGATTAAAGATGAATCATGGAATGTCACTAACACCAGGAATTAGGCAAAGTGAGTCACACATGTTTTCTTAGACACCTACAAACAGATATGGAGTAGGTATCACAGGCCCCATCTTACTGATGAGAAAACTGAAGCCCAGGACCACGTAGCTAATGAGTGACTGAGCTGAGATTTGAATGCAGGCCTACATGACTACAAAACCATGGCTCTTGACTAATAGGTTACTAATATGTTACTTCCTATGAGGAGGACTCCTAGCCCCTCATTACCACTCATGGCTATGTTAGGCGTGAATAGAAATGGGCTCGATACATGTCAATATCTACCCAAGGACTAATAGTTGCCAAAGAGAAAAAAATAGAATAAAGTGGTCTAGGACTAGCCCTAGGCAGAATAGAAAACAGGAAATTCTGGGACTTCCCTGGTGGTGTAGTGGTTAAGAATCTGCCTGCCAATGCAGGGGACATAGGTTCAAGCCCTGGTCTGGGAAGATCCCACATGCTGCAGAGCAACTAAATCTGTGCACCACAAATACTGAGCCTGCACTCTATAGCCCAAGAGCCATAACTACTGAGCCCGTGCACCACAACTACTGAAGCCTGTGCACCTAGAGCCCATGCTCCACAACAAGAGAAGCCACTGCAATGAGAAGCCCACACACCACAACAAAGAGTAGCCCCCACTCACTGCAATTAGAGAAAGCCCACACACAGCAATGAAGACCCAACGCAGCCAAATATAAATTGAAAAATATTTTTTGAAACAAAAAAGAACACAGGAAATTCTTCTGGAATAGTAGGCTCTACACATTCCGGCACATCACCAAAAGCAGACAGCGAGGTACACGTCAGACCTATAGGTGCCAATCAGAGTTAGGGCCTCCTCCCTTGTAGACATTCTGACACCCACTTAGGTCTAAGACTTCAACTTTCCAGATCTCTTAAGGATATTTTTCCAGATGGTCCTGGCTCCAGCAAGATAGAGAGAGAACTTCCATTCATAGGCCATGGTGGTGCTCTCAGTACAACAAAAGCACTAAAGGCATAATCAGCCACATGTGGAATTTGGCTCCACTGCAGAGATCAACCTTAGTAACAAATACATAAAAGAATCCTCAAAGACTCAATTTACTAGTCTCTTACTCAGCTCTGAATAATAGAAATTTCAGGATTTCTCTCCATACTCACTGTTTAGTCGACACACTACGAACTTATCTGCAAACGCTGCTATGAGAAAAACATTTGTGATCACATGTCATCTTAAGAGGCTGGAATTATTAGATTTACTCATTTGAAAATTATATAACTCTACAGATATTTGGGTACTGGCAGATAACTGATGGATGTACTAACCCATCTCATGGATTCTAAGATGCACATTCTTTTTCACAAATTTTAACACCTCTGAAATCCACATTCTGATGTGTTCTGCTATCACTGTCAACCAGGCTGCAGATCTGGCAGAGCTGTCATGCTCTGCTCAGGTGATAACATTAAAAGCATCAGCATCAAAACTTGCAGAATGAATGTTATTGGCATGGAAGAAAATCCCAGAGTTAAGAGTGGAGCACTTTTTAAAGAAATGCTGTATCGTGAATGCTCTTAATGACCCAGAATATTAGAAAGCACTGTGTCATAGTTTACTTGGCAGCATTTTTTTCTTTCTTTGTGACAGATAAAATACTCATACTTCTTGTTCTCAGTAACATCTTAGATTTGATGGAATACGGTTGAAGGAACCAATATACCACAATGCAGTGAGTTTACAGGAATAAAAGAACCAAATCCCTAATAATTAAAAGAAAATAAATCTAATTTCCTTTCACTCTAGGGATATTAAAGTTTAAAATATCACAGTAATATTTATGTATAATATACACTCTACCTGAAAAAGGTAGTATCTGAAAAAGATACTATGAGGCAAACCATTTTGCTGTTGCTTCTTAAACCTCATTTAAAACACATCGGGTATGTTTTGAATACAAAGGAATTGAAGAAATTCTTAAAATCCTCAAAAAAGGAAAATATTTATATTACAAAGTGTTAAACATTTAAAACTTAAGTTAAATAGAAACTTGCTAAGCCTTAGTTTCTTCATTTGTAAAATGGATATTTAACTAAGCAGCTACTTCATGGGGTTGTTATGAGAATTAAGTAGCTGACACATAGAAAATGTTTAGTAAAGAGACCCACATGGTAGGAGATTAATAATTCATAAACATACTCTTCTGATCATTGTCTTTGTGATTCTTTTATATCCTGGCCCAGGACTCAACAAATGTTTTTGTTAAGTAAGAGGGTGAAAAATGAAAAGCTAAAGTGTTGTATTTCCATCACTTTAAAAGATTATATTCCCAGAAATGAATTATTTGAAAATGTTATTTTTTAAGCTTACATAATAGTTTCCTCATAGACACAAAACCAGATGATTTTCAAAGTATTTTTGCAGGAATAAAGATGAAAAAGTCAGTCCATTTTCCTTGACACTTTGGTACTAAAAAGGATTAATGGCTCAGTGCAATCAGGGAAAAGATATGGTCTGAAGAGATTTTCTTACTCTTGGGGTGGGGGGGTAAGAAGAGAAGGAGGGAGAAAACTGCAGTTGGTTATAATCCACAATTCAATTTCAACCTTTGAAGAGGTAGATTCTGTGCCCCTACGCGCACACAGACACACTTTTTTTTTTAAAGATCTTGAAAATGTTTAGTCAAATGGGTCTTAAATGTCAGTCCTCTGGTGGGGAAGGAAAAGGGCACCACACACAGATCCTTGCCTGGTTTGGTTCAAGCAAGATGTATAAGAAAACAAGCTCAAAATAAAACAGGGGATAACGTAATTATAATGAACCCTCCTCAAAAAACAAAAACCAAATTCTACACTTGACATTAAAATGTGAAACATCTCAAGAGGTGGCTGTAGATTGTAGAATTTTATAACCAAGTTTTTAAAAATACTAAAAATAAAGTATGTTTGATAACATACTATTTCATAAACGTCATATATTTATACAGTGGGAGCACGCTTTGTACATATTCCACATTTACATTTCAAGCGTGCATTTTGAAAATATCTACCAGATGCTAAATCACAGAAACCCACAGCCTCCTAGGCAGGCAGCAAGGTCAGGCACAGGGCGCTGGGAGGGAAGTCGGAAGACCTGTGTCTCCTTCCAGCCAGGCCCCGAATCCGCTGGGTGACCATAACGCGTCTTTTGCCCTCTCTGGATTTCCATTTCTCAATTTGGACTTAAGAATCTCTACGTACTTTCCGATTCTTCAACTATCGCGTGGATGTTGCCCGTGGCGACCTTAATGTCAATACCAAGTGTAGGGACTGGTATTTACAGTTCCCATCATGGCATTGTCTTCACTGCTACTGCATCTCACTTCTTTTCATGCTTCAGAACATACTGTCAGCCTTTCATCACTGCACGAACCCAAACACACACACTTCAAGGAAAGGATAACAAAGAATCATGCTGTGAGAATTACATACAGCGCTTCATGTGATGTGTTGGACACAGCCATATTTCGGTGCTAATTATGAAACAGCAAACACAGGGGCTGTGCCCCCCCCCCCCCCGCCCCGCGTCTTCTGGGCCCGCATTACACTTCCCTTTAAGGTCAGTGTGGCTTCCATGCAAAGCCCTTCTCCTCCACCCTCTGCTGGCCAGAGGATAGTGACCCCCTTAAGCTCCTCAAGAGCGCAACTCCGAAGAAAAGGTGCAGTTTAATTCTCAGCCTGAAACACAGCCCATGTGGAAGGACACCGGTCGCTAGGGTATTGTTAGTGCCTTGAAATGGCCAAGAGGGATTGCTGACTCCGCGAATCTCACTCCAAAGGCAGGAATTCTATTTGAATTACTAACATAACAGATGTTTGCTGGGCTCCGCCATGCAGTCTGCATACACAGTTATGCTAATTTGGCAGCACTCCTCTTCCAGTTAGCTCTGAGCCATTAGAGCACGCAGCTAGTAGGTCCTTCTGTCTAACTAATAATTGCCTATTATTGATATTAATTAACATTTTTTTGCACCTTACCTCGGTTTTGACCTAGTATCTGTTGGTAGTCTAATCACTGTGGCCTGTTAAAAGTCAAAATACAGGGGCCTATAGTAGTCATGAGCCATTTATCAAAACGCAAACAAGGCCAATTAAACAGGCAGCCAGACAGTTGTCTTGATTTGCCGCTGACTGTTTCTTGATCACCATTATAAATTGCTAATAGGGCAGAAAGCGCTAAGCGGGGAGCATCTGTGGGGGGCTGGTTATTGCTCACTCCCCGCCTGGTGACAGGTGAGACAGAGGCTAGTGATGGTCTTATTGATGTGAACTGCCCATCAGTTGGTAGTTATTGTTAAAGTTCATGATGCTACAGCTGATCCCATCCTGCTGAGAGTCAATCAAATTAATTAGAGCTAGAAATTCTTCTTTATTATTTTAGAGCACGGGTATAGAAAGAAGTCCTGTAATTTGGATCCAAAGGCAATGAAGAAAAAAAAAAATCTTCATGTAGTACAGTGTGGAAAAAAATCAGATATTGCTTCTTCCATTATTTATAATAAGGGCTGTGGCTAAAGGTTTTTATAGGCACAGATCAAGAGATCATAATAGAAGCATATTGACAGATTTTTTTCTGCAATACTCCAAGGAACTGGCTGTAGCAGGAAAATATATCAAAACCTTATCATCAGAGCTGAGATCTTCTGTGAAAAATCAATAAAGAGTTATACATGGTTTGAGTTTAAACAGTTCTCTGTAGTCATTTAAACATAGTGCATCTGTACAGCTTTTTACCTCTGGAGACCAAGGTAACCTAGCAACCAGAGGGCTTAAACCGATTAACTACAAATGAAGTACTGTACGCCTATCAAAGCAATTGTTCATTGTTGCCTTTGTTGCAGAGACTAAGCTAATTGAACATGATACAGTATGAAGATAATTAACACCCATGAGTTTGTTAATTGCCTGTTAGCATTACAACACAGTCTCTTGGTTTCCTTTTAACTGTCTCCCTTGTAGCTTCTTACTTCCCTTAAAATGGTGCAGGACCTTTTTAACTGGCAATGATATCTTGGAGTTTATTAACCCTTTTTAAATTAAAAAAAAAAAAGCCCTGTCTTAATGAAGCATATTGCATGCACTCGTTAAATGCAAGCTCTCACTTCGTCTATTTTCCCAAGACTAGGAATTTGTTTTACAGATACTGTACAAACTATGTTTATTTTTTGTGCTAATTTATTTCAAGCAATTTAGCCATTATAAATGCTCTCCAAAAAAAATGGCTTTAGTGGTTCCCTTTATTACTCAGCTGCTCTGCTTTTGAGAGTGAGCGATAAATGTCTTTGAGGGTTGGAATATTAATTGAAGGCAGCATCTGGTCAGCAGCTGACTGGCTCCGGTTGTCCTGCTCCAACTGAGCAGGCGAGAAAGAAGCTTTGCTGGTTCTCTTTGCCAGGCTTTTGGTTTCCCTGCAGCCGTGGACCAAGAACTCCCATTTTATCTCTGCTGGATCACCGCATGGATGCCAGAAAATCAATTGGGCGGGAAAATCTGTTAATCTAAAGTGATTTCAATCTAAGGAATCATTTAAAATAAAAATTTCAATCATTACCTTTTTGGAAAAGCACTTTTTTCCCTTAAGTCTATGTGCATGTGCCATGACAACACCTGGAAGTGACCGATCACAAGGATAACTCAAAGTCAATAGAATTGTCTAGCAAGGAACGATTTGACTTTTGAAAAAAAAAAAAATAGGGCAGCTGATTACAAGCTTAAGAGGAAATGGAAGAGCCCGATGCCGTGTGACCCGAAACAATGAACACACAGGCCCAGGATACACATCCGACACTCAAGATGGACTTTTCTCCCGTTGAGAAGGAACACCTTGGCTGTGTCACAATTGTTTAACGCAGATTTTCCTGGATGATCCTCTGTGTTTTTCATGACTGTGTCGTGGTTAATATCTGCTGGTAAGTCGGTCCCAGGAGGGCCACTTCTAGTGCCCAATTACAAGTTCTATCATCAATCATAAGTGTTATTTGTTCAACAAAATGAATTGCTAATTAATAACTGATGAGCATTATGGCCTTGAAGACTATAACACTATTAATTATGGTTGGCATGAAAGGGGTCTACCTGGCACATTTTCACCACAATTAGCCTCAGAAGCTTTCAGGGACTATGTCTATGAAGATAACCAAAGAAAAGCCTGGCTTTCCTGCCTCTCCTGCATAAGGACTGACAAATACAGCACTGTCTTTATTAAGGATTCCACCAAACCAACCCCAGCATCCCAACAACGATTTTCTATGCGCCATGACTTGTATGAGACATTTGACGTGGCAAAGAGAAGACCACTCCATAGAGGCTGAAGGCACAGAACGCGGCGCCACACACCCTGCCAGGCTCCTGCTGAAATGCCGCAGTGGGCGGTGCACTCACAGCAAGGCAACTGGAATGTGGCTGCTGGCTTATTTTTAGACGTGGTTGTTGCCCAGTGCGTGTTCTTAGCACTGGGTGCAGGCACACAGCAGCTAAATCACTTTAGCAGGCAGCTGGTGGGGCCAGGACTGCTCACATTTACTTGCAGTCAGAAGGGAATACATCATCGTTCACCCTGACGACCTTCTGATCAGAGGCTTAAAGAGGAGAAGCTAAGAAATGCCCTCTTCCCCACCGCTGGGGAAGGAAAAAACAGACGCTTTGAAGAATAAACACACAAAAAGCATAATAATGCTATGAAACTCCATGAAAGCAGAACAAATCTACTCCCCCTGTGCTCTGTGAATCTATCTCGTTTCTGTACCCAGAGCCCGAAGGTGTGAACAAACAGGGGAGGGTGATAAAGCATGGTAAAGACTTTTAAAAGTTATATGGCTATTAGAACTCATTTTTCTCCTGACTGGGTATACAGGCTCCGGAAGGTAAAGAGCTCCTTAAATAGTTATCTGGATAATTCTGTAGTTTGGACCATCATTTCAGATTTAGTGCTAGATGGATTCTGGAGAATAAGATTTATGAACAAATCAAATCAACTGGAGAATTGGAAAAGTGTTCTTTGTTCTGGGTAATCAGAACAGCAACTCGCTCGTTATTGCAGTTAAAAATGTTTGCAGGTTCAAATTATGTAAATATCTTCCCTCACCATTCTGCCAAACTGCCCAGAATGCACCCCCTTTTCGTAGGCAGGTACACATGTCCTGAGAGGGAAAAAACGGAGAAGAAAACAGGTGCACCTACCTCCAGATGGCACAATGATTGCTGTACGTTATTTTTAGCTTTACAAATTAAGAGTTAAGAAGGTTGGTAAAGTGAAGAAAATGTCCGCAAAACAGCCTGATGAGGCAAAACATTCCTCCTCGTTGCCACCATGTCTCTGTCTACAGAGATACAGTCACGGGAGTGCACACAGTCGTGAAGGGCTTGCCGTGAGTCAGGCTGGTAAAGTGGGAAATTACTAAGCATTTGGGGTGGCAAATGTGACCATGTCTACAATGGCCAGGACGGAATAGCACTGAGAGGCCAGTAGGTTGATTTGTGGAAACGGCAGTGTCAACCTTTGCAAGGATGGGAGAGAAGGAGGAGGTGGGGAGAGCTCAGTGCAGGTGGTAAAGAAAGAATGGAGGGTGGGCAGGCAAGGAACCTTGACTCTAAATCTAGCTCCACAAAGTAAGCCAGAAAAAGAAAAACAAATACCGTATGCTAACTCATATACATGGAATCTAAAAAAATGGTACTGATGAACCCAGTGACAGGGCAAGAACAAAGATGCAGATGTAGAGAGCGGACTTGAGGACACGGGGTGGGGGGGCAAAGGGGAAGCTGGGACAAAGTGAGAGAGTATCATTGACATATATACACTACCAAATGTAAAAATAGATAGCTAGTGGGAAGTTGCTGCATAACATAGGGAGATCAACTCGATGATGGGTGATGCCTTAGAGGACCAGGATAGGGAGGGTGCGAGGGAGTCACGGGAGGGAGGGGATATGGGGATATATGTATAAATACAGCTGATTCACTTTGGTGTACCTCAAAAACTGTCACAACAGTGTAAAGCAACTATATTCCAATAAAGAGCTTTAAAAAAATCAGTGAATCAATCTAGCTCCACCACTGCCTACATTCAGGGGCTTGAACGAATCACTTACTCTAGCTGAGCCACAGCTTCCACCTTTGGAAAACACGAGTATTGATATTTATTCTGCTTATCTTACAGATTCGTAGGGAGGATCCAATGAATCACGTGTTTGTGGCTTTAGCTTTGAAAGCACTTTGAAAAGTATAGAGACACTCAGCTAGAAATGTAAGATTCCTAATAATTATATTTGTTTGCTCCTTACTCCATTTCAACCCAGTTACCTCAAGCCAATGGGCCAGGTAGGCTCCAAAGGCCACAGAAGGAATCATGTCCACCAGACCCTACATTTCAGAACTACAAAGTGAGTAGACACTGACAGGCCACTGAAGCTTGCATGAGGAGGAATTTTGTTTTCTTACGTTACAAATCAGGCAACAAGACCTGAACCACAAATAGCCATTTCCGGAGATCACTCCTGAGGCTACTCCCATAGCGAATGCAAACTGGAATACGCGTCTTAATCATGGGGGGAAACGAACAAGGCTGAAAGTGCCTGTAGGTCTGGGGTGGCCCTCACACCTGCCCTTTTCTCGAGGAGCCCAGGTCCCTCTGAGGCAGGTGTGTCCACAACTACCAGGTGAGAGACGCAGCTGTCACCCCTGCGAGCAGAGCTCACCCCATCACACGTTGTCATCACTTCCCCACGGTGGTTGTGACCATACTTGAACCAGGTGATGTCTTCCCAAGAGTCAAGGGAATAGAGAAGGAGCCTTAGTCTTAGTTTTCAGTAAGACCGGGCTTGATTCAAGAAGTTTTTCTCTCGCAGTCAGCACTGGAAACAGCACTTTAAAAATATTCTTCACGGCACTGATCAGGGAAATAGAGACAGACAGTGCTCCTGAAACCTCTAGGGAAAAGGAATTAAAAACCTAAACCAACTTTACAGATACGTAGAGATATGCATTCCTGTTCCTCTGGTAGGAAAATAGTCCTGTATCCTTATTCCTCCAAACACTTGAGATCAACTTTCTGTACCTCATCTCTCATTTCTCTCAAAAAAAATGGACAATGGACGAGGCTGCGTGGTGACATCAGAGATGTTCCTTTTTCAAATGTGACCATTTGGGGTCTCAACCTCAAGGTCATCCTTAATATGTTAGGGATTCTCAGCTCCACCCAGCTCTCTCTGGAGACGTGCTCTCCGCTGAGTGAAGGGCTCCCAAATCGAACACACATTCACATCAAGTCTATTCCTTCAGAATCAGCAACTGTAAACTTCTTACACTATAGACGTCTTCAAAACTAGCCCTTGAATCCAAACGATGCCCCTTTGAGGGAGAACACCCAGAAGGACTACTGTGTATGTGACCTGGATTCAACACGGAAGGCTCCACACACTCAGTGTGCACTTCTCTCCTGGTGGCCTCACAACAGGGGAGGCGGGGAGCCACTCCAGGAACAGGTTTGGATTCAGGCAGCCTGAAACGAGGCATTTATGAAGGCACTGCTTCCTTGTAATCGATCTTTTTCTTGTTGTTTGCTTAATAAAAACCCTAGACTGTTTATAAGGGGGAAATACTCCTTTCTCATTAAATAAAATATATCATTTGATATTTTATACACTGGTATTCCCCCAAACTGTGATCCATGGAATAGAGCTGTTAAGAGATATTTGTAACAAAGCTGTTCTGAGGACACATGAGTGTGGAGAATAGCACAGGACTTCCCAAGGCTTTCATAATGTTGATGAGCTTTACAGCTCTCTAAGAGAACAGGCAGGAACCGGCTCTTCCCAAATCTAGCTGGTCACAGAACTTGTTGAAGAAGCCTGATCAGGGAAAATATCTACTTCAGTGAAACACAACTGTGGAAATTCTGCCTTATAGGAAATATGAATGAATTGTCTCACATAATCTTTCTGCAGTCCCACTGAAACAGAAATTATCACCAGTGTCCTTTTACTGAAGTGAAAATTGGGGAGACTTCCATCTCCAGTGGCCTGGATATGAAAATGAATCCCAAGTAAGTTAAATAAAAATAAATCCTCCTTTAGACATACTATGGTGAAACTATAAAACATCAAAGACAAAAAGAAGATCTGAAAAGCAGGCAGAGGGAAGAGACAGATTACTTTCAAATGAGTAATGGTTCATCTGACAGTTAAATTTGCAAGAGCAGCAATGGAAATCAGGAAATAGTAGAAAAATATCACCAATGAGCTGCAGGAAAATAACCATCAACCTGGAATTCCACACTCACTAAAATTATCTTTCCAAACAAAGCAAAATGAAGACGTTCACTCAACAGACTCTGTCAATTTAAAAGATGTAATTCAGGTAGAAGGAAATTGATCTCAGACATAAAAAGAAATTATTAGCAAATAAAATGGAAAATACGTAAGTAACTGTGAATCTGAAATGTGCATGCAGGAGATACTGAGGGAGTTCTCTAGGGGGCAACATCTGTTGGGGAGGAAACGAAGTAAAATTGGCAAAGAAAAAAGTTGATTTCTGATGTAGTCACAAGAAAACATCACCTGATCCCACAGAGAGCTCTGGAGCTGGAATGGCCACCAGTGTTGTCCCATCTTTCAGGAAGGGGGCCTTTATCCTGCCACATACACACACTGACCAGGCTTAGATATGAGCTGCCACCAGCGGGGGAGGGGACATGACTTTGGACCAGGCCATTCTCTTCTGCTGAGAACAATTCCCAGTGAGGGACTCAGCTGAGAGCCATCAGCCACCAACACTCCCAGCATTTGGCAGAAGGAGTGTCTTAGTTCTGAAAGGGGAACCGAGGCAGTGTACACAGTGCCCACTACAACACTCAAAACAAAAATGGTAGAAATAAAATATATGATAAAATAGCATATAAATAGATGATTTCGTAGTTAAAATATTCTAAGGTCCTAGTATTGTTTGGGACAGGAATAAAGTTGTTGATTAACTTTAGACTTTGCTAAGACTGAATTTTTTTTTTTAAGAAACAGCTATTTACTGATTACAAAAGATGTGCTAAAACATGAGGCTTTGAAAGAATAAAAGTAAAAAGATGGACAAAGGTATACAAGGCAAATAGCCCAACCAACAACAGAAAGCTTGGGTAGCTCTATTCATATCAGAGAAAATAGATCTGAAGGCAAATAGAAATGTTAGAGACAAAGGATGCACTACAAAATGATAAGTGTAGTTCACCAGGGAGATATAACAACTCTAAACTTCAACACACTCGTAGCCTCAAAAAGCATGAAGCCAAGATTGTCAGAACCACAGTGGAGTACAACTAGTTATATAAACCATAAATCAAGCACAAAAAGTCAGTAAGGATATGAAAGATGTGAAACTAAGGCTCATGGAGGTTGTGACTGGTGACAGAAGTGGGATTTAAGACCAGTGTATCTTCTCTACTCCAGAGCAGTTCCCACTGTCTCCTCCAGGTAAGATAGTGGAAATTGAAAGAATCAAGGGACAGGAAGATATACAACACTGACATCAGACTCTGATTGTAGAATGTATCTTTTTGGTGGGAAGGATATTTTCCTATTTCTCCCACTGAAATCTAACATAAGACTGTTGAAAGTTATACTAATACCTATGAAAGCAAAAATGGTATGGTTTTTCAGATACCAATCAAGTGACTCTAATATAGCCACTGTTCCTGATTCGTTGTTCTTCTCCACTGTTAGATGTAGATGGCAGAAAAAACATGTATATTTCTTTGCTGCTCAGGACCAGTGACCATATTGATCTCCACAGAGAAAACTTCTGCTTAACCTAAATTGTCTGGGAAAAGCGACTTCATCATAATACAAAGTCTTATCTGAAAATAAGAGTCATGCCCCCTTCCCCAGGCCCTCTTCTGATTTTCAAGCTACATTGTATCTTGTGAATAAGACAGATCTGCTATGAAGTTAGATAAGCTATAATCAATGTCACCAGAAAATTGCAAAAGCGTTTGCCCAGAATATAAGGATTTTGCCTCTTTTCCTCTCAGTAGAAGTCATGGATAATGTCACTTGGAGAAAAATGTTCCAGTGCAGTGACCATTTTTCTGTCTTAACAGGCTTCATCTTCTAGTAAATATACACCAAGCCAAGCCTGGCAAATGAAATCCTTACCAGGGGATGATCCCTCCCAGCCAAAGTTCCCATGAGGACAGACAGCTGAGCCCCTGGAAACACCCTTCCTGGGAGATCCAGTGGGAGGTGCCAGGCAGTCGGCCCTGAGAACACAAGTCAGCCTAGGCCCTGTGGCGAACCAGCAGCCTAGAAGCCGAGCCTTGGTTGGGAGGCTGGTAGGCAGGAATTGCCTCTAACCCTCTGGGATTCTTACCTATTTGGGGTCATTGATTTCTCTGGAAATACTATGTTCTCCCACTCCTTAGGGAAAATAAAAAACCCAAAACATATACTAACAGACCACCAACTTTCACTCACCCATCCAGAAGGTCTGGCCCCAGTTAAAAACCACAGCTCCAGCCTTAGCTTCTCATAGGACTTCTATATAAGTGGTGCACTTTATAGAGAGGAAGTCAGTGCTTGAGAGCTCCGGTTCTGGGGTCAGGCTATCAGTTTGAATCTGGACTCATGGCTGACCTTAAGCAAGCACCTTAACCTGACTGTCCCAGTTTCCTTGTCTGTAACATGGGGAAAATAAAAGTACCTGTTTCATAAGGATGTCGTTAGGACTGAGTGAGCTCATTCATGCAAATGTTTAGGTGGGTTCCTGGCACAAATCAACATATGTGATTGTCACTGTTCATTTCATTGCTAGTCCCTTTAGAAGGTCTCTTGGTATCTTTTCTTGACCAGACCAGCCCTTGGAATAGGCTGGACCCTCTCTTCATTCAGGACATCATTCAGGAGACGTCTGTCTCTGAATGACATCTTACCTTCATTTTCTTACCTGGCCGATTTTGCTTGCGCAACAACTCATTTTTGGCAAATGCAGAGCTAGTATATAACTCCTCACTTTACCAAATTTAGGAAACCTCTCAAGGTCATCTTCAACTAATTCAGTCTTTTCCTGGGGTTTGGGGTTCCTGTTTGAAATTGGTGTTTTCACACTATACTCCCCAAACTCAGTGCCTGTGGGAGTCACAGGGTGTCACTCTGGGTCCCTGAATCCCTGCTGCTTAATCTACTCCATCTCCTTTTCCCCACGTGCGGCTGCTTGTTTTCTCAGCTGGTCTCAGAGCTCATTGGCCTGCATTTCCCTCTTTCCTAGACAAAACCCCATCTGTGTCTGTGGACAGATCCAATAGGCATCTGCAGACCAGGGCTATAGGCCCGAGACCTGGAGAACATAACATGAGTGTCATTTTAGCCCCTTGACAACTGGCACAGGCCCACTCTGGCTGAGTCAGGAAGGAAATAAATGTTGACCTTAGAATACTCCTACGTCCCCACTGATCCCTGCCCTTCATCTCAGGCCTTCATCCGAATCTACCCTGGGTGTCTCTAGGGTCGCTCCTCCTAAGAAACAAGCTCATGAAAACTGAGAAGTTGCCTTCCTTGACGGCTTTGAATTTTAGTGAAAAATGTTGAAAAGAGCCAAAGACAAGAATAGCCTGACGGAGGCTGTTCAGACATCAGGTTCTCTCCGGGATGGGATGGGGCAGGGGGAGACATCTCTCTCAGCCGCCATATGACCTGGCTGCCCACCCCACTCCCCACCGGGCCATCCCTGGCCACAGACCCACACATTTCTAGGCACACGGTTGGTTCTAAACAAGTATTTGTTGAATTAATTAGCCTTTATTGTAAATATTGTAAAAATATCCAAATCATGGTTCAATTATGCCCGAGGCACAGTTTAGCCATACTTAGACTCAAAGCCTTTATGTGATAAGGACAAAGAGAACGAATTGGTGTGGAGGCTCTATCCTGTACCAGATGCTTCACTTGTGTCCCTTCACTTCCTCTTTCCTGCAATTCTATATGGATTGTACTATTATTGCCCTGAGTTTATGGCAGACAAAGGCTCTCCAGGAGCTTTAATAACTTAGAAAGGCATAATGGAGTAAAAACATAATTATTTTCCAATGCCTATTTTAGCTTCAAATCTTTTCCCAATAAATTCATAATTATTTAATGGATGACAGAATTCTCCCCAAAAGAGGGACTGGGGGCCCGTAGCCAGCCCCACTGTTCAGCCTTCAGCCCTCAGCCCTCAGCCCTCATCCACCTCCCCCTGCAGAACCTCTCACTCAAAAAAAACATCCAGAAACACAGCAGCCTTTGAATCCCAGCTCCATCGCCCGTAAGCCATGAAGACGTAATATGTCTCTGCTTTCTGTCTGTCCATCTGCAACAGGACAGCAGCCTGTGATGACTACCTAACCTGAGGTGGGCCTGAAGCGTCAGGCACACAGATGGTGCTCAGCAAGCGTGTTCACACAATGAGTGAGCAGTAGAGGCGGGATTCAGCCCCGGGCCCAAGACATCAGAGTCCCTGCCTTTCCTGCCCCACCACAGGCAGCTCCAGCTAGAACATACAGAAAGGGCTCAGGGCCCAAAGGCAAGTCAATTTAGGAACAAATCCGGAATGCTAACAAGAAAGAACGCACACTGACAAAACACACATTTTTGCAAAGGAGAGCACTGGCCCCACACTTACACAGAGTGTTGAAATTCCCCAGCACTGAACTCAACCGTTTACAGGGGAATCATTCAGTGTAGGCGAGGCTGATGGGAAAATAAATGAGGAAAACACATTTGACTGGTGAAGCAGTATTTAACCTACCTTGAAAGACTGTACTAAAAATATATGATGTCTGAAATATCATTTGTTTTAGAATTTTTTAATCTGTTTGCAAATGTAATATAAATTTAAATATTTGTAATAAATGTCAAAATATCAATATTTATGAGACAAATGTATTAGAAGCTTGAAAGTCAGTCTGTCAATCATTTTTCAATCGATGCCTCTTCATCAACTCTCTAAGTTTAATTTTAAAAATAAGACAATTACACCCTTCCACCCACTACAGCAGCTAAACCTTCATATGCAGCCACCAAGAGCAGAGAGCATAGCAGGTCTGGAATGTCCTTCATCTACGGCCCACTCCAGCCAAGCAAGCACCCACCATCCTTCCCAGCCCAGCCTCCGCCACCACAGAGAGATGAGTGGGACCTGAAATGCCCTGTCGGCTGCCGCTGCCAAAGCTGGCGGAGCAGCTGGGTCAGGGTCAGCTGACCCCGGCTGGGGAGGCCAGTGCTGATTCAGGGGTGGCACGAGGCTCCCCAGCTTGGGCTCAGTGACAAGGAAGGTGATGAAGAGGCACACCTGCAGGTTATTACTCTGAACCGCAAAATCTGAAGAGAACAGCAAGATGAGAAGGAAACTGAGACAGGCCAGTTCTTAAGCAAGGGAAGCTGAGTCCAGCAACAGGCTTTCCTGTGAATATGACTCAAGACTTATTAACCACCTCTGAACCCACACTATTTCTTAAGGTACAATTTCACATAGTTTCATTATAAGAAATAACACTGTGCTAATTTCTATTTTTCTTTACTAAGAAAAACTGTTCAATGCTGGCTCATTTCTTCATTGGAACAGGGCCACTAATGAGGTTTTAGAACAGACATAACATGAGACTCAGATTAATCTATAAGAAGATAAGTGGTTTAGATAATGCTGTCTTTCAAACTATGCCCCGAACCTCTCAAATATATTCAAATAATTTCAGATTGGGGTCCCTTTTCCTTCCCCACAAAAGGCACTTAGCTCATTGTGGTAGACAAAATAGTGGTCTACCACTACCAAAAGAGATCTGTGTCTTAATCCCTAGAACCTGTAAATATACCCTTTACATAGCAAAAGGACTTTACAAGTGTGATTAAGTTGAGGACTTTGAGATGGGGAAACTGTCCTGGGCTATCCAGGAGGGAGGAAGGGGCCAGGAGCCAAGGAATGCAGGGGGCCTCTGGAAGCTGAAATGGATTCTTCCCTAGAGTTTCCAGAAGCAACCAAGCCCTGCCAACACCTTGATTTTAGCCCAAGGAGACCCCTTCAGATTTCGTGTTATTTTAAGCCACTTAATTTGTTACAGCAGCAATAGAAAACTAATACATTATATATTACTGTCCTTCCCACCCTACACCCCATCTCTCCTCCATATATACACTGTAGCCTGCCCTGGCAGAAGCTTCAATTCTTCCATGAAGTCTTCCTTTCTGACCCCTACTCCACCCCCTAAAAGAGGTGAGGTGCCTCTCTCAGTTCTGACCTCTCTCAGAACACCTGTCACACTGTTTTATAATTGACTGTTAATTTGTTCATCACCAGACACAGAACTTCTGTAAGGTATACCCTGCTCTTGGCACAGGGCCTCACACAGCACAGACCCTCAAAAGAAAAATTTCTTAAATGAATAACTGCTATTTCAAAGGTTTTGAGCAGTTCACCTTCTCCTGAAAACAAACTATACCCATTTTCACGTGAGATAGTGAACATCTATGGAACAAAAGAACAAAGGGGAAAAAATGCCATTGAATCACAGTACTTTCATCCATGAATTTTATCAGAGAAAAATAATATTGTGCTAACCAGCCCACTGGCCATTTTAGGCTCCCCTTTTTTCCCCCAAAAACCAGATTATTGGCTTTCTTCTAGGCAGTCCTCTCTAAGGCCTTTCAACCACTATTACTGGGTTTAATACAGATTTGCTAAATGTTAACTTTTCTCAGACAACTTGGTTTTAGGTTATTCTGTACACAGCAATAGGGCCAGGAAATGCAATCTGTATCATTTAAGGAACTTGAAATTTTTATCTGTATTCACAAAAGAAAAAAGGTACCAAAGCAATGCAGCTATTTTTCTGCAGGAAGGGGGGGAAATGCCTCATTGAGGGATATAAAAGTCTGAAGGGAACAGAAGCAAGATTTTACAAGACTATTTGAGATAATGTCAAGTACAAGAACAAAAGAACATAAACTAAGGCTCAGGAAGGGTCAGACCCTCAAGGAATTTCAGCAGAATTTCTTTAGACATAGAGAAGGACGTTTATAGAGTAAAAAGCCGAGGGTTGAAATGCGGGAAAGGCTGTTGTAAGTATAGTTGAAGCTGTTAGACCAAAGTTGTTCCCTGAGTTATACTCAAATCATAGATCATGGCTTCTAATCCCTCAGAACAGAGCAACTTGAGTTGAATAATGGGCTCTCTCTGGGTGCTGTCATTTTTATCTTCTTTTTAACTTCCTTTAAATCAGTCCTTTAATTTAGCCACTTGGCAGGGCCTTAGGGTATGTAATCCAGGCAACCATGCTCTCCAAGGTGACCAGACAGAGTCTTGGTCTCACAGATGAGAAAACCAAGATGTGGAGATTAACCTATTTGCCATAGGACAGGTAGGGAGTCCCTGAGGGGAAGACTAGAATTCAGAGCTATTCAACCACAAAGGTGCTGCTTACTGAATTGAACCCTGGGTCTGTGATCTTTTCCATCTCAGAAATGAGGCTGTCATGATGAAATTCCCATCAACTCCAGGGACCACTGTTATTATTTACCTACTGCGTGCAAAACCCTTTATTACAAAAGATGCCAAGTACTGTCTGTGCCATTTACTTGATCCATAGTCTTGTTAAATGAGTGGTATGGTCAAGAGTGTGATTTATTCAAAGGGGAAAGAAATCATTCCCAGAAGGAAGTAGCCTTGAGCTAGCAGCTGGAGGATGGGAAGAAATGAAAGTTGGCTAGGTGCAGAGAAGGAAAGCAGAGTGGAAGAGGGTCCTGAGGTGCACAGTGGGGTGGGAACAACATGTGTCCTCTGCACAGGTCTTAGGTAAGAGAGATGTCAGCAACCTCCTGGTACAGGGCAGGGCAGGATTGGAAGCTGGCTCAGGGGATAGTCAGTGCCAGATCAGACCAGGTCCAAGCGACCAGTTCCTTGAAGGGGCTGCCCAGATCAACAAACCCCGCTTAGGGCAAGTTACTGTCAGAGAAAGTCACGGACATCAAAGTAGCATGGATGGAGGTCGCTGAAGGCAGAACAAGGATCAAGCAATCAGCTGATTTTTCCTGTCCTTCTACTCTGTGAAATACTAATACTTCCAATGCACATTAAGAACAAAAATGAAATATGTTGTTCTATTAAATTTGCACAATTTTTTTAATATTTAATGCTTGTAAGAGTGCTATAAAACAGACGTGATTTTCACTGATGAGCACATAAATTAGACAAACTTTCTGTAAAGAACCGTAATTAAGTCACTGTTTACTATTATTGATGAGGTACGTCCATATTCACCACTCACATGCCTTTAAAACATCTCATCTTTTGCTCACCCTCCTTTTCCCCAGAGCAATCTAGGTGCCAAGCAGCTTCTCAGAGCATCTCATCACCATTTACCCTCAAGAACAACAATAAATATTTTTTAATATAACCTGAACCCTAACCACAAGTCAAATATTTCATCTGATACTCACCTAGAAACAGTGATCTAGTCCAACTCTGAAGCAAAACTGTGTTGTCTAATTACATACCACACGAAATGTAGTGGAATTTACGGGCACTTCCACAGTGATTTTAACTATGCTGAGTATTCCTCTTAATCACCGACGTTAGACTCTGATCCTGTCCTTGAGATGTTCCTCTGACTCAAGCTCAACCAACTGATGCAGAAGAGCTAAGGTTAATAATTTATTCATGTGTTTTCTATGCAGAGATACTTGCATTATAAAAGAGGACATTTGGCGGAGCAGTGGTTTATCCATAAGGAATAACTCTGTTGTAGGTGCAATACTTATTGGGGAGGGGCTTTTTAGCTAGCCTCCTACTGGTACAGTAGACCTTGAATTCTGTTCCTTCAGTTTTATTAAAAGAACTGCACTGGTCGAACAAAGTGGTTCACAGTGTCTTGGATGCCCTTACATACACTGCAAATGCTTTGGGAACACTGTCACCAGTGTGTGACTCAGTGAATCAAATCAACACTTACTGAGCATCTAATAGGAACCCAGCTATATAAGTACTTTCATATATATTATCTCACATAACCCTCACAATCATTTTGTGAGGTAGGCTTCTTGGCTATTTTTATAAATGAGGGAAGTGGGGCTTAAATAATATTGAGTTGTACAGTTGGTAAAGCAAAGATCTGAACTCAAGTCTGACTGACCACTGAGCCAACTGCAACAGGACAATGCTTCTAAATGACCTGCCTACAGACATTTGATACCACTTACATACAACCTTTTGATTTGGGCAGGAAAGTTTCCAAGTTCCTTGTATCATCCTTGTAGTACAGATTGTCTAAGAACTCCCTACTTCCCTGAAACAGCAATTTGAAAAGCACTTTTAGATATATTATCTCAATTGACTATCAAAACTTCATCAGGCTGCAGGACAAACATTATCACTCTCAGTTTTATAGATAAAGAAACTGATGACCAGAGAGGGTAAGAACAGATTAAGTTCACAGGATTGGGGAAAGGTAGACATTTTGTACGTGGAATGGTGGGAAATTGACTCTGGAATACCCTGCAACACTACATGGGCCAGGCTTAGACTTTCCATCAATGTCACAAAGCAGCCACCTGTAGAAAAGCTGTCAGAATGGGGTCTACCTACAGCAGCAAAGACAGGAGGCCAAGGTCGGATTTGAGGAGCCTATGTCTTTCTCCTTAGGAAACTATTTCTGGCTCATGCTGCACAGATTAGAACATCCAAACTCATACCAGGACTTGAGTCAGAATCCAAAATATTTCTTCACAATTTCCATAATGTTTTTCTCCCTTCTAATATTGCTCACTTAATTAAAGATCTGCCCATTCCTATCTGTTTCTCAGTTACTTTCCAAAACACAAAAATTACATCAGGCAAAAATTTATGTGCTCGTTCTCCAAACTACAAGCTTGCCTCCCTACCCAGTTTCAGATTCCTCTGGTATATCTGTGCTTGTAAAGGCTTTATTCATGGTTATGGAGAGGTTAGATGGCATTTGGCTAGAGATCCAAGAACATACAAATTCCATCTTACCCACAGGGACCCCACGACAGAAACCACACAGGGAGAAATATCAAGAGTGAAACAAGATACTACTTTCTTATTAGCCAGATGTGAATATCCTCAATGAACCTATTTCCCATGCACTGGGGTGCACCATTGAGAAATCCCATTGACCACTATTCTATATTTATGTTCCAGGAGTAACAGCAACAACCTTGGATTTCATCCCTGAAAATTTTTCCCTCTGTCGACCGGCCAACACATACCAAACCATACCTTCAGGGGCCACAAAAACTGACATTCAACATATAAAGGGAACAAAATGGGGTTAACACAGATCTACCATGATGCTCGGTCCAGGCCTCTCTACCCTGTCTGCCGCTTCGGACAACATACAGCTTAACAAAGCTATCAACAAAGTCAGCAGAGAGCAGAGAAAACTTTTACCACAAGATAGGAATGAGCACCTATAATAGCAGTTTCCCCTAATGAAATGGGAGGTCTTAGGGGTTAAATGCATGAGTGAGGCCCACAAACTCTCCAGCACCTCAGGGCTGGATATGCCAGTCCAAGATTTAAACAGATGGAAAGTGCTTCTTCTGTCCTTGAGAGGACAGATAAACATAATAAAAAGGAATGTGATGCCTGCTTTTTAAATTTCTCTTTTCAGTCACTTCTCGGTCATCTATTTCCTAAATGTTACAGGGACTTAATGCTACAATAATTCAATATGCAGGAAGATGTAGTCAGCCCTGAATACCCAAGATCCAATAATTGAAGCATATACCACTGAGATTTTTAGTTATTGGTTTGAATGTTCTTTTGTGGTCACTCTTCTACGGAGTTTGAAACTTTTCCAACTTATCTTGCTAATTCCATGCATTAAAGTTTGAAATGCATCCAAATTTCATTTCCAAAGAAACATGTTATATCAAGGATGATTATTACATTAAAATCTGGAAGCATACAAGCTGGGGCCTGAGATATTTAAATTATCCTTTTTAAAAAGTATGCAATAACATTTTCCCTGTTGCCCTTATATGTCATGGAATCATAATGCAAGAAAGCAAACCCAGGGAATTAAGTGTATTTCTTAGGTTACTTTGAATAGGACTCATTTTGAATTACTCTTATTGGAATCTTAGACTTACAGAAGGCACCCTGAAGTCACAAACAGGTTGCTCACAAGTGTGTTTTGCTTGATCAGCACAAGGGTTTTACATTTTAAAAAATGTGTTGCCAACATTCAAAGATCAGGACATTTCTCAGAAGAAAAGTAGGATCCTTCGCTTTCCTTTTAAAACCAGAAGCTCTGGCCCAGCTGTGCAGTGTTCCCATGTGGCCAAATTCAGCTGGAGTGGTAGGAGGGCTGCTCCGTGCCCATAAGTAGGGGACTCCAGCCCCGCCCCTACCACCTAGCCCATCCCTCCCAGTTCCTGGATGCATTTTAGTTTGTGACCCCTGCTCCTAAGCAATGGTTCTTACCTGAGGGTTTTATCAGAATCACCTGGAGAGGACTCTTCACCCTCCCCCAACTTCATCCCAAATACACATGGAGAACCAAGGCCTTAAATAGCATCCAGTCCATTGGTGAAACAGAAAAAAAAAAAGTGTTACCTCTGTTTCCCTAAAGATATTAGTTTATGTTCTACTCTTACCACTGAGGCAAAAACAGATTGTACTATAAAGTGTGTCCGACAGTCAAAACCTTACATCAATTTGCCTAATACATGAAAGAAACCAATAAATACAGAGAAGAAGAAAAAAAATCTTTCAAGATAATTCACTTTACCCTGACAAAAATGGCAAAATGCCTTAGTCAAAATAAACTGGTAACTATCATCTGTGCTCACGTTTGACTCTTGAAGTTTCATCTCATGCTTTGCCACCTTGCTGGAAAAACTTTTAAAAAGTGGGGGTGGGGGACTTCCCTGGTGGCCCAGTGGTTAAGAATCCGCCTGCCAATGCAGGGGACACAGGTTCGACCTCTGGTCCTGGAAGATCCCACATGCCGTGGAGCAACTAAGGCCACATGCCACAACTACTGAGCCTGTGCTCTACAGCCCGAGAGCCACAACTACTGAGCCCGTGTGCCACAACTACTGAAGCCCATGAGCCTAGAGCCCATGCTCTGTAACCAGAGAAGCCACCGCAATGAGAAGCCTGCGCACCGCAACAAAGAGTAGCCCCCGCTTGCTGCAACTAGAGAAAGACCACATACAGCAACGAAGACCCAACACAGCCAAAAATAAATAAATAAATTAGTTAATTTAACAAACATAAAAATAGCCAGTCAAAAAAAAAAAAAAGTGGGGGTGGGAGAAGCAGATTCTTAGCCAAAGCAATTAGTTCTATGAATCCATTTACGAAAGCTAATATCTTAAAACAACCACCTTCGCAACAAATTCAGAAACAGTCCAAGTCCCCAAACCTAGTGTAGACTAATGCTGCCCCAGGTGTGGACCACAGACCAGCAACATCAGCAGCATCTGAGAGCTTGTTCAAAGTGGGAACTCTCCCGTTCCATTCCAGACCTACTGAATCAGACACTCTTGGGATGAGACCCAGCGAGCTGTGTTTTATCAAGCCCTCCAGGTGATCCTGATGTGTGCTAACATTTGGAAATCACAGGTAAGAATCTTCTAGAGAGCTCAAAACATCCAGATTCCCTGGGCCCCACTCCCAAGTGCGTTTCTGACATTCTAACGCAATACTGCCGCTATGAGTAGTGCTGCTCTAGACTCCCGGGTCTCAGCCCTGACTGTGCAGTACAATCACCTGAAAAGGAGAGAAAGCAAGAAAGAGACTACTGCCCAGGCCCCACTCCACCACCTGAAACAGGAATCCCTAGGGATAAGGTCAAGACCATGGTATTTTTCAAAAGCCCACCAGGTAATTCTAATGTGTAGTCAAGAGTCACTGCTCTCAACCCAGCTGATCTCCAAGGTCAATTTTAGCTCCCCTAGCACATCGATGTACTCATCTGTCTTCTCTCTGGAAATGTTCTGAGACTATTTCTGTCTCAAGAGATAGCCGTGACCAATAATCTCAGCTGTTGGAGTAAGCATTTCAAAGAGCAGCCTCTTACCGGTTTGGTAGAAACTGTCCCCAGCAGTCATTTTCTGACCCATGCTTGGGTTTGTATTGGAAGATGGTGTTATTTGGGGATAACTGCTAAGGGACAATCTCAGCAAATTTTTCCTGCCAGTAGGTAGAACCCAGAGCCGTGAAAGTCAGACATCCTCCAAATAACACATTCCATGGCAAAAACTAAATGTTTTGGCTGAGGATGAGACACACAGATGTTCTAATATTCTCAATACCAACGCAGGTTCCTTCCAAGCAGCTTCAACAACTCCAAAAGAGATTTGTTTAACCCATTAACTAAAGTCAGCAAAAGCATCAACATGGTGGCAGGGGGTTTTAAGGCTGCGTATACAGAGGACAGTGTACGCAGCCTTAAAACCTCCTTAAGGCTCAGGTTAAGGCAGGAGCTGCTGGAGAAGGTGGCCCCTGACTGTACAAAACCATTTTAGGAACTTGAAAAAAGCTATGATGAGAAGAAATGTAGGTAGATGCCAATGTTTGCCCAAAATGTTTCTTCAAAGATTTCTATAGAAGATTTTATAGGCCCAGTAGATCAAAATATCCTCAGACCTGAGTTTTTCCTGAAGAAGTGTGTACAGCTCATCAAACAAGGGAAAGGAGTAAGATGGAAACAAAATGCATATTCATGTGTAATAACAGAGTAAAAAGACACTGTAGGAGAAAATATTGATAAACAAATATTTTCCTAGAGAAAGTGGTATGTATATTTTAGCCTCATAAAAATACACTTGAAAGGGGAGGAAACTTTTTTTTTCCATTTTGGCTTTATTAGAACAACATGAGTCTTCGTATCTCCCATCAAAACACACCCAGGCCCTTTTGTCATGTCTGAGAAACTATTGATTCCTCTATTAAATTGTGCTATATGAAAAAATCTTGACAAGAGCAATATCATTTATTAGACTAACAAATATGTTAGTTGAACCAGCTTTGGAGACTTCTAAAATCCATTATACAACCGCAGCTCTTTTTCAGAGACCAGGATGTATTACAGAGACCAATTCTCAGGACACAGTATGACTAATTTACTTGCACATTCCAAGAGACCATTATTTCTTTGGAAGACTAGAAAAATTATAACCTTCAACTTTGGAGGAAATCACCAACAGCTGATGTGTCTGTACTAAATATCTCAACAAGCTGGTTCTAAATTCCCTAATATTTCCATTCTCAGCATTTTCTGAGGCTAAAAATTTTATAAAGGGAAGAAACAAGAGGAGAGACTAGAGAGAAGAAAACTGACAGGCAATCCGAGCTATTTTCTGAGGAGAATAGGTGATTAATGCATCAAATCCTCCCCCTGGTGCTGCCTCTTCATACCTCCTCTAATCCGCTCCTCACCATGTTTCTGTTCCTTATCTTTTATGGGTGATGAGACCATGGGGCCTCTTTAAGACCTCAGATAATACAAGCTACTCCTGGCATGTGCGTTATCCTCCATGGCAAGCAAGATATGCCAAACTCAGAGAATCATAGCTCTAGAAGATGTTTCAAAGTTCACCTTATCCAACCACTCTCTTTTGCAGGAATGAGACCCAGAGGGAAAGAGACTCAACTAATAAAACATAATAAATCGATGGCAGAGCCAGGCAACCTGGCCCCTATGCCATGTGCTTCCCATCTGTCTGCCAAACATGCTCCCTTCATCTGTCACAAACGCAGTAAAAAAAAAAAAAATCAGCCTTCATCTCAACTTGCTTCACTCTGAGGCCAATCTGGAACACTCACCTGGAGACCTCCTTGATACTATCAAGAAACTAAACCGATCACTCCTTAAGATCAAGGTTAGTGGTCAATGCCTAGCTCTCGTGCAAAGAATCAAAAGCACATCCTTTCGAATGCACCTCCAGCTTCCCTGAGCCATGTGCTGAGATGGGTGGGGTCTTTGAGGGCACTGACCCTTCAGGAGAAGGGAAAGTTTCTGGGGCTGCCTGGTGTCCCCCAAGTGCAAGATGACTGGCTTGACCTTCTGCCAGTCCTTTCCAGGCTCTGGAAGAAGGGCTCAGGACGACAGGAGGATTTTGTAATAAGTCCCCGTGAACCCAGAAGGAGGGGGTTGTCTCTGTTGCCTTTGTCTATATCTAGGCAAGAAGCTCAGAGCCAAGCAGACCCGACCGTTGCAGCAACATTCTCAGTCAGCATCTGCTGCATGTGGCGTGGGAGGATACAGGACAGCAGCTGGAGCGAGGCGGGCAAAGGTGGCACAGGAAGCAGGGAGGGGAATGAGGAGAGAAGAGAATGTAAGTGAAAAAGAAGGGAGAATGGATGAGGAAAAGGGTTGCGTTCTGGAAAAGAATTGTGGTAGAGCCTTCTAACGCTCACCCAGATCCTGTTCTCCTTGCCTTCTGGGAACTTCTGAGCTTACGGAGGGATAACCCTTCCCAGGCCACGGCGGGGTCCAGGTGACTAGTCCACTCCAAGGCGGGTGGACATGTTCCATACCAGCACGAGCCCCTCGAGGGCTCTGTACCCAGCCTAGGGGAGAGTGGCCGCCCTTGCTGCTGTGGGCAGCACCATGAGATGGGAGAAGCCTGGAATGCTGAGCCAACACATGGAAGACATTTGTCCTGGAGTGACGCCCAGATTTATAGAAATAAACTTTGCTACATTAAGCCACTGAAAATTAGAGGTGGTTTCTTTCTGCAGCATAACCTAGCCTATCCTCATTAAAGAATAGATCATAAGTAGCAAGTAGAAGAAATGAGAGAGAAAGAAGAGAAGCAAAGCACACAGGGGAACATTGTGGGAGAAAAAGGAAAGAGGGAATGTAGGAGCCAAATGCAATGGCCTCTATGTAAATTGCCTTCATCCTCGTTCAATGAGCTCTAGGGGCACAGGAAGGACCTGGGCAAACATGCCCAGGAACAACTCCCAAGGGAGAAGTCACTGCTCATGGGTGCCACATCTACCACCGTGATGTGTTTGTGGTCATCTCCTTGCTAAATCACACTTCATGTAATGCACATGTGCTTGTTTATTAAATATTATATTACCAAATGCTGAACATGGCAGTAAGCATGAGGGATATGGAAGAGACCAACACAGACACGGTTCCTGGCCCCATGGAGCTTGTAAGCTATTATTTCCTTCCTTTTAAACTCTGCAGGCAACTCCATGCCAATATTCCACCTGTCAGAGAGAAAAGAATGATTGCAAACTTCAGCCACCAGGCAGTGATGAGTTTGAGGAAAGAGCCCCAGAGGCTGCCCTGGCTGGTTCTGCTGGGAGCCCACTGTAGTGAGACCATGGTAAGGAACCTGCGAGCTCTGATGGTCCCAGTTTCTTCATCTCTGACATAATGAAGGTAGACCTAATGACCTCTATGCCACTTTCAACTCTAATAATAGTGGTAATAATAACAGCACTAATAATAGCAGCTAACATGTATTGAACATTTACTACATGCCAGGCACAGAGCTTGGAATATAGCATTTCATCCTCACATCAACCCCATAAGGTAGGCATTACCATACCCATTTTGCAGATGGCTAAACTGAGGCTCAAAGAGGTGAAAAAACTTGCCCAAGCTAGCAAGTGATGGAGCTGCAATCTGGAGGGAATTCTTACTGAGTCCTGAGCCCACACTCTTAACTACTCTGCCAAAAACTATTACCATAAGGTGTATCTATTACTGTGGTTAAAGGAAAATCAAACACCGAGACAAAGCAGATATATTCTTTAACACTCTCTTGAGATGCTGATACTCCACCCACCCCTGCCCCAGAAAACAGTCCTAAAGAGATAAAGTACCTATTGGAAACAAAGTTTAATCATCCTTTCCCATCCCTTCTGAGAAATAAAGGGCTTTTGTTCTGGCCGTATGTGGTTCTTGCTCTGTGTTGATCTGGTTGCCTCATTTAGTCCACAGAATGGATAAAATGAGTCTTCCCTCTAGACATCACCCCATCTTTCTTGGCTCCTATGACTCTTGGAACAACCTCCTGTCCCCCCTTGCCCACACCTCACCAGCTAGGTCACTGGCCGTGCCTGCACTATGCCCCTTTGCAGCCTGGGTCCCTGCAGTCTTTAGAACCAGACATATTTCACCTGAAACACCTCTGCCCATCACTCTTTATTTCAGCCAGTGTTGGTTACTTGTGTCCCTGTCTGTCCTAAGAACTAAATAACAACGTAAACCAACAAACAATTACAGACATTTTTCTCTAGGCTTGTAATGGAATTGCAGACTAGCCAGGTATTAGTGAATCTTGGAGATCTAACTTTTTAATTAAAAAGTGGTTTCGAAAGAGTACTTGAGTGGAAATTCTAAATAACTGCCTGCCAACTCCAACTACCATGGCTAAGAATCCAGCAACAAGGAGAAGAGTATGCAGAGGAAACAAGACTTTGACTGCAGCCTTAGAGGGCAAAGGCACTTTAAAACGTGTAGCCTGGAAAGTGGGCTGCATCTGGACAACTTTATTCTAACCAAGAGAGCCCATTCTGCTGGAGGATGTATACACAGCCTCAGGCCCATTCTGTTTATCTGCACATTGTATTTAGTGCAATGACTGAAAAAAAAAGTGTTAAATTGCTGTCAATATTTTTTAAACAGAAGATTGCACAAAGAATCCAGATTTCAGACTTGTCTTGATGTCAAAAAAACTGGCAAAACCCTGAGCCTACATCCCCCCAGGGCTACAATGGGACAGGCCTGAGCTCTCTGATTCACCACAGTCCCCACCACTCTCTGATGGGTCACACACTGGCCTGCTTGTCTGTTAAGTTACCTCCCTGGATCCTGCAATGCCCTTGAGTCAGCTTGCTGAATCCTCACTGCTCGCTGACTGGGGAGCAAAGGAGATTATGGATAGGTTGTACGTGGGTGTACACGTGCCCCATGTCTTTATTTTTTTATTTTTTATTTTATTTTTTGGAAATTTTATTGAGATACAGTTAACATACAATAAACTGCATATATTTAGAGCGTACAATTTGGTATCCCAATCTCCCAATTCATTCCCCCCCAACCCTCCCCACTTTCCCCACTTGGTGTCCATATGTTTGTTCTCTACATCTGTGTCTCTATTTCTGCCTTGCAAACCGGTTGATTTGTACCATTTTTCTATAGTCCACATATATGTGTTAATATACAGTATTTGTTTTTCTCTTTCTGACTCACTTCACTCTGTATGACAGTCTCTAGGTCCATCCATGTCTCTAAGAATGTGCCAGTTTCATTGCTTTTTACAGCTGAGTAATATTCCATTGTATATATGTACCACATCTTCTTTATCCATTCATCTGTTGATGGACATTTAGGGTGCTTCCATATCCTGGCTATCGTAAATAGTGCTGCAATGAACACTGGAGTACATGTGTCTTTTTGAATGATGGTGTTCTCTGGGTATATGCCCAGCAGTGGGATTGCTGGGTCATGTGGTAACTCTATTTTTAGTTTTGCAAGGAACCTCCATACTGTTCTCCATAGTGGCTGTATCAATTTACATTCCCACCAACAGTGCAAGAGCGTTCCCTTTTCTCCACATCCTCTCCAGCATTTACTGTTTGCAGACTTCCCGATTATTCCCATTCTAACCAGTGTGAGGTGATAGCTCATTGTCGTTTTGATTTGCATTTCCCTAATAATTAGTGATGTTGAGCAGCTTTTCATGTGCCTCTTGGCCATCCATATGTCTCCTTTGGAGAAATGCCTATTTAGGTCTTCTGCCCATTTTTTGATTAGGTTGCTTGTTTTTTTGATATTGAGCTGGATGAACTGTTTATATATTTTGGAGATTAGTCCTTTGTCTGTTGATTCATTTGCAAATATTTTCTCCCATTCTAAGGGTTGTCTTTTCGTCTTGCTTATAGTTTCCTTTGCTGTGCAGAAGCTTTGAAGTTTCATTAGGTCCCACTTATTTATTTTTGTTTTTCTTTCCATTACTGTAGGGGGTGGATCAAAAAAGATCTTGCTGTGATTTATGTCAAAGAGTGTTCTTCCTATGTTTCCTCCAGGAGTTTTATAGTGACTGCCTTACATTTAGGTCTCTAATCCATTTTGAGATTATTTTTGTGTATGGTGTTAGGAAGTGTTCTAATTTCATTCTTTTGCATGTAGCTGTCCAGTTTTCCCAGCACCACTTATTGAAGAGGCTGTCTTTTCTCCAATGTATATCCTTGCCTCCTTTGTCATAGATTAGTTGACTGTAGTTTATCTCTGGGCTTTCTATCCTGTTCCATTGATCTATATTTCTGTTTTTGTGCCAGTACCATACTGTCTTGATCACTGTAGCCTTGTAGTATAGCCTGAAGTCAGGAAGCCTGATTCCACCAACTCCGTCTTTCCTTCTCAAGATTACTTTGGCTATTCGGGGTCTTTTGCGTTTCCATACAAATCATAAAATTTCTTGTTCTAGTTCTGTGAAAAATGCCATTGGTAATTTGATAGGGATTGCACTGAATTTGTAAATTACTTTGGGTAGTATAGTCATTTTCACAATGTTGATTCTTCCAATCCAAGAACATGGTATGTCCCTCCATCTGTTTGTGCTGTCTTTGATTTCTTTCATGAGTGTCTTATAGTTTTCTGAGTACAGGTCTTTTACCTCCTTGGTTAGGTTTATTCCTAGGTATTTGATTCTTTCTGTTGCCGTGGTGAATGGGATTGTTTCCTTAATTTCCCTTTCTGACCTTTCATTGTTAGTGTATAGAGATGCAAGAGATTTCTGTGTGTTAATTTTGTATCCTGCAACTTTCCCAAATTCATTGATTAGCTCAAGTAGTTTTCTGGTGGCATCTTTAGGATTTTCTATATATAATATCATGTCATCTGCAAACAGTGACAGTTTTACTTCTTTTCCAATTTGGATTCCTTTTGTTTCTTTTTCTTCTCTGACTGCTGTGACAAGGACTTCCAAAACTATGTTGAATAGGAGTGGCAAGAGTGGACATCCTTGTCTTGTTCCTGATCTTAGAGGGAATGCTTCCAGTTTTTCCCCATTGAGAATGATGTTTGCTGTGGGTTTGTCATATATGGCCTTTATTATGCTGTGGTAGGTTCCCTCTATGCCCACTTTCTGGAGAGTTTTTATCATAAATGGGTGTTGAATTTTGTCAAAAGCTTTTTCTGCATCTATTGAGATGATCATGTGGTTTTTACCCTTCAACTGGTTAATATGGTGTATCACATTGATTGATTTGCATATATTAAAGAATCCTTGCATTCCAGGGATGAACCCCACTTGATCATGGTGGATGATCCTTTTAATGTGTTGTTGGATTCTGTTAGCTAGTATTTTGTTGAGGATTTTTGCATCTAAATTCACCAGTGATATTGGTCTGTAGTTTTCTTTTGTTGTACTATCTTTGTCTGGTTTTGGTATCAGGGTGATGGTGGCCTCATAAAATGAGTTTGGGAGTGTTCCTTCCTCTGCAATGTTTTGGAAGAGTTTGAGAAGGATGGGTGTTAGCTCTTCTCTAAATGTTTGATACAATTCACCTGTGAAGCCATCTGGTCCTGGACTTTTGTTTGTTGGGAGATTTTTAATCACAGTTTCAATTTCATTACTTGTGATTGGTCTGTTCATATTTTCTATGTCTTCCTGATTCAGTCTTGGAAGGTGATACCTTTCTAAGAATTTGTCCATTTCATCCAGGTTGTCCATTTTATTGGCATATAGTTGCTTGTAGTAGTCTCTTAGGGTGCTTTTTATTTCTGCGGTGTCTGTTGTAACTTCTCCTGTTTCCTTTCTAATTTTATTGATTTGAGTCCTCTCCCTCTTTTTCTTGATGAGTCTTGCTAGAGGTTTATCAATTTTATTTATCTTCTCAAAGAACCAGCTTTTAGTTTTATTGATTTTTGCTATTGTTTTCTTTGTCTCTATTTCATTTATTTCTGCTCTGATCTTTATGATTTCACTCCGTCTACTAACTTTGGGTTTTGTTTGCTCTTCTTTCTCTAGTTTCTTTAGGTGTAAAGTTAGATTGTTTATTTGGGATTTTTCTTGTTTCTTGAGGTAGGATTGTACTGCTATAAACTTCCCTCTTAGAACTGCCTTTGCTGCATCCCATAGGTTTGTATCGTTGTTTTCATTGTCATTTGTCTCTAGGTATTTTCTGATTTCCTCTTTGATTTCTTCAGTGATCTCTTGGTTATTTAGTAGTATATTGTTTAGCCTCCATGTGTTTGTGTTTTTTACAGTTTTTTTCCAGTAATTGATTTCTAATCTCATAGCATTGTGGTCAGAAAAGATGCTTGACATGATTTCAATTTTCTTGAATTTACCAAGGCTTGATTTATGACCCAAAATGTGATCTATCCTGGAGAATGTTCCATGTGCACTGGAGAAGAATGTGTAATCTGCTGTTTTTGGATGTAATATCCTATAGATATCTATTAAACCAAGATGATTTATTGTGTCATTTAAAGCTTGTGTTTCCTTATGAATTTTCTGTGTGGATGAGCTGTCCATTGGTGTAAGTGGGGTGTTCAAGTCCCCCACTATGATTGTGTTACTGTCAATTTCCTCTTTCATAGTTGTTAGCAATTGCCTTATGTATTGAGGTGCTCCTATATTGGGTGCATATATATTTATTATTGTTATCTCTTCTTCTTGGATTGATCCCTAGATCTTTACGTAGTGTCCTTTCTTGTCTCTTGTAACATTTTTTATTTTAAAGTCTATTTTATCTGATATGAGTATTGCTACTCCAGCTTTCTTTTGATTTCCATTTGCATGGAATATCTTTTTCCATCCCCTCACTGTCAGTCTGTATGTGTCCCTAGGTCTGAAGTGAGTCTCTTGTAGACAGCATATATATGGGTCTTGTTTTTGTATCCATTCAGCCAGTCTGTGTCTTTTGGTTGGGGCATTTAGTCCATTTACATTTAAGGTAATTATCGAGATGTACGTTCCTATTACCATTTTCTTAATTGTTTTGTTTTTGTTTTTGTAGGTCCTTTTCTTCTCTTATGTTTCCCACTTAGAGAAATTCCTTTAGCATTTGTTGTAGAGCTGGTTTGGTGGTGCTGAATTCTCTTAGCTGTTGCTTGTCTGTAAAGCTTTTGATTTCTCCGTCGAATCTGAATGAGATCCTTGCTGGGTAGAGTATTCTTGGTTGTAGGTTATTCCCTTTCATCACTTGAAAAATATTGTGCCACTCCCTTCTGGCTTGCAGAGTTTCTGCTGAGAAATCAGCTGTTAACCTGATGGGAGTTCCCTTGTATGTTATTTGTCGGTTTTCCCTTGTTGCTTTGAATAACTTTTCTCTGTCTTTAATTTTTGTCAGTTTGACTACTATATGTCTTGGTATGTTTCTCCTTGGATTTATCCTGCCTGGGACTCTCTGCGCTTCCTGGACTTGGGTAGCTATTTCCTTTCCCATGTTAGGGAAGTTTTCAACTATAATCTCTTCCAATATTTTCTTGGGTCCTTTCTCTCTCTCTCTCCTCCTTCTGGGACCCCATAATACAGATGTTCATGCATTTAATGTTGTCCCCGAGGTCTCTTAGGCTGTCTTCAGTTCTTTTCATTCTTTTTTCCTTATTCTTTTCTGCATCAGTGATTATCACCATTTGTCTTCCAGGTCACCTATTTGCCCTTCTGCCTCAGTTAATCTGCTATTGGTTCCTTCTAGTGTATTTTCCATTTCAGTTATTGTGCTGCATACCTCTGTTTGTTTGCTCTTTAATTCTTCTAGGTCTTTGGTAAAATTTTTCATCTTTGCATCCAGTGTTTTTTCAAAGTCCTGGATCAACTTCACTATCATTATTCTGAATTCTTTTTCTGGAAGGGTGCCTATCTCCTCTTCATTTAGTTGTTTTTCTGGGGTTTTATCCTCCCCCTTCATCTGGTACAAAGTCCTCTCCTTTTTCATTTTCTCTATCTTTCTGTGGCTGTGGTTTTTAGTTCCACAGAAAGAAATACTGCTGATACTGCTTGATTCTGCTGTCTGCCCTCTTGTGGAGGAAGCTGTCTAGGAGACTCCTGTATGCTTCCTGATGGGAGGGACTAATGGTTGGTAGGGCTGAGTGGGTGGAGCTCAGTAAGACTTTAATCCAATTTGATGATGCCTCATGTCTTTTTAAACCCCTGATCTGGTCACTCATGTCTCCCTATGATTTGTTCTCCACCAAGAATTGGCCCTAATAGAATAAGGCTCACCCAAAATGTGAGTCTGAGCCTAGTGTCCCATTCCCAAATGATACTGCTGGTTATCTACACAGGGCCCTCTCTTCTGAGTTCCATATGCAAATCTAGAGGGACATAAAGCAAATTAGTGGTTAGCAAATTACTGCGGCTAGGGTTAAGAATGGGAATAGACTGCAAGTGGACAAGGGGGATCTTTCCAGAATGATGAAAATGTTCTAAAACTGGATACTGGTGATGGTGGCATTACTCTGTAGATGCACTGAAAATCACTGAATTGTATACTTAAAACAGGTGAATTTTATGGTATGTTCATTATACCTCAATAAAGCTGTTTAAACAAAAATCACTATGGCTGCTTTATGGAGAATAAACTAGAGGGGGACGGGGTGAAATCAAGGGGCCCACTTTAAAGGTTTATCTAATTATCCAGGTGAAAGTCGATGGGGACTTGGACCATGATGGTAGCACTGGAGGTGGTGGGACATGGTCAGACACTGGACGTGTGTGCTAGCAGAGCAGACAGAATTGGCCAATGTAAGGGAAAGAGAAAGCAAGGGTGACACCAAGGTGTTTCTTAGGAGAATGGAGCTGTCATTTACCAAACTGGGGGAGACTGTGGGAGAAGGAGGTATGGGAGGGTGTGGGAAACATAAGGAGTTCTGTTTTAGAGACATCAAGCTTGAGGTACCTGCTAAGCGAGGAAGCTGAGAAACTGAGTACGATGGAATATTTAAGCTCAAGGGAGAAGCTGCTTGAGTGAAATTAGAATAACCAGTGGAATTCTTGCTAACCAAGCCGTCGAACCAAGGTTTAACAAAACACCTCAGCATTCTCATTATGGAAGCTTCTGGTGAGATACAATAGGCAAAATTGCATGCGTTCACTCCCACGCATGTATACAAGCATATATGTGGTTATATGATCTAGGCACATGTTTATGTTTGTTTATATTCACATATATCAAAGTATATATATACTATTAGAACTTAGGCAGCCACTTTTGGGGTAAAGAGCCCTGGATTAGGGGCTGAGGCAGAAGTGGAGATAGCAAGCAAAAAAGGATATAATGCATTTCATACGCACTGTTTTCATGAAGAATAACAACATCCAAAACAACATCATGACAGGATGGGGAGACAACATCATATAGTTGTTAATCATTCCCAAAGTAATATATAACTAAAATAAAACTCCAACTGAAACTCCAAAAAAAATAAAATAAAAAATAAAAAAGCAGGCAGACTGTTTTAAGATATTTGGCTGCTGCTTTTTTTCCTCCTGGCATCATAAAACTATAAAACCTTAGACATGTAAGGGATCTTGGACTGCATTTAATCCAAGACTGACTTACACAGATGAGATACAAAGCCCCAAAAAGGTGAATCAACTTGTCCATGAGCATGTACCTAATTTCTTTACAAGCACTGCAGGAAAAGTAGCTGTCTACTTCTGTCTTTCAGAAGGAAATAATAAATCAATTTTGTACACTCTAAAACATATCACAGGAGGAAAGCTGTTGTGGCACCAAAAACTTTTCCCACTATTGGAGTTTATCAAAACATAAAAGAATTCAGTGGAAAGCAGTTTAGCTTTATAAGTCAAAATATTAAACGTGCATATCTTTGAACCCAATGATTCTACTTCTAGAAATTTACATAACAGATATTTTGAAACATCTACAAATACTGTTCCTCATATTTTTCTCCTATTGTTTCTACTAATAAAAAAATAAGAGTACTATTATTACTATAAATTGAAAGTAAATGATCATGTGTTTTTAATTCAATACTTGATAGCTATATCATTAGGTATATCATACAATTAGGGTATATCAGACAATGCAAATACCACACAATCACAAAATTACAATGTGCTGCTGTATTTACCAATATGATAAAAAAATCTGACACGTTGTTGAATTTAAAGGAAAAATGAAGAATAAATGACTGAGGCTTCTAAATTTAAAAAACAATGGAAAAAGAACATAATACATAGTATATTCCCATTTGAGAATGTAGCAAAGAATGAGGCGGGGAGGGCCCTGTTGGAGGGGAGCAAGCAATAAAGATCTAGACGAATGTTCACCAAGATGTTAACCGTGGTTACCAATGAATGCTAGGATTTGAGATGAGGTATGGTTTTTGGCATTCTTCTTGGGATTTTTCTGTATTCTTTGAATTTTTTTTATGATGAGAATGCATAATTTTTATAATCAGAAAAACTTTAAAACTAATTTCATTTTGAAATTTATAATTAATAAGTCTCTTTTTCCCCATCTGCTTTCAATGAGGAGCAAATAAATGCACACGGGGTATGGACTCACCCTGGAAGGCCTTCCTAGTACAGGAGTAGGTAATCTGCAGGCGCCGGACTTCCAAACAGACAGCAAAAGCCAGGAAGTAGGCACAGGATAAGGATGGAGAGCCGGCACTGGAGTCAGGGCCAGGCAACTATAGTTCTTCTCCTGGTTATCAGATGGGTCTGTCCCGGAGGCTGGAAGACTTGCCTTGAATAGGCGGCACGGGGAGGGCGGGGAGAGCGAGGAGAGCACTGGGTTGGTAGAGACAGCAGGGCGGAGATCCACCTCCATCTCCATCCACAGCACAGCCCCAGCCCATTAAGGAATCAACGATTCCCCGACAGCACCTGCTGCGTTAGGTGGGCGGCGGGAGCAATGCCTCAGCCCCAAAGCTGGAGGCCCACAGGAGTGCCTGCTTCCTCGTACAGAAACAGAAGCACCTTTTTCACTGTTGGTTGGCTTCTAACCTGTTCATTTCCTCTCGTGATGGGGAAGGATTCAAAAAGGACAGCGAGTCCTTGACCCCTGCCTTCTAAATACTGATCCCCAAGCCAACTCAGAGACCATCCAGCATCTCCTCTAGTCAAGAACTAGGCGACGTTTCCTATTTTAAAGAAGCCTTGTCAAGTTGATTAGATGACTTACGTTGGATCACAGATGTCACAAAACCTGCATGTCCCACCTGGTCAGCCAGACCCTTGAATGGCATCTGAATAAGTCCTGTGCTCCTTGCTTCCTGGAGCCCACTCTTCTCCTCCCTCCCCACCAGCCCAGTGAGAAAAGTGAGCATTTTCTTCTTTATTACACTGAGACCACTAATGCTTTGGGGTGTAAGTCCCTCCCTCTCTTTGACCATCTGCCACTACCAAAGTAGAGAAAAACCCCAGGTTCCTCCTTTGGGGTTTTGTCATTGAAGGAAAGGCCTTTTGGAGCCCCCGATGTGCCCTTGGGGGAAAATGTTATGGTGAACGGCAAAAGAGTTGACAGGCCCAGCCTAGAGATGAAGCTTCACTAAATCATACCTTTTGGACAACCAAAAATGGGTGTCGTTTTCAGGCTCCACCTGCCCAGGAGGAAGGCAAAGCCCTGGGCCAGTTTCTGCTGCTGCAAGTTTGAGAAGGGCCCCAGCTGTGATGAAGAGCTCAAGCCCACACTGGTCCCATGAGGCTTCCTCTATAAGTGAGTTTTTATGCCCAGGCTTGCAGGAGCCCTGTGTCTGGGCCGCTGATTCCTGAGAAAGGTGGCTATGAATACAGAGGGTTGTAACCATCCCTGAAAAACATTTCAAACTGTGTTACAAGCTAACCCTGCCAGAGAGAGGGCCCCTACTCTGCTTTCTACGTAGTTCTTAAGTCTCTTCAAAGCACTCAATTAAAAAAAGCGGCTTCTATAAAACTCAGAGCAGACTATTATCGAGCAAACAGCTGCCATGTGATTAGAAACACAGGAACTATTCTGAGGAAGGGATGCTTGGTGCTATTAATTTCTTCCTTTGTGTTCCAAGTATGGTTCCCAGAAAATGGGGCAAGGGGATAGTTTGTGTTCTTGTTTCTATTTTCAAAAATACAACTATAAAATAAACACACATTCATTGCAGAAAATATTTGGATATGCAGAAAATTACAGAGAAAATAATCAGATTTATTTATAATCCCAGCATTCAGATATAGCAACCCTTTTGGTGTTTTATGATGTATTTTGGTACCACGTTTCTTCTACTTTGTGGAAACATAATTGAGATCATATTTTACATAAAACTTTGAAATCTGCTTTTTTAGCTTAACTTTGGTTAGTAATCATTTCACATGTTATTTTTAAAATCCTTATACTTTTAGTGGCCGTGTAGTATTCACTCATATAGGTATGACACAATTGGCTAACAATTTCCCCATAGGTAAGTCTGTGAGGAACATCTTGAGTCTCTCTTTTTGAATTTCAGACTATCCTTTGAAGACAGCATTCTAGCAGTGGTATTGCCTGTGAAGGGTAAATTCTGTAGTTAATTAAAGGACAACATAGCCATATTCACTTAAAGTTACAATTTGTCCTTCCATTATGCTTTACCTTTAAATATACATTACCAAATATTAATATATTAGCAAGGAAATGACTTTTTTATAGCTTTTAACTCTTAGAAGTCCTTTCTGAGTTACAAAGTCGATTTTTTAAAAGAATCCTAATCCTAGAAAAAGAAAATATTCAGTACTTCAAAATGTTAACTGTGTTTGTCTTTAGGAGATGGAACTTGCGTTGAATTTTTTTCCTGCTTTTCCTTTTACTGCAATTTGCCAGATTTTCTATAAAGTGCATAATGCTGCTTTCACAATGTTTCATAAAGCAATATAAAAGTTTTTTAAAAGAATGTGTGCTCCTCTCATTTACATTTCTAGAACAAGGCACTAGAGATTATAAGCATTTTTTACTCATCCTCCTGGTTTTTCAAGTCCACAGTTGAGAAAAAAGTTTGAATTCCAGATTTTCATTTTTTCCAGAAAATGCTCTGTGAATAACTTAATTGGACTCAAACAAAGGAAACTGAAGTTATTTATAAACTGTCAATAATGTCATGAAAGTTATTTATAAACTGTACGTTATTTATAAACTGTAAATTACATTTATAAAAAATGTAATTATATCTTTAGTTCTGCCGGTATGATTTGAGTGAATTTAAGGCTGCTGTCTTTGTCTGTTCGGGCTGTTATAACAGAATACCATAGAATGGGTGGCTTATAAAGAACAGAAATTTATTTCTTACCATTCTGGAGGCCAGAAGTCCGAGATCAGAGAGCCAGCATGGTCGAGGTCTGGTGAGAGCTCTCTTCCAGGCTGCAGACTGCTGACTTCTCACCATGTCATCACACAGTGGAGAGCAGAGAGAGGAAGCAAGCTCTCTCTTGTGAGGTTTATAAGGGCACTAATCCCATTTGTAAGGGCTCCACCCTCATGACCATATCTAATCCTAATTACCTCCCAAAGGTCCCACATCCTCATACAATCACATTGAAGGGGTAGGGTTTCAACATATGAATTTGTGGAGGGACAGAAATATTCAGTCCATAACAGCTACCAAACAACAAAGCTCACCTTTCCCCAAGATACACTTAGGTGTGTGTGGACACATACACACACACACACACAGGCTCTTTTAAAAGTCTGTTTGATGCCACCTCACCTGGTACAGGAATATAGAAGCAATAATAGAATTATAAGTCAGATAAATAGCCAGGTCCTAATCCCTGAATCCAAAACAAGGACCTTGTATATACAATTTCTCTCTTCCCATCACAACCACAACTTTTAATTCTTTTTTTTCCATTTTTGTTTTTAAATGCTTAGCAGAAATATTTGGTTCCTTTCTCACAGAAAAATATAGGTCTGACATAGGTTATAAATTGGGAAATGATGGGTTAATTTTAAAATAATCTTTAACTAGTTTGCATCATATAATTTTTACACCAGAATCATGCCACCCAGGGAGGAGGACATAACTTGGTTGCCAAGGGAACCCTTCCTGATTTGAAATTAATGTTTGAAGAATGTATTAAAATATTTATCATTGTCATTGTTACTATTAATGATAATAAATAACAAAAGATAGCATCACAGGATTTTATAAAGCCTCATGCACATAAAGTTTGGAAACGGGTTGATTCAGGCAAGAGTCTTCGCTTGGCAGGAAAAAAGAAAACTAAAAGACTAAGAAAATTCTGTGGAAGAAATAGACATTTCTATTAAAAGAGAGCAGGAGAAAAAGCAATTAGGACACAACATATACAGAGGAAACTGCATTTATTATATTACTACTATCATTAATATTTTCCCTGAAAGGCTAAAATATTGCAAAAGGCTTTTGATGCTTGAAGTTGCAGGAAAAATATACTTATTTCTAAAGCCTCAAAGAAAGAAAGATTTTGAGAACAAGTACAGCTATAAAAAATTTTGGCTCTATAAATGAAATCAGATATACTAGTTTTCCTATTTAGTCTCAGTAAGGAAAACCAGACTTAAATAATGTTTGTAACAATTGAGGCTCAGTACATAATGTTCTTAAATGTGTACCTGGGCATTTATATTTCTTTATATCTTGCTCTATATTTTATTTCATTGTTTATACTTACAATTAGATTCATTATTTTTGTATTACATTATTTTTAATGACATGAGTCACTAGAGAAAAAGTTTAATTGACTTGGGTTCTAACATGATTTTCTTTTATGCATAATTAGTAA